>NC_081846.1:88125389-88781764 GCF_963259705.1 Myotis daubentonii
AAAGCAGGGCCTTATCTCCATCCACATACTCTTGGTCAATGGGAACCGGCCACTGCCCCATGAGGGGGGCCTAATCCCCCTCTTTGATCTGAGCTGGCCTTGGTGACCTGCTGGCCATGATTGCTGAGTCTCTGTGACTTCCAGGGCTAGTTTCAGAAATGGCCATGCAGCCCTGGTTCTGTTGAGAAGCTCAGTCTCTCTCTTGAGCCACTTCTGGAAATGCAGCCTTTGTGCTTGGAGGTCCCACGCCACGTGGGCACTTTAGTGGGAAGTCCCAGGAGAGTTCACACTTACAGTAGTCTCAGCCCAGATGCCAACATTCGAGTGAGAAAGTCTCGATGACTGACTGGCCGCTTGAGTGTTCCCATTAAGGCTCCTGCAGCAGAGAAAGCCACCCCCTGGCCTGTGCCCTTTCATGCAGCACAAGGTGCTGGGAACACAGGTCTGCGGAGATGACAACACACAGACTTGATCACCAACAGGGAAGGGCTCAGCCCTGTGGCCCAGCGGTGCATGCAGTTGAGGGCGTTGGTAATTGGAATTGGAGGGCTCAATCAGGGCAGGAAGCCAAGTGGTGGCCACCTGCTCCTCCTGGTGAGTCCCCACTCCTGGGAACTGGAGTGAGGGGCAGTTTTGGGTCTCTGAGTGGACTCTGACTACTCAAACCCCATCAACCGCACAGAGGGTCACAGTCCTAGGCCCCCAGGTGAGTGGACGCTGCAGCGGCTGCCATCCAACTCCCCCATTCAAGAAGCAATGGACACGGGGCAACCAGAGGCAGACTGGATTCACTCGGACTCTCCTCATGGAAGTGAGGCCGTGTGGAACAAGTGTGCATGCGGTCCTCGCTGAGCTGGCTGTGGGTTCGAGATCTTCCTCTGACATTTCTTTGCTGTGTGATCTCAGGCCAGTTTCTTTATGTCTCCGAACTTCAGGGTCCCATCTTTAAAACAGGAATAGAGTTCTGTCTCCTGGGGGTTTTGTGAAAATGTGTGTCAAGTTCTTATCAAGTCTTCTTAATTCCTTTTCCTTCAGTTTGGAAGGACCTGGAAGCACCGAATCCAGTTGCTAAATAATGATTGCCAAACATTTTGAGGCGCCTACAGAGTATGGGCACCTTCAGACAGACACAGTCAATGAGGTTCTTGCTGCTGGGGGACCAGGCTATGGCTCCTAAATGAGCCCTTAGCCATATCAGAAAATATGAGGCATCAGACATGGTGCTTTTGGGCTTCCTCCTGCTGGGAGCTGTGCTGGCACCTGGGAACACACAGACATACACACACATATGTGTACACACAGCAGGGGCTAGGATGTGCTGCTTACCTAATAGCTGACTGCTAGTGGCATCTGCATCTGGGAAACAGTCATCTAGGCCCACGAGCCAGCAGGACGCCGGAAATCAGCTCCCCTGGACCAGAGCCAATGGCCATTTGTTTAGCCCTAAATGTGGATGGTGGGGCTGCTGTGGGTGGGGTGCTGGCGAGGACTTCTCTGGTGACTAAGGGGAGGCCTCATCACAGAGGAGAAGCCCAAGCACCTGTTTGCTGGGTGGGCTTTCCCAGCCTCCTCCTGTGTCCTGTGCAAACTGGGCCTTCTCACATGTCTATGAAACATCATTCATTGTCTGCCTGCCTGCGCCTGCCAAGGGCCGTGCTAGAGCCCTGCAGAGGTGATGGGTGAAGAGGCTTCCACCAGGCTTGGGAGGAGGTGGGCCATCGTTTCCTCAGGGCTTCTTACTGTGCTGAGGAGGTAAACGGTAGATAGCAGTGGATGTGGGCCCTGGAGTTCAGGCTCCAGGATTGAGTGTCTGCTTAGTGGGACCGACTGTTGTGGTTCGGTCAGCATTGTTGGCTCAGCAGCCAGTATGACAGTCTGCAAGGGGTTTGCCGAGGGTCTGCCTCTCTCACCCAGTGCTGGGCTGTGCTGCCAGACGCCTGCCAGGCCCTGCTCCTCGCTCCCATGCTATTGGTCACCCCCTCCCTCCTGCTCTTCATCCTCCCTATCCAAGTTGCAACCGGGATCTCAGAGCCTCGGGGTTTGTTTTCTGGTGTGACGTCCCCACAAGCCCTGAGTGTCTCCATGGAGGGGACAGTGAAAAAAATATGCTTCCCTCACATCTCACATGCACGAGTGTGTGTCCTTTCTACTCAGGGTATTTGACATCCTTGCCATGGAAGCAGGGGCCTTGTGCCCTAAATTTTAAGTTACAAGGAGATACAACTATCATTTCAGAACCTGCAATGAGCCAGGTGACTTATGCACATGATCACATTTTAGCTTTACAGAAATTACATCAGTCCAGGTAGGCAAGGTTAGGCCCGGCCCTGCCCTGCCCTCCCGCCCTCACCTTTCAAGTGGCCAAGAAAATAGACTTGTTTGTCCTTTATGTTACTTTTCCATATGCACTGGCTGGGAGTCTGCTGATCACAGCCAATCAGAGATCTAGGCAGATAGAACAGTCCTCCTCTTGAACCTTGTGGGCCACTGGGCCAAAGGAAGGATACAACTAGGAGGGTCTGACGTGGGCACTTAAGAGCTCTGGTCAGCAGGCAGTAGACAACACTTCCACTCCTAAGCCATAGGCACATCTAGCCATCTGTCCTCTACCATCAATTCTGTGGTCACCTCACAAAGATGTGTCTCCTCACAAAGATGTGGTCACAAATATGTTGTCACCTAAAAAATATGTGGTCTCTTCACAAAGATGTGGTCACCTCACAAAGATGTGGCCAAGACACAAAGATGTGGTCACCTCACAAAGATGTGGTCACAAATATGTGGTCACCTAAAAACTATGTGGTCTCTTCACAAAGATGTGTCTCCTCACAAAGATGTGGTCACAAAGATGTGTCTCCTCACAAAGATGTGGTCACAAAGATGTGGTCACCTCACAAAGATGTAGCCACCTCACAAAGATGTGGCCACCTCAAAAAGATGTGGTCTCTTCACAAAGATGTGGTCACAAAGACGTGGTCACCTCACAACGATGTGGTCACCTCACAAAGACGTGGTCACCTCACAACGATGTGGTCACCTCACAAAGATATGGTCACCTCACAAAGAAGTGGTCACCTCACAAAGATATGGTCACCTCACAAAGACGTGGTCACCTCACAAAGATGTGGTCACCTCACAACGATGTGGTCACCTCACAAAGACGTGGTCACCTCACAAAGATGTGGTCACCTCACAACGATGTGGTCACCTCACAAAGATGTGGTCACCTCACAAAGATGTGGTCACCTCACAAAGATGTGGTATCCTCACAAAGATGTGGTCACCTCACAAAGATGTGGTCACCTCACAAAGATGTGGTATCCTCACAAAGATGTGGTCACCTCACAAAGATGTGGCCACCTCAAAAAGATGTGGTCTCTTCACAAAGATGTGGTCACCTCACAACGATGTGGTCACCTCACAATGATGTGGTCACCTCAAAAAGATGAGTCTCCTCACAAAGATATGGTCACCTCACAACGATGTGGTCACCTCACAAAGATGTTGTCATCTTACAAAGATATGGTCACCTCACAAAGATATGGTGTGGGAAACAGTTTATTGTCTTCACTATCTGATAAACACAGAGAACCCCCTGAAGGCTGGGGGCCTTTGAAGCCCTATCAAAGGTTGGAGCTAAGCGCCACCTCTGTTTGTCCAGACAGTGGTAGCTGAAACTACTCCCCCATTTATTATTATGTAAATCCTTGCTGATGGGCTAGTCTGCCTGTGGCAGGGGGTCACCTGCCTAAGGGCTATGCTATGGGTGCATCCCAGAATCAATAAAAGCTTGGTGAGGCCTGAGCACTGGTGGAAGTCCTTCCCCTTGAGTTGGACTTGCCTGCCTGGTCCCCCAATATTTCCAAATTATCTCTTGTCTTTTCATTTTCATTTGCGTGCGGGTCTGCTTCCAGTTCCTGAACCCTGACCCACGTGGGATGTGGGAAGGAAACAACATTTGGCGCCCCAAACAGGAAAACTGGAAGTGAAGGTTTCGCTAGAGCGATAAAAGGAAATTTCACCGAGAAAAGATGTGGAAAATTCACCGAAAAAAAGGTGACAAACAAAGAATTTACTGTAAAGGTAGGAAAATTCACCGTAAAGGTGGGGTCACCGTAAAGGTGGGGGGTTATTTCACCGCACACAAACGGCCACAATCAGCTGCAGTAGTCCGGAGCTGTAGGCGGTGTGGGAACGTTTTCTCTACCAGGCTAACGGGGCAGGATTCGGCTTTAAAAAAGTAGATTCGGCTTTTAAAATGTAAGAAATTTTATTATAGAATATTGATTTGCATGCTTAAGGAGTTAAAGTTTCAGAAGGTAATCTCTTACAGTTTTTGCATGTTATTATAGAACATAACCCTTGCTTTCTTGAAAAAGGGTACATTAGATCTTAAAAGTTTGCCAAAAAGTTAGTCAGAACTTGAAAAAAGTCAGCAGCAGGAAAAAATTGCCTCCAAAAATTGTTTCCCCTTGTGGAAAACGGTATTTCATTTGCTAGAGGCTTTAGGAGAGGCCAAGGAGGATACATCTCCTCCCCTTGCACCCTCTGCTCCTAAAGAGGAGCAGAAAGAAAAGAAAAAATGGGAGGAATGGCCTTTATGGCCCCCTCCATGTCCTAATCTTGAAATGTTTAATTCTCCGTGAATAGAATCACCTGTGCAAAAACGCCAAATTATAAAGAAATTGGAATATTAAAAGGTACTCTTTTAAATCAGGCTGAATAAAGAGTGCCATGGTCACCTCAGTGTGGTTTCTTGTTCAAATTAATATCTTAATTTGTGTTTGGAATCTAAAATCTGTAATAAGAAATGAAATCCTGCAGCTGAATTCCCCTCTGGTGTGGAGAGATTCAAAGGTGGCAAGAGAGGGCAGAGTTGTAAGCTCTCCTACAATGAGATTACTTAATGTTTTATTTAAAAATTACCAAGAACATCTTATGACAACCAAACTTTGGCTAAGATTACCTTGGGTGCTAGCCATGACTTTAGAAAGCGAAATAGGAAAAAATTTAAAATGTCTTTTTCTATTAAGCATGACTTTGGGAAAAATACACCATCTGAGCCATTTGCTGAAACTTCCCCAAAAGCAGGATGTGGGGGAAGGGAAGAAGGAGCACGTGGCGATCCAATATTGACGTCCCCTCCCCAGTACTCTAATTTAAAGTCCTTCTTGTAATTGAAAAGTTTTACAAAATTCATAAATGCATCCGGGATTTGTGTGCACATGTAAAGGGAAAAGGCCAGTTTAAAAACGAGTGTGACCTTTTGCTGTGTACAGAATAAAAACCCGAGACTGTTTTGGCCTTAAAAATGGCAGCGATGAACCTGAGAAAGAAATACAGGCTGGTTTCCCAAAGCGATTTAAAGTAGCTCTTTTGAAATTTCCCGCCCTGAGGCAAGTACCACCAGGAAGTTGATAGTCAAGTTTACATGTGAATAGCTATGGGTTTGCTTCTTGACTTCCCCAGCAGGAAAATTGTGACCATTTTGAAATTTAGAAGCTATGCCAGGCTTATTGGCTGGAAACTTAAAACTTTTAAGTTCAAATCATCTAAAAGGATTGAGATTTATAATACTGAAATGTTGATCTGAGTATGCCTAGTATGAAGTCTAGATGATAGAAGTTAATCTAGTAATTGAAAATGCCTTATATTTTATTTGAAATGTATCCTTAAATGTAAAAGTATTGATTTGAAAAATGCTAAGTATTTAATTTGCTACCTAAGATTTAAAGCTCTGAAAGTTTAAGGTTCTTTTTTTGCCATTAAAAAGTTTAAAGCTACACCCTTTTTTAATGGAGGGAGGGGTAGACACGCCCTTCCCCTAGCATGCAGGTAATCCAATTCCCGCCAGCAGCCATCTTTAGGAATGTTAATTTGCATTTCAATGGCTATACCTTTTGCTAGCCAACCTTCCCAGAAAAGGTCAAGTGGCCAAAAAGTGGCTCCTTTGAAATCAGCTTTCCGCCAGTAGTCATTTTTTAATACCTACAAGTTTGCTCCTCAGTTTCCCCAGGCAGAAAATCATGGTTTAAAGTTAATTACTAGATTTTAAAATTTATTCTTAAAAATATAAAAGTGTAGTTAATCAAAGAACTGCTAATATTTGACTTGTAAGCTCTGAAAGTTTAAAGTGCAAATTGAATTGGGAGAAATTAATTAAATATCTACTGTATAACTTGTTTTTGAAAAAATAAAATGTGTTTTCTCTTAAATGATTAGGAATTCAAAATTGTTACTTCTTGGTCTGATTTAAAAAAGAGGATTAATTTTATGATCTCAACTGAAAATTTTTTAATACAAAAACCAGTTTAAATTTGATTGATATTCTTTAAGATAATTATAAAAGGTATAAACAGCTAATGAGATTTCTGTTTGTCTGCAATATAATGTTGGTCATCTATCTTTTAGGGGTTTTGGTTTGCTCTTCCCTTGTTTATTGTGAGAATAAGGAAATCATCTTTTCTGTCAGAGAACAGTGTAGACAGCCACAATGTTGGGCTGCGTGACTTGGCAGCCGCCATGTTGGCCGCATGGCTTACCACGCCCCTGGGGGCCGCCATCTTGGAACAGCAAAGGCCCCTCCCTCTGATTTAGCCAATCACAAAAGGAATGTCTGCTCACTGAGGCAGGCTGGGATTTCAGGGGTGGAGTTTTTTTTTTTTTTTTTTAAATATATTTTATTGATTTTTTTACAGAGAGGAAGGGAGAGAGATAGAGAGTCAGAAACATTGATGAGAGAGAAACATCCATCAGCCGCCTCCTGCACATCCCCCACTGGGGATGTGCCCGCAACCCAGGTACATGCCCTTGACCGGAATCGAACCTGGGACCCTTCAGTCCGCAGGCCAACGCTCTATCCACTGAGCCAAACCGGTTTTGGCAGGGGGTGGAGTTTTAAGGCAGAGTTTTACTGCGGAAATGCGGATGGGGCAGAAAGTGTGCTTGCCTCTTGGATTTATTTAATACTATTTTTAAGAAGATATTTTTTAATGCTTAATAAATTAGCAACCATGGTCTTAATATAATTTCAGTGGTATGATAGACCAATGTTTTGAGCAGTTGGCTTTATAAGGGCCGACAATAGAGCTCGTATTTCTTAAAAAGCTTGTAGATAGAGACATTTTTAAAAGATATCTTAAATTCTCAGTAGAACCATAGTTATACATATATCATAAACAAATTAAGAGTAATTGATTCCATGGTCAAGACTAGATCCCATTATGTTGAGAACTGTTTTTAAGTGTTGAAAATGTTTTAATTAGATATGTATTTGACAGTTTTTCCTGAGTACAATATTTCAAAATATAATATGCTTGGTTGCATAAGGAATTTCTGCCAAATAAAAGAAAAAATTGACTTATTAGTAGCAATGTCTTTATTTAAACTAATAAAAGCACCATGCTGCTGCATTTTAAATTAGGCTGGAGGTGAGGCAGCATTTGCACCTCGTGTATCAGACATAAAACTTCACTAAATTTACTAATCTTTGTAAGCAATTGAATCCTAGTAAAGTAAAATTCTTCTAAAAAGTTACTGAAGGCTTCCCATGATCCCTCTGTATATGCAAATAAGCCAAAAGGGAATGCTGTTTAAAAATATTATTTTAAATTTAATAAAAAGGAGAAATTTTAATATTTTGAAATATCTTCCACTAATATTTACAGGACAATCTAATGATTTGCTGTTAAAATACCAAATCTGAAAATAAGTACAGTCACCATAAATGTGTAATGACTTTGACTTGAAATTCATGGCCTTGTGGCACTATCAGTCAAGATCCAAGAAGTAACCCTATAAGTTACTTGGTGTAAAAAAGAAAGATTTTTCTTTTTTCAGTTAAAGTTCTCCAAGTGTAATCCAGCAGGAGGAAGACAAACCAGACAACCAACAGCCCAGAGACCACCCAGGGCATGGTAAAGTGAAGTATGGTGACAATTAATTCAGGTAAAAACTATAAGTTTCATATGTCTTAGAAGGCACATTTTTCCTTTTCCTTTTTTTTGAAAACTAGGTTCTTTATTCCAAACCTTGAGACAGCCAGTTTAAAATTAAGTTGTCATGACCTAGAGCAAAGAATATTCTTACATGGTATTATTCTACAAGTTTCATTAATAATTTTTGATGCTTTACAACAGTATATTGTGCATTTATCCCAAACATACTTATAAATTAATTCTTTGAATGTTTTAAGGACATGAAAGGATTTATTCCCTTCTACTGCGTGGAGGGCCCCCTGGGAAGGCACTTGAGCATACTGTATTGACCTCTCTTGCCCTTTTTGCCAAGAGGGTCCCTCTTCTCACAATCCAATTGCCTACAGCTGTTACCTGAGTTCTCTGTTCAAGCTGAGATCATGGTGGCTGGTACCATGGATCTGTCTCTTGCCCAATGGCGTAAGCTGGGCCCACTCTGGAGAAGAAAACTTGGTTCCCCATGATCTATGCCAGGGCCTCAGCAGCAGGCGAGGGGATCCAGAGGCAGTTGCTGGGCGTGGAGGCCACAAGGGCATAGGCTACCAAGGAGACAGAACTGAACCTCACATCACCCTACTTGGCCCAGAGGATGGCTGGTAGTCAATGACGGGTAAGACCCCCCCCCCTCAGGGAGGGGCGACCTAAGACAGGCACAGCCGGGGGCCAGTAGGAAAAAACTTGGGGTTCAACAGAGGTGGAGCACAGATCTTCACCCCCCCAATAGTGCAGGGGCTTGAACACTCGCCCCTTTTGAGGGAGGTCTCCTGCCCTCATGGCTGCTGTGCTTCCCATGCCCAGCCCAGATTGGGAACCAAATAACAAAAGAGACTTGGTCCAGCTGAAATCAGTATCCAGATAAATGGAGGCTTGGCTAACAGACCCTATGTCTAAATCTAGTCTAACAACAGGAATGCTCAGGCCTCCTCAAGGATGTAAAATGATCCTTTCCATTAATATTTAGAGTGTAAATTAAGATTATTGTTAGAGTATTAAATTTGACAGTAAAATAGTTGTCAAGTTTTCAAATTAATTAAACTTGGCTAATTTGAAATAAGTTATTATTCAAAAAGTATTAACCAAAATTTTCATTTTGTGGTAAAATTGCTTAACATGCTATGAACCTAAAGCAGTCATTTTTTGTGCAAAAAATTAAAATTTAAAGTTATCTAGACTGCATTATAAATTTTCCAAAAAGCCTTCTAATAATTAAATCAAAAAAGGGGGGATAGTGGAAGAATACCATGTAAGGAAAAATACCCTGTAACTAATTATATCTAGAAAAAATTTTTTTTCTTCATTTGTAATGCTAACAGCAAGACACCCATAAAAACATATGTGGTATCAAAATAAGCCAAAGGAAAATCATTTGGGCAAATATAAAAAGGATTCCCCAAGTAAAATTTCCTTTATTAAGGAGTTCAGAAAACAACTCCAAGACCATGTGGATTCCTGCAACAAGGGATACCAGAGAGAAACTGACCAGATTGCTCCAGCCACAAAGACAGGAGAGACAGTTCAGAGATGGAAAACACTGACGACGCTTTTCCATGCTAGCAGTCAGCAGCTGTGCGTAGCTGCAAGGTGCCCAGGACCAAACCAGAGATGACCGGACCTGCATTTGCCCACCATCCAGAACCAGCATTTCATTGCTGGCATGTACACATGGACTGTTGGACATTGAAACTGGGACTTGTTCTTATATGTTTATTTCTGGTCTGCAGATACAAGATTCTTAAGGAAAAAATAAGGGGGAGATGTGGGAAACAGTTTATTGTCTTCACTATCTGATAAACATAGAGAACCCCCCGAAGGCTGGGGGCCTTTGAAGCCCTATCAAAGGTTGGAGCTAGGCGCCACCTCTGTTTGTCCAGACAGTGGTAGCTGAAACTACTCCCCCATTTATTATTATGTAAATCCTTGCTGATGGGCTAGTCTGCCTGTGGCAGGGGGTCACCTGCCTAAGGGCTATGCTATGGGTGCATCCCAGATCAATAAAAGCTTGGTGAGGCCTGAGCACTGGTGGAAGTCCTTCCCCTTGAGTTGGACTTGCCTGCCTGGTCCCCCAATATTTCCAAATTATCTCTTGTCTTTTCATTTTCATTTGCGTGCGGGTCTGCTTCCAGTTCCTGAACCCTGACCCAGGCGGGATGTGGGAAGGAAACACTCAACAATATGGTCACCTCAGAAAGATATGGTCACCACACAATGGTGTGGTCTCCTCACAAACATGTGGTCACCTCACAAAGATGTGGTCACCTCACAAAGATGTGGTCACCCCACAAAGATGTGGTCATCTCACAAGGATGTGATCACCTCACAAAGATGTGGTCTCCTCACAAACATGTGGTCTCTTTACAAAGATGCTGTCACCTCACGAAGATGTGGTCACCTCACAAAGATGTGGTCACCTCACAAAGATGTTGTTACCTCACAAAGATGTGGTCTCCTCACAAAGGTGTGGTCTCCTCACAAAGATGTGGTCTCCTCCCAAAGATGTGGTCACCTCACAAAGATGTGGTCACAAAGATGTCACCTCACAAGCACTGGTCACCTCATAAAGTTGTGGTTACCTCATAAATATGTGGTCACCTCAGAAAGGTGTGGTCACAAAGATGTGGTCACCTCACAAAGATGTGGTCACCTCACAAAGATGTGGTCACAAAGATGTCACCTCACAAGCACTGGTCACCTCATAAAGTTGTGGTTACCTCACAAATATGTGGTCACCTCAGAAAGGTGTGGTCACAAAGATGTGGTCACCTCACAAAGATGTGGTCACCTCGCAAAGATGTGGTCACCTCACAAAGATGTGTCACCTCACAAAGATATGGTCTCCTCACAAAGATGAGTCTCCTCACAAAGATGTGGTCACCTCGCAAAGATGTGGTCACCTCACAAAAATGTATCTCTTCACAAAGATGTGGTCACCTCACAAAGATGTATCTCCTCACAAAGATGTGGTCACCTCGCAAGGATTTGGTCTCCTCACAAAGATGTGGTCACCTCACAAAGATGTGGTCACCTCACAAAGATGTGGTCTCCTCCCAAAGATGTGGTCACCTCACAAAGATGTGGTCTCCTCACAAAGATGTGGTCACCTCATAATGATTTTGTCACAAAGGTGTGGTCACCTCACAAAGATGTGGTCACCTCACAAAGATGTGGTCACCTCACAAAGATGTGTCACCTCACAAAGATATGGTCTCCTCACAAAGATGAGTCTCCTCACAAAGATGTGGTCACCTCGCAAAGATGTGGTCACCTCACAAAAATGTATCTCTTCACAAAGATGTGGTCACCTCACAAAGATGTATCTCCTCACAAAGATGTGGTCACCTCGCAAGGATTTGGTCTCCTCACAAAGATGTGGTCACCTCACAAAGATGTGGTCTCCTCACAAAGATGTGGTCTCCTCACAAAGATGTGGTCACCTCATAATGATTTTGTCACAAAGGTGTGGTCACCTCACAAAGATGTGGTGACCTCATCACCTTACACAGATGTGGTTAACTCATAAAGATGTGATCACAAAGGTTTGGTCATAATGATGTGGTCACCTTACAAAAGTGTGGTCACCTTACACAGGTGTGGTAACCCTACAAATTTGTCATCTTTCAAAGATGTCACCTTATAAGGGGTCCAGAAAGAGCACTTCTGCTAGGGCCCACCCCCCACCAAGAGGAGAGGTGGCAATGCTCGCTGTGCTGTGATGAGGCGAGTGTGTGCCCCGTGGTGGCGTTTGCTGAGTCTCCTGCTGCAGATGGTGAAACAGCACATGAAACCCAGGTCTCTCTGACTCCAAGACCCCAGCTCTGAGTGAATAGTTTCATCTTTCCAGGTGGTTAATATTTATAATCAAGCTAGAGGCCCAATGCACAAAATTCATGCAAGAGTAGGCCTTCCTTCCCCAGGATGCTGATACTGGCTTCCTTCTGGCACCTGCAACCCGGGCTTCCCTCACAGCCTGGCTTTGTCCAGAAGTTTGTCCGGAAGGACAGCCAGTCTAATTAGCATATTATGCTTCTATTATCATAAATGTCATTTATAGAATTTTAAAAGGGTTTTTCACTAACACAATACTCCAGCTTAGCAAATTGTCATGTCCTCAGGAAACACAAAGAGGAAACTTTTGGGAGCATCAATGACATTGGTCCCTGTCCTGTCCCTGTGTCCTTCCCGCATAGCTCTGTAGCCCTCGGAGGGCTGCTGGACAGGAAAGGAAGGGTCTGGTGTGCACTCTGCAATTGGAGCTCATTGCCTCAGTGAGCTCATGGGAGGGGGCATTACTATTCTGATTTCATACATGCAAAAAACAGGGCTCAGAGAGGGTTAGTGACTTCCTGGGGCCACACAGTGAGGTGAGGCCATTTAGGCCCCATCCTGAGCCCTGCTCTGACACTGCCCCACATGGCCCTTTGAGATGCCCCACTTACTGAGCAGGTGACCCCGATCGGAAAGATGCCAGGTCACAAAGCCCTAGGAGGCACTCAGTGCCCAGTGGGGACTGCTGGCTGTGCCTGGCACTTTGTGCTCTAAGTGTTGTGAGGTAAGGTCAGCTGTCCTGGGGCTTGGTGTGCCTCCTGGGTCTAAGGAGGCAGATGCCAGGACCAGGAGGAAGACTTTACGTTCCCTAAGGCACTGGGGGTCTCTGCCCAGAGAGGGGGGGCAGGGTGCCATGGCAGCCTGGCTCCTTTAAGTTCCACCCCCATGGACTGTGCAGGTGGAGCTGGGGGTTCAGAACTGCAGGCCCCACCTAGGCCCGGGCAGCCATACTGGAAAGCTCCTGCAGCAAGAAGGCAGACAACCTAACCAGACGCCAAAGAACCAAACACCTGCAGCTTAAATTCTTCTTCCTCTGTTTTCTCCCATCCCTGGCATTTTAATCTAGTTTTCAGCCCCAGGTATGCTTGGTAGGGACCAAGAGCCAACTCCCTGGGGTGAGGCCCATCCCCCTGCCTCCTGCCCTGCCTCAGCCCTTGGCAGCACCTTGCGCGGTGAGGGAGGTTGGCAATGGAGAAGATCACGCTGTGTGCACATAGCAGCTCCTGGTCTTTCCAATCACCACTGTGGCAGCCCTTCCCTGACTTCCGTGTCCATTTTGCAGATGGAGAAACCATGGGTTGGGAGATTACAGTGGCTTGCCCAAGGTTGCCCTGTTAGGAAGGGCAGAGCAAGGCACTGACCCCAGTCTCTGACCTTGAGGCCAGTGCTGCCTGCACACCCAGCACTGAGTGGGAAGGCCTAGAGGGGTGGGCTGTGTGGGGTATGGGGCAGAGTCCTGCCCAGTTCCTGGAGGGCCATCTTGCTGATGCAGCTGTGAGGAGAGCGAGGCCCAGCATTCACAGGTGGGGTGGGTGATCCAGAGCCTGCCTTGTGGGGGAAGTGGGGCTAGGCCCTGGGGTGAGGTGGGAGGACCTCAAAGTGGACCTGGGGGGAGAATTGCTATAGGGGAGTTGAGGGGATCCTCCCAGGCTTGAGGGAACATGGTTCTCTGATAGGTATATTTTGGATCACTCATCTATATATATAAAAGCCTGAGCGACCAGAATGACTGGTTGCTATGATGCGCACTGACCACCATGGGGCAGATGCTCAATTCAGGAGCTGCCCTCGCCCCGCAGGCCCTGGCCCGATCAGGGCCTGCTGGCCAACCTCTCAGTCCCTCCCCCTAGCTGTCAGGCCCCGATCACCGATTAGGGCTGGGCCCCGGGCTGGGATGGGGAACTGGAGGTGGGTGGTGGTGGATGTGGGAAGGAGGAGGGGGGGAGGCGGGGAGGTGGGGAACCTGATCGGCCAGGCCTAGGGATCCCATCTGTGCACGAATTTCGTGCACCAGGCCTCTAGTATTTTATAAGAAACAACTTTCTTTTTTTTCCTTCTTTATTTTTTCCCATCACCATTTATCCCCCTGATCCCCTCTTCCATCTCCACCCCCGGTCTCTCCCGCAATTACCACACTGTTGTTCATACCCAGGAGACCTTTCTCTTTTTTTCTTTTTTGCTCACCCCCCCACAACACCCACACCAGAGCTGTCTGCTACTCCCTATCTATGACTCTGTCTCTAATTTGCTTGTTAGTTCAGTTTGCAAGGAACAACTTCCTGATACCTGGAGTCCCCTGCTCTGTGCAGGCTCCAGGGTCAGAGAAATGCAGGCAGAGACTCAGCACAGCTCCTGACCAGCCACGTGACCCATGTCAGCTACCCTCTAGGGAAAATAATAATGCCAATCTCACAGTGTTGTAGCGGGAATTATTTAAAATGGCAATTTAAACAGGCTGGCACACTGTAAGCTCTGCCAATAATAGTCATAGTATTAATAATGTCAGCTGCCGGCATTATCATCATCTCAGTGAAATGGGGCTCAGTGAACTGCTTTTGCCCCCCCCCCCCCTTCCAGCTGAGATTGCGTGGGCGCCCGGGTGCTAGAGGAGAGGGCTCTGCAGTGCAGCGAGACCGCACCCCTGCATGCAGGTCCCTTCGTCTGACGGAGCCTGTCTGTGATGTGATCTTGGACACATCAGGATCCATGACCTCTTGGGGTCTTATTTTTGTTGTTGTTATTGTTGTTGTTGCTTTTGTATGCTCTGCTCTCTTACCATGGCAGCAGGATGACATCTTAATCCAGAAAAGAGTTGTTTGGTGATGAAGCACTGAGCTTGTCTGCGGAGTAAGGGGTCAGGACCACGTTGGGGGACAGGCGGCTCTGCGGAGGCTCCCCTGGGCTTGACCTACTGCCCCTCTGCTGGCCTCAGTCCAGGGAAGCGGCCTGAGGACTGTGTTCCACGCCTACCTCTAACGGGCCTGGTCCCACTGAAGGCCCTGCACACAGAGCAGAGTAAATGCCTGCCCTGTGGTGGACGTGGGCCCTGCAGGGCTATCAGAGCCATCCGTCTCAATTACACTGAGAACCACTTGTGCACTTTACATAATAAAGCTGCATCACTTCCCCAGCCCGGCAGGGCTTTCCCACGCTCACACCACATTTCCTTGTTCTCCTGCCCTGGGCGGGATGATGCTGGGTGTTTGTCTAACCCCTTTCCTATGGGCTCTGGGCTCAGGGCCCTCCTGGCCTTGCACTCCCTAGATTAGTCACACTAGCATCTTATTTGACCCTTAGCATGACTCTGTGAGGTCTGTTTGCTTATCACCATTTACAGATGAGAAAACAGAGACTCAGAGAGGCTAAGCAATTGCCCAGCTGACACTCGGTGGCTCCAAGAAGAAAGGCTCTTCTGCTTTCCTCTGGGGTGTTGGCAAATGCCTCCCTCTGCGCCCAACCCCACAGTCCCAGTGTCAATTCTGTGGTTTCCAGGCAGCAGTAATGAGAAGAAAGCACGTCCTCATTTAAGGCGGCCCTTCTCATGAAAACAGTGAAAATAGTGTGCATGTGTGGATGCACATATGTCACACCCATATACACATACGCACACACATACCATGTGCATACGTGTGTGTGCACACACATCACACACATTGCACACACCAGCACTACCACACACACACCATGTACATGTGCACAAACACCAAACTCCTATGCACACACCACACATGCACAAGCACATGCATACACACACCAGATACACACATATGCACATTCACACACGGTCTCCCACTCCAAGCCTCTCCCCATCTAGTACAGACCGGGTCTCTTCATTCGAGTGTCATCACGCAGGGTGAAGCTGGTCCCCACGCCTGTGCACCAGAGAAGTAACAGTTGGACTGTGAGTTGCTTGGGAAGGAACCGTGCTTTGGAGTCAGTCTCAGCTGTCTGACTGTCTGTGAGATAGAAACTGAAGGAGGGCCCTGGATGGCTCATGTGTGGGCCTGATGTCTGGGGCCTAGTGCATGGCTACTGGGGACTTGGGCCTGAGGGGGCTCCTCCTACGGATTTTGAGATGACTGGGAACTTAAAGTAGAAGCCGAGGGCCAACTACTGGGAGCCATAAAACAATAGACTTAGTGTCTGCCACCCATGGCCACAGCCTTGTGCACTCTGCCCAAGGGGAGCTGAGCCTTGCCTCTGAGCAGGGAGGACCCAGGAAGGAAAAGTCAGGGTGTGGATGGAGGAATAGGTTCAGAGAAGGAGGAATGGTAAAACCCTGGGCCTGTCTACGGAAATCAGCTGGCACTGGGGTTCTTCGGGTAAGGGGCAGAGTGGAGGTGGTGAGAAGGGGGCTGGCAGGGGTCAGCTGACATTGGGGTTTTTTTGGGTAAGGGGCGGAGTGGAGGCAGTGAGAAGGGGGCTGGCAGGGGTCATCTATTGAAGCTCAGGACTATTTGCTGCTGGTGATGGGAGGCTCCCCAAAAGGAGAGCTCAGGGGAGCAACATGGCAGGGCCCAGTCCCTCTATGACGGCCAACAGGAGACTCCTGGACCCTGTGGTCTGGGTGAGGGCAGATGGCGGAACTGAAGCTCAGATGGGCAGGGGAGCTACGGGGATGAACCCAGGTCACCACCACTGGGGTGAGGAGTTGAGAGGGGCTAGGAGGGCCTCTGGGTGATGAACCTGGCAGGCCCAAGCAGTGGACCTGGGCTGGGGAGGGTGGGTGACTTGTGGCGGGACCAGTCCTGTGGAACCTGGCCATGCCCAGCATGCCCTTGGCTGCTGCTCACTCACTGGAGCTGGGCTGGGGGCAGGGCAGTCTGGTTCTCAGCTGAGGCCAGGCCAGGCTACCCTGGGATACAGACATCACTCAACCTCTCTGGCAGTGGCCTTGCTCCTCAGTTCAATGCATGGACTGCACGACTCAGGAAGCACTTTCCAGCATAGACACACCGAGCCGGGAGGAGCAGTTTCGGGGCCCCGCAGAGCCCCCCGCACATGGAGCCACCCTTGGAAGAGCATCAGGAACAGTGGGTGAAGAATGAGCTTCCACTCGGAGCCAGGCAGCGCCTTCCTGCTGACTCAGCGCAGGAGGAGCCGCCCCGCTGAAAGGTTTCTGAGTAGAAAAACCATGTGAGGCCCACGGCCCAGTCTGACGGTGAGGGATACGGGAAGGAGCCAAGCTTAGAAGGGCCTGAACCCGCCACCCCACCCTCAGCATCAGGGCTGGGGATGAAAGCTCCAGGCCTGAGAGCCCAGGAGGGGCCTGGAGCTCACAGCCGCCCCTGGAAGGCACCGTGCCCTCCCAGGAGCCGGCAGCAGCCGGGCCCAGAACTCAGCCCCGGGACCAGCGTGTGGCTCAGAGCCTGAGCCATTGTTTGCTGAGGGCCCTCAGGCCCCTGGCACTTGGCCATGCTAACTCGAGGTTTATGTTCCCAGTTCCCATGTGAGGATCTGGGAACCACAGACACCCATGCCATTCATCGGAGGAGGTAGGATGGACCCGCCGGGTGTCTCTGAGCCTCGGTTTCCTAATCAGTAAAGGGTGTGTTGTGAGCATAAGAGAAGTTAATGGCTCAATAACACCTATGGCCCCTTGACATGCTCAGCCCAGGATATCTTCTTGTCAGACTCACATGGGTCAGTCTCCACCATCACTCCCGGAAGGCCCCACACAGCAGTATCTTGATGTTCTGAAGCACTTGCCTTCTCCTAGGTCCGTGGCCGGCAAACCGTGGCTCGTGAGCCACATGTGGCTCTTTGGCGCCGTGAATGTGGCTCTTCCACAAAATACCATGTGCGGGCGTGCACGTACAGTGCGATTGAAACTTCGTGGCCCATGCACAGAAGTCGGTATTTTGAGGAAGAGCTGGTATTTTGTGGAAGAGCCACACTCAAGGGGCCAAAGAGCTGCATGTGGCTCGCGAGCCGCTGTTTGCTGAGCCGCAGTTTGCCGACCACTGTTAGGTCATGATCACTGCACACCCCCCACCCCCGAAGCGGTGTCTGCAGGACTGAAGATGTGCACTGAGCTGGTCAGGGAGGGGGTTACCATGGGACCCTCTGTCCCGCTGCTTTCCTAAAACCAAGTCAAGTGAGAGGACACCAGGACTCTTCTTAATTACGTGTCAAGATTTAAAGTGATTTAAAAAGCAAATCCATGAAGTTGTCAGAGGGGAATAGATGTCAAATTAGCAAAAAAATCAGGAGCAGATTTCATTTGTATCCCTTACTCACACTCACCTGCACCATCAAGAGGAATGACACGGGGAGTCAGAGTCCCAGGGCCCAGCGATTGTGCGGACACCACCTCCCGGGGTGGGGGCTCCAGGTCCACACAGCCATTTTCAGGCTGCAGTGTCCCCACCGGGTGGGGCACAAGCTTAGAAAAGCCACAGTTTTCCCCAAGCGTCCTCTTTGGAAGTCCAGGCATGTGCACAGGTGGTAATGCTAGCCACGGCCCTGTGCACAGAGAAGCATTCCCACCGCAGGCAGCCAGAGGCCAGCTTCCTGAGGGGCTCTGAAGCCCAGCCACCAGGGCCACCCTGTGCTCTGTTTGCTCACCTCCAATATAGTCCCCGTCACACCTGCTGACCGTGTTTTCTCTCTGGACCTCCAGCAATCAGCACAGGGCCTGGCATAGGGTAGATGGGAAAGAACATTTGTTGAGTGAATGGATGGATGGATGGGTGTGTGGGTGGATGGTTGGGTGGATGGATAAATGGATGGATGCATACACAGGTGGGTGAATGGATGTATGGATGAGTGAACAGATGTGTGGGTGGGCGGGTGGCTGAGTGGGTGGGGGGTTGGAGGGCAGCCTTGTCAGTATGAGTGAAGGGGCTCTGCAGAGTGGAGGCTTTCCCTTCTCTGGAGCTTGCCAGGCACTGGGATCACTTTGCTCTCTATCTTTAAAGGTTGAGGTCAGAAGGCCCCTGATTATATGGGGAGTGGGATACTGAGAAATGTGGGCAAAATCCCTTCCATACTGTGGTGCTCGGTTTACCTACGATAAAGGGCAAGCCCCACACCCTGCCTTTTGGCACCAGCGCAGGGCCAGGGCAGCACAGAGCGTGGGTCTGAGGGTCCCAGTGAGTGTGGTGTTGTCCCAGGGAAAGATCTGCAAAGTCAGTGGAGGAAGCTGGAGACTCAGGGGAATACAGTCAAGGAGGCGGTGTATTTGTAGTCTGGGTTTCCGGCTAGGGAGGGCTTCCTGAACCTCAGGAGACCAGAAGAGGGAAGCCTACTCAGGTTTGGGGATCCTCAGGTCTGCCTTCCCTCCAGCTCCAGCTTTCCAGACTCTCAAGCTTTTGTGTCCAGAGGGGCCTCCCTGGGAACTGAGAGCCTCTGTGGGCTCCCCTCTTTGGAGGGTTTGAGGTGGCGCAAGCAACCACGGACGAGGAGCTCTGTTTCTCAGATTTAGGCGCCTACACACCCCTCTATCATCCTAGGTGTCCCTGTTCACTGGCCAGAGTCCTCTGCAGTGGCCCGTGTTTCCACACAGCACGCCTGCCTCACACTTCCCAGATGATGTGTGTCCCCAGGTCATTCTGGCATTTGAATTGTTGATGGGTTCCCAGCACAGGTGAGCACCAAAGGGCTACCTTGAGTCCAAGAGGCCAGGATTGAACAGAGGAAGAAGTAATTCAATCTTTCAGGGCTCAAGTGGGGGCTTTCTGTGCTAAGGTACTGAGCTGACTACAATCAAGCAAGCAATCAATCATGCAGTATGTTTGGTCCCCTCCCCACTGTCAAAGGCCAAGTGACTCAGCCATCTAGGGTCACTCATTCTGATGATGTGAGGGGGACAAGGCTGAGTTGGGTGGATTTTGTGAACAGCTACGCAAGGAGGGCACCATCCACTCCAGCAATGGCCAGATGTGGAGTCTTGGGGCACGTGGGAAAGAATAGAGGCTTTGTGGTCAGACACACCTGACTTACAGCCCACCTCTGCAATGCCTGAGTGTGACCTCGGCATATCACTTAACCTCTCAGGGCCTCAGTTTTCTGATCTGTAAAATGGAAATGGCAACATGTATCTAGGAGATTTCTACTAAAGACTGATGACATATTTTACAGGAAACAATTCTAGCACAGAGTGGATTGCCAGGAAGAGCTATGTACTACCATTTTCTCAATGCAAGTCATTTCTGGTGAGTTAGACCTCTATTTCCCAAGTGTTTCCATGTTACAGGACACACAGATCATGGCGCTGTATGGCAGGTAGGGGGAAGTGGAGGCAGGAGAGTTGGGATGGGGTGTCTGCTGGGGCATTCCTCTTTCTGGAGCGGCTGCTGGCAGACCTAGGCTGCTTCCTGGGCAACTCTGAGCTGGATTCCAGACAGTGCCCTTGAGGATGAGGCAAGGACCCCTTCTTCCTGCTGTGACCTCAGTACCCTGCACACACAAGGGGCATGAAGGAGGCAATTCGTTGTACTAATTGTTAGTAAATACCTCCTCTGTGCATGCAATGTGTAGGGCAGTTTATGCATATTATGCATATTAAAATGAGGAACTGGAGAGATTAAATGAATCCCCCAAATCCATAAAGCTAGGAAGTAGCAGATCTAGATTTTTAAAACATTAGATTTAAAAAATTGTGGTAAAATGCACTTAACATAAAATTTTCAAGTGTAGAGTTCAGTGGCATTAAGTACATTCACATTGTCATGCAACCGTCACCACCACCCATCTCCAGAACTTTTTCATCTTCACAAACTGGAACTCCCATTAAATGACAACTCCTCCCCCCCACCCCCGGCCCTCCCCACCCTTCCAGCCCCAGCTCCTCCAGCCACAATTCCGATTTCCAACTATAAGGATGTGACTACTCTAGTGTTTGTTCTTTTGTCACTGACTTATTTCGCATAGCGTCATGTTCTCCAAGTTCACCCATGTTGGTCATGTGTCAGAATTTCCTTCATTGTTATGGCTGAATGGTATTCCGTGTGTGCATGTAGCACATTTTGTTTTCCGCACACCTGTCAATGGACACTTGCTTCCCTGCGGCTGTTGTGAATAATGCTGCTGTGAGCATGGGTGTGTGAGTATCTCTTCAAGACTCTGCTTTCAATTGTTTTGCTCTATACCCAGACAATGGAATTGCTGAATGATGTACAGTGGGGCCTTGACTTACGAGTTTAATTCCTTCCGAGACCGAGCTCGTTAAGGTGCTTGTTAAGGAGCTCATTAACTCAAATTACTCTGTCAACTCAAAGCAAAAAATCGGCCGAGAGACAGCTGGTATCTCAAAAAACTCGTTAGTCGGGACACTCGTAAGTTAAGGCCCCACTGTAGTAATTCTATTTTTTAATTTTTTGAGGAACTTCCATACTGTTTTCCACTGTATGTGCACAATTTTACATTTCCACTAATAGTGCACAAGGTTTCCAATGTTTCCACATCCTCACCAACACGTTCTTCTCTGGTGTGTGTGGGTGTGACACAGAAGCCATCCTATGATCCTAGCGGGTGTGAGGTGGTATTGATACCGTTGTAACTTAACGTAGTTATGCATAAAGGGAAAGGAGCAAAGGGAAGGCCAGGTATTATGAGCGTGCCCAGTAAAGTCTGGATGAAATAGGGAAGGTACTCGTGTGTCAGTCACACCTGGGAACAGGTCACTGGCCAGCGTAGCTGTGGCCACTGCAAGCGCGGGAAGATTTAAATACAGGCGATCATTATCCTGTGGCCTTGACTCTTGTGTTCTCGTGCTCCTGGCTTGTGGGCTCTCACGCTGCTGCTCCCCTGCACTCACCCACGTGGCCCATAGTCATGTGGCCCCCATACAATGGACTGATGGACTGCGACTAGCCGGGTGCTACGTGGGACCGGCTCCCCCACGGGACAGAAACTGTGGACGCTTCCAGCTCTGCTGAAGCCCCAGCTGCATCTCTCTCAGGACTGGATTAAGGGAGATGGGACTTTGCAAACCCAGGGGTGCAATTCCATGCAAATAAAAACCACTCCTCCTCCCATGTGAGTCTCAGAAAATGCCTTTTCTCCAGATATTGTAAGAACTCCACTCCCACAAACAACAGAGAATGGCCATGCCTGCTATCCTTCGGTAGCTGTAGCGCATTGTGGCCTTGATCCCTACTGATGCACCCTGGGAGCGTGAATGCAAACGTAGATGCCTGTTTTTCCCTGGAAGCTGCCATGTTTGCTGTACATGCAGGAGCAGTGGGCGGGACGTGGAGGCTCTGAGCTGGGGTGGCGGCGTGTAGCCCCGGGGTGCTGAGACAGAGCCGGCCATGAAATGGACCTTCTTGTTAATCTACCTGTTTGGCTTCTGGGTGCTCAGTCACCTTCATAACGTGTGCTGCACTGAAGAGTAATGCTATCACCCTGTTCCCTCGGCAGCCAGCTGGGCGCCACGGTGGGGCTGCAGGCTCCTCCCACTTTGCTGCCCTCTGGGATGTGCCCTGAGACCACTTTGGGCCCAGGTTGCTGAGTCACAAAATAGGGTTAGAAAAAATATTGGTCTCCTTCCAAGGATGAGGGAGGTCAGAGAGGGAGTACTTCGGAAGCAGAGCAGTGAGGAGGCCACTCTCCTGTGTTATCTCTGAAATGTCAGTGGTCTTGCCCACCTCCTGCCCCACTGCACGGCCCAGTCCCTCCACGGCTGGGACTGTTACCCACGCCCTGGGTTCTTGCAACCTCCCAGAATAGAAACCAGGAAAGATCACCAGAAGGTGACACAGGCAAGAAGATTCATTTCGCTTGTGCACAGGGAAGCCAGCATCGCAAAGGGACAGATACGCACTGCTTCCGGAACAGAGGCTGGGGAGATTTGGAAGGAGGCTTAGGCGAGAAAAGTGACGGTTAAGCATGTAGAAGCAGAAGTTTCTTGGAACCTGTGTAGTGTGACTCCATGCTTCTTCATGTGTCTCATTAGCATATTTGAGGGGGAGGAGGGATTAAGAAGAAAAAGAGAAAAAACTCATTGACACGGACAGCAATGTGGTGATTGCTGGGGAGGTGGGGCTGAGGGAGGTGGGGCTGAGGGAGGTGGAGGAGGGTATGGGGGCGATCAATTGTGATGGGTGAAGACTGGATTTGGGGTGGTGAACACACAATACTGTGTACAGATGACATGTTGTAACATTATGCACCTGAAACCTGTATCATGTTTTAACCAGCATCATCCCAATAAACTCAATAAAAGGAAAATCAAACGGAAAAAGAACCCCTGGACTGGGGCTAGAGTCATATTGTGTCTAAAACAGCTGTTTGCAAAGCAGATATTATGATTAATGGACCGATGGCCATAGGACTGAAAATTAAAAACATTCTTTAGAGTTAGTGTCCCTGTGTGAGCTTGTCCGTGCCAACAGGAACGCCTTCCTTCTCTTAACGTCACTGTCCCCCTGCCCCTTCTCATGAGAACCCCTTGCATTTCTGTGCTAATCAGAACACTGTTTGGGCTTCTGCTTGAATCACTGCTTCCAAAAAGCTAGGTATTTTTTTCTGAAATAAATACTGTTGCCTCTCCCTTGGCCTTTTGCTTTTAGGACATCAGTGCTCCCTGAAGGGTGAAGGAGGCTCAGAGGGAGCAGAGTGGCTCAGGTGGCCTGCTCCCCACTTTTCTTTAGACTCAGGCGTGCGTGGCCCCTGGGGGTGCTCCCTGGTGACTGGGTGACGGAGTACAGCGTGGTCACCTGGTCTTTGCTGAGCAAAGGGCATGCCTGGTCGGCCTCTCTCTGATTCCATTGTGCTCCCCGCCCACGACCTGCTCTCCACGCTGATGAATTTACGGTGAACCATGGAGTGCTGCAGCTGCGTGCAGGGTGAGAAATAGAGTTGGTTTGTGGCGGGTGAGTGGCAGGCCCTCCATCACTCTGAGGGGAAATTGCTCTTTTAAGGAGAAGTTGTGAATGGTTTCTGGCCTGGCGTCAGTCAGGAAGGCGCCTGGAGCAGTGTCGGAACTAGCAGCCCTGGGCTGGGTCCCTGATCCGTCATTTGTTGCTGTGGAAAGTGTCACACGTTGCAGATTTGCTGCAGACAGGCCATTTGACGAGTGGGAAAAAGCCGTCACAGCTCCTCATCTCAGCTCCAAACAAAGATGTTCCGGGGCTCTGCCTGCCAGCCGGGTCTCATCTGGATGGGCTCAGCGTCACACCAGGCCCACTCCTCCTTTACGGCCGCCAGTCGCTGTCCAGTTCCTTCGCTGTTCCTCCCACATCCTCGGATTCATGGGCACAGCAGCGCCGCGGGCTGGCTTGCTCTCCGGACCCTCCGGCAATGTCTCAGCCAGTTTGGTTGTCACATGGGAAGGTGCTGCCGGCATCTGATGTGCAGAGACTGCACCCTCCCGCGCGCAGGACTGCCTCTGCCACGGGAATCCTCCGACTTCATTCACTGAAGGTTCCCTGAGCGTTTACGGAGCCCAGGGATGGGCCAGGACCCCTGGTCCGGCAGACAGCTGGTGCAGCTGGAGAGTTTGGGGAACCTTTCACCCTCAGCACCCCTGTAGCTACTCAGACCCAGTAGTTCTCATTCCAGCACTGGCACCTTGGTCCAATGGGAGGGCACTTGCCTTCCAGAACCCTTCCCTGGCTGCTCTCCCCCCTCATCAAGGCGGATTGTCCATCAAGCCCAAATCTGCAGGCAGATGCTGGCGAATCCGGCAGTTGGTGACCGGGGCACAGGTGGTGTCAGGCAGTGTGCAGGCCTGGAGGCTGACCACGGAGGAGCCCGTGGAGGGCCAGACTGTGGCGGGGGTGCGGGGAGTGTGGGCTGGAGGTTGAAAGCAGGAGTCTGTGTTCCTGCCTGGCCCTCCCCTTGCTGGATCTGTGGTCCTGGGAATGTGACCTCACTCTCAGGGCCTTGGTTTTTCTCACCTGTGACAGGGGGACATGGAGAGCACACAAGGCCTGGGCCCCACTGATCTGCGTGGAGATGCGGTCCCGTGTCCCAAAGAAGGCACCTTCCTCCGACCACCAGCTGAGGACTGAGGCTCTGGCACAGCCCTGGAGCGGAGAATAGAGTACGTTGAAGCGCGGGTGACAAAAGGTGAGACCCTCACCTAGGACTGTGCAGGCTGCTGCTGGGAAGCTGCTCCACAGAACACGTGGGAAAGGTCCCGGCAGCCTTCCACTCCTCTCTCCTTAAAGAGCAACAGGGCTGATTCTTGTTTTTCTTTCTTCAAAAATGTGGCCTTTGGGCTCTGCCATGTCCATCTGGCAGTGTGATGTGGCAGGTGGGGAGAAATCCAGGGCAACTCTTGAAAACATTAGGCATTTTACCTTTCCAGTAACATTTTGTAGAACTACTTGTCAATGTATTTGAGGTGCTCAGAGCCCAAGCCTGGTACTCTTGAAGGTTCTCTCTCTCTCTCTCTCTCTCTCTCTCTCTCTCTCTCTCTCTCTTTCTCGTTTTCCTTGCAGATCTCATAGCCTCTGCACTGATTCTATAAACAGATGTTTCTCCTCCCTGTCCTTGGTTGGGAGGTAGCAGACAGTCCTGGCTGGGAGACTCATGGGCTGGCGAGGTGGCTGCCAGAGAACGTTGTTGCTAACCCACCAGGTTTTTGTCCTCCTGGGAGGTCAAGGCCAGGCCCCCACTTGGCTTGAAGGGACATTTTCAGATTTTTCTTTCTGTCACTTGAGGTGTTTGCCTCTGATTTTCCCTAATAAATTCCCCAACTTAAAAGAAGAAAATCACTGTTCTAGCATAATGTTTTTAAGCAGGGGTCCTCAAACTTTTTAAACAGGGGGCCAGTTCACTGCCCCTCAGTGGAGGGCCGGACTATAGTTTTAAAAAAAAACTGTGAACAAATTCCTATGCACACTGCACATATCTTATTTTGAAGTAAAAAAAACAAAACGGGAACAAATACAATATTTGTATTTGCATGTGGCCCACGGGCCGTAGTTTGAGGACCCCTGTTTTTAAGGTTCATATACGTTGTTGCCTGTATTATTCCTTTATTATTGCCAAATAACATTCCAATGATATATCACTTTTTTTTGTTAATCCTCATCAGAAGATATTTTTCCATTGATTTGGAGAGAGAGAGAAAAAGAGAGAGACACACAGAGGGAGAGAGAGAGAAACATCCATGTGAGAGACATCCATGTCTATTGATTGCCTCCTCCATGCCTCCAACCAGGGTCTGGGATCGAACCTGCAGCTCAGGTACATGCCCTTGACCGGGAATCAAGCCCAAGACCCTTTGGCTCGAGGACCCACACTGTCACACTGAGACCGCGGCCAGGGCAGACATCTCACATTTTGAAAACCTGCCCAGCCGGCCAGGGCATTGGAGTCGTTCCCACTTTGGTTGTTACGGGCGTTTATGCCAGTTTCTGTGTGGTGTGTGCTTTCATTCCCCTTCACTAAGGGAGGATAACTCTCAGTTTAGCTGTTCGAAGAACTGCCAAGCTGTTTCCCAGCCGCTGCACCATGGCATTCCCACCGGCAATGCCCGAGCGTGCCACCCTCTCCTGGTCATTTCTGCAGGGCACTTGCCGTTCTCTCTTGAGCAGACCGGTGCTAAGGGGTCGGAAGGCATGCCTCACTATGGGTTGGATCTGCATTTCCCTAATAACGAATGATGTTGACGTCTGTTGATGTGTTTATTGACCATTTGTGTATCTTCTTTGGAGTCTTCTCTGTTCAGATTTTTGTCTATTTTAAGTTCGTATTATTGTCTTTTGTTATTCCAGTTGTAAAAGTCCTTTCTATATCCTAAATATTGGTCCCTTATCAGATATATTTGATTTGCAAATATTTTCTCCCATGCTGTGTGTTTTTTTCCTTGATGGTATCATTTATAGCACAATACTTTTAATTTTTTTAAAAAATATATTTTTATTGATTTCAGAGAAGGAAAGGAGAGGAAGAGAGAGATAGAAACATCAATGATAACAGAGAATCATTGATTGGCTGCCTCCTGCATGCCCCCTGGTGGGGACTGAGCTTGCAACCTGGGCATGTGCCCTTGACCAGAATTGAACCCAGGACCCTTGAGTCTGTAGGTCGACACTCTGTATACCGAGCCAGGGCAACACTTTTAATTTTGATGTACTCCAATTTATCAAATTTTTTTATGTTGCTTATATTTTTGTGCAATATCTAAAAAAACCCATGGTTTAACCAAAAATCGTGAAGATTTACATCTATGTTTTCTTTTATGAGAAAATAAATGTTTAAGCCACACAGTCTGTGGTATTTTGCTATGGTAGCTCTAGCAAACTGCCTTTTAATTGGATTATGTAATTAATATACATGTAAGTTATTATGATTATTTTTGTTAATCATCACCAAAGGATATATTTTTTCCATTTATTTTTAAAGAGTGGAAGGGAGGGAGAGAGAAAGGAAGAGAGAGAGAGAGAGAGAGAGAGAGAGAGAGAGAGAGAGAGAGAGAGAGAGAGAAGAGAGAGAGAGAGAGATGTGAGAGAGATACATTGATTGATTGCCTCTGGTTGGGGCACAGGACAAGGTTGGGACCCAGACTCCTCTCTTTCTGCTCTGATATCATCAGCATGCAGCTTCCATTACACAGTCTAAGGTGACCAGTCCAGCCCTTTCCCCAGGTCCACATCCTGGCCAGCAGGACAAGGGAAGGAAGGAGGGGAGGGCATAGTCTTCCTTTTAAGACATAATCTGAAGCTGCATTGTTACATTCAACTTGGTTACAAGGGAACCAGGTCCAGGTGAAATTCAGGGGCTCTACTAGGAAAGAAGGGAGCTGTGCACATTGCTTCACTGTAGGCGCCAGACACTGCGCAGCTGCTGGGCACACTCGACTGAGCAAAGCCAGAGAAGCCCTTCTGTGGAGAACCCCCTGAACCTTCCCTTTTAGAAATTACCCCAAGAACTGCATGTCCCGTGTGGAGGCTTGGTCAGTCTGAAGCAGACAGTCACCAGGCCACAGTGCTGGAAGGGATGCGCTCTCCTTCACCATCACGTTTGCTGTAGCAAATGTGAGAAGACGGCCCAAGCCCACGGTGCTCCCTTGTCTGATTTAGAGAAACGGGAGAAAGAGTAAACTTTTGTTGAGTATCTACTCTGTGCCAGGCTCCAGGCTTCTTTCTTTTCCATCCCACTCCTACCCCCTTATCCCCGCCCCCTTCCTTGCACACACAGAGCTACCATTGTTCTTATTGCACCTGCACCAGTGAACAGCTGGAGGCTCCCAGAGGTTGAGCCATGTGTGCAGCGGTGGAGCAGGAGGGCAATGCGGACAATCTGACGGCCTGGGCTGTGGAGCTCCTGCAGCCTCACTGCCCGGGAGTGGTCTGGAGAGGATGCGGGTGAGGGGGTCGGCGATGTGGGGTAAGGAAGCTGGTGTGTGCACTGCTGGGTGGGGAGGGTTAGCAACCGGCCTTCACATGAGCGCTCGCTGTCAGCCTTCCTAATGATTTGGAAATAGCATGCTAATTAAATTCAGAGAGAATATTACATCGGGAGAGCATATAAAAACCAGAGAGAATAAAGCAAAGAATTCAGTGAATTCTCAGAGGTTATGAAAATAGGCTGAAAACAATAAAGGGAAATTCAACCTTGAAAACAAATTAAATGAGAGATTTATAAGGTGCCAGGGGTGATGGAAGAGGAAAAATTTCTACCTTAGTCTTGATTTGTGCCCATAGAAGCCAGCCAGGCATAATTGCGGACTGGCGTTGTGGACGAAGGACAGACATCACTCTAGCCTAGGTGTGCTTTGTGGCACGGTGCTGCTCAGGGATGGTACCTGGAGACCCCAATGCATGGCCATGAGCCCCAGAAGAAGAAAGAGGCAGGGAGAGAAGGAGGGAGAAATGTTTCTACTTAATCTAGGAATTAAAAGATGCTTATGGAGAGGTGCTTGTCTAAGGAAATAAAAATGCATTCAGGTCCTAGGAATCCCCAGTAATCTCTTTTCATGGGGTGCAGTGGGAATGGCTGACACACAGAGCTGGTTCTGACTCATGGGGCCATTTCATTTTTCTGTGCTTCGGCTTCCTCATCGGTCCCACAGAGGCTGGAAGGTAGGGGGAGGGGAGTGTGGCCGCCAGAGGAAGCTCTCCACGAAGCTGAAGGAGATGGAGGAAGAGGCCTTAGAGGGGGCTGAGACCTCTGTCCGGGCTGGAGCAGGAGGGCAACTTGCCTTTGTCTGGTTCCGCAGAAGCAGAGATGAAGATTGGATTCTTTAGGGGGTGACCCAAGTGACACTGTAGGAAGTGGGAGAGTAAGATCAGGAAGGAAAGGAAGCCTTGTTAGCAAGCAAGCTAGCTCTGTGAGTACTCGCCAAACTCTCCCAGGACTGGGTCCCTGTGACCCTGTCTTTTCCGTGCTAACTCGAGAGGGGCCCCGAAGCTTCTATCTCAGTGGTTCGCAACCTTCTGGCCCTTTAAATGCAGTTCCTCATGTTCTGACCCAACCATAAAATTATTTTCGTTGCTACTTCATAACTGTAATGTTGCTACTGTTATGAATCGTTATGTAAATATCTGATATGCAGGATGGTCTTAGGCGACCCCTGTGAAAGGGTCGTTCGACCGCCAGAGGGGTCGCGACCCACAGGTTGAGAACCGCTGTTCTATCTCATGCAGCCTCTAGCCAGGCAGGCGGTGCCATGCTCTCTCTCTAGGGAGTGTCCCTAGTCTGTGTTCCCTTGCTTTGCTGGGGAGGCGATAGTAGCTGTGATCTCAATGTCCCTCCATGACATCTGTTCTTGATTACGACAATGATACTCTATTTCCTTCTTCTTTCCCTCCAGTCACCTCCTCACACAGACTGGGGTGGGGTATCTGTTAGCTGTGGACTGGCCCCTCCACAAAAGTGACCCATGACTGTTGAGTGACCTAGCTTTTAATTCAACCAGGACAGGGGACAGGAGTGGCCTAAAGGCCAGGGACCTGAGGAGACAGACCAGTGGCTGGTGTGCAACCAATTGTTTTAATAAAATCATGGAAGAAAAAAAAATCATGGAAGAAGAGAAACTCTCCCTATTAAAACATCCCCATTTTGTGGGAGGGGTTGAGGAGAAGTAGGTCAAACAATGGTTCCTGAAGAGCAGGAAGCCACCTTTCATGAAAATTACCTGCCTTGAAAAACTGGGTCACACTTGACAGCTGGGACTGGGGGTCCCCAAGCTCATCTACTCTGGCCTGGCCCCTCCCCTCAGAAGCAGTCATGGTGTCCAAGGCTGGACTAATTTGGCCGTCCTGTAAGGTCGTTATGTGCTGAGTAGGAGTTAGGGGTGGGCAATGCCGAGTGTCCTAGAGCTGCAGTGACCGGACCTGACCCTCTTCAGGCCCCAGGGCAAGTCACAGAGGCCGCAGGCCTTGGAGAGATGGTGGACATGACATCCCTGTGCAAACTGAGCCCCAGAACCAGTCTTCTGAAGCACTGACCAATTGCCCACTCCCCAGACACCGAATCATCATTTTTCTAGCCAAAAACCTTCAGAAGCTACAGCTCTGCTCTGGTCCATGACGCTCTCCATGACTTGGGTGTATGGCATTCTCACCTCCACAAGCTCCCATGCAGTGTCCAGAGCTTCCCAAACTTGCCAGGCTGTCCCTGGGCGCACACTGGGCTGCCTTTCCCTCCCATGTCTGCTTGTCACACGCTTATTCCTGCTCCAAAACTGTATTCAGACACCCCATGCCCTGAATATTTCACTAAGATCTGAGCATCACACATTGAAAGAATTTGTTTAAATGCCAGTCAAACATTTGGCTGGGGCCTTTGACATCCTTAGTTGAGACCTTAGTAGGTATTCAAGCATGTGAGTCGGCCAGAAGCATAAGGTGCTCATCTCCAGAGTGAATGCAATTATCCCCAGGGTGTGGGGAAGTCATGAGAAGCTCTTGGAAAATATGCACTTTCCTTCAAGTGGCAGAGCTTCCCTTCGCTGCAGTCAGTCTCTGCTTCCAGCTGAGTTCCTGGTCTGCAGCTCCCTGAAGGGAAGGGTGGGGGCACAGCCTTCATGGAGGAGGATTGAGGGATTTCAAGGCTGATTAAGGAAAAGGGAATGACCACAAGGTGGCAGTAGACATGCAAGCTTGCTTTGGGATAAACTTAGATTTGCATTCCAGGAGGTCTCACAGCCTATCAGTTAGAGGCCCTCTGGGGATGGCCGCATCCCAGGAGAGGAAAATGACCAGGACTCCTGGAGGGCAGATGGGCCAGGGGCTATATGTCTAGGCGATGTCACTCCTCAGTGGGGTAGGTCAGAGCGCTCCAAAGGGCAGCAGTGGCTCCGGCTCTTACAGGGCTGGGTGCATCTTATCTGTGCCTAGCAGTTGAGTGCAGTTTTGCAGAGTGTGCCAAGCAGGCAGATGCTAAATGGCGAAAAATCTGCTTACTTGGACTATGTTTAAAACAATTGGATCTATCAAAATTTGAGTTTGGCTCTGGCGGGCTTTTCAGCACATGAGTCTCATCCCTCTGTGAAGACAAAACAGCATAGGGGTGAAGACACAGACGCCATCTCCGCAGGGTCAGCATTCTGTGTGCCTGTCCTGCTTATGCCTCAGACGTCTCTACGGTGGCTCAGGGAACCCCTACGTATTTGAGCACCTGTTGGGGTTGAGGACACTTCAACACGTATTGACTGAGTTCCTACTATGAGCCTGGCATGAAGAAATGCTCAGAACTACAACCGGTGGGAGTAATAAGCCATAAGTAGCTAATTACAACTCCCTGTGATGCAGGACGGACATCCAAAAGAGGGAGTCTCAGTGCATGATCCATATCACAGTGCCAACCTCTCAACATCGCACACTCCAGGGGCAGGGCCCAAACGTGCCCTGCTCATGAGCGGGGTGGCTTCCCAGCTATGCAGCCTCCTGCAAACAACTCCTCAGCGAGCCGCTGTGTTCACTTCTGTCGAGTTAAGATAAAAGCCTGTGCCTCTTTTTTTTTTTTTTTTTTAAATATATTTTATTGATTTTTCCACAGAGAGGAAGGGAGAGGGACAGAGAGCCAGAAACATCGATGAGAGAGAAACATTGGTCAGCGCCCACCCCCCCCTCCCTACCGGGGATGCGCTGGCAACCAAGGCACATGCCCTGGATCAGAATCGAACCCGGGACCCTTGAGTCCGCAGGCCGGCGCTCCATCCACTGGGCCAAACCGGTCAGGGCAAAGCCTGTGCCTCTTCCGCATGACCTCTAAATGTCGGTGCATCCCAGGGCTCATTCCCTGCCTTTTCCCGACTATGGGCTCCTCCAAGGTGAAATCTGGTCTCACAGCTCTAATCATGCCACCTATGTGCTAATGGTCCCCAAGTTCGTATTTTCAGTTCTTTGAGCTCTAGACTTAAAATATTTCCCCCTACATTCAGGTTACATTTCCTCACCTTAAACTTGGTACCAAGTGTGTTTTGGAATCCAGAATTTTATTTCTTTCCTTTATTTTATTTCCCCCCCATCACCACTTATCACCCCTATACATTCTTCCATTTCCGTCCCCCAAAATGACCACTCTGTTGCCCCGTCCATGAGTTCTTTCTCTTTTTTTTCTTTTTTGCTCAGTCCCTTCACTTGCCCAGCCCCTCCGCATTTCCTATCCCTACCAAGAACTGTCTATGAGTCTGTCTGTATTTTGCTTATTAGTTCAGCTGGTTCATTAGATTCCACATATGAGCAAAGTCATATGGTACTTGTCTTTCTCTGACTGGCTTATTTCACTAGCAAAATGCTCTCCAGGTCCATCCATGCTATTGCAAAGGGTAAAATTTTCTTTATTTTATGGCCAAATAGTATTAGGTATAAATGTACCAGGATTGTTTTGTCCACTCATCTACTGATGGACACTCAGGTTGCTTCCAATTCTTGGCTATTGTAAATAATGCGGCAATGAACATAGAGGTGCATATATTCTTTCAAATTAGTGTTTCAGGTTTCTTTGGATACAGTCCCAGAAATAGAGTTGCTGGGTCATAAGGCAGTTCCATTTTTAATTTTTTAAAAATATACTTTATTGATTTTTTACAGAAAGGGAGAGGGATAGAGAGTTAGAAATGTTGATGAGAGAGAAACATTGATCTCCTGCCTCCTGCACACCTCCTACTGGGGATGTGCCCGCAACCAAGGTATATGCCCTTGACCAGAATCGAACCTGGGATCTTTCAGTCCACAGGCTGACACTCTATCCACTGAGCCAAACCAGTTAGGGCCATTTGCCAAGGTTCTTGTTCCGGCATTAAGAAGGGTTCAGCAATCTGGAGAAGGGGCTGTGTGTAACTTAATAAGAGTCCAGAGATGAAGCATAATTTAGGGGTCAGAGGAGCCTAGCTAAAAGGAGCTAAGATCTCCTCCTCTCAGGACCCCATGATTTTTATTAACACAAATTGTCCTGAGGCAAGGTGGAGATATACACTTCAAAGGGTAGGGTTTTGTATACACAGTCCATTGTCAGAATGGAGGAATTTGCCTACGGCTGTTCAGGTGTTTGGCCAATAGGAGGCAATAACATGTAGATTAAGATGCCCTGAGCTGTCTGGCAGCAAACAATCAATTTAATGCATCCTTTTCAGGTTTGAGAAATGCCCTCAGCCACTCCAGATGATTCAGCCCTGCTGTCATGCTGGAATTGGCTTCCGGGAGCCATTTTTAATTTTTTAAGGTAATTCCATACTGCTTTCCTTAGTGGCTGCACTAGTCTGCTTTTCTACCAACAGTGCACAAGGGTTCCCTTTTCTCCACATCCTTGCCAACACTTATTGTTTGTTGATTCATTGATGATAGCCATTCTGACAGGTGTGAGGGGATATGCATAGTGGCTTTAATTAGCATTTATCTGATGATTAGTGATGTTGAACATCTTTTCATATGTCTATTGGCCATCTATATGCCCTCTTTGTAGAAGTGTCTATTCAGATCTTTTGCCTATTTTTAAAAATTGGATTGTGTTTTGTGTGTGTGTATGCTGAGTTGTATAAGTTCTTTATAAATTTTGGATATTAACCCCTTAGCAGATGTATCATTGGCAAATACATTCTCCCATTCAGTTGAAAGGACAAAGCAGAAACGAACTCTCCTCCACTTTATCTTGTAGGGCTGGACCCTCAGCCTAAACTCCCTCCCCTTTCTGAGAGTGACCACAGGAATGCCAGTAATATCCTAACTCCCCCACCTGAGTGGACCAATGAAGCTCCAGGAACGCAGCTAAGGTCCTAGTAAGACTATAGTGGGGGACGGCTCAAACCTCAGAATGTGTTGGTCACTTCCTGACCTTTGTGCTGTAAAACCCTGCTGAAAAACCCTGACCAGAGTGACCAATCTCTGTAACCCACCTCACTTACCTAAGCCCGCCCAAATGACTAGCCCTATATAACCTTTGTTCTCTTGGGACTCGGGGCTCTCTCTCGCATCCAGTAATGGAGGCAGAGGGGGACCAAGCCCGGGCTTGAATAAAAGACTCTATGCTTTTGCATCGGACTCGGCTCCCTAGTGGTCTGTCTTGGGGGATTTTGAAATCTGGGCATAACACAGTGGGTTGTCTTTTCATTTTGTTGATTGTTTCCTTAGCTGTGCAAAAACTCTTTAGTTTGATGTAGTCCCACTTGTTTGTTTTTCCTTATAATCCTTTGTATTTCTTTGATGTCGGCTGTTACTTCTCCTCTCTCATTTCAGATTTTATTTACTTGGGTTCTCTCTCTCTCTCTCTTTCTCTCTCTCTCTCTCTCTCTCTCTCTCTCTCTCTCTCTCTCTATATATATATATATATATATATATATATATATAATGAATCTGGTTAAAAGTTTGCTACTCTTTTTTCATTTTTTTCAAGAGCTAACCCTTGATTTCATTGATCTTTTGTATTATTTTTTTAGACTCTATTTCATTTATTTCTTAGATTTTTATTTCTTTCCTTCTCACTTTGGACTTTGTTTCTTGTTCTTTTTCAAGTTCCTTTAAGTGTAAAGTTAGATTGTTTATTTGAGCTTTTTATTGTTTCTTGAGATTGGCCTGTAATGCTATGAATTTCCCTCTTAGAACTGTTTTCCCTGTGTTTTAAGGTATCTAATTTTCACTTGTTTTAAGGTATCTTTTGATATTTTCCTTGATCTCATTGTTAACCCATTAATTGTTTAGTAACATCTAATTTATCCTCCATGTCTTTGTGTGTTATTCAGGTATTTTTCTAGTGATTGATTTCTAGTTTCATAGCATTATGGCTAGAAAAGATGCTTGATATGATTTCAATCTTCTTAAATTTATCAAGACTTGCTTTGTGTCCTAATTTATGATCTATCCTAGAAAACTTACCATGTGCACTTGAAAAAAAATGTATATTATGCTGCTGTAGGGTGAAATGCTCTGAAGATGTCAATTAAATTCATTTGATCTAGAGAGTCATTTAAGATTTCCATTTCCTTCTTGCTTTTCTGTCTGGAAGATCTATCCATTGATGCCAATAGGGTGTTAAAGTCCCCTACTATGACTGTATTACTGTCACTCTCTCCCTTTATGTCCATCAAGATCTGTTTTACATATTTAGGTGTTTCTATGTTGGGTACACAAATGTTTACAAGGGTTGTATCCTCTTGTTGGATTGCTCCCTTTATCATTATGTAGTGACTTTCTTTGTGTCTTACTGTAGACTTGGTTTTAAAGTTTATTTTGTCATACAAGTACTAGAGGCCTGATGCACGAAATTCATGCAAGGGTAGGCCCTCGCTTTGCTTGCAACTGCCCCCATTATTCACTTACCACCTCCACCCCCATTCTAGAGCCCCCTTCTCAAGCTTCCATCAGCCCTCCCCTCCAGCTTCACAAGGCAGAATAAATCTACTGTTAAGGGGTATGTTATGAATATCAAATGAGACCCTATATTGTAGTTAAGACCCCAGGCCTTAGCTTGGACACGGCCGGGCTGGAAATGAGCTCTGGGTCTGTGATGCCAGCAGGCCATTCACTTGCTGTAAGCTTCCGTTTTCTATGAGGTTCATAGGAAATTAACCTCACAGGATGGTCACAAATATGGAACAGAATGTTGTGTATGAAGCATATTGCAGTGTTTTGGCATAGAACTCGTGCTCAGTCATGCTCAGTAAATGTTAACCACCACTACTATCCCAGAGTATGGAGACACTCTGTGCTGTGAACACCCCACCCAGGCATGGCTGCATTTGCCTAATTCGGTTCTCCTTACCCAGTGAATTGGTTTAGTGTGTTCGAGACAGTTAATGTGGGGATGCTGCCATGACACTCATCTGTCTCCTGCCATCTGGTTTCCAAGTCTGTTCTGGGATGATTAGTGAGGAAGAGGGAGGGCTGATGGAAGCTTGAGAAGAGGGTCCCAGAATTGGGGTGGAGGTGGTGAGTGGATGGTGAGGGTGGTTGCAAGCAAAGGCACAGTGCCTGAGATCTGATGTGATGGGGACACTAGCCATGGAAGAAGTCTGGGCTGGGCACCTAAATGCTGAGTGATGTCCATGTGCAAGAGGCAGGGCCAGGTGATAAACCTCGAGTGTCAGGCCATGGCCTGGAATTGAATCCAGAGACTCTTTTTTGAGCTTGTAATAATCAGACCTTTGGAAAGAAAACAAAATGAAGGCCATGAAGAGATTCAGGGCATGTCAGGATTGGGGCTGAATGGAAGTGGGCAGCTGGCTCTTCTTTCTGGGTGCTGCTTCGTAGCATGGGGGTTTATTTGCTAGTTAAGGGCTCAAAGCTGGATGGTCTGGTTGATTTAGGCCCAGTGACCTGATGGGTTGAGCAGATCAGGGTAGATGAAGGAATGAAGTGCCTGGGAAGGGTGAGAGGGTCCTGTGGTGAAACAATGAGCTGCCAGTGGAGGGCTCCTCTCTAAGAGAATGGCCATGGGGGGCAGCGTGCTGGAGAGCTAGCAGGAATGATGGGAAAAGGCCCATTTACAACCAAGACTGATGCTTAGAAACTGGATTACAGGAGAGTGGAGGTCATGTCCACCACCTAGCCCCAGGGATCACCAAGACCCTGTCTTTAACACATAATAATTATAGGCTAGCAAATTCCATAGAAGTAATTAGAACAGGTGCCATGACATATATTTGGAAGGGGTCATGGTAGTTGTCCAGCAAGACATCAGTGACCTGTAAATGAGGACCTCAGGGCTTGTCTATGAAGGAGAGGGCGGAGGCTCCAACCTGGGGCGGGTGTGGCGGAGCACTGTCTGGTGGAGAGGTGGTACTCTCGCCAGCACCTAAGGCAAATGCAGGAGGAAGCCCGGGAGCAGGCAGGGACCTGCACCTTGGTCTTTGTGGAATAGTAACCAGACAATCAGTGGGTCTGTGCTGCCTGTCACTACTTGAGCCAATTCAGCAGAGACAGGGTTGAATCATATACGATGCCGATGCCGGCAGCAGGGGAGAGCAGCAGGCCATCCACAAACAACAGCTCTGCCCCTCCCCATAAGCCAGATGCTTATATTGGGTAGAAGGACAAAGATTACATGGGGAAGTAGCCATAGGGTATGCCAAATGGGCAGGTAACAGGTAATGGGGGCTGGAGATTTGCAAAGGCCTGCAGGTATGCAAAGGCTGGGGGTCTTCAAAGGGCTGGAGATATGCAAAGGGCTGGGAGTCCTCAAAGGGCTGGTGGCTCTGGTTTCAGCAACAAGGTTGTTAACCTTTCCATGATAACAGGCAGCTCCCTGATGGGGAGGATGGGCTGCATTTCCAGGTGAGCTCCCAGGTCCCGTGTGTAACTCCGTCAGGTTAGAATGTGCCTTCTTCAATCAGAACAAAACAAAACAATCACAACTAACAGAGCAGGATTAATATTTCTTACAATTCTAGCTGGTCCCCAACATTCTATTTCTGCCCCTATCCTTTCCCCACTGCTATTTTTATTGTCTCCTATCCATGAGATTAGTTTTAGATGAAAAAGCTCATTCTGCTGTACTGCACTTGCTTCTGCCCTGAACACAGTTCCTGGGGATGGAATACAGCGAGTTCAGGATCTAAAAAGAGGAAGACATTGAATACATCTGCGAGCTATCACACTGCCAAAAATAAACAAGAAAAATTAAAAAGAATTCCTGCAACCCAGACAGGATGGGGAGCCAGGAAGTTAGGTTGGATAAGGCAAATCCAAAAACCCTTCTTGTTGTTTTACCTTGGAGATCGTTTCCCTAATTTATTGAATGTTGTTTTCTATCAATTGAGATTTGTCAGAAAGATTAAAGCAGCACATTCCTTTACATTCCTCACGAAGTTGGTTATGCTGCAACAGCAAATAATCTATTGCTGCCCAATTCTCTAGAACTACCTCCCTGACCTGGCTCAGCTCTTGATTTATCCCCTGTATAGCCTGGAGGTGGCATTCAGGGCTTTTACCAGGCCACAAGCCAGCTGGGTCACTTCTACATTAAGGGAGCCTGCCATTACCGACATAACAAAATGGTTACAGCAATATATTCATCAGGGCTCCACAGGCGGAGATCACTGCTGCAATCAGGTGCCACGACTGAGACTGTCTTTTTTGGTTTGGGCCTTGTGATGTTACTGAGGCATAAAGGCTGTCAGTTGTCCTAAGGAACAAGCCCCCTCCCCCTCCTCACCAGTGCTGTTGGCAGGGATATATGAATAAACAGTTACCCCACACATCAGCCATTACTATAAGAGAGGGACAACTATCAGAACAATTCATATTGTAGTTATTGGATACTTAAAGATAGTAACTGGGCAAAAGTCAGACATTCAACACGGGAAGCCTCTGTAGCAACTCTTAGAGAAAACACCCCTGCATCCTTTTCCCAGACAGTGGGTCCCATTGTATAAACGTCCCCTTCTCGGACTCTGTTCTCGAAATGAATAGAATACTTCTATCTATAAGCAATGGGTGTCCCAATTCCTACCAGGCAAAACGCGAAGGTCCGTTCTGCATAGGTTCCTCCATTGCCAGCTTCAGAGCAGTTGGGGTGGTGAGATGCACGTCTCTGGGCCCCGTCCATTTCTCCTCCAGGTGGCCCATCGTCCTTGCTCTGCTTATGTCTGTCTAACCGCCCACCACACCCCCTCAAGGACCTTGGCTCTGAATTCTTTCATGGAAAAGGGGCGTAAGGTCTCTTCTGAAACTGCTTTATGCTGAGGAAGGATGAAGGTTTCTCTCAGAGCCAAGAGATCCTTCTCTCTGTCAGAGGGATGATGAGGCCTGGGCACCGAAGGTGTCTAGAAGTGGTATTGCCTAAGTGCGAGTAGGGCTTTGTAACCTGGTAGAGGCAAACTGTGTTATAATTAGAACAGCAAGAATTCTGACAAATGGCCTAGTGGAAGAAAAAAAAATTTCAGTTCTAACAATTCCCTGTTGAAACACAATCTCCCCCTCCTCCCTCCCCTAAAATCACCCTTATTTTTATTAAAGAGCCAAGTCAAGACCAATTTATTTACTGTATTAAGTCTAGTTATAGTTTGGCCTGATAGTTTGCATGAACACAGTACGAATAACAATTGGTCATATAGATTAAAAAAAAAAAATGCTTTGCTGGAATCTCATGATCAAGCTTTAATTAGCCACACAGGACAAAGAAGCTGAGCCATGTAGCTGCCACCAGGTTCGCCTGTAATGCTGCAGACTTGGGTGAATTCCTCAAGTTGAGGTCCCCGATGATGTCTTAAGGTTCCTTCTTTGCCATCTCTCAGGAAAGTAACCCTTGTTCTTTTCCTAGAAAGACAGCCATGAGCCACGTGACCAAGCAAGTGGCTCTTATTGGCTTCATTCCTTAAAGCTTTCTGGTGACATCCAGAGTCCAGGCATGTCTCTTTCAGACATGACACTCCAGTCAAAGTCTTGGTTAAACAAAAACATCATTGGAAGCTGTTCTTATTGAGTTCATGCAAAGCAATGTATTGCCATGACTCACTCATTAAGAATTTTGGAGGGGCCGAAACCGGTTTGGCTCAGTGGATAGAGCGTCGGCCTGCAGACTGAAAGGTCCCAGGTTCGATTCCGGTCAAGGGCATGTACCTTGGTTGCGGGCACATCCCCAGTGGGAGATGTGCAGGAGGCAGCTGATCGATGTTTCTCTCTCATCGATGTTTCTAACTCTCTATCTCTCTCCCTTCCTCTCTGTAAAAAATCAATAAAATATATTAAAAAAAAAAAAGAATTTTGGAGGGATCAGGTAGGGAGATAAATACATAATTTACCAAATTGCTTTAAAAATGCTTACTTACAGTTGAAAAATAAAAAGGTTAAGAATCAGCATTACTTTCAACAAAAGTTACAAAAGCTATATAATTATGTTCAGTTCATTCAGTCCCATAATTTTTGTTTCTTCTTATTTTTCCTGCCAGTACTTCTATAAATCCAGAGAGTTCTAATAATCTTCATCCAGTTTGAAGGGGATGATATGAAAATGTCAGAGTCCTTTCCATGGATCCCTCAGAAGATGTAACATTTTTCCAAATGCATTATAACAAAACAGTGACTATCTCTTAATGACAAGAAGAAATTTAAAATAACACGGTTATGGATTTGATTATAATGCAAAGGACATGGAATCTTGTTCTTTCTGCAAAACACAATATTCCAGAATAACAATTAGAGTCATAAATGAAAGCATATCAGGATCTACTTAATATGCATAGGTAAATAGAATATAGTTATTTTTTTTTATTTGACAAAGCTTCCCATGTACTTTAAGCAGAAATTTTTCCTTTATAAAGAGAGGAAAGAAATCCTTGAGGCATCCCAGGACCTATTGGAATGACCTAAAGCCACTTCTATGTAAAAAAATCTTCTTAAAATTCAAACTCTGGGAAGATTGCCAAACTTATTTTACCAAAAGATTATATCATTGTTATTATTAAACAGTATTATACGATTTATTCATTCAAGGTGACAAAAAGGCACTAAACACAAACACAGGCTAGCAAACCTTCAGTTCCCACAATTAAGAGCACTGTGTGCCCCCTGGGCTTGGCCTCCCCGCTCCAGAGCTGCTTCCGCTGAGCAGGTGGACCTCTGCCAGCCTGTGCCCTGAAACCACATGGCCGCTCAGGGCGTGGTGGAGAGAGGGAGATGGGGTCGGGAGGACCAGCAGGAAGCCCACAGAGCCCCAGCAGTTAGCATTTCGTTTTATTTAACTTTGATGACAACCCTTTCCACATTTTACAGACAAAATGGAGCACAGAGAAGCGGAAAGAACTTGGTGTTTGGAGCCCAACAGGCCTGGTAGAACCCCAGGTTTGTAATTTCCTAGCTAGGAAGCAAGAAAAGTAACAGCTCCAAGCCTCAGTTTCCCTGTCTGTCAGGCAGCGTCACAGCGAGCTCTCACAGGTTGTTGGACGATGAAGTGGGATGGAGAAAAGTGCCTGGTGTGCTGGGACCTGGACATGAAATCCCCGGAACAGGGAGGAGAGGTGTTCATTCTGTCAGTCATTTTTAAAAATTTATTTTTTAAGTCTTTATTTGTTGAGAGTATTACAGATGTCTCCTTTTTCTCCCCAAACCTGGTTCCTGCCCTACCCGCCCCAGGCCTTCACCACCCTACTGTCTGTCTCCGTAGGTAAGATCTTTGGTTAAGCTCCTCTCACCGCCTCTCTGCCCTTCCCTCTGAGAGTCGTCAGTCTGTTCCATGTTCCTATGCCTCTGATTCTATTTTATTTATCAGTTTATATTGTTCATTAGATTTCTTGCTTGTTTATTTTAATTTTTAGGTGCAATTGTTGATAGATATGTATTTGTTGCCATTTTATTGTTCATATTTTTGATCTTCCTCTTCTTAAAGGAACATTTCATGTAATACTGGTTTGGTGGTGATGAACTCCTTTAGCTTTTTCTTGTCTGGGAAGCTCTTTATCGGATCTTCAATACTAAATGATAGCTGTGCTGAGTAGAGTAATCTTGGGTGTAGGTTCTTGCTATTCACCACTTTGAATATTTCTTGCCACTCCCTTCTGGCCTGCAAAGTTTCTGTTGAGAAATCAACTGACAGTCATATGGGCACTCCATTGTAGGTAACTAACTGCTTTTCTCTTGCTGCTTTTAAGATTCTCTCTTTGTCTTTTGCTCTTGGCTTTTTAATTATGATGTGTCTTGGTGTGGTCCTCTTTGGTTCCTCTTGTTTGGGACTCTGCACTTCCTGGACATGTAAGTCTATTTCTTTCATCAGGTAGTAGAAGTTTCCTGTCATTATTTCTTCAAATAGGTTTTCAATATCTTTCTCTCTCTCTTCTTCTGATATCCCCACGATGCAAATTGGTATGCTTGAAGTTGTCCCAGAGGCTCCTTACACTATCATTATATTTTTTAATTCTTTTTTTCTTTTTGTTCTTCTGATTGGGTATTTTTTGCATCCTCATATTCCAAATCGTTTATTTGATTCTTGTAATCCTTTTCTCTGCTGTTGAATCCCTGCAAATTATTCTTTATTTCAGTTAGTGTATACTTAATTTCTGACTGGTCCTTTTTTATACCCTTGACATTCTCACTAAGATCCTTAAAGGATTCTTAAGATCCTTGAGTAATCTTCTAATCATTGTTTTGAACTCTGTATCCAATAGTTTGCTTGCTTCCATTTTTTTCATTTGTAACATGTTTCTTTGTGTCTCATTTTGGCTGCTTCCCTGGGTTTGTTTTTATGTATTAAGTAGAGCTGTTATGTCTCCTGGAATCAGTAGAGTGGCCTTGTATATTAGGTGTCCCATAGGGTCCAGGGCTCAGCCTCCCCAGTTACCTGAGCTGGACACTCTAGGTGCACTGAGTGCCTGTGTGGGCTGTGTGCACAGTCTTGTTGTAGTGGAGCCTTGATTGCTGTTGGCCTCACTGGGAGGAATTGGTCTCCAGGCCAATTGGCTGTAAGGAACAGCTGCAACTACAGCGGAAGAGCTGCTGTGCAGGAGACACCCCTATGGAGCAGGACTTGCTTCAGTGAGGCTTTGGTGCTCAATGAGTCTGCCCCTTGAGTGTGTCACTTGTGGATGTGTAGAGTTGTAATCTGACATTGGTCTGAAGCTGTCCACTAGGTGCACTGGCTCTGGGGCCTCCCAGGAGGTGCAAAGTCAGCCACTGCCTGGGGCTACCTGGCAGGATCTACAGAGAGATCTACAGATGGCTGTTATTTGTATTGGGTTAGGAAATGCTCAGGCAAGGCCCAGCTGTGGCAGGCTGGTGCTAAGTGCAGGTTCTTGGGCCTTTTATTGATAGTTTTGGGACATGCTGATGCCAGCTACAGCTTGTTTGAGGGATTTTAGAAAAGTCTGCAGTCTGAGCCAGGGCAAGCCATTCATATGGAAAAGTTGCTGAAAACAGCTTGGGTGGGGCTGCAAATTGGATGGGGTGGGATCTCAGGGAATCACTAGAGCTGAGGGAACAGTGTGGCCCATGATGATGGAAAGTAAGATATGGTTGTCAGTCAACTCTGCAATGGGGGAGGTCCCAGCACAATAATAATGACCTCTGTGAGCATCCTTGTCTGGGAAAAAGTCACCCCTGAGTTCCTGCTCCAATGTCAGAGAGTCCGGTTCCTCTCCACATGTCCCTGGACTCCCTCAAAGCTGCTACCTGGCACTGGAGCTCAGAGGAAGTGAGACCATGTAAATTTGTGTGCAGACCCTTTAAGAGGAACACCTGGGACTCCAGGAGCCTTTGTGTCACTCAGCCATAATCCCCATTGGTTTGTACAGCCAGAAGTTATGGGGGCTTCTCTTCCCAGCCCTGGAACCCTGGACTTGGGTTCTGTATGTGGGTGGGACACCCTGCTTCTCACAGGCGGCCTCTACAGAGATAAGCTCCTGCCTGATTAAAAAAAAAGCACACGTGGTTGTTGGACCAGCCTGTTCTGCCACTTTGCCCCTCCTACCAGTCTTGATGTGCTTTCTTCTTTACTTCTCTAGTTGTAGGGCTTCCATTCAGCCAGCTTTCAGGTGGTTCTGAATGATGGTTGTTCTGTATTTTAGTTGTAATTTTGATGTGGTTGTGGGAGGTGGTGTGTAACGGTGTTTACGTATGCCACCATCTTGGTTCCCACTTCTCATTCTCTGTCTTTCTCATGCATCCTCTTAATGTCAGTCCCGGAGGGTCCATTGCAGGAAAAGCAATAAAAAGGTAACACAAAGCTAGGTACAACCCTTGCCTGATGCTTTGTCTCTTCAGAGATTTTTCTCATAAAAGCCTGATATGTTCCCATTTTACAGATGAGAAAACTGGAGTCCAGGAGCCACACTTAGGTCTCAGAATAGGTTCTCTGACTTTGATTCTGTTTTTAAAGAACTGGCACTTAACAGGTGCCTGTGTTGCTGGTTGAAAAACTAGGAGAATCCAGGGCAGTGATTCTTGAAGTGTGGACAACAGCCTTGTCATGCCCTGGGAACCTGTTAAAAATGCATCTCAGACTCACTATGGGTGGGGCTCAGCAATCTGAAGTTTTCAAAGCCCTTCAAGTGACTCTGATGTATGCCCAGAGCCTCTCTGACCTGGTGCTCATGTCATAGACCCATCCAGATTTGCTTTCTTATTAAGAGTACCTTCCCACAGCTTTGCTGCAGTCTCCAGAGCTACCATGTGGTCTAGCTAAAACAAAGGTGGTTTCTTTCTTTTAAAAAATTATTTATTGATGAGAGAGAGAGAGAGAGAGAGAGAGAGAGAGAGAGAGAGAGAGAAAGAGAGAGAGAGAGAGCGGTAAAAAAGACATCAATTTGTTGTTCCACTTATTTATGCATTCATTGGTTGCTTCTTGTATGTGCCCTGACTGGGGATTGAGCCTGCAGCCTTGTTGTATTGGGACAATGTTCTAACCAACTGAGCCACCCTGCCAGGGCAAAGATGGTTTCTTTCTTGTCCCCTCCTATCACTTCCAAACTGTCCCATCTGTTTTCTTTCCTTAGCAAAGTGCTGGTTTCTGGTCAGAGCTCCTCTGCTCCTCTCTCATATGCATGTGATGTTAGATTCTCCCTCATTCCTTCAGAACTTATGTTGTCATTCCCACCTTTGGAATTTAAGAGCTGTGAAGAGATCACCCAGAGACACTCCTGCAGATGCAGCCCAGTCTGCACTTAAAAACTTATTTTAGTAAATGATTTATTTAAGAATCTGTGCCTATTACAGGCCTCTAGTGCCTGTGGCTCTGATTTCAAAACTCTGTGCAAGCTCTGTGAGGTGACGGTGAGGGCCAGACTTAACTAATAGTGTGTAAGTCTCTCGCTGGGGAGCTTGAGTCGTGGAGGATACACACTTTGGTATCTCTGGGTACTCTGCAAACTCAGGGCCTGGTAACCAACACAGAGGGCGCGTCCTTGAACTTGGACTCAAACCTAGTTCTGTTGTCTCTTAGGGACACACAGTGGAGCTGTGTCCAGCCCCTTGGTCCCCAAACTACTGCTTCTCTTTGGCCTTTTTCTCCAAAATGTTGGACTGGATGGACTCATTTCTGGATCCGAGGCTGACCCACTGGCTGGCTCTCTACCCTGGAGCTGGGGGAGGTGGAGCGGGAGGTTGTAGGAGGCTGCAAGTGGCGCAGGGACCTGGAAGTCAGCCTTATCCCAGTTCTCGGGCTTCTCCTTGGCTCAGCCAGCCTTGTCCCCAGATCTTTTCTAGCTCCTACCTTTGGTGTTTTTGACATTAGCTTAAGGGTGGAGGGTTTGGCTTTTGCAAACCTGCCAGGCATATGATTACCTGAGTCTCAGTCTTTGGGGATCATTGTGAGCATATCTTTTGTGTTCTTAAGATAAGTTAGTTGTTTTAGAGTCAGACTGCTAAGCCTATCATTGGGGTCATTTAGGGATTTTTTTTTCTGTTGAGTTATTTTTCTTGATTATGGCTTAGCATTTTTATGTTTTCTTATGTGTTTAGTAATTTTGAATGCATTCTTCCCCAAAGAGTGTACAGTGATGTAGATTAGTCCACGGTATTACTCTAAAGGGATGTACGACTAAGGAATTAGGAGTAAAAATAATATGCATAGGCAAGGCTTTTTATGCATTGATATTTAACCTAAGACCTAAAGTATGAGAAGGAATATCAGGCAAACAATAGAAAATAAAATCTTTGTGAAGTAAGAGTATAAGAGATTGATGCCCACAATAATCATTTTTGGTAGCTGCCCTCTGAATTGTAATTAGCTTATATCTAGCTACTTTACTGAGTGGAAAAACTTATTTAATTATTTATGGTACATTCTGCAACTAATTTGTTCCTTGAAATTCATTAAAAAGTGGTGCTGCTTAAATTCACACATTTGGTGACTTTACTTGAAATGTTACCAAAGCTTGAATGGATGATCTTAATCTTTACTTCAAAGAAGTTTGAGGTCAATATCATTAGAACTTGACTCTTCAGCAATGTTTTACAAACTGTGGTTCATAAACAGTGGGCAGTAAAATCAATTTAGTGGACTGTGACCAGCATATAAAAAGGTGATATAGAATAGGATATAATGGAAAGCAACAAAAAATACTACATGCATTGCATGCTCTAAGGATAAATATTGTTTTGTGATAATTTTATTTATTTTTTTCGTGTGTGTGTGTGTGTGTGTGTGTGTGTGTGTGTGTGTGTACGTGCTTTGGACTATGACTTAAAAAGTGTTTTTTAGGTCGACTGATAAAAGTCTGAAAAACACTACACCATGTTGTGGAACTAGGAGGCTTTTCCAGGTCATGGGATGATCAGGAGCAAACTAAGATGAGAGGGGACTAAAGTCTACTCATATTGTAATCCAGGGGAGAGCTCTGGAACAGATGGGAGGATTATAGAGAGGATGGGCATGAGCAAGCTATTTATGCATTTCCTCATTCATCCATCTATTGATCTATTTGATATGCATTTATTGAACCCTATCATTGATCAATCACAGTGTTAGCCTTTAAGTGTACAAAAAAAGAATAAAATGGCTCCTTCTGTCAGGAAATTCAGAGTTCAGATGCAGACAGCCAAGTAGACAGATATTAGCATTACAGTGTGATGAATTCTATGGTAGTCACATTGTAGTTGCAATTTAAAAGTGCAAATTCAGGATTGATAGGAGTCTTGGAAGACTTCTAGGAAGAGGTGATACCTACACTAAGTCTTGAAAGTTAAATAGATGTAGACGTCTTAGTCATTTTGGGCTGCTATAAGAATATATGAGAGACCAAATAGCTTAAATAACAGAAATGTATGTCTCACAGTTCTGGAGTCTGGGAAGTCTGAGGTCAGGATGCCAGTGTATTTGATGTCTGGTGAGGGCTTTTTCCTTTTTTTTCATGTCAGAGATGGTGAGATCTATTCTTATAAGGGCATGCACCCCATCATAGGGGCTGTACCCTCAAGACTTCATCTAAACCTAATACCATCCACTAGGAATTAATGTTTCAACATATGAATTTTTAGTAAGCTATGTTGCATGAACATTCAGTCCATAAAAAGGTATCCTATATAATAAAAGAGAAACATGCAAATTAACCATCACTGTCACTCCACCACTCCGCTACACCCACCAGCCAATCAGAGCGACTATGCAATTTAACCCAACAAAGATGGCAGTTAATTTGCATACACAGGTTTGGAGCGAAGACTGAAGATGGCAGCAGTCACGGGGCTGGAGCGAGCAGGAGGCTTGGGTTGCTCCTGACGATGGAGGAAGCCAAGCTTCCCACCGGCCCTGAACTCTGCTCAAGGAGGGGCTGGGGGCCTGGGCTTCGCTCAAGGAGCTGGGGGAAAAAAATAAAAAGGAGGGGCTGGGAGCAGCCAGAGTGGATAAGCCAAGCCTTGCTGCTGTGGCCGGACCAAAGGCCTGGGTCCTGGGTGCCAGAGAAAAACCGGTGCAGGCAGCCTAGGGAAGTAAGGCCTATTGCGTGAATCTTCGTGCAATGGGCCACTAGTAATGTATAATTAGGTAAAAAAGATGGGGATAGTATGTTCTTCAAAGATAGAGCAGTACATGCATCACAAAGAAGCAAGAGGAGAGGGGAGTTTGATGGCTGTGCACCAATGTGAATGGAGAATGCAGAGACATTTGAGACTAAGAAGTGGGCTGAGAAACTGACCTTTACAATCAGATTATGGATTAAAAATTACTGTGGACACAATAGAAAGAATTGGTGGGGCAGCTGGAAACAGGGAGATAAGTGAGCAGGATGCTGGAGGGACTCTGGTCCTGGGCTGGAGGGGAAAACAAAGCATTTGAGGAAAGATGAGCAAGTGTAATTTAAGGATAAGATGACTGACAGGTGAGGTTAGGGCATGTGAGAACAAGATGATCAGGTGAACCCTGGGCCTCTGTGGTTGTTAGTACCAAGAATGGAGATACAACAGGAATAAGAATGATGTTGAACTGGACGCAGAAGCCCGGACAGTTTAGGGAGCCCAGGAGGGCAGGTGGATTCATGGGCTGGATTTCAGAGATAAGAATTTTATAACTTACATCACACAGTTAGAGTTTGGGATGTCAACATGGCCAGCCCTGTCTCAAATCTGGGATTCAGTCATCTGGAGAAAATGAGGAATCTCATAAATCATCACAAGATAAGAGTGTGATTTTTCAGGTCCTTACTTGTAATGGCTTTAGTGTGCTACATTTCCAAGGAAATATATGTTCTTGTCACCCAACTTCAAGAGAAGTAAATGAGCTTGAATCACATGAGTAGGTTTAAATGCCATCCTGAAATTTAGTAAGCTACTTTGCATGTTTTTGTCCTCATCTTTTTCTTCTTCATTAAAAGTGTGCCATTTTTCTTTTGAACTCTGTATCCAGTAGTTTGCTTGCTTCCGTTTCTTTCACTTGTAACATGTTTCTTTGTCTCTGAATTTTGGCTGCTTCTGTGTGTATGTTTCTATGTATTAGGTAGAGCTGTTATGTCACCTGGAATTGGTAGAGTGGCCTTGTATATTAGGTGTCTTGTAGGGCCCAGTGGCTCAGTCTCCCCAGTCACCTGAGCTGGGCACTCTAGGTGTGCTGAGCCCCTGGGTGGGTTGTGTGTACAGTCTTGTTGTAGTTAAGCCTTGATTGCTGTTGGTGTCACTGGGAAGAGTTGACCTCCAGGCCAAATGGCTGTAAGGACCAGCTGCAACTACAGTGAAAGAACTGCTGTGCAGGAGTCACTCCTATGGAACAGAACTTGTTTTAGTGACGTTTTGGCCCACTGAGTCTGCCCCTTGAGTGTGTCGCTTGTATATGCATAGAGTTATAATGTGGTATGGTCTAAAGCTGTCCACCACCAGGTGCACTGGCTTTCGGGTCTCCTGGGAGGTGCAAAGCCAGCCATTTCCTGGGGCTACCCAGCAGGAATTACAGAGCAAGCTGCAGATGGCTGCTACTTGTATTGGGCTAAGAAGTTCTCAGGTGAGGCCCAGCTGTGAAGCAAGGCAGGCTGGTGCTAAGTGCAGGGTCTTGGGCTTTTTGTTGATAGGTATGGGGCATGATGATGCCAGCTACAACTTGTTTGAGAGATTTTAGCAAGGTCTGAAATCTGAGCCAGGATTGGACATTCATATGGAAAAGCAGCTGCAAACAGCTTGGGTGGGGCTGCAAATTGAATGGGGAAGGGGGGTCTCCAAGACTGAGTGAACAGTGAGGGCCAGGCTGATGGAAACTCAGATATGTTTGCCAGTCAGCTCTGCAATGGTGGAGGTCTCAAAATAGGAACAATGACCCTTGCACACACACCTGTCTGGGAGAAAGCTATCCCCAAGTTCCTGCCCTGATGACAGACAATCCAGTTCCTTCCAGTATGTCTCTGGATTCCCCCAAAGCTGCTACCCAGTGCTAGAGCTCAGAGGAAGTGGCACCATGTAAGTGTGTGCTTGGGCACTTTAAGAGGAACACCTGGGAGTTTAGCAGCCTCCATGTCACTCAGCCACAATTCCCACTGGTTTTTTACAGCCTGAAGTTATAGGGACATCTTTTCCAAGCCCTGGAACCCTGGGCTGAAGGTCTAATGTGGGGTTGGGATCCCCTGCTTCTCACCGGCTGCCTCCACACAAATGATCTCCCTCATGATAAAAAAAAAAATGGCACATATGGTTGTTGAATGCCTCTGCACCTCCTACCAGTCTCAATGCACTTTCTTCTTTACTTATCTAGTTGTAGGACTTCCATTTAGCCATATTTTAGGCAGTTCTGAATGGTTGTTCTGTATTTTAGTTGTGATTTTGATGTGGTTGTGGGAGGCAATGAGTACCAGCATCTACCTATGCCACCATCTTGTTGAGACTTTCAAAGATCTTAATGAGAATGTCAAAGACATGAGAAAGGACCAGTCAGAAATTAAGCATGCACTAGCTGAAATAAAGAATAATTTCTTTATTATTCAACAATAGAGGAGAGGATTCCAAGAATCAAATCAATGATTTGGAAATGAGGAATAAAAAACCACCAAATCAGAAGAGCAAAAAGAAAAAATAATCCAAAAAATATGAAGATAGTGTAAGGAGCCTCTGGGACAACTTTAAGTTTACCAACATTTGCCAGAAAGAGAAGAGAAGAGAAGAGGGAGAGAGAGAGAGAGAGAGAGAGAGAGAGAGAGAGAGAGAGAGAGAGAGAATGAAAATGTATTTGAAGAAATAATGACAGAAAACTTCCCCTACCTGATGGAAGAAATAGACTTACAAATCCATGAAGCGCAGAGAGTTCCATACAAGAGGAACCCAAAGAAGCCCACCCCAAGACACATCATAACAAAAATGCCTTTGTCTTTAAAGACAAAGAGAGAATCTTAAAAGCAGCAAGAGAAAAGCAGTTAGTTACCTACAAGGAGCATGCATATGATTGTGAGCTGATTTTTCAATAGAAACTTTACAGGCCAGAAGGGAGTGGCAGGAAATATTTGAAGTGATGAATAGCAAGGACCTACACCCAAGATTACTCTAGCCAGCAAAGCTATCATTTAGAATTGAAGATCAGATAAAGAGCTTCCCAGACAAGAAAAAGCTAAAGGAGTTCATCACCACCAAACCAGTATTACATGAAATGTTGAAGGGTATTCTTTAAGAAGAGGAGGAGGAAAAAGGAGGAGGAGGAGAAGAAGAAGAAGGCAACAAATACATATCTATCAACAATTGAATCTAAAAATCAAAATAAATGAATAAGAAATCTAATGAACAAAATAAACTGATGAGAAAATAGAATTAGAGGCATGGAAACATGGAACAGGCTGACGAATCTCAGAGAGAAGGGGGTTGGAGGGCCTGGAAGAGATTAACCAAAGATTTTATATGTATAGTAGAGTCCCGGTGTACAAAATTTGTGCACTCGGTGGGGTTCCTCAGCCTGGCCTCTCGCAGTCCGGGAGCCCTTGGGGGATGTCTGACTGATGACTTAGGCCCACTCCCTGTGAGTGGGCCTAAGCTGTCAGTTGGACACCCTTAGCACTGCTGTGGAGGCGGGAGAGGCTCCCATCGCTGCCGCTGTGCTCTCCAGCCATGAGCCTGGCTTCTGGCTGAGTGACACTCCCCCTGTGGGAGCGCACTGACCACCAGGGGGCAGCTCCTGCATTGAACATCTGCCCCCTGGTGGTCAGTGCACGTCATAGTGAGCGGTTGAGTGACCTTAGAATATCATTAGCATATTATGCTTTGATTGGTTGAATGGATGACCAACGACTGGATACTTAGCATATTAGGCTTTTATTATATACTAGAGGCCTGATACATGAAAATCGTGCAAGGGGCTTAGCCCCTGCCAACACGGTGGCTGCCTCGGCCCCTGCAGTGGTCGGGGGCCTCTGCCTCAACCCCTGTCAGCCACGGCAGCCACCTCTGCCTTGGCCCCCGCTGCCATGGCTTTGTCAGGAAGGTCATCTGGAAGAACGTCCAGTCTAATTAGCATATTATGCTTTTATTATTATAGAGGATATGCATTACCTATGAACACAGACAATAGGGTGGTGAAGGCCTAGCGTGGGGCTAAAACTGGGTGGAGGGCGGTAATGGGCGGGGGGAAACGGGGACATCTGTAATACTCTCAATAGTAAAGATAAAATAAAGTGTGCCATTTTTACTCTGTCTTTGGATGTATATTAAAATAAGGCTGGTTGTGTATGAAAAAAAAAAAAAGACCCAGTCAAGGACACAAGAAGTCAGGCAGATTTTTAGTGAGCCTTGCTAAACAGCATCCTGCTGGAGACCAGGAGAAAGCCAGGCACTAGTGTACCGATCTCCACCCATCCCAGGCTACCGTGACCTGGGGTTTGCAGGACTTGGGGACTGTACCTGGTGTGTCACCGGGGTCTGTAAGCTACCTTGGGGCAGGTCCTTGTCTTTCTTGTTTCCACTGTGTTCCCAGGTCTGAATGCCGTGCCTGACATACAGCAGGCTCTCAAAGAAATGAGGAATGAACAAATAAGTGAATGAATACAACACAGAGCCAAAGTAACAGAACTAGACACCCTCATACAGTGATTTGGTGTAAGTCCTGACTGGAGGGTAGTAATAATAGTTACCTTACAGAGCTGCTGTGTGTGAGGATTAAATGAGATAAAATATAATGTAGTGCTCGGCACATGGTAATGCTTCAGGATTTCAAACTATTGCTCTTTTGTTATGTTTGCTGTTATCGTCTGTTCCTCATAGTCACCATGTTCCAACTATAGTCACCATAGTCACTCTTCCAACAGGTTGGTTGTAGGTAGAGCTCGGGAAGTATGTCTCAGCGCTGCGGCTGATGCAATGGTGTGAGCACACTCCACCATGATATGCTTTCTCGGCACACCAGGAAGTAGCAACGCCCGCCTGAACGAACTCCTAGAGTCCCATGCACAGTACCCCAGCCTTTCAGCCATTGGTCGCCTGTAGCAACGTGTCTCCCTTTGATTGGTGCCCTCATGCTATATATACCCCTGTAGTTCCACAATAAAACGGATCTGCGTCACTGAACCTGGTCTCCGGAGTCGTGCATGCAGACACCCTAGCGCATTGGGGCTCCGTCATCCTCACCCCCGAGGGTCCCCCTGCTTCAGTTGGTTGATTGAAAGAAGGAACTCTCCACACTTTAGCTCCTTCTTTTATAAAATGGAGAATCAGTCATGGCTTGCCTCCCTCTCTGGTTGTTACAATAATGAGAAGATGGTATGTGAAGGGATGTTAATATTGGATTTCATTGTCTTCTAATTGAGAGAACTGTGATTTGAGAAGACAAGTGACTCAGGGCAAGTGGCAGAGCCACGTAGGATATGACTGTGAGAATGTTCTGGAAGGTTGGAATTATTAAGCAGAATACAATAGTGACTGTGACACAGCATGCACACAGCTTTGTGGGCTGAGAGGGCCCAGGCTTTGGAATCACGCTGACCTCAATTCCAGTCCCAGGCTTGTTCATGTTTCCAGGCCTGGCATGAAGTGGGGCCGAGTCTAGGTGTCTGTGCAGATGGAAGAGCAAAGGGTTGTGTGTAAAGCCCGTAGAGCAGCCCCTCACACCCCTCACTGCAGGGGTTAGATCCATGACAGTAGCTGTTGTGTGACATGACATAGTTCACAAGGGGTCACACTAGGATAGAAACAGAAGTCTGCTGGCAGCAATTTTAAGTCTCCCTAAGGTTTCAGGAGGAATTCTTTAGCAGCTGGGAGGTCACCGGCCGGGCTGTGGCTGAGGGGTAGAGATGTGGGGGTGGGGGGTGGGGAGCGCGGGGGGGCAGTGATAGTTATTGTGCCCCCAGCAGAGAAGTGTCCACATTAAGTCTTTGAGCGGAGGGGCTAACCACAGCCACCGGCAGGCAGGGGCCTCAAAGACATTTGTCTTGGGTGTCCGCATAGCCCACACTCCATAGCTGATGCATCACAACTCCGCTCCCCAGGCAGTTCTGCAGTGCTCTCAGGTAGCCAGCTGTCAGCCAGAGTGGGAGGAGTGGTGTGGCCCAGGCTTGGGAGTGCACTTAGCCATGCCACCGGAGTTCAAATCCCAGCTCGGCCACTTCATCGCTGTGTGATACTGGGCGGGTTATTTTATGAATCTGTGCTCAGTTTCCTCGTGTGTAATGTGGGCTCAACAAGACAACCTCCTTCATGGGGTAAAGTATGTAAAACACAAGCGACACGGGAAGCAATAGCTGGTGCTCAGTGTCAGTACTGCTATGGCGGGAGGTTTCTAGAACAGCATTCCTGGCCCTGGGTCTTTTAAGGAGTCTTTCAGGCCACCATTCTGCAATAGGGACTGGTGCCTTTGTACCTGCACGTCAGTGTGGGCATCAGAAGGTTGAAAAGTCCTCGGTGGCTGAGGCAACTGGCTGAGTGATAAGCCAGGGCTGGCCCGCAGGTCGGCAGCCGCTGTCCTCCCTCCAGGCTAGCTGGAGCCTCACCAACACGCTCCCGTTCCCAGTGCTGCTGCTGCCCCATCCTGGCACACACAGGCAAGCTCGGGGCAGGGCAGGGCAATGCCGGGCTCAGGCAGCTCCGTGGCTGAGCTGGGCCCCCGGCAGCTCTGGTGGCAAGAGGTCTGTGTAGCTCTGCGCTGCTCTCAGCCCAGGAGACTTTGGGTTGTTCCTGCCCATCTGTCACCCGTCCGTCCGCGATGCCTACTCTCCAGCCCCATGCTCTTTTCTTCTGCATCTCATGGTACTTGTTGCCTACTTTTTGGATGCTTAGTTGGCTCACGACATCTCTGAGCAGCCCAGAGCCAGCAGGACTGCTGCCACCAGCTACTGTCTCTGCGTACAGAGCCCAGAGCAGTGCCCCATCTTGTCCTCACCCCGCAGGCCTCTGCTTAGCTCTGCTCACAGAGAATGGCCACGGTGCCACACTCATGCAGGCCACCCCCACTCACCAAACTTCCAAGGTTAACAGCAGCAGCTGGGTGGCCAACTTCTCACTGCGGAACTGAGCTCATGTGGGCATCATATACAGTGGGGAAGGGAGGGTCTTCGTGAACAGCCACTGGGTAGGGAGGGTCTGAATCCAGCGCAGACCGAACATCAGGGTTCAGTAAGCCTTTGCTGGATTCGGGGATGTGGGGTGGGCTTGCTAGCAGTGCATCTGGCCGTGGGGTGTTCATTTGCTCCACCCGCCCCCCACATACCCCCCCCCACATGCCAGGATAGACCTGGCAGGCTGGTGAGAGGACATGTGCCATGTGCCTGGCACCAGGCCACTCCTGGAGGTAGACCAGGCATCTCCTCACACTCCCGTTCACAGGTGCCTTCAGGACCCTGGTGCCTCTGCCCAGCCTGGCTGACAGCTCGCTTTACCACCTGTAACCACTCTCCAGGGTTGGCGGCCTGGGGGGACATGGCAGCTGCTTGAGCTTCTCCTTTCCCCACAGAACCAGGTCCTGCTCAGGGGGGCCCTGTGCCACCCGCTGTGGCGACGGCCTGGTTGGTTAGGAGCTCACCACCCTCACTTTTCTTGGTGAACCAGAGCCCCCAGATCAAAGAAGCAGTTCCATGAGCGGGCCCAGAATCAGCACCAATCGGCCAACAGTGTGCCCATGGCAGGGTGGGAGCTGCTGGGCTGCAGGCAGGACCCCAAAGGCAGCAGAATCGGGAGGCATTTAATAGCAGCATGACAAGGAATGAAAACTATTAATAAGGTACTTAGCTGACTTGATTCTAGTTCCATTAAACGTTTTCTTTACCTTATTTCACACTCCATTTCCAAAGTGCCCCCCCCACCCCCCCACCCCTATATGGCTCTGGCAAACCTAGGCCCTAATGAAGTCTGGCAGCAGAATTTAAGGCTGTGTCTGGCTGAAGTGAATAGAAGCTCCCATCGATAGGAGAATCCTCTGGGTGGCTCCAGACATCAGCCTGGCCTCCAGCCTGGCCCATGGGTTCTGCAGGCAGGCTGCGGGGGGCCCAGGGCCACCGGCCGCGACAGCCCCCTCCATCTGGCAGGTGAAGAAGCCAAGCGAGGCTTATCGGGCTTCGGTGGCGTGCCTGAGCTCACACAGCTAATTCCTGGGGAGCCAGTGAAGGAATAAGGAAGTGGTTTCAGCCTCTCCAAGCTCATCTGTACTTTCCTGGCCAACCTCCTCCTGGCGCGCCACCATTAGTTCAGTGGGTCGTCTTTAGCTGGTACTAGAGGCACTTACTGTCCCTTGGACCTCACTTTCTAGTCCATCCTCAGGCATCCCCAGCTCTGTGTGTGGGGCTGCACTTCCCCTGTCTCACCTGGGGTCAGTGTTGAACCAAAGCTGGGTCCGTGGCAGAGCCATGTGGCTAGAACCCGGCTCTCTGAGTCTCCACCTGAGACTGTGTGACCCAAGACAGGTGCGGGGCCCCAACAACCCAACTTGGTTTTGAACTGGCTGGGCTAAGCCAGGCCCAGGGTGGGTGGGTTCAGGCCCAGGAGGGCAGACAGGGAAGGGGGCTAGTAGAGCAAGAAGTGGGTTGCGTTGGTGGGAGTGGGTGGAGGAGAAAGTAAGCACAGGGCTCTCTACATGCTCCTCCAGGGCTACCTGGGACCTCCTGGGTCCGGGAGTTACATTCCGAGCCTGACCTCCGCTAGGGCTTAGACTAACTGTGAACACTCCTGATGCGGAGGCATCAGTTCACACCTGGCATGTTATTACGATCCTCCTCTCTATGTCTTGATTACCCATTCTCCTCGTACTTTGCAATTTTATCTTAGGCTCCTTTATCCCCCCTTTTTAAAAAAGTGGTACTGCCGTTTGAGGCAAACCTTGGTCTTTTTGATGATAATAATAATACTGATGCTGTTTTTTGTGTATTATTGTTGGTAGTGGCAGTGAAAAGGGTAGCCGTGTCTGGTTTTGATGTTGGTGCAGGTGTTGGTGGTTTTAGGGTCAGTTGTGTGTGTGTTGGCTTAGTGTTGCTGTTGATGGTGGAGGTAATAGTGGTGATGTTTTTATTAGTAGAGATCATGACAGTGGTTGTGGTGGTGATGGTGATATTGTTAGTGGCGTTATTACTGTTGGTGGTTGTGGGGGGATAGTTACAACGGTGATGGTGGTGATCGTAATGGTGGTGATGTTGGTGGTGGTTGTGGTGAGGGTGATGGATATGCTGGTGGTGTTATTGTTGGTGATTCTGAGGAGTGTTGCTGGGAATGGTGGTGATATTGCTGCTGCTGCTATTGGCGGTGATGACGATGATAGTGGCCGTCATGCAGTGATAGGTGTGGGGCTTCTGAAACAGGAGAATATAGTCGGAAGAGCAGGAGCTTTAGACTCAGAGGCCTGTGTTCCAATACTGGTTTCCGCGAATTACTTAGTGCCTCTGACCCTGTCTCTCCTTTGTAAAATGGAGAGAATAATAGTTCACATGATGTCACAAGGATGAGGCTGTGTGTGTCCCACCCACACTCTCCCCAAAGTCCAGGGCTCTTTTCCTTCTTCCTGAGTGTGGGAGTCTGGGCAGCGACAGTGGCCTCCAGTTGAGAGGTGACACCAGCACTGACAGGAGGCCCTGGGCCCTGAGGCCAGGTGTTTGGCAGTCATAGTCTAGTGACCTCGGCTGCTCTCACTCCCATAAGAGACCATCTCAGGATGTGAATACATTTCTGTTGGAGGCCAAGGTTCAATTTTGTTTTTTACCTCCCATGTTTCCCTACATGGGAGGAGAACATGGTATAAGGCTTGTCCTACCTTGATGTCAGCTGGGCTCTCTCCATCTTGAGATCAGGTAGAATTGCCTCAATCCCCCACTCCATGACCTGGGGTGACTCCCAGGCCTTCTGTAAGTAAGCTGGGTTTTGCTCTCTCCTGGTACCCCTGACGTGGGCCCTGGTTTTATATGCTGCCTCTGCATAGCACTGTCATGGCCAGATAAGAAAGGCTTCCCCTTCCCGAGTCCCACAGAAGGATGCACTGCCACCTTGCAGTTCGGAGCAAAGCAGACTTTATGGAAGGTTGGCACAGAGGACGCAGGAGAGCGCATCGTCTCAGCCCTCAGTGAATTGCCTAAACCGCCTGACTGGTCATCCCTGCTTCTCAGCACTCTTTTGATTGTCCAGTGCATCTCTCAGCATGAGGGCATCTCCCAGGGGCACTTTTCTTGGAAGAATATGGCTTCACCCTCTCCCTCCTGCTCTTCTCATCCCATCTAACTCACAGGCCCTCCCTCTATTACACAGAGCCACCAGCTCCCTGGCTTCCCACATCCTCAACTCATCATGGCCCATTCATGGAGCACTCCCTACAGAAGGAAGCCAGGGTTATAAATAGCAGAAGGTATTTCCCCCTATTGATTATACTCAGAGTGGGAGTTGAACTGGGACCTCTCCCTTAGAGGAAAGAATTCTTTCTCTGGCTTGTTTCCATCCCCCTCCCTGGTGCTGCCACCACCTCTCAGGCCTCCCTGAGCCAGCTAGCTCCTAGGACCACCTCCGTCAGGCCTCTTTCCCCAGGAACTGTGTTGTAGGGAGAGAGTCAGAGGGGGTAGAGGCCATTAGTTACATGGGCCTGGGATGGTGGGTTGGCCCCAGCACCCTCTCTATCAGGACCCTGCTGGGGTGTTCAGTTTCACTGCTGTGGCCCATTTCCAGTTCATTCATTAAGACACACACTGCTCCTCCCATGAGCCTGTGTGCCCGAGCTGGGCTGCTCCAGCAAGCACAGAATTGCATCCACCCCTCATTTCCTTCCTGCTGAATCAGCCCTGCAGGGTGGCTGTTTTCGGAGCCAAGAGGCAAAGGGTTGCCAGTTCTCATTTACTTTGCCTCCATAGAGATCTCAGACATTTCTCCTTGCATCGCCGAAGGCTGGTGTGCCTCTTTGCAGAAGATGTGATGATGACGCTGATTATGCTGCTGCTGCCACTTACCTGTCACCTGCTGCATCCTAGCAGTTGATTTCATTTAATCCTCACAACAGCTTTGCAAGAGAGGCCCTCGTAATCAGTACTTTACAGCTGGGAAACTGAGGCGCAGAGAGGTGCAGGGGATTGTTTTAGTCTCAGAGTTAAACAGTGGGAGAGCCAGGCATCCAAAACAGCTGTCTCCGAGTCAGGAGCTCTACTGGCTGTCACTCCCACAGACACGCAGCCTGACCTTGCACGGGGCACCAGGATCGGGGTTGCTGAGAGCAATCAGAGTTTTAGTGACCCCTTTAGGATTTCCTGGATTTAAAACAAAATTAAAACACCACATGGAACATTTTGCTTCTTTCTAAATTATACAACCCAACCTGGAAGTGTTGGGAGATTTTGTCTGCGTGGTTAAGAAAAGGGCCTAACATATATTGAGAGCCCACATGGTGCCTGGCCTTTTAACGTGCTCCAGGACACGCCATCCTTATGTTGGGCCTATGGGGTCAGGCGGTCTTTTTGTCCCCGTCTTGCCAACGAGCAAAGCAAGGTTCAGAGGCAGGAAATAGTCGAGCAGGCTTTCACACCTGTGCCGTGGGTTTCATCCCCTGTGCTGCACTGCTCGCTGCTCTGCGGCAGGAGCCCGCCCCCAAAGTGGGGAAGGAGTCCGCACCTCTGGGGCAGTGAGGGGCGGGGTCCGTCAGTGCCTGTGCTGAGCAGGGGAGCTCAGCAATGGCAGCCACTGCTGCTGTCTGGAAGGAGGGCGCCTGCTCAGAGAATCACGCATTTGCTCAAGGCCACCCAGCACGCTCGGTCTCCAAGCTCAGTGTCCTTTCCTCTCTCTGTTTTTATTTCTTTGAGGTTTTCCTTGTCTCTCAGTCTCTTGGCAAACAGGCAAATGACAGACCCGCTGACTTCTCACATGGGGGTCAGGACTGTGGGTCAGCGGCCAGGTGGGCACCTTGCTCTTGCCCTACTTCCTGACCCTGACTCCTCCCCTGGCCCAGCTACCTGGTCATAGGGTGGAGCCAGGCAGGAAATAAGGGTGACTCTGTGCACAGAACCCACTGCCTATGGACCATCTCTAAGTCACGTGCGTGGAGAACATTATTTGTTCCAATGATCTATTGTTGCCATAGAAATTGCCCCAACTTGGTGGCTTAAAGTTGCACTAGTTTTATTGTGCTCATGACCTGAGGGTCAGAAATCTGGACACGGCATGGGCAGGAGATTCTTCTGCTCCAGGTGGCAATGGCTGGTGGTATTCAATCGGCAGCTGGAGGTTCTAGAGGAAGGCTTCACTTCACACCTGGTGCCGGAGTCGGGTGCATGCTGAGGTGCAGGCTGGCTCAGCTGGGCTCCCCACTCCTCTCCTGCCTCCTCTCTGTGGGGTCCTGGGGCCTGTCCAGGTGGCCCTCCTATCCAGGCGGCAGAATTTCTCACCTGGCAGCCCAGGGCTCCAAAAGGGACTATTCTCTGACACTAGATGTTGAGGTTGCCAATCTCAAACCTGAGCCTGGACATTGGCACCACATCACCCCTGACACATTCTATTGATGAAAGCAGACAAAGAACCTATCCAATTCCAGGGGGCAAACAAACACTGCCTCTCCCCACAGAAGGAGTGTCAAAGAATTTGTGGCCATCTTCGGATCTCCATCCTCTCTGGGTCTTGCTTCTTCTGTGTGCACTTGGCTCATGACAGAAGCTATTCTTTTGTTTTTTTTTTTTGTTTGTTTGTTTACCTTTCTTTTTTTTTATTGCTTAAAGTATTACAAAGAGTATTACATATGTATCCATTTTATCCCCCCGCCCTAGACAGTCCCCTAGCCTCCCCTATCCCCCAGTGTCTTATGTCCATTGGTTATGCTTATATGCATGCATACAAGTCCTTTAGTTGATCTCTTACCCCCCTACCTCCTGCCCCCCAACCCTCCCCGGCCTTCCCACTGCAGTTTGACAATCTGTTTGAGGCAGCTCTGCCTCTGTATCTATTATTGTTCAAAAGTTTATAATGGTCTCTATTGTCCATGAATAAGTGAGATCATGTGGTATTTTTTCTTTATTGACTGGCTTATTTCACTTAGCATAATGCTCTCCAGTTCCATCCATGACGTTGCAAATGGTAAGAGTTCCTTCCTTTTTACAGCAGCATAGTATTCCATCGTGTAGATGTACCACAGTTTTCTAATCCATTCATCTACTGATGGGCACTTAGGCTGTTTCCAGATCTTAGCTATGGTGAATTGTGCTGCTATGAACATAGGGGTGCATATATCCTTTCTGATTGGTGTTTCTGGTTTCTTGGGATATATTCCTAGCAGTGGGATCACAGGGTCAAATGGGAGTTCCATTTTCAGTTTTTTAAGGAAACTCCATACTGTCTTCCATAGTGGCTGCACCAGTCTGCATTCCCACCAGCAGTGCACAAGTATTCCTTTCTCTCCACATCCTCTCCAGCACTTGTCGTTTGTTGATTTGTTGATGATAGCCAGTCTGACCGGTGTGAGATGGTACCTCATTGCTGTTTTGATTTGCATCTCTTGGATGATTAGTGACTTTGAGCATGTTTTCATATGTCTCTTGGCTTTCTGAATGTCCTCTTTTGAAAGGTGTCTATTTAGGTCCTTTGCCCATTTTTTGATTGGATTGTTTATCTTCCTTTTGTTAAGTTGTATGAGTTCCCTATAAATTTTGGAGATTAGGCCCTTATCAGATATGTCATTGGCAAATATGTTTTCCCACACAGTGGGTTTTCTCGTTGTTTTGTTGATGGTTTCTTTTGCTGTGCAGAAGCTTTTTATTTTGATGTAGTCCCATTTGTTCATTTTTTCTTTGGTTTCAAGTGCCCTAGGAGCTGTATCAGTGAAGAAATTGCTTCGGCATATGTCTGAGATTTTGTTGCCTTTGGATTCTTCTAGAATTTTTATGGTTTCCCGTCGTACATTTAAGTCCTTTATCCATTTTGAGTTTATTTTTGTGTATGGTGTAAGTTGGTGGTCTAGTTTCATTTTCTTGCATATGTCTGTCCAATTTTCCCAGCACCATTTATTGAAGAGACTATCTTGGCTCCATTGTATGTTCTTGCCTCCTTTGTCAAATATTAATTGAGCATATTGGTTTGGGCCGATTTCTGGGGTCTCTATTCTATTCCATTGATCTATATGCCTATTCTTGTGCCAGTACCAGGCAGTTTTGAGAACAGTGGCTTTGTAATACATCTTGATATCTGGTATTGAGATCCCACCTACTTTGTTCTTTTTCAGGATTGCTGCAGCTATTCGGGGTCTTCTTTTATTCCAGATGAATTTTTGGAAAGTTCGTTCTAGATCTCTGAAGTATGCCGTTGGTATTTTAATGGGAAGTGCGTTGAATTTATAGATTGCTTTGGGTAGTATGGACATTTTAATGATGTTGATTCTACCAATCCATGAACACGGTATGTTCTTCCATCTGTTTATGTCTTCCTCTATGTCTTTTTTCAACGTCCTGTAGTTTTCTGAGTAGAGGTCTTTTACCTCTTTAGTTAAGTTTATTCCTAGGTAGCTTAATTTTTTTGGTGCAATGGTAAACGGGATTGTTTTTATAATCTCTCTTTCTGAAAGTTCACTATTGGTGTATAGAAATGCCTCAGATTTCTTGGGGTTAATTTTGTATCCTGCTACATTGCCAAATTCATGTATTAAGTCTAATAGCTTTTTGATGGAATCTCTAGGGTTTTGTATGTATAATATCATGTCGTCTGCAAATAAGGACAGTTTTACTTCCTCTTTTCCAATTTGGATGCCTTTTATTTCTTCTTCTTGCCGAATTGCAATGGCTAACACTTCCAGTACTATGTTGAACAGGAGTGGTGAGAGGGGGCATCCCTGTCTTGTTCCTGTTCTTAGGGGAAATGGTGTTAGTTTTTGTCCGTTGAGTATGATGCTGGCTGTGGGCCTGTCATATATGGCTTTTATTATGTTGAGGTATGATCCTTCTACTCCCACCTTGCTGAGAGTTTTTATCAAAAATGGGTGTTGAATTTTGTCAAATGCTTTTTCTGCATCAATTGATATGACCATGTGGTTTTTTTCTTTCAATTTGTTTATGTGATGTATCACGTTTATTGATTTGAGGATATTGTACCATGCTTGCATCCCTGGGATAAATCCTACTTGGTCATGGTGTATGATCTTTCTGATGTACTGCTGGATCTGATTTGCTAAGATTTTGTTGAGGATTTTGGCATCTATGTTCATGAGGGATATTGGCCTGTAATTCTCTTTCATTGTGTTGTCTTTACCTGGTTTTGGTATTAGGGTGATGCTGGCTTCATAGAATGAGCTTGGAAGTGTTCCTTCCTCTTGAATTTTTTGTAGTAGTCTGAGGAGGATAGGTTTTAGTTCTTCCTTGAATGTTTGGTAAAACTCCCCTGTGAAGCCGTCTGGTCCTGGGCTTTTGTTTGCTGGAAGCTTTTTGATGACTGCTTCAATTTCTTCCATAGTTATTGGCCTGTTGAGATTTTTAGATTCTTCCTGATTGAGTTTTGGAATGTTGTATTTTTCTAGGAATTTGTCCATTTCCTCCAGGTTGTCTAGTTTGTTGGAGTAGAGCTGTCCATAGTATTTTTTAACAATCATTTGTATTTCTGTGGGGTCTGTTGCTATTTCGCCTCTATCGTTTCTGATTTTATTTATTTGGGTCCTCTCTCTCTGCTTCTTGGTGAGTCTGGCTAGAGGTTTGTCAATCTTGTTTATCCTTTCAAAGAACCAGCTCTTGGTTTCATTGATTTTCTGTATTGTTTTTTTGGTCTCTATGTCATTTATTTCTGCTCTAATCTTTATTATCTCCTTCATTCTGCTCACTCTGGGGTTTTCTTGTTGCTCTCTTTCTAATTCTTTGAGTTGTAGAGTTAGATGATTTACTACCATTTTTTCTTGTTTTTTGAGATAGGCCTGTAGAGCTATAAACTTCCCTCTCAGGACTGCTTTCATTGTGTCCCATAGGTTTTGGATTGTTGTGTTTTCATTGTCATTAGTTTCCAGGATGTTTTTAATTTCTTCTTTGATCTCATTGGTAACCCAATCAATATTTAATAGCATGTTATTCAGCTTCCAGGTGTTTGAGTATTTTGGGTTGTTTTTATTGTAGTTTATTTCTAGTATTATGCCATCGTGGTCTGCGAAGACGCTTTTTATGATTTCAATCTTCTTGAATTTGGGGATACTTTGCTTGTGACCCAATATATGGTCTATTTTTGAATATGTCTTATGAGCATTTGAGTAGAATGTGTATTCCCTGGCTTTGGGGTGAAGTGTTCTGAAGATGTCTATTAAGTCCATCTGATCTAGTGAGTCATTTAGGATTGCTGTATCTTTGCTGATTGTTTGTTTAGAGGGCTTATCCAGTGCTGTCAGTGGTATATTAAAGTCTCCCACTATGATTGTATTGTTGTCGATCTCTCCTTTGATATCTTCCAGGAGTTTTTTTATGAATTTGGGTGCTCCTACATTGGGTGCATATATGTTTACCAGGGTTATATCTTCTTGTTGTATTGATCCCTTTAGTATTATGAAGTGGCCTTCCTTATCTCTTGTTATGGCCTTCACTTTGAGGTCTATTTTGTCCGATATAAGTATTGCTACCCCAGCTTTCTTTTCCTTTCCATTTGCCTGAAAGATATTTTTCCATCCTTTCACTTTCAGTCTTTGTGAGTCCCTTCTAATGAGGTGGGTTTCTTGTAGACAGCAGATGTATGGGTCATGTTTTTTTATCCATTCAGCCACTCGATGTCTTTTGGTTGGAGCATTTAGTCCGTTTACGTTTAAAGTTATTATTGAAAGGTACTTGTTTGTAGCCATTTCTTTTTTTGTGTGGCTGTTTTCTTTCTGAGCTTTTTATTTCTTATTTTTATACCAGTCCCTTTAGCATTCCTTGCATTGCTGGCTTGGTGGTGACAAACTCCCTTAGCCTTTTTTTGTCTGTGAAGCTTCTTATTTCCCCTTCAAGTTTGAATGATAGCCTTGCTGGATAGAGTATTCTTGGATTCAGTCCTTTGCTTTGCATCATTTTGTAAATTTCAGTCCATTCTTTTCTGGCCTGATGTGTTTCTGTTGAGAAATCATTTGACAGTCTAATGGGAGATCCCTTGTATGTAACTTTCCATCTCTCTCTTGCAGCCTGTAAGATTCTCTCTTTGTCCTGAACATTTGCCATGGTGATTATGATGTGTCTTGGTGTGGGTCTTTTCGGGTTCACCTTGTTTGGGACTCTCTGGGCTTGTGTGACTTTTTTCTTCCCCACCTCAGGAAAGTTTTCTGATATTATTTCTTCGAGTAGGTTTTCTAATCCTTGTTCATCCTTCTGTTGTTCTGGTACTCCTATTATTCGTATGTTGTTTCATTTCATGTTGTCCCAAATCTCCCTTAGGCTCTCCTCCTGTCTTTTAATTTTTTTCTCCAGTTGCAGTACATTTTGGGTGTGTTTTGCTTCCTTGTCTTCTAATTCACTAATTCGGTCCTCCGCTTCTCCTAGTCTACTGTTGATACTTTCAATGGAGTTTTTCATTGCAGCTATATCACTCTTCATTTCTTCTTGGGTCTTACTTAAGTTGTTGATTTTTTCATCTGTTTCTTCTAGCTTCTTCCATATGTTATCGATTTTTTCATCTGTTTCTTCTTGCTTCTTGCAGAGGTTGTCGATTTTTTCCTCCATCCGGTTTATGCACTCTAGGACCCTTATTCTGAATTCTTTATCTGTCATGTTGCATGCCTCTGTATTACTTAGCTGCTTTTCTGGAGAGTCCTCCTTCTCTTTTCTTTGGGGGTTTCTTTGTCTACCCATGTTTGATCTCACTGACATATCTAGACGTTGAGTCGTTCAGTGGTTGCTCCCTTGGTGGCAGTGACTCCTTGGTCTGTGGTTGCTCTTCGGGCGGTTGCAGTAGCAGCTACTCTTCAGTTGGAAGCAGCTCCTCTGGTGGGTGCTGTTCACAGCTGTGGTGGCTCTTCTGGCTGGTGGGGCGAGGTTTCACATACAGCTGCTGTTCCTCAGCAGAGGTTGTGGTGCTCAGGAGGTTGCTGATACTTGGATCTGCTGCGTTGATTTAAAGGCACAAAATACAACACAACAAGGCACCACGTACCAGGCACTATACACAAATATATTCACGATATTAATAACCCCAAATAAAGGTGACCACCTGAATTAAGAGAATTAGGGGATAAGGAAGAAGGAAGAGAAAAAGATAAAAGAGAAAAAAGAAAAGAAAAGTAGGGACCAAAAAAAGGAGTGCAAAAATGAAATTGGGAAAAAGGAGGGGGGAAAATAAAAGCGAGAAAAGAAAAGAGAAAAAAAAAAAGAGCGAAAAGAGAGAATGAAGTGGAAGAGGGGAAGAGACTTTTTATATGAGGAGAATACTCCTATAGAACAGCCATTAATCCCAACAAATTCCAGCAACAGCTCCCTGGATATGAATGCAAACTAGAAACAACCAATAATATAACGATGAAAATAGAATGGAGAACACTAATCCCAAAATAAAATAAAGAGAAAATAAAATGGCACTTTAAAAAATGGTAAAATGATAGCAGTAATAATACTGGTTAAAAATAAGAAGGTAGTAATTAAAAGGGTAAAATCAGGTGATGGAAAAAGAAGAAAAGAAAAAAAAAAGAACAGAAAAAAAAAGAAAAAAAATTGGTTTCTTAGTTAAAAAGTGAAAAAAAAAAAATTGCAGTAGTGAAGGTCCTTCGTTTCTTCTATTCTTCAGTGTGGCTCGCCTTAGACCTTCCAGGTATCCAGGAGAGTGTTGAGTTTCCCTGCGATATACTGTTCCTCTGTGTTGTAAACCACAGTCCTTATTTTAAAGCATGCCGCATTTATTTCCCAGACTGCCTTATTTTGTGTTTAGCAAAGAGTCAGTTTGTGGGTCAGCCTCTGGGTGGCAGTGTTCTGGGGTTGGCCTCTGAGGCTATAGGGCCTCTCTGTCCAGTGGAGGTTCACTGCCCAGAGCTGACTGCGTAATAGTTAGTTACCGGCGCTATGTTGTTGCTGGGATTGAAAATCCCTCTATAGGCCAGACCCTGTTAACTCCCAGGGACTGATCAGGTTATCTTAATCCTTGATTTCGTACAGGGTGGAATCTGGGTGTGGCTGTGCTCCTTGCCTGGGGGCTGGGGGAAGGAGTCTCACTCTCCAGAGAGGATGGCTGCCCCAGTCCTGGGCTCAGGGGTGTCTCAGCACTCAATTCACTGCCACCTCTCCCGGCTCCCCCTCTTTCCCCAGTCTCTCCCCAGATTCCGCTCCTCCGCACACTCTCCCTCTCTTCAGCACAGGTGAGTGTCTGTATCCGAAATGTCCCATGAACAGGATTCAGTGAAAACAAACAAACAAATGCCAGCCGCGGAAACGGGGAAGGCTTGGTTTCTGTAAGCTTCTTCTCTTACCGGGACTGCATGGTCAGGTCAGCTCTTCAGGCTGCCCCCTTTAGGCTCAGTCCTCCGTGATCACAGAACCCAGCTCTCAATTCCCCTGGTGGCGCCAGGAATCCCGCGGTTCTCCTTTCCCCCCCGTCAGGGGCTGTGCCTGTCCCAAGGGACGCGGCTGTCTGCCATGCGGTCTCCCTCCGACTCTCTGGGCTCAGAGGTCTGGCAAACTTTCCTGCCCAAATCCCTGTTTTTTTTTTTTTACCTTTCCATGGGAGTTCTGCTCTTCCTGGCTGCAAACCCTCTCACCAGCTGAGCAATTTCGCCAATTCGGTGTGAGTGTTACTAGTTTCAGCTGCTCATTCCATTTGCTCCCGGACACGACCTGGGACGCGTCTGCCTATATCGCCGCCATCTTCCGTCTCCCCAGAAGCTATTCTTGTCCTTGCACCTGTGTGAGAGCGTGTTCTTTATTAAGAGTGAGGAATATGATAATCAAAACTGCTTTCTCATGTGAACCCACAGAAATCTGCTTTTAGTTAGTGGGGAGTGGGGAGAATCCTATATAATAAAAGCCTAATATGCTAAGTGTCTGGTTGTTCCATCTGCCATTCAACCAATCAAAGCGTAATATGCTAATGATATGCTAAGGCCACTCAACTGCTTGCTATGATGTGCAATAACCACAAGGGGGCAGTCAATCAGTCACTATGATGTGCAGTGACCTCAAGGGGGCAGATGCTCCAACCGGTAGGTTAGCTTGCTGTTGGGATCCGGCCTATCAGGGCTGAGCAAGATGGGCTTGGACACGCCCTGGAGCCCTCCTGTGGTCCATCCTCAGCTGGCCAACCTCCTGTGTCCCTCCCCGCCCCGATCATGCACCGGTGGGATCCCTTGGCCTGGCCTGCGCCCTCTTGCAGTCCAGGTTGAGGACCCCCCATCAATGCATGAATTGTGTGCACCGGGACTCTAGTGTATAAATAAAGTTCTCATTATGGTTGTCAAGAAGTTGTAATTGATATTTTGAAATCACCTACAAAAATATAAGGATGATTTGATTTTAATCAAATCAATATGAGTTACTTCTTAATCTCTTTTGAGTCGATCACTCCTGCAAGTATTTGAGTCTTTTGAGATTTCTATTATTGCCATTCCATCTTTTTTGCCACTTTCATAAGCAAAACCTAAATTATCATTTCCTTGAATCTAAATCATCTCATTCCACTCATGCTATTCCATACAGCCCAAATTAACACACCCCTTTCCATCCACTCCACACCATCCATCTGAAACTTCTAATCTCACTCATCCCATTCCACATCAGGCCATTCTTTGATTTGTTACAAACTACCCACGCTGTCACACTGTTCATGGGACCCAGTGCATCACTACAGTACCCCTGCTGAGGCCCCACAAGGTGGTGAACACCACGGAAATACAAGAGAAGCCCACCACACGCTGTCAAGGGAGAGCTACCCCGGGGTGACCAGCCGATGTGGCCACTGGGCCTTACAGAGACTGGAGCCAATTGTGGGAGCTCCGCTGTATGGGCCAGTGCTCCCAGGCGAGATGAGAGCCCCCAGGCTGTCCTCGGCTGCACAGGACAATCATTAGCATATTTTGTTGTTCTTTCACTCACTTTTCTGCATTTTAAAATTGACTTTAATCTGTTATTACGGAAAATTTTGAAACATACCAAGAATAGAGAGAACACTTATCCTCATGTACTCATTACATGTGATAAATCTCATTTTATCCATCCTCTTCTGGAGTATTTTAATACAAATTGTATATGTCATATTATTTCATGAATAACTGCTTCCATATGTGTTTATAGCCTATATTTTAAGCATAGCCTCAATATGAAAAGGAACCTATCAAAATAAATATTTATTCTTTAATATCAGAGTGCTTTTAAATTTCCCTGATTGTCTCAAACATGCCTTTTTGTCTCTGACAAATTTGAATCAGAATCCAAACAGGGTCCATCTGCTGCATCTGTTGGATTTATCTCTTATGCATTTTCTAGTCTCCCTGCTCTTTTCTTTATTCCCTACTTTTTGTTTAAGAAATCCAGGGATATGTCTTGCAGGATTTCTATGCTCAGGATTGGGCTCATTGCTGCATCCTGGTGTCCTCTGAGATGCTATCCCCTCTCCCTTGTTTCTTACAAACTCGCAGTCAGGTCTAGAGGCTTGAGTGGGCTAGGCTTGCTCTCTTTGCAGGGTGGTAAGGGGTGCTGGGGACCCTATTGTGCCACATCAGGTGGCACGTGGTGTCCTGTGGCCCTGCCTGTCCCTGTGGGTAGGTCCTGTTTTCAGCCTGAACCATCTTTTAAACCGCCTTACTGACTCTTCACTTATTATCTCAGCACCCATCTTTAGTCGTTACCTAGATCCCTGATTTCATAAGGAGTTGGAAAATGGTGCTTTTTATATTCTCTAACTCATTTTGCATTTAATAGATGGAATACTTTAATAAAGAGAGATTTCCCTTAGTTATTCTAAACTGCAGTTTATGCAGGAAGGACAAAAAAACGCTTGATTTTTGCCCTTTATAAGTTTTTAGAAAAATGTATTGATTCCCTAGCAACCACCTACAGGGATCAATGAGGTGTTGTATGTTTGTTTGTTTTGTTTTATAAATGTCCTTATAAACTCAGATTTAATGACACCAGAATGTACTGATTCTCAGGGGAGGCTACAAGGAGCCAGTGGGTGCAGACTGGGCATTACAGCATCCGTCTCCCCCAGGGATCTGAGTTATAAAATGCAGCTTAAAACAAAGGGTCTTACCCCGATCTGGGACATGTTTCGAGTAACAGACGAGCGCTAATGATGCGTGCAGTTCAAGTCAGTGCAGAGGAAGCCACTTAGGTTTGGGCTTCTTAGTGTTTGTGCCTCATTATTCACTTAGGTTGAGAGCCTGTATGACCACATCTCACTCTTCAGCCACTGTGCCCCTTAAAGCCATAGCCCCAGTTTTTGTGTAGTAAGCCACCTAGACAGATCAAATATACCTGCCCCAACATTCTTATCTAGGACTTCCTCCCACCTCTGCCGGGAATCCTGCTCAAGTGTGTGCAGGAGACTTAGAGAAAGGCAGGGCGCCCTCATGTTCCTGAGGAGGGACAAGCTAGGGCACTACTGTCAACACCATCCTTCCCACAGCATCCATGGAAGCTGTACATCAGATTCACTCAGTTCAAATTCAAGCTTCACCACTTGTTAGCGGGGTGACTTTGGCCAAGTCACAAGATCCCTGACAGCCTTTGTGACACATCTGTGGAGAGGGATGCTGATTAAATAAGGCCACCTTATAAGGTGACTTACCGCAGTGCCTTCAATGGATGCATACATACACAGCCCTAGCCATGAAAAGGCACATTTGGTAATAGATGGCCATTTTGGCTCAGGGACACATATCATAATTTTACTGATAAAACAGAAGGTTAGTTTGTCTGTTTTCTTTTCACAGATCAGACTAAAACCGGCTCTCTGACATCCCCTGAGGGGTCCCGGATTGCGAGAGGGCACAGGCCAGGCTGAGGGACCCCACCGGTGCACGAATCCATGCACTGGGCCTCTAGTAGTTTTATATTTTGCTGTATATGTATCCATTCTATTTTTTTCCTTTTTTATTGTACTAAACATACATAAGATAAAATTTAAAACTTTAACCATTGTAAAGTGTACAGTTCAGTAACATTTAGTACATTCACAAAACTGTGAAGCCATCACTACTATTTAGCTCCAGACCATTTCCATTATCCTCATGGAAACTGCTGTCATCAAAGAGCCAACCCCCTGCCCTGGCTGCCAGCCCGGGCAGCCACTCCCCTGTTCTCTGACTGTGATTTGCCTATTCTGGACATGTCATATTCATAGAACCATACAGTCAGTAGCCTTTCATGTCTGACTTTTAAAATAAACTTTTAATTATACAATAGTCTTAGATTTACAGAAAAGTTGTAAAGATAGGACAGGGTTCCCATAAGTCCCGCATTCAGTCATGGATATTTTAAACGTCTGGATTTTACATATAAAAGTATTTTAGTTAGTTACAGAATTTTTCCTTTTTTGATGTTTTAATTGCCCTGTCTTTGGCTAGTGTGAGCCCCTAAAGTTAGCTTCCATTTCCTTTTTCATGGGCATATTTATGAACTTAAAGTAGACAGATCTTTTCAGAATAAAACCTAGAAGCCAGTTATGAATCAGCAAATATGCTTGCTGGTCTGGGTGGAAAAGAAGAGTTGAGGGGAGGTGGGGTAGTAAGAAACAAATAAGATGCTAATGCAATTTCCAGGGAAAAGGACATTTTGTGCAATATGCTCCAGAGTTGGTCTCTGCCAGCTTGGCTCCTGCTGGGTTTGAGATTCTGTCCTTATTAACAAACTAGAGGCCCAATGCACAAAAATTTGTGCACTCAGCCAGATCACCCTCACATCCCCATGTCTCTCAGCCCGGCCTGTGCTCTCTCGCAGTCTGGGACCCTTTGGAGGATGACCACCTGCTGGCTTAGGCCCGCTCCCTGGGGGATTGGGCCTAAGCTGGCAGTCAGACATCCCTCTGGCAGTGTGGGAGTCCTTGGGGGATGTCCACTTGCCAGCGGGGAGCAGGCCTAAGCTGCAGTCGGACATCCTTAGTGCTGCCGAGGAGGCAGGAGATGCTCCCACCACCACCGCTGTACTGGCAGCCATCAGCCTGGCTTATGGCTGAGCAGAGCTCCCCCTGTGGGAGCGCACTGACCACCAGGGGGCAGCTCCTGCATTGAGTGTCTCCCCCCTGGTGGTCAGTGTGTGTCATAGTGACCAGTCATTCCCAGTCGTTCTGCTGTTAGGGTCAATTTGCATATTACCCTTTTATTATATAGGATAGAGGCCTGGTGCATGGGTGGGGGCCAGCTGGGTTGCCCTGAAGGGTGTCCTGGATCAGGGTGAGGGTCCTGCTGGGGTGCCTGGCCAGCCTGGGTGAGGGGCTGATGGCTGTTTGCAGGCTGGCCATAGCCCCTTCAGGGTTGGGGTCCCCACTGGGGTGCCTGGCCAGTCTGGGTGAGGGGCTGAGGGCCGTTTTCAGACTGGCCACACCCCCTTCAGGGTGGGGGTCCTGCTGGAGTACCCGGCCAGCCTGGGTGAGGGGCTGATGACTGTTTGCAGGCTGGCCAAAGCCCCCAGCCACCCAAGCTCCCATTGGAGGCTGGCTGGAAGTAGGTATCTGGGATTTATTTATCTTCTATAATCGAAACTTTGTTGCCTTGAGTGGAGGCCACAGCCAGCCAGGGCAGGTGGGAAGCTTGGCCTCCTCCATCGCCAGGGCAACCAACCTCCTGCTTGCTCCATCTCCATGGCTGCCGGCCGCCATCTTGGTTGGTTTAATTTGCATATAGTCACTCTGATTGGCTGGTGGGCCTGGCTTGGGGCATAGCAGAGGTGCGGTCAATTTGCATGTTTCTCTTTTATTAGATTAGATTGAAGCTGCCTCCTCCCTGGGCTGGGGGGTGTGGGGAGCTGGGCCTCTTGGGCTCGCTCTGCCCATGATCATTGAATAGGCTCCCTGCAGCCTCCCCCAGGCTCCTCAGATTAGAAAGGGCTGCAGGGCACCAAATGCATAACCTTCCTAGTGAGTGTGTTGCAGGCAGAGGTGAGGCCTGGGATTGCCAAAGCCACTCTGCTTCAAAGGACCCTGGGGGTAGAGTTGACCCAGATAATCACAGAAGAGAGTAGCTATATTCCTGATCAACTGCTCAAATGACCTCTTCAGGTACATGAGCCACAAATTCCTTTAAGTAGGCCAATTTGAGTTTCTGTTATTTATAACAGAAAACCTCCTAGTCAATATAGGTGCCTTGACCAAGATCACACAACACACTGTTGGAAGAACTGGGCCACCAACCTGACACTCTCCGGATCCCATTAACAACCATCTGGCTTGACCCCTCATCAGTTGGCCATGACCTTTCCTAAGTTGGCTGACAGCTCAGCCTTCCACACTTCCTGGGCAAGAAGTTCCTATGAACTAACTTTTGATGGGAAATAATGCTTTAAAAACCAGGTTCCTAGGTGGCTTTCCTCATACATTCCAAGAGAGAAGTTATGGAACTAAAATTTGGTGAACTGGTCTACCCTTTCTAGGAAATCTAATGTCTCAAAGTCTAGACTGAAGGGCTGAGTGGGGTTCTGCCCACACTGATCTTCCTTCCATTCATCAAATGCACACCCAGCACCTCCCATGGGCAGGCCTGGGCTAGCTGTGGCTGCATTGGTAACTACCTCCTGGGCTCTCAATCCCGTAGAAGATGTTCTGGATTTGGTGAGCATGGAGAAGGCCTGGTGGTACAGAAGTATGAGGCAGGAACTGCTCATTCAGGCGGGGGAGGTGAGTGAGGGAATCTGCCAGGGCTGGTTTGCACTGGGACTCTGAAGGGAAGCCAAGTTCCACCTGCAGCCGTGGGACAGCCCTCACACTGCTGCTGCTCTGTGCTCGGTGCTATTGTGGACCAAGTGTAGCTATGCCATGGCAGGACATTGGTCTACGTGATTGGACCTTGGGAAAGTTCATTAAATGCTCAGACCTCAGTTTTCATATAATAAATGTATGTGCTCATACTGCTATTGTGATTACTAAGATATTGTAAGTAAGAGAATGCGTGTTCTAGTAACTAGCATATAGTAGGTGTCCATAGATTTAGTTATCATGTACTAAGTCATCCTTATAGCACAGTGGTTCTCAACCTGTGGGTCGCGACCCCTTTGGGGGTCAAACGACCCTTTCACAGGGGTCACCTAAGACCATCGGAAAACACATATATAATTACATATTGTTTTTGTGATTAATCACTATGCTTTAATTATGTTCAATTTGTAACAATGAAAATACATCCTGCATATCAGATATTTACATTAAGATTCATAACAGTAGCAAAATTAAAGTTATGAAGTAGCAACGAAAATAATTTTATGGTTGGGGGTCACCACAACATGAGGAACTGTATTAAAGGGTTGCGGCATTAGGAAGGTTGAGAACCACTGTTATAGCATGATGCCACACCCTTCAAATTTATTTTTTAAAAAGAACACTTGCTTAAAAACAAAACAAAACCCTGGACTAACATTAGGAAAGAAAATCATTATATCCTGTAGCACCCCTCCCCTAAGTTTCATACCAGTCTTGATGTGCTTTCTTCTTTACTTCTCTATTTGTAGGACTTCCATTCAGCCAGCTTTCAGGCAGTTCTGGATGATGGTTGTTCTGTCTTTTAGTTGTAATTTTGATGTGGTTGTGGGAAGCAGCGAGTTCAGGCATTTACTGGCATTTTCCTGTGCTGCCATCTTGGTTCTTCCCAATATTCAATGTTTACATTGCATTTTTTATGTAAATATTTTTGTAGCTGATTCTACTTATGCTCTATGATTGTATTTCATTTTTGTGCAATATTTAACTTTTCCAAGAGTTAATTATTAACTTTCAAAAACTATTAGAACTAATAAAGTAATTCAGCAAGTTTGCAGGTACAAGTTTAACACAAAAATAGTTGCATTTTTGTATACCAGCAGTGAAAAATTCACAAAGGAAATTATAAAGTAATTTCATATAAAAGAGTATTTAAAAGAATAAAATGTGTAGGAATATAAATTTAACCAACAAAGTTTGAAAATACTTTCTTGCCCAAATTTTCTTGACAAAGTTAGAATTCTCACTCTTCCAAATTTCAAAACTTACTATAAAGACCCTATAGTATTTAAAATAACGTAAGACCAGTATAAAGCTATATATGGACAAGTGGAATAGAATTGAGAATTCAGAAATAAACCCATACATCTATAGACAATTCAGTTTGGACAAGAGTGGTAAGTCCATTCAATAGGAAAAAATCATTTCTTTAACAAATACATTTGAGATATCTTTATTTCAAATGCAAAAATTTAAAAATGAAGTTGGACTTCTCCCTTACACTTTTATACAACTATTAAATAAAAATAGATCAGTGTCCTAAATTTAAGAACTAAATTTTCATTTTTAAGAATGACACCAAAATTATGAAAAATATAGATAAAAACTTTTGTGCATCCAAGGATAGTATCAAGAAAGTGAAACAAACAAACAAACAAACAAAAAAACTACAGAGTGGGAAAAATATTTTCAAATCTTCTATCTGGTAAGGGTTTACTATCCATACTTCATAAAGAACTTCAACTACTCAACAACAAGGCAAACAACTCTCGTTGTTTGGAAGAGCAATTGGCAAAAATGGGTGAAGAACTTGGGTAAATATTTCTCCAAAGAAGATATACAAATGGTCAGTAAATACATGAAAAGGTGCTGAACACCATTAGTCACTAGAAGAATGTGAATGAAAACCACAATAAAGTACCACTTTACACTCACGAGAATGACTATGATTTTTAAAAAGGAAAGTAACAAGTGTTGGTGAAGTTGTGGAGAAATTGGAACCCCTGTTCATTGCTGGTGGGAATGCAAGAGGTCGCCCTTGTGGAAAATATTGTGGCAGTTCCCCAAGAAGCTAAACATGGAAGTACTAGAGGCCCGATGCACAGAATTCATGCAAGAGTAGGCCTTTCTTCCCTCGGCTGCCGGCATTGGCTTCCCCCTGGCACCCGGGACCTGGGCTTCCCTCGCAGCCCCGGTTTCATTCAGAAGGTCATCCGGAAGGCTGTCCGGTCTAATTAGCATATTACACTTTTATTATTATAGATTGGTACTCTATGACTCAACAATTCTACTCCCAGGTATTGAAATTCTCCCCAGAGAATTGAAAACAGGGACTCATAGAGATATTTGCATGTCAATATTCATTGCAGCATTATTCACATTATCCAAAATGTGGAAACAACCTAAGTGTTCATCAACAAATGAATGGATAAGCTAAATGTGATATATACATACAGTGCAATATTTTTCAGGAGTGGTCACTGTATCTAAATGGCCCAATAAGCCTGAAGGGAAGGATAGTCCTTCCAGTGTGAAGGGTTACTTTCCCTCTCCTGTCCTTCTGTGGAATGTGGAGGGGTATGTTTCCTAGCTGAATGCTTGCTTCCTACTGGAGACAATATGGGGGGGGGGGGGGGCGGGGAAGTGGTCTTTGGAAGAGTGACTAGTCTTTCCTGTTTGTTCCTCCACACCGCACTGTGAATACTCAGAAAACAATCCATGTCATTCATGTTTTGGATTTGCATCATGCAGGGTTCACTGTTCTATCGGCCCAAGTTGGGGGAAGTATAGCTGAGGCTTGCTTGGATCAGGGAGCCCCTGAGATGGAACCTGTCATTTCTCTGCTGCTGTGGAAGGCTAGTCCCCCCTCTCTGGAGCCTTGGGGGTTCACTCCAACATCGTTGGAAAGTAAGTCACAAGCACTTTCTGACTTTGGGATTGGCTGCTCATTTGTTATGACATTACAGAATAAAACACAGAGGGAGGAAACGGAGGGACACAGGCTCTGCTGTTCTAACAGCCTCATATCCTAAGTACCACAATATGTGCTGGGGTTGAGCTCCCTGCTGTGTGATTGACACCCCTGGCTAGTTCCCCAGGGCCTCCCTTCCATCAGAGCCAGGCCACAGGGGTCTGTGTGGGCATGCTTACCTGGATTTTTATTCTTTTGTTCTATCTTCACAGTGGAAGACGTGGCAAGGGGGCTCACATCTTCACTGTCTATCCCAGTGCCTCCTAATCCATTGATGTTACCAGTAAACAACGAAGCTGCCACTCTCAGCTTCCTCTTTGACATCAGTCAGCTTCCCTGAGGAAAAGATGTATTATTGAATAAGTTATGTGGGGACAACTGGGTAGCCATGTGGGAAAATAAAAAACTAAAACCACAATCTCACTTTAACTCAAAATAAATTCCAGATGGGAAAGAGTTTCAAACAGAAAACATGAAATAAAATCACAGGAAGAAACTATGCTAATGCACTTAAACACCCTAAAAAATTGACACATTTTTTGAAATTTATAAAATGCTATAATTGAGGGGGGAATGAAAAACTCCAACTTCGGAGGTGGAAGATGGCGGCGATATAGGCAGACGTGTCCCAGGTCGTGTCCCGGAGCAAATGGAGTGAGCAGCTGAAACTAGTAACACTCACACCGAATTGGCGAAATTGCTCAGCTGGTGAGAGGGTTTGCAGCCAGGAAGAGCAGAACTCCCATGGAAAGGTAAAAATACCAGGGATTTGGGCAGGAAAGTTTGCCAGACCTCTGAGCCCAGAGAGTCGGAGGGAGACCGTATGGCAGACAGCCGCGTCCCTTGGGACAGGCACAGCCCCTGACGGGGGAAAGGAGAACCGCGGGATTCCTGGCGCCGCCAGGGGAATTGAGAGCTGGGTTCTGTGATCACGGAGGACTGAGCCTAAAGGGGGCAGCCTGAAGAGCTGACCTGACCATGCAGTCCCGGTAAGAGAAGAAGCTTACAGAAACCAAGCCTTCCCCGTTTCCGCGGCCGGTGTTTGTTTGTTTGTTTTCACTGAATCCTGTTCATGGGACATTTCGGATACAGACACTCATCTGTGCTGAAGAGAGGGAGAGTGTGCGGAGGAGCGGAATCTGGGGAGAGACTGGGGAAAGAGGGGGAGCCGGGAGAGGTGGCAGTGAATTGAGTGCTGAGACACCCCTGAGCCCAGGACTGGGGCAGCCATCCTCTCTGGAGAGTGATACTCCTCCCCCCAGCCCCCAGGCAAGGAGCACAGCCACACCCAGATTCCACCCTGTACGAAATCAAGGATTAAGATAACCTGATCAGTCCCTGGGAGTTAACAGGGTCTGGCCTATAGAGGAATTTTCAATCCCAGCAACAACATAGCGCCGGTAACTAACTATTATGCAGTCAGCTCTGGGCAGTGAACTTCCACTGGACAGAGAGGCCCTATAGCCTCAGAGGCCAACCCCAGAACACTGCCACCCAGAGGCTGACCCACAAACTGACTCTTTGCTAAACACAAAATAAGGCAGTCTGGGAAATAAATGCGGCATGCTTTAAAATAAGGACTGTGGTTTACAACACAGAGGAACAGTATATCGCAGGGAAACTCAACACTCTCCTGGATACCTGGAAGGTCTAAGGCGAGCCACACTGAAGAATAGAAGAAATGAAGGACCTTCACTACTGCAATTTTTTTTTCTTTTTTCACTTTTTAACTAAGAAACCAATTTTTTTTCTTTTTTTTTCTGTTCTTTTTTTTTTCTCTTTTCTTCTTTTTCCATCACCTGATTTTACCCTTTTAATTACTACCTTCTTATTTTTAACCAGTATTATTACTGCTATCATTTTACCATTTTTTAAAGTGCCATTTTATTTTCTCTTTATTTTATTTTGGGATTAGTGTTCTCCATTCTATTTTCATCATTATATTATTGGTTGTTTCTAGTTTGCATTCATATCCAGGGAGCTGTTGCTGGAATTTGTTGGGATTAATGGCTGTTCTATAGGAGTATTCTCCTCATATAAAAAGTCTCTTCCCCTCTTCCACTTCATTCTCTCTTTTTGCTCTTTTTTTTTCTCTTTTCTTTTCTTGCTTTTATTTTCCCCCCTTCTTTTTCCCAATTTCATTTTTGCACTCCTTTTTTTGGTCCCTACTTTTCTTTTCTTTTTTCTCTTTTATCTTTTTCTCTTCCTTCTTCCTTATCCCCTAATTCTCTTAATTCAGGTGGTCACCTTTACTTGGGGTTATTAATATCGTGAATATATTTGTGTATAGTGCCTGGTACGTGGTGCCTTGTTGTGTTGTATTTTGTGCCTTTAAATCAACGCAGCAGATCCAAGCAACAGCAACCTCCTGAGCACCACATCCTCTGCTGAGGAACAGCAGCTGTATGTGAAACCTCGCCCCACCAGCCAGAAGAGCCACCACAGCTGTGAACAGCACCCACCAGAGGAGCTGCTGCCAACTGAAGAGCAGCTGCTAACGCAACCGCCCGAAGAGCAACCACAGACCAAGGAGTCACTGCCACCAAGGGAGCAACCACTGCACGACTCAACATCTAGATATGTCAGTGAGATCAAACATGGGTAGACAAAGAAACCCCCAAAGGAAAGAGAAGGAGGACTCTCCAGAAAAGCAGCTAAGTAATACAGAGGCATGCAACATGACAGATAAAGAATTCAGAATAAGGATCCTGGAGTGCATAAACCGGATGGAGGAAAAAATCGACAACCTCTGCAAGAAGCAAGAAGAAACAGATGAAAAAATCGATAACATATGGAAGAAGCTAGAAGAAACAGATGAAAAAATCGATAACATATGGAAGAAGCTAGAAGAAACAGATGAAAAAATCAACAACTTAAGTAAGACCCAAGAAGAAATGAAGAGTGATATAGCTGCAATGAAAAACTCCATTGAAAGTATCAACAGTAGACTAGGAGAAGCGGAGGACCGAATTAGTGAATTAGAAGACAAGGAAGCAAAACACACCCAAAATGTACTGCAATTGGAGAAAAAAATTAAAAGACAGGAGGAGAGCCTAAGGGAGCTTTGGGACAACATGAAACGAAACAACATACGAATAATAGGAGTATCAGAACAACAGAAGGATGAACAAGGATTAGAAAACCTACTCGAAGAAATAATATCAGAAAACTTTCCTGAGGTGGGGAAGAAAAAAGTCACACAAGCCCAGAGAGTCCCAAACAAGGTGAACCCGAAAAGACCCACACCAAGACACATCATAATCACCATGGCAAATGTTCAGGACAAAGAGAGAATCTTACAGGCTGCAAGAGAGAGACGGAAAGTTACATACAAGGGATCTCCCATTAGATTGTCAAATGATTTCTCAACAGAAACACATCAGGCCAGAAAAGAATGGACTGAAATTTACAAAGTGATGCAAAGCAAAGGACTGAATCCAAGAATACTCTATCCAGCAAGGCTATCATTCAAACTTGAAGGGGAAATAAGAAGCTTCACAGACAAAAAAAGGCTAAGGGAGTTTGTCACCACCAAGCCAGCAATGCAAGGAATGCTAAAGGGACTGGTATAAGAAATAAAAAGCTCAGAAAGAAAACAGCCACACAAAAAAAGAAATGGCTACAAACAAGTACCTTTCAATAATAACTTTAAACGTAAACGGACTAAATGCTCCAAACAAAAGACATCGAGTGGCTGAATGGATAAAAAAAATGACCCATACATCTGCTGTCTACAAGAAACCCACCTCATTAGAAGGGACTCACAAAGACTGAAAGTGAAAGGATGGAAAAATATCTTTCAGGCAAATGGAAAGGAAAAGAAAGCTGGGGTAGCAATACTTATATCGGACAAAATAGACCTCAAAGTGAAGGCCATAACAAGAGATAAGGAAGGCCACTTCATAATACTAAAGGGATCAATACAACAAGAAGATATAACCCTGGTAAACATATATGCACCCAATGTAGGAGCACCCAAATTCATAAAAAACTCCTGGAAGATATCAAAGGAGAGATCGACAGCAATACAATCATAGTAGGAGACTTTAATACACCACTGACAGCACTGGATAAGCCCTCTAAACAAACAATCAGCAAAGATACAGCAATCCTAAATGACTCACTAGATCAGATGGACTTAATAGACATCTTCAGAACACTTCACCCCAAAGCCAGGGAATACACATTCTACTCAAATGCTCATAAGACATATTCAAAAATAGACCATATATTGGGTCACAAGCAAAGTATCCCCAAATTCAAGAAGATTGAAATCATAAAAAGCGTCTTCGCAGACCACGATGGCATAATATTAGAAATAAACTACAATAAAAACAACCCAAAATACTCAAACACCTGGAAGCTGAATAGCATGCTATTAAATATTGATTGGGTTACCAATGAGATCAAAGAAGAAATTAAAAACATCCTGGAAACTAATGACAATGAAAACACAACAATCCAAAACCTATGGGACACAATGAAAGCAGTCCTGAGATGGAAGTTTATAGCTCTACAGGCCTATCTCAAAAAACAAGAAAAAATGGTAGTAAATCATCTAACTCTACAACTCAAAGAATTAGAAAGAGAGCAACAAGAAAACCCCAGAGTGAGCACAAGGAAGGAGATAATAAAGATTAGAGCAGAAATAAATGACATAGAGACCAAAAAAACAATACAGAAAATCAATGAAACCAAGAGCTGGTTCTTTGAAAGGATAAACAAGATTGACAAACCTCTAGCCAGACTCACCAAGAAGCAGAGAGAGAGAGGACCCAAATAAATAAAATCAGAAACGATAGAGGCGAAATAACAACAGACCCCACAGAAATACAAATGATTGTTAAAAAATACTATGGACAGCTCTACTCCAACAAACTAGACAACCTGGAGGAAATGGACAAATTCCTAGAAAAATACAACATTCCAAAACTCAATCAGGAAGAATCTAAAAATCTCAACAGGCCAATAACTATGGAAGAAATTGAAGCAGTCATCAAAAAGCTTCCAGCAAACAAAAGCCCAGGACCAGACAGCTTCACAGGGGAGTTTTACCAAACATTCAAGGAAGAACTAAAACCTATCCTCCTCAGACTACTACAAAAAATTCAAGAGGAAGGAACACTTCCAAGCTCATTCTATGAAGCCAGCATCACCCTAATACCAAAACCAGGTAAAGACAACACAATGAAAGAGAATTACAGGCCAATATCCCTCATGAACATAGATGCCAAAATCCTCAACAAAATCTTAGCAAATCGGATCCAGCAGTACATCAGAAAGATCATACACCATGACCAAGTAGGATTTATCCCAGGGATGCAAGGATGGTACAATATCCGCAAATCAATAAACGTGATACATCACATAAACAAATTGAAAGAAAAAAACCACATGGTCATATCAATTGATGCAGAAAAAGCATTTGACAAAATTCAACACCCATTTTTGATAAAAACTCTCAGCAAGGTGGGAGTAGAAGGATCATACCTCAACATAATAAAAGCCATATATGACAGGCCCACAGCCAGCATCATACTCAATGGACAAAAACTAACACCATTTCCCCTAAGAACAGGAACAAGACAGGGATGCCCCCTCTCACCACTCCTGTTCAACATAGTACTGGAAGTGTTAGCCATTGCAATTCGGCAAGAAGAAGAAATAAAAGGCATCCAAATTGGAAAAGAGGAAGTAAAACTGTCCTTATTTGCAGACGACATGATATTATACATACAAAACCCTAGAGATTCCATCAAAAAGCTACTAGACTTATTACATGAATTTGGCAATGTAGCAGGATACAAAATTAACCCCAAGAAATCTGAGGCATTTCTATACACCAATAGTGAACTTTCAGAAAGAGAGATTATAAAAACAATCCCATTTACCATTGCACCAAAAAAATTAAGCTACCTGGGAATAAACTTAACTAAAGAGGTAAAAGACCTCTACTCAGAAAACTACAGGACGTTGAAAAAAGACATAGAGGAAGACATAAACAGATGGAAGAACATACCGTGTTCATGGATTGGTAGAATCAACATCATTAAAATGTCCATACTACCCAAAGCAATCTGTAAATTCAACGCACTTCCCATTAAAATACCAACGGCATACTTCATAGATCTAGAACGAACTTTCCAAAAATTCATCTGGAATAAAAGAAGACCCCGAATAGCTGCAGCAATCCTGAAAAAGAACAAAGTAGGTGGGATCTCAATACCAGATATCAAGATGTATTACAAAGCCACTGTTCTCAAAACTGCCTGGTACTGGCACAAGAATAGGCATATAGATCAATGGAATAGAATAGAGAGCCCAGAAATCGGCCCGAACCAATATGCTCAATTAATATTTGACAAAGGAGGCAAGAACATACAATGGAGCCAAGATAGTCTCTTCAATAAATGGTGTTGGGAAAATTGGACAGATATATGCAAGAAAATGAAACGAGACCACCAACTTACACCATACATAAAAATTAACTCAAAATGGATAAAGGACTTAAATGTACGACAGGAAACCATAAAAATTCTAGAAGAATCCAAAGGCAACAAAATCTCAGACATATGCCGAAGCAATTTCTTCACTGATACAGCTCCTAGGGCACTTGAAACTAAAGAAAAAATGAACAAATGGGACTACATCAAAATAAAAAGCTTCTGCACAGCAAAAGAAACCATCAACAAAACAACGAGAAAACCCACTGTGTGGGAAAACATATTTGCCAATGACATATCTGATAAGGGCCTAATCTCCAAAATTTACAGGGAACTCATACAATTTAACAAAAGGAAGATAAACAATCCAATCAAAAAATGGGCAAAGGACCTAAATAGACACCTTTCAAAAGAGGACATTCAGAAAGCCAAGTGACATATGAAAACATGCTGAAAGTCACTAATCATCCGAGAGATGCAAATCAAAACAGCAAAGAGGTACCATCTCACACCGGTCAGACTGGCTATCATCAACCAATCAACAAACGACAAGTGCTGGAGAGGATGTGGAGAAAAAGGAACACTTGTGCACTGCTGGTGGGAATGCAGACTGGTGCAGCCACTATGGAAGACAGTATGGAGCTTCCTTAAAAAACTGAAAATGGAACTCCCATTTGACCCTGTGATCCCACTTCTAGGAATATATCCCAAGAAACCAGAAACACCAATCAGAAAGGATATATGCACCCCTATGTTCATAGCAGCACAATTCACCATAGCTAAGATCTGGAAACAGACTAAGTGCCCATCAGTAAATGAATGGATTAGAAAACTGTGGTACATCTACACGATGGAATACTATGCTGCTCTAAAAAGGAAGGAACTCTTACCATTTGCAACGTCATGGATGGAACTGGAGAGCATTATGCTAAGTGAAATAAGTCAGTCAATAAAGGAAAAATACCACATGATCTCACTCATTCATGGACAATAGAGACCATTATAAACTTTTGAACAATAATAGATACAGAGGCAGAGCTGCCTCAAACAGATTGTCAAACTGCAGTGGGAAGGCCGGGGAGGGTTGGGGGGCAGGAGGTAGCGGGGTAAGAGATCAACTAAAGGACTTGTATGCATGCATATAAGCATAACCAATGGACATAAGACACTGGGGGATAGGGGAGGCTAGGGGACTGTCTAGGGCGGGGGGATAAAATGGATACATATATAATACCCTTTGTAATACTTTAAGCAATAAAAAAAATAATAAAATAAAATAAAAAAATAAATTTAAAATAATACAGGAAAAAAAAAAAGAAAAGAAAAACTCCAACTTCAATAGACACTCAATAAGTAGAAAGAATAGTTACACTCCCTCCTCCAATAAAAATCTAAATTCAGAAAACTTGTAGATTCTACTAAACTATCAATGGAGAGATATTTCTTATATTATTTCAGTTATAACCAAGAAGCATAAGAGGATATCACATTGCCCAGCTCATGGTTTAACTGCAATTCCAAAATTGTGTAAGAACAGAACAAGAAAATTGTAGACTCATTTCCCTATTTAGAATAGACAGAAATCTCTACCAAATTCAGCATGTATTAACACATTTATTCAACATGCTAAAAGTAAGGTTTATTCAAGAGTGTAAAGATGGTTCAACATTAAAAAAAATCTCTTAATGTAATTATATGCGAGATAATTTAATAAAGTTCAATCCCTCATTATTTTCTAATTAAAATGCATTAACGAATAGTATAGTTACAGAAATGCATACAAATAATAAGTGTAAAGATCAATTAATTTTCATGGACTGAAATAATCCATACAACCAGTACCCACAGCCCTAAATATCATCCCTATACTTCTTTCTAGTCAGTGACTCTCACCCCTGAGAAGGGCAACCACTACCCTGATTTCACATCAGCAAAGATAGCATTTAATAATGGTGTTGGGACAGCAGAGTAGCTGTGTGAAACATAAAGTTGGATTCATACATTAGTTTGTCTGGCTGCGCTTTAAATAAGTAAAGTCATACTGTGGAGCCCTCTCTGTGTCTGGCTTCTTCCTCAGCCTGGGGTGCGTCAGATTCACCTGTGCTGTTCGATGCAGTCATAGTTTGTTCATTCTTGCTGCTGTGCATGTTCCAGTGTGTGAATATAAGGCGCTCTATTTACCTGAATGGGTAATTTGATGGACATGTCCCAGAGGCTCCTTACACTATCTTCATATTATTGGATTCTTTTTTCTTTTTGCTCTTCCGGTTGGGTGTTTTTTGCTTCCTCATATTTCAAATCATTGATTTGATTCTCAGGATCCTCTAATCTACTGTTGAATCCCTGTATATTACATGCTTAATTTTTGACTGGTCCTTTTCCATTTTTTTGGCATTCTCACTAAGATCTTTGAAAGTCTCACTAAGTTCCTTGGAGGTTTCTAGAAGATTCTTGAGTAACTTTATAACTGTGGATTTGAACTCTACACCCAGTAGTTTGCTTTTTTCCATTTCTTTCATTTGTGACATGTTGGGTTTTTTTTGTCTCTGCAGGGAAAGAAAATTACAGGCCAACATCCCTGATGAACACAGATGCTAAAATCCTCAACAAAATATTAGCAAATCAGATCCAGCAATATATTAAAAAGATCATACACCATGATTCAGTGGGATTTATTCTGGGGATGCAAGACTGGTACAATATTCACAAATCAATAAATGTGATATATCACATAAACAAATGTATAATAATAAAAGCATAATATGCTAATTAGACTAGACAGCCAAACGACCTTCTGGATGAAGCCAGGGCTGCGAGGGCTGAGGCAAGTCACTGTGGCTGTGAGGACCAAGCCCCTTGTATAAATTTTGTGCACCAGGCCTCTAGTTAAAAGATAAAAACCACATGATCATATCAATAGATGCAGAAAAAGCATTCAACAAAATCCAGCATCCTTTTTGGATAAAAACTCTTAGCAAAGTGGGAATAGGGGGATCATACCTCAAAATAATAAAGTCCATATGTGACAAACCTATAGCCAACATAATACTCAGTGGGGAAAAAACTAAAAGTGTTTCCCTTAAGAACAGGAATAAGACAAGGATATCCACTTTCACCACTCCTGTTCGATATAGTACTGGAAGACCTAGGCACAGCAATCAAACAATAAGAGGAGATAAAAGGCATCGAAATTGGAAAGGAGAAAGTAAAACTATCATTTGCAGATGACATGATATTGTACATAGAAAACCCACCAAGAAACTACTCCATTGTATGTTCTTGGTTTGTTCTTGTTCTTTCTTTTTTAATGTTGAACTATTCAGCAAGGTAATAGGATACAAAGTCAACATCCAGAAATCAATGGTATTTTTATATACCAATAATGAACTCTAAGAAAAAGAAACCAAAAAAAAATCCCATTTACAACTGCAACAACAAAAAAATAAGATACTTAGGAATAAACTTAACCTGGTGGGAAAAACCTTGTACTTGGAAAACTATAGGACATTGAAAAGAGAACTAGAGGAAGACACAAGCAAATGGAAGTGTTTACCATGTTCATGGATTGGAAGAATTAATATTATTAAAATGCCTATACTACCCAAAGCAGTCTATAGATTCAAAGCAAATGAGTTAAAATACTGGTGGCATACTTCACAGAGCTAGAACAAGTACTCCAAAAATTTATATGGAACCATAAAAACCCCCGAATAACTGCAGCAATCTTGAGAAAGAAGAACGAAGTGGGAGGGATCACAATACCACATATCAAACTATACTACAAAGCCATTATAATCAAAACAGTCTGGTACTGGCACAAGAACAGGCATGTAGGCCAATGGATTAGAACAGAGACCCCAAAAATTGATCCACACCATTATGGCCAATTAATATTTGACAAAGGAGGCAAGAACATACAATGGAGTAAAGACAGTCTCTTCAACAAATGGTGCTGGGAAAACTGGACAGACACATGCAAAAAGATGAAATTAGACCACCAACTTACACCATATATAAGAATAAACTCAAGATGGATATAAGACTTAAATGTAAGTCATGAAACCATAAAAATCTTAAGGAGAAAATAGGCAGTAAAATTTAGATGTTTGAGGTAGTGATATGTTTATGGATACATCTCTAAGGGCAAAGGAAACTAAGAAGAAAATAAACAAACGGGACTACATCAAAATAAAAAGCTTCTGCACAGCAAAGAAAACCATCAACAAAACAAAAAGGGAGCCCACTGTATTGGAGAACATAATTGGCAATGATACATCTGATAAGGGGTTAATATCCAAAATATATAAAGTACTCATACAACTCAACAAAAGAAAGACAAACAATCCAATGAAAAAATGGGCAGAAGACCTGAATAGACATTTCTCCAAAGAGGACATCAAATGGCCAAGAGACATGAAAAAATGCTCAAAGTCACTAGCCATTAGAGAAATGCAAACTAAAACCACAGTATCACCTCACACCTGTCAGGATGGCTATCATAAAAAAGTCAACAAACAACAAATGCTGGCGGGAATGTGGAAAAAGGCACCCCTATGTTCATAGCACCCCTATGTTCATAGCAGCGTTATTTACAATAGCTAAGATTTGGAAATAGCCCAAGTGCCCATCCATAGGTGAATGGATTAAAAATGCTGTGGGACATTTACACTATGGATATTATGAAGCTTTAAAAAAGAGTGATCTCTTACCCTTTGGGACAGCATGGATGGACCTGGAGACCATTACACTAAATGAAATAAGCCAATCTGAGAAAGACAAATATTACATGATCTCATTTGTGGAACTGAATGAACAAAATGAATTGACCAACAAAATAAGACTCAAAGCATGTAGGCATGGAACAGACTGACATACCTTGATGTGGGGTTGGTGGTGGGGGTTGAGAAGTGTTAAACCAAAGAACTTATATATTTACTAGAGGCCCAGTGCACAAAATTCGTGCATGGGGGTGTGTCCCCCAGCCCAGCCTGCACCCTCTCCAATCTGGGACCCCTTGGGGGATGTCTGACCGCTGGCTCCTAACTGCTCGCCTGCCTGCCTGCCTGATTGCCACTAACTGCTTCTGCCTGCCAGCTCAATCGCCCCCTAATGACTCTCCTGCAGGCCTGATTGATGCCTAACTGCTTCCCTGCCGGCCTGATTGCCCCCAACTGCCCTCTCCTGCCAACCTGATCACCCACAACTGCCCTCCCCTGCTGCGACCTGCCTCCTCCACTGGGCCCTGCCTCCGTTGTGCATGTGGCCATCTTGTGACAGCCATCTTGTGACGACATTAGGGCGTGATGCGTGAGGGTGTGATGACCACCTAGGCTATTATTAGTATAGATACGCATAGGCCATGGACGTGGGCAATAGAGTGGTGAAGACCTAGAGAGGGTGGTGAAGACCTAGAGGGGGTGGGGTGGGAAGGGGCTGGGAGGAGGGAAGTAAAGGGGGGGGATGGGAGACATTTGTAATACTATCAATAGCCGAAGCCAGTTTGGCTCAGTGGATAGAGCGTCGGCCTGCGGACTGAAAGGTCCCAGGTTCGATTCCGGTCAAGGGCATGTACCTGGGTTGCGGGCACATCCCCAGTGGGGAGTGTGCAGGAGGCAGCTGATTGATGTTTCTCTCTCATCGATGTTTCTAACTCTCTATCTCTCTCCCTTCCTCTCTGTAAAAAATCAATAAAATATATTTAAAAAAATAAATAAAAAATGAGAAAAAGAGAAGGTTAAATTAAAGCTATAATGAATACTATTGTTTTCACTTATCAGATTGACAAAGATACCAACAGAATCCACCTAGCTGGGTTAAGCAGAAATGGCTTTCATACAAGGAGTTAGATGCTTACAAAATAGTTCAGAGATCTGTAGGAGAAGTTTCAAAATCAGTTTCCCAACAAAAATTCCCAACCCCAGAATCGCTCTGCCAGGATGGGTAGTGCCGCAGAATGACGTGGAACCTCGCCCCTGTCGCTGCAGAAATTGCTGAATCAGGAAGCCACTTATAAAGGAAGAAGCTGCCGGGACAGCTGCTGGCTCTAGAACCCCAGCCAAACAGATGCCTCAGGCTTTGCCTCTCCGCTCGCAGGCTCCAGTTGCAGACCACAGTCTATGGCAGCACGTGCGCTCTGGACGCCAGCTGCCAGCGTGCCTGGGAGGAGGTGTTCTGTTCCCCAGCCGAGGTGGGCTAGGAGGGGCAGGAAGCAGGTGGAGGGCCAGGCAGTGGGTCCACCATCGGCGTCTCACGCACCACTGGAGGAGGCTGCTTTTGCCCGTGTGCATGAGACCGTGGCCCTGGGCGTGGGCATTTGTGAAGGGGCGGTGTGTCCTCTGGGGACTCCGTCACTAACACAGAGCTCCACTTCCCTTTGACATAAATGCTGCTTGTGGAAATCTCCCGAAATGCATTTCCCTTTGCCACGGACTTGGTGCTTGCTACTGAGCCTAGAGAGATATGCGGAGTGAAATGGCAGTCGCAGAATCAGGGAAGGTGGCCCCATTGCGCGACCACATGCTCCCATATCTTCTATTCCTTGTGGGAAAAACAGCAAAGGTGGAAGGGTGGGGTCAGGAGTCCTGAGCTCGAGTATTTGTGGTATTTCCCGGGGGCAGGGAACAACCTTTCCGTCTGGGCCTCAGTGAGGCAGGAGCCAGGGCTGGTGTTTCCCCTCCGTGCTAAAGCCACACCGTCCTGGGGGAATGGGATCACTGGGACCTGCATTAAATGAAACAAAAGCAGAGTTGCTCTGGTTGCGTTGAGGAGAACCCGGTGCGTGGAGGGCCGGTGCCACTCCTCTCAGCTTAGCCGGGGTCTGAGGACGTTCTGCGGAGCACAGGAGGACAGCCGTGGGAGTGCCACTGTCCCCGGTGACTTTCAGGCCTCAGGTGTCTATTTCTCGCCTGCAGCTAAGGTTCCCAGGGCCGGTTTTCTCAGGCACCAGCCAGAAACACACCAAAGTGTCCAGTCCCAGGCACGTGGCACGGAGGCACTTGCTCTAGGCTTTAAAGCAGGAAGCCCATCTTTTTACTTTATTTTTCTAAAGGGAATGAACCAGGTTGTGGAGACGAGTGCCCTCAGTCATGCTTGGAGCCCCCTCCTTCTAACCAAGACTCCTGCAGGCACCACGGCCTTGCCAGGACCAGGGCACCCGGTCTCAGCTGCCCCCACGGGCACGCTGCTCTTCGGCTCCAGCACGCAGACTCAGAGATGCCAGTGTGGGCCTTGCCATCCCTACCCGTCGGCCCCGGCCTGAGGCGGCATTTCTAGAGTCTGACTCTCGGGAATTCTGTGGATGGATGGAGCCTGGGCCTCTGCTCCGAGGACGCCCCTGAGCTCCTGGGGAAAAGCTGCCTCGGGTGCTCCTCCTCAGTCACTAATGAGAAGAACAGGTTGAAGAGGCCGGAGGGACAGCAGACCTCACCCACAGCCGTCGTGGAAAGGTGCCAAGGAAGTGAAGAAAGAGAATTTTAAGAAAAGTCAAAATGAACAAAGGACTGAAAGGTGCTTGGGTTACCCCTGTGCTGTTACTTAGGCTAAGAGCCTGCTCCTCTCGCGTCCCTGGGTCTCAGGGCTGCTCCCGGTGCCAGTACTGTCTGCCTGGGACCGCGCCAGGCGGTTTCTCGCTGGACAAGTCCCGCTTCCTGCCCAGAACGTGCAGCAGCAGCGTGTCTCCTGGAAGCCTGCAGCTCCACAGCGGGCGTCTGTCCAGAAAATGCACTCCCCACAATCTTTGTGTGACTTTTCCAATAGCCACCCTTCACCCAGGGATCGCATTTTTAGCTCAGAAGCCTGTCCTGGGAAACGGTCCCTTCCAGTCCTCCGTGACCCATGAAGTAGCTCTCTGTTAGCAACAGACAATGAAAGTGGCGCCTCATTTTTCTTCCCAATGTTATGGCGCTTGCAGGTCCCCTTTGATCAGCCAGGGCTAGGACTGAACCCCAGCTGTTCTGGGTCAGGGTCTGTTCTCTGAACATGGTTTGAATGCCCAGATTTAAAATGGACTTTGGGGGAAAAATGCACAATAAATAACTCAACCTGGGACTCAGGCGTCAAATGCGTTTACCCGAGCGATGCAATATTTAATGCCGTCTTGTTAAGCTGCTGGTGTGCATGGATGACGTACTTATTCATATCTATACGTAAATGAAACAGACACCAACCTCTTTAAAATGAGTGTTTACCTGAGCCTGGAAGAGGGGAGAGTGTTGAGGAAACCTCTGTGAGCTGCTGGAAGTGTCCCTGCAGGTGTAGTAAGGTGACACAGGAAGGCTGTCTTCACAGAGCCCACCTGCTGGGCCTGGGAGAACTGGTGAGGGCATTCCCGCACGGTGTGGCTGTTTCAGAAGCAATCACATGGCTCAGCTCATTACTGCTGGAGCTGTGATGGGCTCACAGTTAGATTTAATTATTGGCTTCTTTAATATTTCAGTGTCTGTACTAAAAGTAGCATGGTGAATGTAACTCATAGTTATGCAGTCAGAGCTTGGTAAACTTGAAAAGGACTTAGGTCATCTTGGGGGCAGTAGTTCACAAGCTTTGGTCCCCTCCGAGATGCCTGAGGGCCACCACAGTTTCTCCTGAAGGCAGTGGTGCTTGAGGTTGAAGGGTGGGGTAAGCTATGGAGAGGGCTGCATAAGAGTAACAACACTCAGTGTGTCCCCATCCCACAGTCACCTCTGAGGCTGCGGACATGCCTTACAGCAAGGCCCTCGCCCGGATGGATGTCTATAGAGCCCCCTTGGGTGACACATTCTAGTGATTCCTAGAACGTTCTCAGGCATTTGGGTGCGTGCCTATAACCACGAGACCAACGCCGTCCACTCAGCAGTGAGCATTCACCAAGCCTGCGGGGCCAGGGCCTCTGCCAGCCCTGAGGACAGGGGAAGGGGCCAGGACCACCTCCCGAGGGAGCCCAGAGGAGGCAGTCCTGATGCCCTCTGCCCTTCAGGGTCCTCTGCAGAGCTTGGAGACCTGGGCTGGAGGCCATGGGATGTGGCTTGGGGACAGTAACCCCAAAACACAAAGGGTCAGACTGCATCTGTCTCGGGGCTATAGCAACACCCCTGGGGCTATAGCAACACCCGCTTGTAGATGCGCTGGGCCAGATGTCCCAGGCATTGATGACAGCAGGGGCTCAGGGACACTTCCCCTAGACCAGGGCCTTTCATGCCCCACTGTCCCTGGGATCTGCTCTGTCCAGCACCTCACTCGCAATCCTCCCACACCCTTGTCGTGTACAGACAGGAAAGTGAGGGTGAGAGGGGCTCAGCTGGAGGAGGGGAACTCAGAGCCATGGCTCTGCCCCGCGCTACTGATTCGGGGATTTCCTGAGAATGAGGACTCGCTGGAGCCGACATCCACTGGGCAAGTCCCACAGGATGAAACAGCTGGGGTCCCGGGGAAGGGAGATGAGTCCAGGGAGGGAAGAGGCTGTGGCTCCAGGGCCCGGGTGGCACTGACACAACTCTCCATCCGCCAGCTTCCTGTGGGATCTGGCTGCCAGAATGCTCCCAGGACAATTGCCGTCAGCCTCACAGAGTCTCCCAGGACTTTTCAAACACTTCCTACCTGACTGGAGGGCCTGTGGCTTCAGACCATCGGCCCGGATTTCTTCTCTTACCTGCGTGTTTATTGGGGCTGGTAGTTCGGGCTCATACAGTGCTTTTCCCAGCCGCTGCCAGGACCAAGTGTGGAGGACGTGTGGTGGTCCAGCCCCCGGGCTGCGGCCGCTGAGCGAGAGCTGGTAACCGGTGTGGCGTCTCCACGCCCGTCACTAAGCTGAACCCAGAAAGGACAGCGCCTACACCACATCAAAACAACGTCTGTGCAGAGAGCCTGCTGAGTCCCGGGTGGGGGGGGGGGGGGCGGGGGTCACCCCGTGGGAGTCATCCTGGTGTGTACGGGAGTCACCGGGGGTGTGGGTCAGTGTGACTTGCCTGGTGGGAGTCACCGTGTGGGAGTCACCCAGGATGCACCCCCCTGCCCTGCGTCCTCCCATGGGACAGGCGGCTGTCACACACAAGTCAGAGGGGACGGTCCCTCAGCCCCTTCCTCCGCTGCCAGCCACAAGGCCGTGACTGGGAAGCTGCCTGTCCCTGCGGGAGCGTTACCGGGGCCTTTGGAAGACTCTGGTCTCGCCGAGAAGAAAAGGTTTGAGCCTGACAGCCGTGTTTGGACCAAAGACAGTGGTGAGCTGCCCACGCTGCCTCCTGGGCTGCCTCCTCTGGACGATGCAAACTGGCACCCGCCCTCCAACCTCCCTCGCACCCGGCATCTCCATCTCTGCATTTGTTCACCCACATCCCTCCGCTGGTGGGAGTTCTCCGGGGAGCCCTGCCATGGCGCCCCAATCCCCTCAGTCATCTTTGTGTTTCCAGGGCCTTGGAGAAGGCATCGATACGTCCAATCATTAATTCACTGGGGCCCTTCATTAATTTATTCAAGGGTCATGTACAGTGGGGCCTTGACTTACGAGTTTAATTCGTTCCGTGACGGAGCTCGTAACTCAAATTACTTGTATGTCAAATCAATAGTGAACGAGTGAGACACGTGATGCTGGGCTGATGTTGTGGCGTTCACTGTGACGTTCGCTGTGCCAGCTAGTGGTGGGGTATCTGAAGCTGGCTTGTAACCCGAATTTTAGCTCGCAACTCAAATAAAAAAATTGGCTGAGAGATGGCTCGTATCTCGAAAAACTCGTTGGTCGGGACACTCGTAAATCAAGGCCCCACTGTATAGGCCACATGCTTCAAATATCTGAGACCACCCAGGAGTCCCTTCAGGTAGGAGTGTCAGGCTCAAAGCACAGACTCCTGCAGGGGCCTCCACACCAGGTGATCCTGCAGGGCCCTCAGTGCATTGAGTTCAGGTGTAGCTGCTCTTGGTCTGAGACCCTTGAACTCCAAACAAAAGCTGTCCTCCCTCCCCCACTGTGCACACAGTAGAGGAGCGGGAGTGCGTGAGGAGGAAACTGGAGAAGGGATTCACACAGCCACACTGGCCCCCTGGGATTCTGAGATGGTGCTGGGTATACTAAGGGGAACCCAGGAAGGGGACTCTTCCTTAATTAGGTCTTAATCTGTCCCAGAGGTGGGTCTTCACAGATGGGCTTCCGGGGGCCCTTGGCTATGCCCTTTGGGGACCACCCACATTTGTTGTAGTTCTCACTGGTCACATCTAACGAGGGCCTTAGAGGATGTGGCCCTGTTCCAGGGTTGGGGATCTCATTTAACTCCTTCCTGTAGAAGCTTGGAAGACCAAGGATCATTTCAAGTCTGAGTTGCAAACGATTTGGTTCAGAATTTGGGTTTCTTTGGCAGTAGATCTCTCTCAAAAAGCTAGTCAGTTTCTTGCCAATTTAATTCTAATCAACTCCATGTGCCATTGTCACACCACACACACCAGACACCAGAGACAGAGAAACAGTGAAATCTCTCTCTCTCTCTCTCTCTCTCTCTCTCTCTCTCTCTCTCTCTCTCTCCTCTCTCTCTCCCTCTCTCCTTTTCTCCCACTCCCTCTCTCTCCTTAATTTCAGGTTTCTAGATAGTCTCTTTTCCATGGCCTGTTTTACCCAATAAAAAATTATTACAGAGTTATCATCTTAATCTATTCAAATGTTTTAGACAATGGGTGTGATGAGCAAACCCTTATTTTTGTTCTTGCTACAAGTCTGAGTTTTAACTGCCTTTTTCCTCAAGCATAAATGTCTCAATGTTGATTTTTACTTTTTAATATTGAGAAGCAATTGCTGCGTCCAACTGTACAAATTCCCAGATTTCTTGACTCTATTCTCTTTTATTTTCAGCCAACAGAAATCAACTTACACTATTAACATTCTTCTTTACAGGTTCTTCCCTTTAAACTTGGAGTGTTTACTAGTAATCACTTGGGTAATTATCACAGCAGATGCTGTTACCAAATATTTCACCAGCACACGGCCTGGACCGCCATCTCCCATTCTCTAAAGCAGACCGTGTATCCTCCCCTGCAGTGGTGACAGCATGAATGAGTGAAGAGGATACATCAAAAGTCTGGTTGCAGTCAAAATAATTTTTTATTTTTCAATTACAGTTGATGTGCAATAGTATATTAGTTTTAGGTGTACAACCAGTGATTAGACATTAACACAATTTACTGGATTTTCACCCCAATAAATATAGTACCCATCTGACATAGTTATTACAATATTTTCATTATATTCCCTAGGCTGTACTTTACATCCCCATGAATATTTTGTAACTACCAATTTGTAGTTCTTAATCCCTCCATCTTTTTCACCCATTCCTCCAGGTCCCTCTTATCTGGCAACCTTCAAGTGTTTTGTATGAATGGTCTGCTTGTTCATTTACTTTATCTTACAGACTAGAGCCCTGAAGCATGAAGATTCATGCAAGAATAGGCCTTCCTTCCCCTGGCTGCTGGCACCGCCTTTGCTCCGGCCTGGAACTGCCTTCTGCCTTTGCATGCTGCCCAGAGGCCCACCATCTTTGTTGGGTTAATTTTCATACTCACTCCTGATTGGCTGTGGGTGTCACGGGGGAATGGTCAATTTACATATTTGTCTATCTCCAGCAGGGAAGGCAGTGTGGAAGGAGCAGTACTCAGATGCCAGGAGCAGATGTGCTGTTAGGAGAACAAATGGCAGGTGGGCCCCACACTCTGAAACCCCATCACCACAGTCCTGTCCCAGAGAGAAGGGGACAAGTGCCTGGAGGTGGGGGGGGGGCATTCCCATAAGTTCAAGGCCTGAGAAACAGCTTTCGGAGCAGCTTTCGGAGGGGAGGGGCCTAGAGCTGGAGATAGGAGAGGAAGAATCTGAGCTGAGAGACAGCAAATGCAGTTTTCTAAAAACACCCAGAAGTGAGCTCTAAGTGAAACCAGCCCTTGCCACCCTGAGGTTTCCCAGAATGCAGCAGGCCTGAGCCGCCGTTAAGCCCTGCACTCTGACCTGCAGGAGCCAGGCCTCCATGCGAGGGCCCCGCTTGCACTTCGCAGACCACGTCCTCCACCGCTTCGCTCTTCCACGGTGACACAGGACGGGGGCTTCCTCCCATCTTCCTAAAATAATGCGTTTCCACTGAGCCCGCGCTGTCCTCTGGGATTAATTAGCGACTGCAGGAGCCACACGAGGTTTAGGTGGCCAGTACATCTTGACAGATGGCAGCTGAAAAGCAATGGGAAATGATTGCAGAGACTGTAGTTATGACTTTCCGGATGTGAGGAGTTTATGAAATGCCTCCAGGGTTGGAACCCCCACATAGTTCCCGGAGCCTCTGAGCCCCGTGGCTGGGCAGTAGCCAGTTACTCTGCTGAACTCGGGTTGGAAATGGCATTTCTTACTACATGAAAGGCAAAAAAATAAAAAATAAATCTGCTCCATAATTATGGTCTAGAATTAATTGAATACCCTGTAGCTCTTTGTACTGCATATGGTAATGATGACCAAAAATGGGATCTCATCTATATTTCTTTATTAACTTATCTAAAAGTGACATATTGTGAATAACAGCCTCCTCTACTGCTGGACGAGGCAACTTTATAATTTGCAAGTCAAGCTGTTTATTCTATTCAATTTGTTTAGGTAATTTATTTTTCTAGGAAGGAGGGAAAAGAGACCTAAATTATAGTAACTAATAGTTCCCATTGCTGGCAAGTGCCGGCGACTTGGAATGAATGAATATGAAGTGAGGTGATCATACCCTGTGTGGGAGCTCGAAGATTGGCCGTCCTAGTCTAATTCATGGACTCTATTGAGTTAATTTGATCATGGGATATCGCCGCTCAGGCCTGGCAATTAGCCCTGTGGAGCTGTCCCCGAGGGCTAGCTCCCGGACGGGCAGGGCTGTGCAGGCGCCCACACGGCCACCTTGCAGAGGTGGACACTGGCCTGAGGTGGCCACTCTCGGAGGAGGCCCCAGGTGACAGTGTGGGGGTTCTCATCCTTTCCTCTCTCTGCTCAGCCCTTCTCTTCCCCAGCAGACAGATGAGTGGTCAGGCAGAGGGAGGCCAATATAGGATCATATTTCCTGCCATATTACAATTATTTGTGATTTTTGTTACATACTCTAATTATTAGTTTTCAGCTATGAAAAAAAACCTAACTTTTGTGTCCATATCAGGAGGCATCTCAGCACTTGGCCTCCTGATCAGATGGTACCTCCCTGACCCACAGCCGCCCTTCCCCATGGACCTCGCCTTGCTACGAGCAGGGAAGAAAGGCTTTCTTCGCTGGCTTCTGCCACACCCCTACCTCCCCAGGCCCCAAAGTCTTCCACTGAAGAGGAGTAGGGCAAGTCTCTGGCCAGTAAACTCTCCCCCGCCCGTTACTGTTACCAGACTAAAGGGGTCCATTTGCCTGTGTGCATCAAAGCCAGTCAAATGAAAACAGGAGTCTGAGAGAATGGCACAGGTGAGTTAGTGCTCAAAGACCTGGCTGTCCGATGGCTCCCAGAGGATGGGTTATAAAGGGGGAAGATCATTAATTGTAAAAACATGGCTAAAGGAGTGAGTTGTGAGTTCCACTGATTGGTTGGGATCAGGATAGCGAGTAGTGATCATTGTGTTAGATCTTGGTGTCAGCCATGGTGTTGTTCTGTCCTATCTCTCGAGGCTGTGGTCTGTAGGAACACCCCTTCTCAGTCAAGATGTTACCTTTAGCTTGACCAAAACTCTGTTTCTGTGGTCAACAGACCTAGGGCGTTGTTTGATTCTGACCAGAATCTGATGTCCTAAGGGCTTAATGATTAAGGAAGGAAGTGATGGACAGAAAGCAGAAAGGGTCATGTTCCATAAATTGAATTTCTGTGCAATTACATTACCATCGTGACCATTTAACATCTTTGTAGTAATGCACCTCTCTGTTCTTCATGCTACTCCCTCATCTCAGCTGCTGAAGTAACTGGAAGACTTTATCAGATGGAATTTCCTGCTCCTCCCCAGCAAGTTAACAAATTGCCCTGAATCCTGCTTTGGTCCCTACCCTTCCCATCTCCCTCCCTCCCTCCTTTGTCCCTCAGCAGGGACCACCTATTATCGTTCAGGGCCAATCCCTCCACCTTGTTGTAAATTCCAGCCCTTCCTGCCTTCTGGGGGATTTGACTCCATAACTTCTCCTGTATTCTCTGACCTCTTTGTGTTGGTCCCTTCTCAACCACATTTAAATCCACTTATCCAATAATATTAAGAAAAATCCACCCTGACTCAACTTTCACCAGCTAATGCCCTGTGTCTGGTCTCCATTTCACAGCTGTGGGGTTTCTCTTCTCCCATCATTTTCCTACACACATTGCAGGTGACACCTGACATCTCCCACTAAAACATCTCTGGCCACGGGCTCCAGTGGCCTCCTGCTTGTGGAACAGGCCACTCTCGTCCCTCCACCTACGCTGCCTTGGCCTTTGTCCCTCTTAGAGGGGAGCATAGCATAGTGGTTACAAGCTTGGGTCACAACCTCTCTGTGCCTCAGTTTTTTCATCTATAAAAAGGGGGTAGTACTAGTGTAGATGAAAGTCCTTACCTTGCTACCTGGCATTTCGTAAGCACTCATTAAGTGCTGTTTATTATGATCATTGACTGCTCCCTCCTAACCTTCATATTTAACCATGCAAATATCTACTGGACATACCTGGATTCTGACCTTAACCCATCACCACTGAGCTCATCTCTCCCCTCGACGCATCCTTCTTTAGCATTTTCTCTCGGTCAATGGATCCATCGGACACCAGGCTCCTAAAGCCAGAGCCTGGGTCTGGCACATGGCCCCACCTCCTCCTTTATCCCTCAGAGCTGATCAATAAACAACCCCCCTTCTAGCACTTTCTTAGTATTTGTCAACTCTCTCTCCTTTTCTTCCTCCTCACCGCCAGTACCAGCAAGCACTCTGCCATTGTGTCCTGACCTGCCACTTGATTTGAATCCACTTTCTGGAGAGTCTAAAACCAGACACGTGTGTGTGTCAGTGTGCTGCCTGGACTCCACTGTGGCACCGCCGCCCTGAGAAGACATAACACTATCTGGGGGCTGGGCCAGCTCTCGGGGTGGCTGAGGAGCCCTGTCCAAGTGGCTCTTTGGGGGCCTGTACCCTGTGCATCAAGCAGCAGGACTGGGGACCTCTTACTGCCATTCCTGTACTGATGTCCCTTGACCCACCCATGTGTCCCCTGAGCCTGGCTCCTTGCCTTCAGCTGGTCTCTGGGCTCTCTGGGTAGACGCGCTTCCTGGTGACCCTGCTCTGGCTCCCCACCCCAGGACCCCAATTGGCCCACAGTGAAGGCCTCGGGTCTTTAGGTATTTGTGCTGGATGGGAGTCAGGTCTGGTCCTCTGTCCCCTGAGGGGACACATACTAAGCTCTCTTAGGCAGCGGTTCTCAACCTGTGGGTCGCGAACCCTTGGGGGGTCGAACGGCCCTTTCACAGGGGTCGCCTAAGACCATCAGAAAACACATATATAATTACATATTGTTTTTGTGATTAATCACTATGCTTTAATTATGTTCAATTTGTAACAATGAAATTGGGGTCACCACAACATGAGGAACTGTATTAAAGGTTGAGAAGGTTGAGAACCACTGCTCTAAGGGGTTCTCATGGAGCTCCTTTCACTTGGCTTAAGATGAAGGTAGAAAAAAAATGTAATAGCATTTCAAAAAGTTTTTCTTTAGAGAAATCTTCTCCCAAATCTCACCTCCCCCACCCTATCCCCTAGGCTTCCCTATGTACCTGCCTAGAGGTGAGCGCTGGGCTGTGCACTTTTAGTCACCCCTCCTAGAGAAGCGGTGCTCAGAATGAGGGAGCTGTGAGCCTGCCAGACGGCCTGTCACATCCCGAGACCCCCCATCCCCCGGGCACAGCGCTCTCCAGCGGTTACACAGGAGAGAGGGGCCGCGGTAGGTCCTGGACTTTCGGGAGGTGCCCTTGTTACTGGAGGGACATGGCTGTGGGCTCATCCAGGGTCAGGCCCTGCTGCCTGTGCCAAGGGATTCCATGCCAGTGGAAATAGAATGCCAGCCACAAATGTAAGGACAAGTCTCTCAGAGCCATGTTACAAAAAATAAAAAGAGCAGGTGAAATCCTTGTAATAACATGTTTTGTTAAGCCCAACATATCACAAATATTATTTTAACTTGTAATAAATATAAAATATACTGGGATAATGACTATAGATAGATAAGTAATTTACATTTCTAAGTATCAATAGCTGCGGTGACCCGCACCTTGGAGAGGGTCCGACGGGTAGAGGTGGCGTGGGATGAAATACAAGAGACCATGAGACGGGGTTGGGAGGACTGGCACAAGGCACCAGCAACTTTATTTTTTACACACACTGTTTTATAGCTAAGCTGTGGCTGGTCATGCTTCATAGATCACTGTTAGGGCCTGGCCTGTTCATAGGGAAGTAATAGATTGTTACAGGCTGGGCAAGACTGGGCAAGCTTTGTCTAGATTTATCTATGTTTGACAGTTACTATGGCAATCAGGTTACAGTTACTATGACAATCAGGTTATGCTAGCTTAACTACACTTTTAGCCACAGAGGTCATGCCTCGGTCAAGCCTTGTCTAGTTCCACTTTGCTGCAAACTCTAATAAAGCCTTAAACCTTTCCTGAGCTTTGACCTTAAAACCTTCCAGGATTGACATAGGGTAGAGTCCAGGGCTTTGCCATGTCCTCTGGTCAGCTTAGACTTTGCCAGCAGCATGACGGTCCCCAACATCTCCCCCTTCTTTGTTTTTTAGTCGAAGCTCATGGATGGAGGTCTGGATAGCTCGCAAGCTGGCTCCGAGGATTCGGATGCCGACTGGCAAGAAACAAAGAATAATTAATATCACACCAATTGTCATTGCAGCACTCCATAGTAGAGACAAACCATGAAAATGAGAAAACCACCCTTTAAGGGTATCAAAGATTTGCTTGGCCACCTCGGAGGGTGGAAGCAAAGGAGACTCAGAACTAGATATAGCCATAATTTCTTTATGTAATTTAGCAATGTCTAAGGACATATTAGTATGTTGCCAAATTCCCATCAAATGCATGCGGACTTGCTCCCAAGACCAAGCTGATATATTGTAACGCTTGGGAGTCACACAAATGCTGTCAAACTCGGCATGACACGAGAGGCTAGACCTGATTTTCAGGGCTTCTAACTGATCTCCCAAAAGGAGAATGGTCTGTTCTAGGACATCAAGACGCTGCTCAAGCTTCCTATCAATTTTCTCCTGTGCTCCCAGCGCAACGCTAATATTTTTAGCCAATTGATCCACATACTGAGCTGTATGGACTTCCTGCGTTAGGACAATAGCTGCAGTGGTGGCCGTGGCCACTATTGTCACCAAAGCAACTATCCCCGCAATCAACATACCAATGAATCTCTTAGGCCTGTCTAAAAGTCCATGCAACTGCTTCAAAACTTCCAACCCTGTATACTGATACCACTTCCCAGTCACATTCACAGGTATCATTACAAAGGCAGGTTGGTGCAAGAGCATAACATCAAATGGTCCCACCTCAGTGGAGATACAGTTAGTAAAGTTACAACTTGAACAGGTGATCTCAAACCCTTGATCCCCATGCACAATAGATCAGGGGTCCTCGTCAGCCCCTTGTCGTCCACCATCTGGAGGGCCTCCGTGGTCAATCTCTTCACCTGCCCCCATGTCATCAGGGCGGCGCGGTGAGTTCCCCGGGTCGTAGGGCGGCGGCGCCTCATACGATGGCGGTGCAGGCTGAGATTCCTGAGTCCCCCGGCAAGTGACTTCACCTCGACGTCCGGGGGTGTTGCCATCCTCGGATGTGAGGCTGGTGGACTCGGTGTCCACCTGTCGGACAAGCCGGGCGGGAAGCCATCGTGGGGCGGATTCATCCCTAGGAAAAACACAAACACTCCCTCGGGCCCAAATCAAAACCGGATCGGGTCCCCTCCACTGCAGGGTAGCCGGGTCTTTCCACCGTACCAGGCCCCGGGCGGAGTCTCGCCACTGCCCCAGTGACGCTCAGCTGCAGATCTATGCTGCTTGTCCAAATTTAAAAAATTAAGTGTAAAGAGAGAGTGTGACAGGATGTTATGGGGAGTTAACAGGAAACCCCCTGGCTCCCCCTTTTTTGTTTTTTCAAATTGAGCTTTCAGAGTCCTGTGTGCTCTTTCTACTATTCCCTGACCTTGGGGGTTGTAAGGAATTCCTGTCAAATGAGTGATCTTGTACTGTAAACAGAATTGTTGAAATCCTTTACTGGTGTAAGCTGGTCCATTGTCTGTTTTTAAAATCTTGGGCACATCTAAAACTACAAAAGCAGCTAGACAGACAGCAACAACATGCTTGGTCGTTTCTCCCGTCCGTAACCTTGCGAATAGAAATCCTGAATATAAATCCACAATAACATGAACATACCGCAAGGTTCCAAATGGGTGATAATGGGTGACGTCCATCTGCCACATGTGCCCAGGTTGCAACCCTCGTGGGTTGACCCCTTCAGACCGTGGGACATGGTTAATGTCCCCACAGGTGGCACACTGTCTGACTATCTGTCTGGCTTGCTCTCTCTTAAGACCAAATTGTTTTCTTAATGCTAGACTATTTTGGGGGAAATATCTGTGGGAAGCTTGTGCTTCCTCAAAAGCTCCTGATACCTGTCTGATGGCTTCATCAGCCTTATCATTACCTTCAGCTAATGGACCAGGAAGGCCAGAATGAGCTCTAATGTGACCTATAAAACAAGGATATCTTCTTTTTCTAATTAAGTCCTGAATAGATAATAAAAGTTCTATGACTTCTGAATGATCTCCTGCATGAAGGACAGCTGTTTCCAAGCGAGGCACTACTGTAGCTACGTAGCGACTGTCAGTAAACAAATTAAAGCCAGTGTCAGGTAAAGCAAGGAAAGCTGCATTGACTGCTGCGAGTTCAGTTCGTTGAGCTGATCTAAAATTGGTCTGAAAGACAACAGGTTGGTTATTTAGAACATAAACAGCTTTTCCATTACTGGATCCATCTGTAAAGACTGTGGGAACCCCTTTTATGGGGGAAGATTTGACTATGGACTCAAAAACAATTGGATTTTTAGTCCAAAAATCTAATAACTTAGAAGCAGGATAATGATGTCCTAATTGCCCCGAAAATTCTGCTAAGGAAAGTCCCCATTCTTCTGATGTTTGGTAAAGCCACACAATCTGATCTGCCTTGTAGGGCAGCACTATAAGTGCTGGCTCTACTCCAAAGAGCTGCTTGGACCTTTGCCTGCCCATACGTATCAGGGTGGCAACAGCCTCATAATAGGTAGTAATTACCCGCTTGCGTGTGGAAGGCAAATGGAGCCATTCAAGGGGGCCATCCTGCCAAAAAAGGCCTGTTGGTAAGAAGGGAGTAGAGAGAATTAAATAACTCCAAGTCTTGTTATAATCTATTCTGTCAAGAAATTGAGTGGCAATCATGTCCTCTACTCGCTGCAGAACAGCCTTTGCCTCAGGAGTTAATTCCCGAGGAGAAGTTGGATCTGGATCCCCTTTCAAAATCTCAAAGAGAGGTTTAATTTCTCCTGTTGTTAATCTTAAAGAAGGTCGGATCCAGTTAATATCTCCTAGTAGTTTTTGCCAATCATTTAAAGTCTGTAAATGCTCTGTCCTAATTGAAGTTTTTTGTCTTCTGATTTTCTGGCCATCAATTATTTGTCCTAAATATTGGTAGGGTGATTTAGACTGAATCTTTTCTTCTGCTATTTTAAGGCCTTGATTTTCAAGCCCTTGCTGAGCATGCTTGAATACTTTAGCTAATAACTCAGGACTAGAAGCTGCAAACAAAATGTCATCCATGTAATGTATTATATAAGCTTCTGGGAAGCTTTCTCTGGTCTTAGCTAATCCTTCTGCTACAAATTTTTGACATAAAGTAGGACTATTAGCCATGCCCTGTGGCAAGACTTTCCAATGGTATCTCTTCATAGGCTCTGTCAAATTAATAGATGGAACAGAGAAAGCAAAACGTTGACAGTCTTGTGGAGCCAGTGGAATAGTGTAAAAGCAATCTTTGAGATCAATAATTAATAAGCAATAATCACGAGGAATTGCCACAGGCGACGGCAATTCAGGCTGTAAAGGACCCATCACCTGCATGGTCTTATTGGCCCCTCTCAAATCTCGTAATAACCTCCATTTTTCTGACTTCTTTTTTATAACAAAAATTGGACTATTCCAAGGGCTGTTAGAAGGCTCAATATGACCTAATTGGAGTTGTTCCTGCACCAACTCATTTGCAGCCTGTATCTTTTCTTTGGTAAGGGGCCACTGCTCTATCCAGACAGGATTGTTATTTAACCATTCTATTGGATCTGCTGTCTTGGATGCAGGAAAGAGAGCAGCCCCTACAAAAAAGGCAATTGATCTTGGGTGAACATCATCATCCCCATCTGTTGCAGGATGTCTCGACCCCAAAGATTCGCAGGAATCTTTGGAAGAACATATGGTTGAATTTCTCCTGAATGCCCTTCATCATCTCTCCATTTAAGTAGCAAGGTACTTCTCAAAGGACTATTTGTTTGCCCTATACCCTGTAATTCTGTGACTGCTACAGTGACTGGCCAATTCTTAGGCCAATAATCCAAGCTGATTACTGAGACATCTGCTCCTGTGTCTAGAATGCCTCGAAAAGCTTTTCCATTCAGAGTCAAGGTTTTCAAAGGACGATCATGAGAAATAGACTGTACCCAGAAAGCAGCATCGGAAGAACCGAAACTTCCAGTTCCTCTCTTTGGTTGTAATGCTCTACCTACTTTTACCAAGGGCAGCAAGACTAATTGAGCTATTCTATCTTTGGGCTGAATAGTAATAATATTTTTTGGCGCAAAACACATCACTTTAATTTCTCCCTGAAAATCATTGTCTATCACCCCTGGCAGTACTTGGAGACCTTTCATGGTTAAAGAACTGCGCCCTAATAAAATTCCCACAGTCCCTTCTGGTAGAGGGCCAAATACACCAGTAGGAATAGCCTGCGGGGCGAGTTCAGGGGTGAGAATTACAAATTTAGTAGAGCTTAAATCCAATCCTGCGCTTCCCTCAGTGGCCCGTCGTAGGTCTTTGACCCTGACCTTTGATTCATCTGCATAATCTCCTGATCGGTCAACGGCTGTCGGCCTTGCTGCAGCATGGAAACTGCCCCTATTGTCTGCCTAAGAATAGTCTGACAGGCTGTATTAGCATTTTCAAAAGCAAGCTGCTTAACTAGCAGAGTTCCTGCTTCTCCATCTGTGACAACTCTGCCAACCGCTTGCAATAATCTAGAAACAAAATCTTGATATCTCTCATCAGGTCCCTGCACAATCTTAGAGAGTTCCTCTGTCCTTCTCCCCGAAGGGAGTTTTTTCCATGCCTTTAAAACACAAGAATTTATTTGAATATAAACCTCAGCTGGGTAGCGTATCTGCACATCAGTTCCAGCAAAATTACCTTCTCCCAGTAACATTTCTAAACCCCAATTCTGCTGTGGATTTTGGCCCGATAGATGGTTTCTACGAGCTTGTTCTCGAGCATGTTCTTGAAATTCTGATTTCCATAGTAAATAATCTCCCCCAGAGAGACAAGCTCTGGCTAAAGTTCTCCAGTCATTAGGAGTAGTGGCTTGGTCAACTAAACTTTCTAATATACTAACAGTAAAAGGAGCCGTAGCTCCATACTGCGCACATGCCACTTTTAGGTCTTTTAAAGTTTTTAGGGGGAATGGAATATGTTCACGAACTGTTTGACCTGGATTGTTAGGATCAGGCACCTCCTGGACAGGGAAGGCTAAGTTAATGCCCTCTATGTCCTCATCTCCTCGCTCCCGGGCCCTGAACAGAGCCTCTTCTAATGGAGAGCGAGTAGCTGACTGAGCCATCCCTAAAAGAGGGGGTGGCGGAGGCTGAGGAGGAGCTGCTGGCCCCTCTCCTTCATGCTCATGCTTCCTTTTACTCTTTCGTAGTTTTTTCTGAATCTCATCCAATACTGTTCTCACCTGCTCAATACTATCTTTTGTTATGAAGGTCTCTTCCTCATCACCCTTCTCCGGGAAGTCATACAAATGATCTTCCTTAGGAGTGGGGAACTGCTCATTATCTTCCCTGGGCCGCTGAGGTCTCCTGTGAGAAGGCCCCGTCAGCGAATCCAGAGACCGAGAACGACATATGGACTCTGGCACAGACCCCAAGCTGTCCCTTACCAAACCCCAGATGGAAAATGCATCCAACGGAGTATGGGTCGGATTTCCAGCATGAAAGTCCTTAAGCCGTTGCCCTACTCGCTCCCAGGTCTCTGGGCTGACAGTACCCTCCTCAGGGAACCAGGGACACTGCTCATGAACAAACTTTAAAAACCTCTCTACTTGAGCAGCTGAGACTTTCACTCCTCTACTAACTAACATTGACTTTAACATCTGAGCATAAAGCAGCCTTTCTCTGGACTCAGATTGCCCCATTTTTACTCCCAATTAATAAGAATCAAATTTCCCCAGGATAACTCACTTAACACTGAGACTTCTGACTTCACCGGCAACTCTGGGGTCCTCACGAAGCCCACCTTCAGGTCCCTGTTCGGGCGCCAATCTGCGGTGACCCGCACCTTGGAGAGGGTCCGACGGGTAGAGGTGGCGTGGGATGAAATACAAGAGACCATGAGACGGGGTTGGGAGGACTGGCACAAGGCACCAGCAACTTTATTTTTTACACACACTGTTTTATAGCTAAGCTGTGGCTGGTCATGCTTCATAGATCACTGTTAGGGCCTGGCCTGTTCATAGGGAAGTAATAGATTGTTACAGGCTGGGCAAGACTGGGCAAGCTTTGTCTAGATTTATCTATGTTTGACAGTTACTATGGCAATCAGGTTACAGTTACTATGACAATCAGGTTATGCTAGCTTAACTACACTTTTAGCCACAGAGGTCATGCCTCGGTCAAGCCTTGTCTAGTTCCACTTTGCTGCAAACTCTAATAAAGCCTTAAACCTTTCCTGAGCTTTGACCTTAAAACCTTCCAGGATTGACATAGGGTAGAGTCCAGGGCTTTGCCATGTCCTCTGGTCAGCTTAGACTTTGCCAGCAGCATGACGGTCCCCAACAAATAGCTATTTACATATATATTTTTATTTTAAAATATATCTTTTTATTGATTTCAGAGAGGAAGGGAGAGGGATAGATAGAGAGACATTGATGAAAGAGAATCATCGATCAGTTGCTTTAAGCAAACCTTCAACGGGGGATCAAGCCCGCAACCCAGGCAGGTGCCCTGACTGGGAATTGAACTGTGACCTCCTGGTTCATAGATTGATGCGCAACCACTGAGTAACACCAGCTGGGCACCATCTATATTTTTGGGGTAATTATTTGGTGGCTGATAATTTTGAGCTCCTCACTGTTTTATCGCATTATTATTGTTACCGTTTTATAGATGTGCACACCGAGGCACAGAGAGGTTCACCAACTGCCTGAGGCCACACAGCACTTAGGCGGAGGAGCTGGAATTTGAAAACTGGCAATCTGGCTTCCCATATACGCCCAATAAAAAAAAAGTTTTTACTTTCATAAAAGCAATCCTCTTTCTGGACAAAGAGCTTGGGTTGTACAACTGCCTGGCATTGTGACAGAGGTAAGATTTGTGCAGCTCCTGGCTTTTAGATTCTAAAACGCGTTCCAGTGACAGTCTAAGGGTGGAGAAGGTGGAAAGTGGGAAGAATGCAGAATGGCATAGAAGGCCCTTTCTCAGTACGAAGGTGAAAGGCGGTCGGCTGAAAACTCAGGAGAGTAGGGTGGGTAGGAGCCAGATAAGCTTGGGGCACCCCAGAGCAGGGGGTGTGCACCTGGCCTTGGGCATTGGGCATCGGAAGCATGTGTGGATGAGCGTTAGCAGGAGGTGGGGGTCTGGGCAGGGGCCAGGGGCAGCCTCACTAACTTGTGCTCACCCCCAGGGAAGGGCAGGCTGCAGACCCCACCCACAGGGCAATGGCATCTACTGATGGAAGGTGGGGGGGAGGGGGTTAGGCCTGGGGGGTCCAAAGAACATGGGTTAGAGAAAGGCCCTGGTGACCTGGCATCATCTCAGGGACAGCCAGGAAGGCAGAGGCAGATGGCCAAAGGCGTGCTCCTGGTTCCTGAGAGGCACGGAGAGAGCCCAGAGACCCACCCACCGTGCTGAGACCGGACTGTGGGCCAGGCGACCAATGGTACCTGCGAGTCTGAGGCTAAAACCTGCGTGCAGCCATTGCCACTCAGTGGAGACAGGCTTTGGCTCTGCAAAAGCAAGCAGGTGGGCTCAGGGCTGCTGGATGCACATCCTGTGAACCTGGGAACATGCTGATCCAAGAAGCTTCGGGCACTGAGGGGTGGTAGACCCAGCCCCCCACTGGGTGGGCCGGCTCCTGTGTTGCCGTATCTCTGGCTACAACAGAGAGGTCCCTGTGCATGGGGCTGTCTGGCTGCCCCACCTCCATCCCCGGCCGAAGACTCTGCAGAGAGGGAAGGAGGGAGAGAAGATGAGAGAAAACCAGGAGAATGAAAATGAATCTTTCTTCCCTTAAAGAGGCAATCACTTGGGCCGGGCGAGGGCAGGAGTGGAGGAAAATGTTTCTGATGCTCCTTCATCCTGAAACACCTGGGTCAGGCAGCTGCTCTGTGCATGCCGCCGGAATTCATCTTGGAAACCGAGAACATTCCAGCCGAGGGGAGCCCTGGGAAGTGTGCACTCACAGGCCAGGGCCCCGAAGCGTGTGCGTGCCTGTGTGTGCACGGGGTGTGCGTACGAGTCCCTCCAGCAGCCACAGCCCTGGCTCCGGCCCTGCCCTCCCCACACCCAGACAGACTGCCCATGCCCTGCACCCGCTGACCCACCCCCTCTGCCCCTGCAGAGCTGGCCTGGGGATCCCCACTTGTGAGAGGAAGAAGCCCGGGCAGAGGTAAACGCACTTCTCCGGGGCCGTGCCTATGCGGTGGGCAGCCAGGCTTGGAGCCCAGAGCGTCCCATGAAGCTGGTGTGTGTCCTGCCTCCGTCTGTCTGTGACCTGGAGCCCTCGGAGGCGGGGCGAGGGTCTCTGCACAGGTTGGTTCCCGGTGTGCCCTGGGGCTGTGTCCTGGCCCACAGTTGTGGCTGCCATAGAACAGACTGCATTTTACATCACCCACTGGCAGAGGGAGGGCTGGGCTGGGGAGCGGTCCCCGAGACCACGGGGGCGCCGAGGCGTGCCCCCATCACCCCCAGGCTGCTGGTGTAGGAGAGCATGCAGGGCCAATTTCATGGCTGATAACACTCTCTGTTCACAAGACTTCACAGACAAATGAGAGCGCGGCTCTTCTCCTTTTTACGGCGACATTTATTTCCTCCTCGTTGAGAGAGGTCGGTGTCCCGGCGCCCTCCGTCCTGCCCTGCAGCCTGGGGGCGCGGGCTCATCGTGATGGAAGTGTGAACACAGGGTGGAGTGGGCAGATCAGGGGCCCGGCCACGTGCTGGGTAGAGTGGCTGAGCGTCCGCTGGGAGCAGCTGGGCTATGTGTTGGGCTGGGGCGAGGTTCTGGGGGCTCTGCAGGGGGCTCCCTGCTATTTGGAAAGGGCGCGCCTCACTGGGTTTGAAACAGTGGGACTTGGTTTGATGCAGAAATAATCTCGTGGGCATTTCTCCTCATGGGCATGTCCTGCTCTCACTGGATTCCCAGGCCCAGCCCCCTCCTGCCTGTCCCAGGAGGCGTTCCGGATGCCCGAGCTCACCTCCTGTGCCGACTCCTAACGCTGATCCTCATTGGAGCCCACGGTTCGCCCACAGCAGAGACCGTCACTCCGGTCCTGTCGGCTGGGTGGGACCCCAGCCATAAGTGATGATGCGGAGGATCCCGTGGCCTGTCTGGTCCCAGCTGAGTCACAGGACTTCACTCTAAGGACCAACTCTGCCAGCATGCCGCAGCCGGCTTGGCTGGTCTCTCTCATTACACTGGAAGGTTCCTGAGAGCAGGTGCCATGTACTTTCTCCTGTGCCCTCCCCCAAGTATGAAACACGGGCACACACAGACACAGAAGACAGAACACGCACATACGCGCACACGCGTGCATGCACACACACACACACAGATCCACCCACCAGATAAACACACTCAAGCCACACACAATGCACATGAGGACGCAACACGGTGCTGCATGTGCATGTCTATGGGTGCACGCTGTCGGCTGGGCACAGGCCAATGTGCTCACTCACATCCACTCCCGGGCACACAGGCGTGAGAGGGAGAACGGTAAAAGGCATTTGGGCAGAAAGCAGGACTAGAGACATTCACCCTCCGACACCTCTGGGTCTGGAATCCCAGCTCACGGTGCAGACAGGGGCCGAAGTGCTCCCAGCTGGTTCCCTTCTGCGAAGTGTGGTCAGCTGCTTGCTTAGGGGTCATTGCGAGGGTCAGAGAGAGAAAAGGTGCCACAGTGTTTGGTTCTTAGAAAACAGACTGTTTATTTTCCTCTGAACAACGAGCCTAGCTATTCAGAAAAGTGGTCAGTTGGCAAAGAAAGATGCCTTTGTTGGTCCCAGGCTGGAAAAAGCTTGGCAAAAAAGGAACTCAGAGTCTCACAAATTGGCATTTTAAACATTAAAATTGTACCATTCATTAACATTCTTCTATTTTAAAGGTAAGAACCAATCTATTTTAAACATTTGTAAAATACAGAAAATACTAAGAAGAATATTTTTAAAAAACACTCAGGGTCCCAACACGCAGCCCCTTCACCCACGGACGCACTGTCCACGCCTCTCCCAGCCCGGCTGTGTGCCGCCCGCCTGGCCCCACAGGCAGCAGCAGGGAGGCAGGGAGTGTCTGCTGTCTCAGGCGGGTTCTGGGAGCAGAGAGGCCCCGCCTCTGTGTGCCTCCCTGCAGTGGTGCAGTGGGAGCACACATCAGGGAGCCTGAGGGCTGGTTTTACCTTGTCCGGCAGGCGTGCCAGGATTAAGCGCCATTCTGAGTGCCTGTGAGCGTGCTTCTGAATGAGACTGGACTAACCTTGGAGTCCACAGGCTGAGTAGAGTAGACCGCCCTCCCTGGCGTGCGGAGGTTGGAAGGCTTGAACCAGAGGCTGAGAGAGGGACCCACACCTTTGCATGTCCTCAGGCTGCGGCCTTGGACTCAGAGGACGACTCACTGTCTGCTCTCCAGGTCTCAGGCCTCCCGGCTGCAGATCCTGGGGCTTCTCAGCCTCCATAATCCTGTGAGTGAATTCTTATAGGAAATCCTCCATCCACCCTCTACCTATCATCCATCCATCTACCTATCAATCTATCATTTGTCTATTTAATTTATCATCCATCTGACATCCTACTATCTATCATCTATCATCTCTCTCTATTTATCTATCATCTATCTATCATCTCTATCATCTATCATCTCTCTATCTATCATCTCTCTATCATCTCTGTCATCTATCATCATATCCAATTATGTATCTATCATCTACCTATCATATATCTATCTATTTATCTATCATCTCTATCATCTATCTATCATCTATCATCCTATCCAACTATGTATCTATCATCTATCTATCTATCTATCTATCTATCATCATATCCAACTATGTATCTATTATCTATCATATATCTATCATCTCTCTCTCTCTCTCATCTATATCATCTATCATCTATCAGATCTATCATCATATCCAACTAAATTATGTACCTATTATCTATCTATCATATATCTATCTATCATCTCTCTCTATGATCTATGTCTATCATATCTATCATCTATCAATCAGATCTATCATCATATCCAACTAAATTATGTATCTATTATCTATCTACCATATATCTATCAGCTCTCTCTCTATCTCTATCTATATCTATCATATATCATCTGTCTGTCAGGTCTATCTATCATCTATCTATCTATCTATCTATCTATCATCTATCATCTATCTATCCACCCACCACTGTGCTGGGTGCTAGGAAGAGTGCATATACAAGACAGTCACCTTTAACACACTGTTCCATCAGGGCCCCATCTTGGTGTCTAACTGTGCTTGACTAGACTAACGGTGCTGTCCGGTGTGAGAAGTATTAACTATAAGGTGGACTTTGTTATTCTCCCGGTCCTCACTCGGCAGTCCACACTGGGCTCCTGGGCCCAGGAGGAAAGGGAGTGAGTAGAGAGAAAATGCCAGCAACCACCTCCCACCAGGGAGCTGAGCACCAGAGCCTCTTCCCAACAGCTTTGGCCCCACCAGCCATGCTCCCTCATGGGACACACCGCCTGCCTCGAGCACCTTTTTGGAACCCTTGCTGCTTGCTGGACTCTTCCTTCCAGGTAAGCTTGTCTCCTAGGCCTCGTCACCAGCAGTTCCAGACACTAGCTCTCCCCTCTGTGCGCCTGGCTCTGCACACACTGCCTGTGTGGGAGGGCTGACCCTCCTGTACATGGCAAGACACTGCCCCTTCTGTAGAACCAGCCTTTGCGGACATTCCTTGTGGGAGCCCTGCCTTCCCTCACACGCCTCAGAGCGCTCTTTATCCCCACTCTGCAGGGCCAGCCCCCATGTGCCACCGGGTGGCGGTGGAGGAGCAGCATGCAGAGCCGTGCTCCCAGATTTGTCTAATTGAGTTCCGCCCTCCCCACAGCTCCGGCCACAGCCCTGAAGCAGGACAGCAGGCGGCTCCAGCAGGGGAGGGGGCTGGGGACCAGGGCCTGAGCAAACAGGAGCCAGCTCTGGCGTGGGCCCTGCCTCCAGCAGGCGCTAGCTGCATGGCTTCCTGCAGGCTATGCACCTTCCTCCCACCTTGGGTTTTCCCACCTGAAAATGGACACAATCAGACCCTCCTCCCAGAGCAGCGTGGTGCAGGGCAGTCCTGGTGGAGTGGGGCCCAGCACCCTAAAGCGTGGCGCAGGCAGGGAGGGCCTGGGATCTGGGGAGGACTGCTGGACAGACAGGGAGGAGCAGCGTTATCAGGGAGAGGACTGCTGGATGGACAGGGAGGAGCAGGGTTATCAGGGAGAGGACTGCTGGACGGAGGGGGGGGACACAGGTTTATGGTGGGAGGACTCTTGGATGAACGGGGGAGCAGGGTTATCAGGGGGAGGACAGGGGGGAGCAGGGTTATCAGGGGGAGGGCAGGGGGGAGCAGGGTTATCAGGGGGAGGACAGGGGGGAGCAGGGTTATCAGGGGGAGGGCAGGGGGGAGCAGGGTTATCAGGGGGAGGACAGGGGGGAGCAGGGTTATCAGGGGGAGGGCAGGGGGGAGCAGGGTTATCAGGGGGGAGCACCTGGAGGGAAAGAACAGAGTGGGCCTGGGCAGGGGCCTCCAGACCACGGTAAGATCTGACCACATCTCTGCTGGCCCATGGGAGGGGGTGGGGTTCCAGAGAGCGCTGTCTGTCTGTCTGTCTGGGGACCCTGGCTGCTTGGGGTCCTGCTTTGGGGAAATGACCAGGTTCAGTGATTGGCTGGGGCAGCAGAGTGAGCAAAAATGTCAGGGCAGCCAGCGAGCCCGCCCCCGGCGCTGAGTCCTTTCTCTGATGGGGGTGTGAGTCGTGCATCTCGGTGTCCGCCACAGCAAGGAGGGAGCTTTGCTGGTAAAAAAAGGGGGTTCCCCCATGCCCCCACCACTATGCCCCCTTCCCGGGCCCCTGAAGAAGAGGGGCTTGTGGAGGGGAGGCTGCAGGAGCACAGGCCCTGAAGCCTCGCGGCCCAGAGGCCTCCGCGGTGGGGTTTCGGCTGCGGAGGGACAGTCATGGTGAAGGAGTCTTGCCGGCCTCCCAGGCCCAGGCCCACAGCAGGCGCTAGCCGTGGGGCTGGGCAGGAAAGCAGGCCGCCCAGAGTTCCCTGGGGCCAGGGAAGACGAGGTCCTGGGAGCTCCCAGGTTGGGACGCTTTGCCTGGCATAGGAGTTACTGCGGAGTTTCCATTAATTAACTTTTAAAATAAAATGATAGGGAAAGAGCTTGGTTCTTGTTTTAGAGCAGCGGTTCTCAACTTGGCTGCACATTAGAATCGCCTGGGAATCTGCTTAAAATCCTGATTTCCGGGCCTCATCCTCCCGAAATTCTGTTTCTTTGTTACTAATGTTGTGGCCCCACCCCATAACAAAGAAACAGAATTTCTGGAGGATGAGGCCCAGGAATCAGGATTTTAAACAGATTCCCAGGTGATTCTAATGTGCAGCCAAGGTTGAGAACCACTGGCCTAGAGGGTGGATGTGACTCGCGTGCTGACCAGTTGAGGGGTTCCGACCCAAAGCCCGCTTGTAAGAAGGAAACTGACCCCCGGAGGCGGGGGTAGCCCCGGATGGTGAGGGGGAGCCTCTGTTGAGTTAGTTGCCACAGGCCACAGCTGCAAGCTCTGGACACAGCATTGAGCTACTTGCCCACAAGAGTACGCTGGGCGGGGACTGTGGGAGGCCCGAGGCCCGGTGAGGCTCTGCTGTCCCTGTACCAGCTGGAGCTGGGCAGCAAGTGGGGACAGAAACCCAGAGTCCCACCGGCTTGGAGAACGAGCAGGCAGGCTTGGGGCCCCCACAGATGGAGGGAAGTGAGGGGAGACATCTCGGAGGAGAGAGGCTGAGAGGGTTCACATGTCGTGGGTGAACTGCCCACATCCCCGCTGATCCCAGACCAGGCGCCAAGTCCAGTGAAGCCAAAGGAGCAGGACAGCAGTTCATGGTCACCCCCACAGGGAGTTGGCGTTCTCAGTGTGTGCCACCCACACAGCATGCCTGCTGGGAAGGTCAGTACCAGGGAGAAAGTGGGTGCAGAGGAGGGGAAACTTCACAGAGGAGCCAGGGAGGGCATGCGGGGCAGGGGGCAGGGAGGGGAGATGGAGTGGCCATCACTGCTCTCAGGTCAGCGTGTGCACCAGGAGCTCATGCCTGTGGCCTCAGGGGCACACGGGCTCTCTGAGCTGACCTATAGCAGACAGTTCTCAGCTCCACATAAGCCTTTGTCCATTAAGCCATCATTAGAAGCCACTGCCTCCCCACCCCACCCGTGTCACCGGAGGGATTCCAGCGATGTTTTAGGGGGACTCTTGTAGGCAGAGTGGGGGCAGGAGCAAACGGAAATGCTGGGGCAGGTGGGTCCAGTCCCTTCACAGAGGCCTCATCCTTATAAAGAACTTTCCCGTCTCAGGACTCTGATTTCCCAGGCCTGGACGTGCGAGGAGCTCAGTGAGGCCTGATGGAGGGGCAGCTGCGGTGTGAGGAAGCAATGCTGCTAGTGCTGCTCTGCCTCCTGCGTGGCCCTCCCCTGTGGGCACTCCGGGGCCTGCCTTGATGGTGGGAATCCACTCCTGGGACCGCCCTGGGATTGGTGGGGTCCCATTCTGAGCACCTGACCTGGGGGGGACCCAGGCCTCCCACCTTTCAGCCAGTCTGTGTGCTTCACCTCAGACCATGGTCCTGGGGTCCGCCCCTGGCACCGCCTCCCTTGGTTAGAGGAGCCGAGCAGGGGTAGCATGCCCTTTCCACTTGTTCGCAAGTTCAGGGAGAGCAAATTAACCGGAAAATTAGGGCAGCAGAAGGGCTGCCGCTCAGCAGAGGTGAAGCAGACTGACGGCACAGGCGACGGCACAGGCAGGAAAAGAAAAGGAGCTCCGGCCTCCTGCCCGCGTGGCCAGCAGAGATGCTCCAGAGCTCGCAGGGAAGGACTCTTCTGGAGTCAGATGTGGTCCTGTCTGTTGGAGCCCCTTTAATTGGCTGCAGGGAAACCGGCAGGCTCCCTGGAATCAATAGGCTGAGGGCTGGGAGGCAGCAGGTGGTGCTGTTCCCGCTGGAGGCTGATGAAGCCACCCTGTGCGGCTGCTTGCTGATTAGCATCAAAGTCCATGCACACAGCTCCCGGAACAACTGGCTCAGGAGAGCCCAGCCTGGAGGCGCGAGGCCGGCAGGGGCATGGCTGGTGGTAGCCCACTGCCTCCCCTCGCTCCCCTCCCCAGCTCCCAGGACGGAGGTGGGCAAGCTGGCAGCTCAGGAGCCCCAGGCAGGACTGGCAGGCGTGGATCCAGGCCCGGCTTCCTCCACTCCCCCCTCCTCGTCCTGTCAGCTCCAGGCCACGTGGGTGGGGTTGGAGGGGGCCTCACACCTGGGAGCTTCTGTGCGTCAGGTCACCAGCAAGCTGCCCTCTTCCTTCGTTTGTCCTGAGCACCTACGGTGCATGGGGCACCCTGCAGACGCTGGGGACATGCCCGCCCACAGCGTGTCTGGTGGTCACTGTGTAAGGCCTGGAAGGAGAGGCAGGTACTGGAGGGGACCCTGCTGAGGGGAAGCTAGCTCCCCAGCAGTGAGATCCAGGAAGAACCGAAGCAGCTGGACCCCCAAGGAGGAGGGGTGCAGCCCCGGGAGAGCCCCAGGCGAAGTTCCCCCAGAGGAACAGGCAGGCACAGAAGGTTGAGGAGGAGGACGGGGGTGATGGAGACGAGAAGGGGAGGGTGAGCGTGGGCAGGACTGCACGCGCTGCGCAAGGCCTTGTGGGCAGAGGATCAGCCTGATAGTTTATTCTAAATGACATGTTTGAAAATAGTCACCAAAGGCCATCAATTGACTGTTTCACTGCTCATTTACCCACTTCGTGCATGCATTCATTTTACTGTCCGTCCATTCAATTGTCCACTCGCTCACCATCACTCACCTGTTATTTATGCCTCCTGAGGCTGATCGATCCCCTTCCCTTCTCTGTTGCCTTTTATTAACCAGTTCACACAACGGGCTGGCTTCGCCCTGAGAACGGCGCAGCGGCGGACTGGACACCAGAGGGCGCGCGCGGCACGCGCATCCGTGGCGCTCCGGCTCTGGGGGCCGGGCTGGAGAGAAAACCCGGCGGGTCCAGATTTTAGTTCTCCCCTTCCTGCTGCACGGATGGGGAAACTGAGGCTTGGAGAATGGGCTGGCTGGCTCAGGGTCACCTAGCGAGAGGAGGAAGGAGGTGGGGCCGTGGGGCGAGGGGACAGTACCTCAGGATGTGGACCACCGGAGCGAGTGTGGCCGGGTGTCCGGGGCGCCCAGGGCGCCGCCAGCCAGACCGGAGTCCGTGTGGCAGCTCCAGCGGAGCCTCTGGGAAGGGTCAGGAGTCAGGCTCTCTCTCGGCCCGTTCCCCCCCACCCCTCCGCAGACCCTGGGACTGGCGGCGTGGGGGCGCCCTGGGTGCGGTGACGGCCTCGCCCGGCACTCCCCACCGCGCGCACAGAGTGGAGAGCCGGGCGCTTCCTCCCCATGGCGCTCCACACTCCGGGGCGGAGGGGCTGGGAACCAGAGAAGTCGGTGATTCCCCCGAATCTGCCCCGCAAGGGAGCAGCAAGTGGCCCCACCTACTGGGCCACGTGGGCAGAACTGGGCGGGGAGGCTGGAGAGCGCGCTGGTCCCAAAGGGTCACCGCCCAGGCCACCGCTCCCCTGGGCAGGGTCCAGGCGGCAGAACTCAGCCGGAGCTGGTGGAGGCGGAGCGGAGTCCTGGGGGGCCGCCGGTCCAACCACTGCTCCCTGGGCCAGGGCCAGGGCCAGGTTCCGGGCGCTGCGCCCCGGAGCAGTGAGGACTTAGTCTCCCCGCGGGCTGCCTGCTTGGGGGACGGCCTGGGGCATGTGGGGTGGGGCTGGCAAAGGCTTTGGCCCCCTTCCCCTGCTCTGTCCAGAGGCCAGTGCGAACAGGGGTGACTGGACTTGAGGGTTCGGCGCTGCACACTACTGCGCTTGTCTCTCGGAGACTCAAATCGGGTTGCGATGCCTCTGGGCCCTGTGGCTCGGGTCGGGGTCCCACGCTCCTGGGTGTGCTATTGAGTTCCGGGGACCCAGCCACCATCTATCCCCCACCCCCGCCTTCTCCAGGCTTCACCTTGTTTGTGAGTCCTGCGCCCCGTCCTCTGCCCCATCGGGTCTCCTCTCCACCGCTCGCTGCCCTGCTCCTGCCTCCCTGGACATCTGTGCTTTGTCCTCCTCCAGGCCGGCCCCTCACACCTGCTGCCTCGGTGTGGGTACCACAGGTCAGGGAAGCTGCGTCCCCGCCTGCGCCAGCGGGACCAGGTGTTTACAAACATCGCCCCCTTCAGGCCTGGGACACCCGAGGGCTGGGGTTACTGACCACCCCTTCCCTTCGACTGGGACCCAGTGGTCCTGGATGTAGAGCTCTTGGTTCTGCCTGGACCACCAGGCTCTGAGCACAGAATCCTGTGCCGCAGTTTGCTATTAGCCAGTTTGTCTTGTTTCCTGGGATGAGCTCAAGGACCTTACAGTTTTTATTGCCTTGCAGAGCCAGACCCCACGTGACTGCTTTCGCCTTTGCCTCCCCTGCCCAGGGACCCTCTTGGCTCCTTCTTCCACTCGATCAGCTCCTCTGGTTCTTCAGATATTAACGTCCAGCCTGCCGACCCGGCCAGTGCCCCCTGTCTTCGCTAAGGGGTGTTTGGTTCCCGCTCGAAGCCATTGTTCATCAGAAGGAAACCTGGACTCTGACTGCTGGCCATGGTGCCCTCCTGCCTGCGCTCGGCCCCGAGGGCCTGCTCACCACCACTGCCCTCCAGTTGCCCAGGCCCTGCTGCTTCTGGACACCTGAGGCCTGCACCTGCCTGCAGATCTACCCTCCATGTCTGTGGTGTCGCCTTTCACGCTGATGACCTGCCTGGTCCAGCCGGCCTGGGGCCTCTCCTCCTCTCTGGGGCATCTCTGGAGGCCAGGGCAGTCATGCCTTCGTCTCCCACGCAGAACCTGGCCACTCCCGAGAACCTTCCTCCTCACAGGCCCGCCCTCATCTCTGCCCACCCGTCGCCACTTTGAGACGTCCAGTTCCCCTCCAAGTCCTCCGGGCAGCGGCCCTTTCTGCCTTCTCCTTCCTGACCCAGCTTAAAGTCCTTGGTGTGTCCTTCAGTGCCAACTTCCCTGTCCCGGAGCTCCCCCACCTTTCCAAGATAAAGCCCACTCCTGGGTGAGCCCTCCCTTCTCTCTGCTTTCCCATCACCGCCCCTGCACAGCCAGGCACTGCTGGAAAGAGGCACAGGTGGCACAGGCCATTCACAGTCCATGGCCTCAGGTGGCCCGTGCCAGGCCTGGGAGGACGGCTGGCAGTGCTGGTTCCAACCCGGCACCACTGCCGGCATTCCAGCAGTACACCCAGCAGGGGACACATTCTCAATTTGCATTCTCCCGCCCTGGTGCAGGACAGGCAGAGCAGAAGATGGTAGCAGAAGGTGACAGATTTGTCACAGATTTGCTGGGAAATCATCCATTCAACCGGCTCTGTTGGCCAGGAAGACTCGATGGTCCCAGGGTGATGACAGGAAGGAAACCAGAGCTAGAGGCATTTATGAAGACACAGACAGATGGGCACAGCCTGCGGGGCCAGCAGTTAGAGGCACCTAGAGGCCAAGGGACCGAGATTCCTAGCCATCGCTCTAGGGGGGCCCCGGAAAAGAAGAGAGCTAGGAACGAGTGTGGATGAGACTGTGTTAGGAAGGACGATCAGGGAGGTAGGTCCACAGACTCCCAGCTGAAGCAGAGAGGTGCCCGGAGAATGAGGGTGTCCGGCAGCTAACCACCAGGTAACCACAGATGAAAACCACACTTCCAGCTTCCCAGCACATAGAGTGGGATCTGCACAGATGTCATTAGATAGTGTTCCTGGGAAAGCGTTTGCTTCTCCCTCTCCCTCCTCTCTGCTGCCCTCTGCAACGCGGATGTCTGAGCTCCTGCCAGCATCGTGGCCTTTTGGCTACCGGAGGAGCCATGTGCCAAGGAGCACAGAGCAGAAAGGTAGACGGACCACCAGGCAGCTTTGGGCAGCCCCTCTGGGACCTTCTTACTATGGGAGAGCGCCGGTCCTCTGTGCTGTCGAAGTCGCTGGAGTGGATGATTTTAGTAGCAACGGAGGGCATGGCTCAGGGCAGTGAGAAGACCTCAGGCCCATGTAGCACGTGGTCACTAAGAGGCTGTGGGACCTTGTGAGAGGAGAGGGGTGTGAGGGGCAAACTGCAGTGGTCTGAGGGGGAACAGGAGATGAGGATGCGGTGGGGAGCCCGTAAGGATTGACCATGTTTCATGGAGCAGGACTCAGAGGGCAGGAGGGAGGTGAGGCATGATGGGAAGGTGTGTGCCTCCTTGTTGCCCACACTAGCGCAGCGCACACGGGGCTGACGTGTTGGCACAGGCAGGGGCCCTCCTGCGCAGGTGTGGGAAGGTGCTCAGCAGCAGGGCCAGGGCTAGGGCACTAGGTGAGCTGCGCCAGGCCACCTGCTAGACAGCCCTCTGTTTCATCTTGTACCTTCTCCCAGGCCCTGGGCTAGGGTCACCCGAGCGCCTTACTTTGTCACTTAGCTAAGCTGTATCTCGGTCTCCTAGGACGTGCCCTGGGTGTGCCTTCCCCCCACAGACAGGTACAGTGAGGAAGTTCAAGGTGATGCTGGTGAAACTCATCTCCATGCCCGGAGCCTCCTCCTTCCCGACTGATCTCAGGAGAATGTGTCTCCTGCAAGTGACAGGTCTTCTGGAGATGGCGACACCCACAGAGCTCAGGGGCTCTGGGACAGGTGCCCCGCCTCCTGGCCCCGTCTCTTCCGCTTGGTCTCCCAGGGACCTTGGGCGAGTTCCTTTGCTCTCTGACCCCAGGTCTCCATCGGTAAGACCGGGCTGCCATCTTAAACATGTGAGCGGGATTAAATGAAGTAAAATGAGCCCTGTCAGTCCCTGAGCACCCTGCCCTGGGAGCCTCCTGGTCCTGGGGCGAGGCAGCAGGCCCACCCGGCGGGTGCTCAGCCCTGAGCCCCACCCCCACCTCCAGACACGCTTCCCTGATGGACACCTGCTATGACAGGCCAGAGACCCCGGCTCCGGAATGGCTGTTGAGAAATTTTTCAGGAAAGTGTGTTTAATTTTCTGAATTTACCTGCGCTCTCAACATAGAATAAGACTTGATCCAGAAATAATCACGCTTCTCAACTCCACCTCCCACCCCCCTTCCAGGTCTGGGAGAGTGAAGGTGCAGAGGGCGGGGCTGAGCCGGACTTTCCTGGCCCAGAAGGCCTGGAGGGAATGAAGGGGCTGGAACGAGACACCCAGAGGGTCAAGGTGACCACATGCCACGTCTTGGGTGCCGAGCTGGGGGTGGGTGTCTAAAGAGACCACCAGTCAGGCGCTCTGTGCCCTTCGTAGAACGAGAGGTCTGGGTGAGGGAGAAGGGAAGGCCCGAGGGCCCATGTCAGCTGCGGTGCCAGGGGACTGTGCCACTCTGCCCTTTGACCCTGGGGGTCCTTCCAGGAGGGGATGGTCAATGCAGGCAGAGGCTTCGCCAAGCACAGCTCCCTGTGGAGACAGCCAATTGCTGGTGGGCTCCAAGCCTTTGCACTTGCCCCTCTGATGCTACCCTGGGCTGCTGTCCCAGGAAACATGTTGGGGCCTCCAGGAGCCACAGCCGGGGGCAGAGGGGGTTCTGCTTCCAGGCAGGAGCCCCGCAGCCACAGGCCTGCTGCCGCCCTGGTTAGAAGAGGAAGGCATTGCTGTGAGATCTGATGGGGAGAGAAACGCCAGAGTGACCACTGCTGTGCAGAGAAATGTCTTCATTTGATTTTGCATAGAGCAGTCAGTAGCCACACAGAGATGATGCCAGGAAAGGTGGGCAACCACTCAAAACAAGGTCCCCAGGCCGGCGGCGTGATTCCAGGGCCCACTGCCCCTTCACACTACATGTCCTACATATTGACCTTTTGACTCAAATGCGATTTTAGTCTTCAGGGTCCAGCTGACTCCATCTGTGTGGAAGGTCCTGCTTCTAAGGCCTGCTCATCACACAGCTGCCTCAGGTCCTCCCTGCAGCATGCTGACCTGGTGCTCCAGGAGAGATTACTGTGGTAGCAGAGGCTGCCCGGCTATGAGAGTTCGGTCTTCCAGCCCCTGAAGATCCTGCAAGATCTAGCTGTCCCTCACTCAGACACACACACACACCCGTGCCATGTCCACACACTTTCCTTTCGCTCCCTCATTCACTCACTCACACTCTCTTCCTCACTGCCATTCTCCTGGCTGCTATCTTGGAAGCTCTTTGTCTCTTGTTATGGCCTTTGTTTTGAAGTCTATTTTGTCTGATATGAGTATTGCTACCCATATTTTCCCCCCCTTTTCATTTGCATGGAATATATTTTTCCATCTCTTGTGCTCTCAATGTGTGTGTATCTTTTGTTCTGAGGTGGGTCTCTTGTAGACAGCATATATATGGATCATATTTTCTCCCCCATTCAGTCACTCTATGTCTTTTGACTGGAGTATTTAATCCATTTACATGTAAGGTTATTATTGATAGGTATTTATGTATTGCCATTTTTATTTTCTTTATGCCTATGATTCTCTCTCTCTCTTTTTCTTCTTCTCAAAGCAGTCCTTTTAACATTTCTTGCATTGCTGGCTTGGGAGTAAGGTACTCATTTAACCTTTCTTTTTGTCTGAAGAGCTTTTTATTTCTCCTTCAATCTATACTAATAAAAGAGAAAAATGGTAATTGGCATACGACGATACCCTTTTCATTGGCTAATCAGGGCTATATGCAAATTAACTGCCAACTAAGATTGGCAGTTAACTGCCAACAAGATGGCGGTTAATTTGCATATGTAGGCACAATGCAGGGAGGCGAAAGGGAAAGCAGGAAGAAGCCCCCTGCCACTGACAGGAAGTAGGGGTGGAGCCAGCGATGGGAGCTGGGCACGGTCGAAGCTGGCAGTCCCAGGAGCTAGGGGTCCCTTGCCTGGGCCTAAAGCGAAGCCCACGATTGCGGGGCCGCTGCAGCTGTGGGTCCCCGCTGCCCGGGCTGGACGCCTCAGCCAGAGGCTTCCTGCAGGGGCAGGGGCAGAGCCCGCACGATCGCGGAGCCCCCCGCTGCCACTGCAGGTCCCCGCTGCCCGGGCCGGATGCCTAGGCCAGAGGCATCAGGCCTGGGCAAGGGGCCAATCCTGCAATTGGAGGGTGATGGGGGTCAACGCCTGAGGGCTTCCCAGTATGTGAGAGGGGGCAGGCTGGGCTGAGGGACACTCCCTCCCGCCCCCCCACACACACCCAGTGCACGAATTTCGTGCACCGGGCCCCTAGTTTTAAATAATAGACTTGCTGGCTACAGTAGTCTTGGATTTAGGCCCTGGCTTTTCATTATTTTGAGTACTGCATGCCACTCCCTTCTGGCCTGAAGTGTTTCTATTGAGAAGTCAGCTGACATTATAATGGGAACTCCTTTGTAGGTAATTTTCTGTCTCTTGCTGCCTTTAAGATTCTTTCTTTGCATTTAATGTTTACCTTTTTAATTATAATGTGTCTAGGTGTGGGTTCATCTTGATTGGGACTCTGTGCCTCCTGAACTTGTGTGCCATTTTCCTTCACCAGGCTAGGGGAGTTTCTGTCATTATTTCTTTAAATAGGTTCTTTGTTTTTTGCTCACCCTCTTCCCTTCTGGTATTCCTATAATGCAGATGTTGTTCTGTTTCATGTTGTCCCAGAGCTCTCTTGAGCTATCTTCCTGCATTTTAATTCTTTTTTTCTATTTGCTGCTCTAATTGGGTATTTACTTCTACTTTGTCTTCCAATTCACTCATTCGATCCTCTGCTTCATCCAATCTACTTTTAATACCTTCCAGTGTGTTCTTGACTTCAGATATATCATTTTTCATTTCTGCCTGGTTATTGTTCATGGCCTCTATTTCCCTTTTAATGCTGTTGTAATTTGTACTAAGCTCCTTAAGCATCTTTATGCCATTGCTTTGAACTCTATGTCAGATAGGTTGCTTGCTTCCATTTCATTTAGTTCTTTTTATGGAGATTCCTTCTTTTCTCTCATTTGGGGGTTGTTTCGTTGTCTCCCCATTTTAGCTATATCTTTGTATTTGCATCTATGTATTAGAACTGCTATGCCTCCCAGTCTTTATGGGGTGGCCTTATGTAGAAAATGTCTTTTTTTTTTTTTAAATATATTTTATTGATTTTTTACAGAGAGAAAGGGAGAGAGACAGAGAGTTAGAAACATCGATGAAAGAGAAACATCCATCAGCTGCCCCCTGCACATCCCCCACTGGGGACGTGCCCGCAACCCAGGCACATGCCCCTGACCGGAATCGAACCTGGGACCCTTCAGTCCGCAGGCTGACGCTCTATCCACTGAGCCAAACCGGTTTCGGCTGTAGAAAATGTCTTGAGGGGTTCAGTGGTGCAGTCTTTGTTCACCTGAGCTGGATGCTCTAGGAATGCCCCTTGTGTGCATTATCTGGGCTCTCCTATTGTAATTGGGACTTGATTGTTGATGTCCCATTTGTGAGAGGGATCTCCCCTCCAACTTTCTGCCAGTGAGGTTCAATCCCAATGTCATTCTGCTGGCTGCTATACACGTGTTTTGGGTTTGCTATTTGTGGAGCTCACTGGATTTTGCTTTGATATTGTTGAATTTGGCCCCTTGGTATGTCTATCTTGGGCCTCTTGGGAGCTTCTCTAGTGCAGGTGAATTTGAGTAACTGTCCCTTTCTGGCCTTGGGAAACCTGATTGAGGTCTAAGAGGTTGAAGCCCCTAGTAGTCCAGTGTTTTGGGACTCCTTATCTCAGAGGATGTGTCTACCTTGAGTCTCATGCCTTGATTGTATCTATTCTGAGCTTTACTCCCTTCTCCTGCTGAGCTTGTCCTGTAGGTGCCAGCTGCAGGTGCTTGGGGTCCAGCTGGCTTTTGCCTTGCTGAATGATCAGGGGTGGTGTCTGCAGCAGGGATCCAAACACTGTTTCTGACTAATTTGGTCAGGCAAAGACTCAAAACCTCCAGAGACCTACCTCTGCCTTCAGGCTGATTGGATTTAGTCTTGAGCAGCCTCAGGCAATTGTCCACAGGTGGGGTGAGATGTTTTCCAACAGGGTGGGGCAATTTCTCTGCCTGGAGGCTAATTGTTATTCTCAGTCTCTTAATGGGCCTCGGAAACTCTACAGGGTGGGGCAAGGGGTTTTCTAATAGGGTGGGTCAACTGTGTTTCCCCCCCAAGCAAAAACCACCTGGATAGCAAAGGTCTGCCAGCTTCTTATGCAGTATCCACTTTCTGTCCTTGGTTATCAGGGTTCTCTCCAGCTAGTCTTCATTTGATTATTCAGGATGTTTTTTTATTTTTATTTTAGTTGTAATTCCAGTTTGGTCCTGGGAATGTGTCTGTGTAGCATCCAGTTATTCCATCACCATTTTTAACCTCCTATGTTCACATTCTTTATTTTTAAAATCCCTCTCTAAATTGTCTATATTTAAAAAAATTAAGGAGGTACTTATGATGTTGGTAATCTTTGAATTTTTTTCATTTGGACAAGTTTACCTATTGCCTTTGTGATTTTAAAAGCTATCTGGGCTATTCTACTTAAAAGATATTTTGGTAGTTTATTCTAATTTGTTCTCTAAGGACTTGTAGATGTCATGTTGTCTTTTTATCTTTTTAGTTTAAAATTTTTTTTAAAAAAATTTAAATTAAAGTTGACACACATTTCATGAGTACAACCCAGAGATTAGACATTATATAACTTACTAAGTGATTATCCCACTAAATCTAATACTCACGTGACACCATATCTAGCTATTACAATATTATTGACTATATTCCTTATGCTGTACTATACTACCAATTTATGCTTCTTAATCCCTTCACCTTTTTCACTCATTCCCTTAATCCTCCTCTCATCTGGCAATCGTCAAAATGTTCTCTGTATCTTTGAGCCCATTTCTGTTCTGCCTGTTCATTCATTTATTTATTTATTTTTAGGTTTTACACATAAGTGAAATTATATGGCATTTGTCTTTCTCTGACTTATTTCACTCAGCACTATACCCTCTAGGTCTGTCCATATTTTTGCAGATGACAAGATTTCATTCTTTTTTATGGATGAATCATATTTCATTGTATATATGCACCACTTCTTTATCCATTCATCTATTGATAGACACTTACGTTACTTCCAGAACTTGGCTATTGTAAATAATGCTGCAATGAACTTATGGATGTTTACTGTTACTTTTTGATTTACTGTTTGGATTTCTTTGGATAAATACACAAAAGTGGAGTTGCTAGATACTTCTTTGAATGTTGTTATATACCCTTTGTTTTAAAGTCTATTTTGTTGCTATAAATATTGCTCCCCCAGCTATTGTTTGTTTCCATTGTCATGAAATATTTTTTTCCATCCCTTTACTTTGTGTGTTTCTTTTGATTTGAAGTGAGTCTCTTATAGACAGCATATGTAAGGGTCTTGTTTTGTTATCTATATGTCTTGATTGGAGCATTTAATTCATTGGCATTTAAAGTAATTGTTTACAGTTATGTATTTATTGCCATTTTATTATTCATATTTTTGTTTTTTTCTTCTTCTTAAAGAAGACCCTTTTACATTTCTTGTAACACTGAAATGTGGTGAATGCCTTTAGCTTTTTTCTTGTCTGGGAAGCTTTTTATCTGTTCTTTAATTCTGAATGATTGCCTTGTTGGGTTAAATAGTCTTGGTTGTACATCCTTGCTTTTCATCACTTTGAATATTCTTTTTTTTTTTAATTAAATCTTTATTGTTCAGATTATTACATTTGTTCCTCTTTTTTTTTCCCCCATAACTCCCCTCCTCCCAGTTCCCGCCCCACCCTCCGCCCTCACTCTCCACCCACTGTCCTCATCCATAGGTGCACGATTTTTTGTCCAGTCTCTTCCCACATCTCCCACACCCCTTTCTCCCCCAAGAATAGTCAGTCCATTCCCTTTCTATGTCCCTGATTCTATTATAATCAACAGTTCATTCTGTTCATCAGATTATTTATTCACTTGATTCCTAGATTCACTTGTTGATAGATGCATATTTGTTGTTCATAATTTGTATCTTTACCTTTTTCTTCCTCTTCCTCTTCTTAAAGGATACCTTTCAGCATTTCATATAATCCTGGTTTGGTGGTGATGAACTCCTTTAGCTTTTCCTTATCTGTGAAGCTCTTTATCTGACCTTCAATTCTGAATGATAGCTTTGCTGGATAAAGTAATCTTGGTTGTAGGTTCTTGGTATTCATCACTTTGAATATTTCTTGCCACTCCCTTCTGGCCTGCAAAGTTTCTGTTGAGAAATCAGCTGACAGTCGTATGGGTATTCCCTTGTAGGTAACTGAGTTTCTTTCTCTTGCTGTTTTTAAGATTCTTTCTTTATCTTTTGCTCTTGGCATTTTAATGATGATGTGTCTTGGTGTGGTCCTCTTTGGATTCCTTTTGTTTGGGGTTCTCCGAGCTTCTTGGACCTGTAAGTCCATTTCTTTCACCAGGTGGGGGAAGTTTTCTGTCATTATTTCTTCAAATAGGTTTTCAATATCTTGGTCTCTCTCATCTTCTGCCACCCCTATAATTCTGATGTTGGTACGCTTGAAGCTGTCCCAGAGGCTCCTTACACTATCCTCGCATTTTTGGATTCTTTTTTCATTTTGCTTTTCCGGTTGGATGTTTTTTGCTTCCTCGCATTTCAAATCATTGACTTGATTCTTGTGCTCCTCTGGTCTGCTGTCGGGCGTCTGTATAATATTCGTTATTTCAGTCCGTGTATGCTTGATTTCTAGTTGGTTCCCCAATATAAGATCGAGGGTCTTATTAGTTTTCGTGTAGATCTCATTAAGTTTATCGACAGCTTCTAAACATTTCTTGAGAGACCTTAAAAGTGTGGTTCTGAACTCTATATCTTCCTTTGACAATTTTGTCCTGTTACTTTGTCTCCGCATTTTGTTATGCTTCCTTGGTGCACCCCCTAGTGGTCTTTGTTCGCAGTCTTATAGTTAAATCTTGATTGTTGTAGCTAATTCCAGGGAGGGTTTGACCTCCAGGCCAAGTGGCTATGAGAATCAGCTGTGTCAGCAGTGAGAAAACTTCTGTCCTCTAGGGAGGTGCTAATCTAGCCTTTGCCTGAGGCTATCCGGCAAATGCCTGTGTGCAGGGCTTGGGCAGGGCGGGTCGAACAGGATCAACAGGGTGGGCCAGAGAGAGTAGTTATGGTGGCTCTCAGTCCTGTCCCCAGGGGCTCTGCCTCTCTGAGTCCCAGCACCCGCTGCAAAGCTCGGAGAGAAAGTTGCACTCGCTCTGACTGAAGCCAGACAGTCCCACCTCTCCCGTCTGAGTCTGGGTCCCCAAAGATTCGCCCGGATCTGGTGCTCAGAGTCTGCGACTCCCTCCCGATTGAAAACAACAACCGCGCCCTCCGCCGCCAGCCTGCTCCGAGCACTCCGCACCTCAGAATTTGACTTCAGCACTGCGCCTCCTCTGAGTGTCCGTGTGCGTTTCTCTTTCCTCCTAGTTGTAGGACTTCCACTCAGCCAGCGTTCCTGTGGTTCTGGGTGATGTCCCTTCCGTTTTTTGGTTTCACTTTTGAAGTAGTTGTTCAAAGCAGCAAACTCCGGCGTTAACCTATGCCGCCATCTTGGTTCTCTCCTCACTTTGAATATTCTTGCCAGTCCCTCTGGCTTGCAAAGTTTCTGTTGATAAATCAGCTGACAGTCTATGGGCGCTCCCTTGTAGGTAACTAATTGCTTTTAAGATTCTCTCTTTGTCTTTCACCTTTGGCATTTTAATTATGATGTGTCTTGGTGTGGGCCTCTTTGGGTTCATCTTTTTTGGGACTCTTTGTGTTATCTATTTCCTTCACCAGGTTAGAGAAGCTTCTCATCATTATTTTTTTCACATAGGTTTTCAATTCCTTGCACGCTCTCTTCTCCTTATGACACCCCCATGATGCAAATGTTGCTGTGCTTGAAATTGTCCCAGAGGCTCCTTATAGTATCCTCATTTTTTTTGAAAAAAAAAAAAATTTTTTTTTCCTGTTCTGATTGGGTGTTTTCTGCGTCCTTATCTTCCAAATCTCTGATTTGATCCTCTGCTTCATCTATTTGACTGTTGATTTCTTGTAATGTATTCTTCATTTCAGTTATTGTATTCTTCATTTCTCACAGATTCTTTTTTGTTTTCTAACTCCACTTTTATGTTTTATATCTCTTGTTGACATTCTCACAAAGTGCATTGAGCATCCTTATAACCAGTGTTTTGAACTCTTCATTTAGTAGCTTGCTCATCTCTATTTGGTTTAGTTCTTTTTCTGGATATTTGTTCTGTTCTTTCATTTGGGACATGATTCTTTGTCTCCTCATTTTGGCCACCTCCCTGTGTTTGTTTCTATGTATTAGGTAGAGCTGCTATGTCTCCAGGGTCGGTAGAGTGGCCGTATGTAGCAGGAGTCCTGCACAGCCCATTGGCACAGCCTTTCTGATCACCTGAGCTGGGCACTCCAGGTGTGGCCCCCCTTTTGTGGGATGTGTATACCCTCTTGTAGTTGAGCCTTGATTGCTGTTGGTACCTAAATTGGAGAGATCTACCAATGAGCTGTGTGGACTGGCTGTAACCACTGTGGAGAATGAGCTGTGCAGGAGCCCTACCTCATGGAGCAGGACTTACTTCAGTAGGGCTCTGGGGCCTGCTGAGTCTGTCTTTTGAGTGTGTCCCCTGTGGAGGAGGTTGAGTGGTGCTCCAATGTGATCTGAAACTGTCCACTAGGTGCACTGTCTCTGAGGCCTTTCTGGACTTGCAGGTTAAGGTCAACTGCCACCTTTGCTCTGCCTGGGACAACCCAGCATAAGCTATAAAGTGATCTGCAGATTGCTGCTACTTGTGCTGGGCTTGGAGCTGCCCAGAAGAGGCCAAGCTATAAACCAAGGCCATCTGCCTCTAGTGCCAGGCCTAGGGCCACTTATCGAGAGGTATGGGGCAGGCTAAGGCCAGATGCTACTTGTTTGAGAGATTTTAGGAAAGTCTGAAGCATGAGCCAAGACATACAGTTTGTCTGGAAAAGAGTTGGATTGGGCCAGCAAGTTGGGTGGGGTGTGGTCTCAGGGAATCATCAGGAAGGTATGAAATTGTTTGTCAGAGTGATGGAGACTCAGATATGATGCATGTCTGCCAGCTCTGTCGGGGGAGGGTTCAGAAAAGGAACAATGGCCTCTGACAGCACTTCTGTCTGGGAGAAAGCTGCCCAGCCCCTCACTCTTGTCTTGATGCCAGACTGCTCAGTTCCTCCTGTATGTTTCTGCTGCCCCCGTGCTGGAGCTCAGGGAATGAGGCTGAGTAAGTCTGTGTGTGTGCCCTTTAAGAAGAACTGCCTGGGACTCCAGAAGTCTCTGTGTTACTCATCCATTCTCCCCACTGGTTTCCACAGCCAGAGGTTAAGGGGACTTCTCTTCCTGGCACTGGAACCCAGGGCTGGGGGCCTGGTGTGGGGCTGGGACCCCTTGCTTCTCAGGGGAAACTCTGCAGCAGAGAATATCCCTCTGGGTTTTTATCTGACACATGCAGGTGTGGGACCAGCCCATTCTGTGTCTCTGCCCCTCCTACTAGTCTCAATGTGGCTTCTTCTGTAAATCCTTACTTATAGGATTTCAGAACCACCTGAAGCCTGTTCACCTAGACTTCAGGTGGTTCTGAATGATGGTTGTTCTGTAGTTTTGTTATAATTTTGATGTGGTTGTGGGAGGATTGGAGTTCCACATTTACTTATGCCATCATCTTGAACCCCTGCTCTGTTGTGTTTTGCCATTGCTGATGCTGTGGAGAAATTTGAAGCCAGATATAAAGATCTATAATAATAAAAGAATAATATGCTAATTAGACCAGACATCCTTCCGGACAACCTTCCAGAAGACCTTCTGAACGAAGCTGGGGCTGTGAGGGAAGCCTGGGTCCCAGATGTCAGATTGAAGCCGGTGCCAGCAGCCGGGGGAAGGAAGGCCTACTCTTGCATGAATTTTGTGCATTGGGCCTCTAGTATAGATATAGACATAGATATAGGCATAGGCATAGACATAGACATAGACATAGACATAGACATAGACATAGATATAGATATAGATATAGATTTTTTTTAAACTTTTTAGGTTATTGATTATCAGGATTTCTGAAGAATTTCTTCTTCATCCTTTAACTGTAATAATTAACCAGAAAATAACATTTTTAACATTATCAGCTTTATATAAAGATGTATTTAACTAAAATATGCTTTTTAAAATCTTTAGATATCTTCCTCAGTTTCAGAGATGTTTTCAGTTATTATCTGTTCCACATTTTAGTTGCTTTGTGCATTTTCCCTCACTATTTCTTCTTCCATCTTTTTCTTTTTCACCTGTGTTCCTATCCAGTCACTCAATCTCACTGAACCTACTTTCCTCACAATAAAGTCAGAATGACATGCCTATCTCACAGGGCAGTTTCCAGGGTTAACAGAGTTAATATATGTAAAGCTCTTAAAATACTACCCATCTGCCCTTGCCAGTTTGGCTCAGTGCATAGAGCATTGGCCTGTGGACTGAAGGGTCCCCAGTTCAATTCCAGTTAAGTGCACATGCCTGGATTTCGGGCTCAATTCCCAGTAGGGGGCATGCAGGACTCAGCGGATCAATGATTCTCTCTCATTATTGATGTTTCTATTTCTCTCTCTCTCTCCCTTCCTCTCTGAAATCAATAAAAAAATACATGAAAAAACAATAATACTCAACACAGAGGAGCCATAAACATATGGGTAGTAGTGATTATTATTTTTATTGTTACTATTAGTTATAGTGAATTGGTTAAATTTAAGCATTCTAGATCCAGACTGCCACATATTAGCTGTGTAGGCTGGGTGAGATAGGTAACCTCTCTGTGCCTCATTTTCCTCCTTTGTAAGATGGAGATGATGATTCCGACCTCCTAAGATTATTATGAGGATTAATAGCTGGCATTGATGAAGTGCTCAGAACAGTGCTGGCACATAGTAAGTGCTGTACATGTTGTTAAAGAAATACCTTCTCAGACTTCCCTGCAGATAAGCAATTGTTCTCAGTGGTTTTTACTCTGTTTCTTACTGTTTCCAAGTGTTATTAGTTCTGTAATATTGTTGTTTTGTTATTCATTTGCTTCCATATGCCTCTAGTCTCTTTGTCCATTTTCGTGGTTTTATCATTCAGTCTGAGTTCTCTTGTTATGTACTTAGGCCCTTTTAGGCTGCTCTTTAATTGAAAGCAATTGCGGGGCATTTGCCGTCCCTGTCACTGCCTTATGTTTTCTCCCAGCTGGACTCATGCCTGTTCTTGTGTGCATGCACCTTTCCCTGTGAAGGGTGTGTGTGTGTGTGTGTGTGTGTGTGTGTGTGTAATGCACATGTCTGCTGCGTGCTTGTGTGATGGAATCGTTTCACCTTGGCTTCTGCCGAGCAGTGTGTCCAGGGCCCCAGCCAGCTCTGTTCAGCAGTGTGCTGCCCTTTCTCCATTATTCCAGTCCGTGTGCTGCTCCTCAGAGCTTCTCTGTATTAGGAGTTTTATTGGTTTTTTGTAGCCTGGGGCATGATGGGAGTGCAGCCTCTCTGAGGACACCTGGCTAGGGCTCTGCTCAGACTGCCAAGGTGTTGGCTATGGAGCGAATGCGCATTCCTGTGAGATGGCTCCAGATCTGCCTCCCCCCAGCAGGTGTCTCTTTCCACAGGGAGTGTCCATCCCACTTCACCCACGTCTCCTCAGCGTCAGCAACTCCTCCACTTCTCCTCAGCCAGGGAAAATGGCCCAGCCCCAGCCCCCGCTTGCTTCACTCTGGGTGGGAGGGTGTGGGCGAGAAGCCTCAGGGCCCTGCAGCCTCACTGGTGTGTTCTTGGGGTGGGGCAACACCTCTTCTGCCACTTGCCTCAGTTTCCCATTTGAAACATGCAGTGCAGTAGGTTATGCCCCACTCCGCCTTTGGCTGCTGTTGGCAAAACATGGGACTTGAATTGATGCTTTCATTAGGTTTTGCTTTTGTGGGTAGGTCCCGGGCAGGGCAGTTCTGTGACGCAGTCTATCAGCCGGATCAACTGGAAACTCAACTGCCTTTTGATGAATCTTTCTCCTTTTTGGTCACAGCCTCCCAGCATCTTTAAAAGACCATTACATTATCAAACCTATGGAGCAAGCCAGAAAAGTGCCTCTGAACTTGAATAAGGGCTTTAAAATGTGGCCAATACATGCTCTTCTGTTCTTCCCCCACCCCCACCCCAACTGAATGAAGCAGAGCGGTGGCCCGTCACTGGGCTGGTTCCAAAGCACTCCTGTGATTGCAGAGAAACATAAATCCTCCCAACTGTCTCGCAGGCTTGAGGACAGCAGGGTCAGGCTGGCTAATTTTAACTGTATTCGGTTAGCATGTCTTGAAGCCCATAAATCTAAATGCCAATAAATTAATATATCATGCTGAGGGCCGCCAGCCACAGCATTAATCCACTTTGTGGGGAGTGCACGCAGAACTCGGCAAACCCCTGGAACTCAAGCATTTCAGCTTCACTGTATTAATCTGGCATTAAAGGGGCCCTCACATCCAAGGGTACTTTGCTGAGTATAAATCCAGCCCCCTGTGCCCTTGGCTTCTGCACAGCTATCTTCTCCTCAAAGCCTCCGAGATGAGTGCTAAATCTTCCGAGTCCGTGAGCCCCGTCTGGTTTCAGGGAGGGGTGGTTGCCTGGGGTAGGAATGTTACAGTCAGGCTGAACGGACAGGCCTGTGGCCGTGGCCATGGATGTCAGGAAGCATTTTAAGAACTGATCTTTTTACATTCAGGCTGGGCAAGGCTTGGGGCTGAACAGGGCTGGATCAGGGTAAGCCAGGTGAGGTTCCCAAACACTGCCACTTGATAATGGAGTTCTGCTATGCACACCCAGCCTCATGGGTTGGTGTGTCAGACAGCACCTGGTTCATGATGTGTGGCTGAGGCTGTGTAGTAGTTGGGTAGCCCATGGTTAAGCATTCCATTTCCACCGAGACCCAGGAGCAAGCCAAACAGTATCTCAAAAGCAGGGCAGTTATCTGTAGATGACAGCAAGGCTTTGCTGCAAAATCTTAAGGATCTGTACTGGGAATTCACCTATAGGGCCCTGCCAAAGGCTCCAAGCAGCATCCCCGTCTGTCACCGACACTCCAGGCACCATTGGACCTGCTGGGTGATGAGGCCCAAGTGGCAGAGCAGCTGGCACAGCAGCCTGGACTTGTGGCAGAGCCTTCTTTGTTCAGAGATCCACCGAAAACTAGCAGTTTTGGGCTCACTCAGTAAATGAACTGGATTAACACACCCTGATGAGGAGTATGGTGTCTCCAAAATGGAAGGCGGCCCCATGAGGCGTGATGCCTCCTCTTTGGTAGCAGGAGCGCCAGGGCAGCAATGTGTCCCTCACATTAGCAGGGTTGGCTCACCACGCCCTAGTCACTGGATCCCTCCAACTGCTACTGAAGTAGGACTTTGAATTTTTGTGGGACTTCTCGCTCCCTAACACATACATGTTTTACCAATGTGTCTAGAGTCATTGCTACTTCTTGATCACTGGGTCCATGTCATTAATGTCACGGGCCGGCGTGATGTCCCATGGAACAGGAAGGTGATCAAGATCCCTGTGGGCTGCACTAGAGCATAGGACCGGGGAGCTAGCTGACATACCCCTGCGATAGGACAGTGCCGTTGCCTTGCTGGACTTGCCAGCTGAAAGCAAACTGCGTCTGGTGGTCTTTGTTAACAGGGATGGAGAAAAGGCTTGGGCCAGATCAATAGCTGCACATCAGGCACCACAGGGCGTGTTAATTTGCTAAGAAATGAAATCCCATCTGGTACAGAGACGACAATGATCACTTGGTTAGCTTGTGACAATCTGCTGCCGTTCTCCAAGACCCATCTGTCTTCTGCACAGGCTGCGTAGGAGAGCTGAGCGGGGATGCGGTGAGAATCACTATGCCTGCCTCCTTCAAGTCAGCGGTGGCTCTAACCTCCACAATACCTCCAGGAATGCGGCATTTTCCCAGGTAAAATCAGTTCCAGTGACTTCCATTTGGCCTTTTCCACCATAATAACTCTCGCTCCACAGGTCAGAGCACCAATATGGGGATGCTGTCACTTCCTGAATACGCCTTTTCCAAGTATGCATTGTGGAACTGGGGAGATGACGAGGGGACCCACTGTGAGATGGGCATGAGCTAAAATGCCATGAGTCACCTGATCCCCGTAAGCCCCTACTCTGACTGATGAGCCACAGTGACGTTTTGGGCCTCCAGGAATTAGTGTCAGGTCAGGGCCAGTATCCAGTGATTCCCCAAAGTCTGATTATCCCACTTTCCCCAGTTCACAGTTACCCTGGAAAATGGCCACAGGCTTCTTTGAGGGAGTCACGGAGAAAAATTAATAGCACAAATCTGGGGGAGTAAAGTGACGTTTTCCTCAAGGGGACTCGGCCTCCCCTTCACTCAGGGCTCTGGCTCTGCCACTCGGCTTGTCTGAGAATCGGTTGCTTGTGTTGCGGGTGAAAATGGGTCCTTGTGGTGCTGTGGGAACGGAATCTCAAAGGGCACGTGCGTGGGAGAAGTTGAAGCACAGCGGCCAGATTTACGGGGGTGAAAAGAAATGATATGCTCTCTGGGCTGTAGAGTGGGAGGTTCTAGCAGCAGCTGCTCCGCGATCCCTGGTAACCCTTCATATATTTTCTAGGTTTTCTGGAAGGAGCAGGTTTTCTTTCAAAGTATCAACCTACTGGCTGGTTTTTCCCGGGCTTGTGCTGGGCCCACCTCCCATCCAATCCCTTTCTTGGACCTTCTGGGGTTCCGAGCCCTTATCCAATCCGGTTGTTTTTCCAGGTTTTCTCGGGCTAGACTCCACCCCTTTATGCCACTATTTTGGCTCCTAGTGCACAAGCCTCCAAGTGCTGCCTCCTCCTCTGGTTTCTACTGTGCACGCGTCCGGCAAAGGAATTTCCATGCTTCTTTATTCCTCCTTCCTATGATTCTGCTGCTGGCTGGCGTCCGGGGTAGATGGGAAAGCCCATCCCTCCTGTCCGCGCAGGGATTGCTGGTGACCAAGTCCCTCAGGCGGAGGATGTGGCGGCCCCTGGGAGCCTGTGCGTGCTGCAGCTTCCAAGTGAGTCAGGCTTACTGTCCGGGTCGCTCCCTAGGTTGATTCGGCGTAATGCCTGACTCCCTTTGCTCCCTTCCTTTACCAGTAACTCGCGGGCCACGCTAACGTGGTGACCACCGTTCACTGGAAGTGGGACTTTGACCTCTGGCGCTGAACGGGTCTGAAAGGTGCAGGTGCGCCTCTCTGACTGGCCGTCCAGGTGAGCGATGCGGACACCCAGCGCACCACACGGGTTTATGTGAGAGGTAAGATGCACGTCCCTAAACCCACCAACCCCGCTCTGTTCTGCCCATCCAGTCAGCGATGCTGGAGCGTGGCGCACCCTGTATGATTTCTGTTGTTTTTTCAGCCTTTGCTAGCTGTCAGCACGATTCCCCATCAATTGTTCTAATTTAGGAGGCATTTCACACGGCGGGAGGCTGGCAGGAGCACGGGGCTGAGGGGCGGCCAGCTCAGAGGCTCACAAGCTGTTTGTGTTCATGTGGGAGTTGGGGAGGGGCCGCTTTCCTGGCTGGGGCACGGGATCAGCACTGGGCAGGAACTCGGATAAAGGCAAAAAGTTGGTACTTCTGGGTTTTACCACTCCCCCCAGCTCCCAGCTTTGCTCTCCATGCCTGGAAATTCCTGCATAGAGCAGGGAACTATTCAACAGGACAAGGCAGGTAGGCAGAGGTGGCAGAGTTCACCTTTCCCAGGATGCGGAGGTGAGCAGAGACTCCACAGTGGCAAGCAGCATCCTAGTAAACCTAGCGCAGAAACAGGAATATTTACAATGCAATTGATTTTTTTAATCCTCACCAGAGGACATTTTTTCCATTGCCTTTATTTTAGAGACTGTGGAAGGGAGGGAGGAAGAAAAAAGAGAGAGAGAGAGAGAGAGAGAGAGAGAGAGAGAGAGAGAGAGAGAGAGGGGAAAGCGAGAGGGAGAGAAAGGAAGGAGAGGAGAGGGAGAAAGGTTGATGTGAGACACATTGATTGGTTGACGCCTCACATGAGCCCTGACCAGGGCTGGAGATCAAACCTACAACCCAGGTATGTGTCCTTGTGCAGGACTCAAACCCTTGACTCTTCAGTGCACGGGGCTGACACTCTAACCATTGAGCACACTGGCCAGGGCCATACAAATTATTTTTAACCAGCCATATCTAACCAGAAGCAAAAAATCAGGGTATGCTTTTCCTACTACTTTTGTTAGCCTACTGATTTATTTACCTATCTGTTTTTATTAGGGGCAGGTAATGTTGTACACATTTATTTATGTTTTTTTAAAGATTTAGTGATTTATTGTTATTTTTAAGATTATATATTGGATGCCACTTCACAAAATGTGATTTTATGTTGTGTTTGCCCAGAATTTAAACTTATAAAATAAAATTTTTAATAAAGTTATTAATATTTATTTAAAAAGTTATGTCAAAGTTGTAGGCATCATATTTGGGGGCATTGTAATAGCCTTATTTCTGAGTTTTAAAAAGGCAGAGGACTTGTTGCTGGGATTATTTCAGTAAAGAGACATATTAGAATATTGATGGTGGGGTCTGTTTTGAAACCCCGTCCCCGCCCCCATCCTGCCCTAGGCCACATCCCCCAGGAGACTCAGGGCAGAAGTGGTGGTGTGACTGGGTGAGGCAGTGGCCTGAGGGATGGCTTTGGCTGCCTTAAATCCTTCTCTCCGATTCCCCATCATTAAAATAAACATCTAGTCCTCCTGTTAACTTCAAACTCCTGTTCGTGCTGCTGGCTCTCCTCCCAAGGCCCTTTAACAAGCAGATCTTCTCAAACACCTACTTCTGTCTTACACCAGCATCTCCTTCTGCATTGTATTCACATCATTTTGTTTATATGCTCTATTTCTCTACATCAGTGGTTCTCAACCTTCCTAATGCCGCGACCCTTTAATATAGTTCCTCATGTTGTGGTGACTCCCAACCATAAAATTATTTTCGTTGCTACTTCATAACTGTAATTTTGCTACTGTAAACAATATGTAATTATATATGTGTTTTCCGATGGTCTTAGGCAACCCCTGTGAAAGGGTCATTCGGCCCCCAAAGGGGTCGCGACCCACAGGTTGAGAACCGCTGCTCTAGATAGACTGCAAGCCATCTGACTGTAGAATTCATGATTGGTTTGTCCTTGTGTTACTCATATGATTATCACTACTACGAATAATCAGGTGGCTTATATATGTTTGATGCGTGAGTAAATAAGTGAATGAATGAATGAAATCTCAGAACTTAATATGCTGTAAAAATGGCTACATACTTACTTTTAATCTAACAGCTCGGGGACAAGCCAGGCATAGGTATTGCTTTTGTCAGGAACAGCCACACTGCTGTCATATGGGAAGAGCCCCTGACAGAGGCCACTGCCACCAGGGGAAGGTATAAGCAGAGCATTAGATTGAGATGTGGGGAATAAGCAGTTTGGCTTTGCCCAAAGCTAGTGCCAAGGGACGGGTGTGAGGTCGGACTGATGAAAGCTTCCGGCAGGTACACTAGCCGCTCAGGTTTTATAGGCGCAGCCCCTACTGAACATGAACTGACACTGTGGACACCAATCAGTGTTTGTAAGATCCTGGGTGGAGGCTACTGAGAAATGCAGAAGTTATTCAGAATTAGAATAGATTTTAATACTTTATGAATTGAAAACCTCATTGGTTGGCAGGAGCTCAGTCAGGAGGGGAGACAGATGTGTAGACAGGAAGTTCTAAGTAGTCAGACAGGAAGTTCTAAGAAGAGGCCCTGTGTCCCAGGCTGTGGGTCTCAATGCTGACGTCCCAGAGGTGGGACCATCTGAGCTGAGAGGACTTAAGAGTTTGCTTGAGAATCTAGTGTTTGCTGGAAAAGGACTTCTGGGAAGAGAGAATAGCCCAGGGCGAGTCAGAAACTGTGTATGTGTGTGCATATGTGTGCACGTGTGTGCATAGGAGTGTGTGCGTGCATGCCTGTGTGTATGTGTGTATGATGAGGCAGAGGAGGTGGAGAGAACGTGGCTCCTTCGCAGACTTAGGAGTAGTTTCACGTTGGAGGGTGATCTGTGTGATGTTTTACCCTAAGAGAGCACCTGCTTGCTTGTGCCCACCGGCTCTAGAAGGAAGGCATGCCTGGGGCTTACAGACCTGGGTCAACCACAGTGCACTCCGTCACTGGGCACAGTGGTCTATGGCGACATGTGCAAGGCCCTGTGTGAGGGGCAGGGGTACAGAAGTGGGCAGAGCATGTAAGAATCCCTGCCCGCATGTGCCAACATTTCATAGGAACAGACAATCAACAATGCAAGAGGGTGACCAGCGTGAAGACGTAAAACAGCAGGAAAGAGGACTGAAGATGTGAGGAAGGCCCGGCTGCTCTTGTCCGCCCCGTGGCCAGGGAGCGGCCCTCCTGGTGACACTGGAGTCCAGCGTGGCAGGAAGTGCCCCCTCCCCCGGGCCCTTTGACATGCAGATGAATTGGCTCCAATTCCAGAGACTTGGGCTGCAGACCCTCCCTCCCACTGCGAACAGCCCGCTTTCCTGTTTGTGAGGAAAAGGCTTCCTGAGAGAGAGGGCGAGGAGGGCTTTTACTTTGCCAGGTTATCCACTTTCCAGCCCCTGACGCTCCTGCTTCCTTGGCCTCAGGCCCATGGTCGTCACAGGAAGGTGTCCTTCAATGTGCACACATCCCTCCCACCGTCAGGAAAACACATTCTGACCCAGAGCTTAATCTCCCTCAGGGCCCACCCGGGGTGCTCTGGACACAGCCCTCCCAGCCCTCTGAGTTAGTCGGTCTAGAGCAGTAGCATCGGATTGGACCATCTGTGCTGCTAGGAGGTTCTGTGTCTGTGTAGAGCTGGAAATGTGCCTAGTGCAACGGAGCATCTACATTTTCAATCCAAATTCAGTTCAGTGAATTAAAATGTAAACAGCCACACTGGGCTAGTGGCCATGTATTGGACAGAGCAGGTCAGGAGTAATGCCGTGGGGGCCATGGGGCTGGAGCTCTGGCAAGCTGGTCCTGGAGAGATTTGCAAGTCCATGAAGGCTGCCCAGAAGATCGTCTTCTAAGTGCTTCACTCCTGGATCTCTCTCTCTCTCTCTCTCTCCCTCTCTCTCTCTCACCTTGTGGGGATTAAAAAAACAAACTTTTCCTCCCACCTTCTAAGTTGTTTTAGCTGGGCTAATAATCAAATTAACAGAGACAGGCTAATAGGAGAAAGTCGAAGTTTATTATATGTGCACAGGGAATTCACACAAGCACGAAAATTCCAAAGACAGTGAAGCAAAATTGGGCATATATGTCATTTTGGACTAAGGAGAAAAGGGGAGAACAGGGTCTTGGATTTTAAAAGTGAAAACGAGTGGTTTAAAGTAATTGAGGAAAAGCAGAATACACATGGCAGGTGGATTTTTTGCTCGGCCACCCAGAAACAATGGGACGCTGGAGACCTGGTCAGCAGGCCGGGGCTCCCTGTCCAATGCTGAGGCGATGATGCCGAGGCTCCTTCCTGAAGCAGGTTTTTCCATCTGAATCTCTTAGGCAGGAAAGGAGGAAGGTCAAGGTTCTTTCTGAGTCTTTCGTTTTCCAATAACCAGCTAAAAATAAAAACCCCAAAGGCAACTTTAGGACAAGCGTTGATTTTTGGAGATTCCAGTCTATATCCCTAAGATGGGAAGCTGCTATGCCCACCGTAGAGTTGGTGCTGAGCATTCTACTACTCATCCTCTCCTCTCCCTCCACACTGCGCACAGTAGGCCTGGCCAGGAAACAGAAATCTGTTTCCCTATGATCCGACCTCCCTTAAGGACCTCTCCTTGGCCACAGCAAGGCCAGGAGGAGCAGTGAGCATAGCTTTGGCTACCTTTGGGATGGGAGGGTGGGCTGGCTAAAACAACAGAATAGCCTGTATTGAAAGAGGAGCAAAGAAGAGAGATGAAAGCCAGGAAACGCTCGCCATGAGCAGGGCTCAGAGCGGAAGCCATGGCCATGGACACACTGCGGTGGTTTCTCAGATGTGGCTGCCTGTGGTCTGGGAGTCCTCCTGAGAGAGGAGCCTGCCGGCAGCACAGCACTGGGGGCGGATGCACAGCTGGAAGTTCCGCCTCCAGCGCGGGACCGGGCCACCCCGTGTCAGTGGCGCAGCGGCGTGAAGCGCTGGGCCTCTCTGACTCCATCTTGCTCACGCCTGCTGTGGTCTTGCATGCAGACAGGCTGGGCATTAGAGGAACTCTGCTTGCGGCTTGAGCTTTTCCAGAAAAGCTCCGTGCTGGACGGTGCCTCTCCAGAGGAGATGGGGGAAATATGTACAAAAATAATAATTGTTTAGCAAAGACTTACAGGAGCCCGGGGACCAGACTCCAATCAATTGGGGACAAGGGACTGGGAACAACGAGGTTTCACGGACTTCCTCGACCCCTGCTGGTGTCCTGACATCTGAGGGCACCCCTTGCCCCTCCCATTTCTCCTTCCCTTGACATGAAAGAAGACTGAACCCTGTACTTTAGGGAGATGGACTCCCATTTTGTAGGCTGGTGCTTTCTCGATCAATAACCCTTCCCTCACTCCAAATGCTGTCATTTGCGTGTTGGCCTTTTGGAGCGTCAGGCACGTGGACTCTGCCTGGTAACATGACTACACCTGTCCTCTGACCTTGGTCTCTGAGTGCCACTGTCCACTGAGAGGAGCCAGGGAGCCTTGGAGAAATGGCTGTCATATGGGATGGCTGGGACGAGGGAAATGCGAGATGAGCCTGGGATGTGTTGTGCGGGAGGGAGAGTGTGAAGAACGATGGGGGCACATCGAGGGAGCCGAGCCAGCAGGTGCCGACTGGTCACACCTACGGCAATTTCAGCACCGACACAAAGAACAGTAGCAATGGAGTATCCCACACGAAAAAAAAAAAATAAGAATCCATGAGTCCCTACTGGTAATAAATCATTAAAGGGGAGAAGAAGAAAAAATCAACTAGAGTAGAAAATCAGCTCATAAAGGGAGGAGTGATGGAGTTGGCCGGCCACCCCTCCCACTCTGGAGGCCCCCTGATGCAGGTAAGAAGCAGCAGTGGAAGCTGGAGTGATGGTACAACTGCCATTTACATACTTTCAAAACGTCTCCCACAAATAGCTTACTAATTACAAAGGAAAAACAACAACTCTGCACCGGAGAAACCTGCAGATGCCGCCGTGACCAATGATCATAGTTAACCTCACCAGAAATGAAGCAAATCAACATTATGAGAACATGTCACCTCCATGAATGCCTGCCAAAAATGTGTAATGGGAATTGAGTTATGAGGAAACATTGGACAAACCCAAATGAGGGAGGTTTGGGGGTGGTGGTGGAGGGGGGCGGGTGTCAAAGGTCCTTTCTGAGCCTTTTGCTTCTTAATCAACATCCCCAAAGGCACATTTGGGGCGGCAAAGCTCTGGAACTCCCCTCTACTTTCAGTGTGGCCGGGAGCAGGTGCTGCTCTCCTGGGGGTCATCTTCCTCATCACCTGTGGGGATGGGGCCATGCGGGAGGTCTGCCCACCGGGACCAGGGCGCCTGGCCTGCCCGTGCAGGCTGCCCTCCTCCCACTCCCCTGCACTTCCCCTGGGTCCTGCTTCTAAGAGCCGCTCATGCTGGGCAGGGCCAGGGAAGAACGTGCCCCAACCGGTAGGAAAATTGCCCATTTACTTGAAGACTTTGGAGATACAGTAGAACCTTGTTTCTTGAACTTAATTTGTTCCAGAAGGCTGTTCAAAAACCGAATCATTTATTCCTATCAGAAATAATGTAAATGGAATTAATCTGTTCCAGACCCCCAAATGATTCCCTGTTTTAACCTTGCTTACATACACGACATGTCTATTGTACTGTTAATCTATAAATAAACACTTTAAAAACAAAAAGGACATGAAATGTAAATGAAAATTTAACAAAAAAGAAAGGAAATGTACAGTAAAAAATGAAAAATTTACAATAATTATAAGCAGCAACAAAAGCAAAAAAATAGGAAAATATTCACAGCACAGTATCCTGAGATTGTAACAGTGGTGAACTGCCTCATATTTGCACATTCTCTCCTTTGTTTGTCACAGAGATGGTGACTGATCATACAACATGAAAGGGTTGTCAGGTTGAGAAGCGAAGTGTTCGAGATGGGAGATGTTCGAGAAATGAGGCTCCACTGTATTTCTTAAGGGTGAGGTGACTGACACTCAGGGTCCAGCAATCAAGCCAGGGGGGCAATGTTGGGGAGCAAGCCCTTGTTGAATGTCAAGCTGCCTGCTCCTCCAGTCTTACCTAGGAGGAAATGGAGGCTTGGGCAATTAAGTGGTCTGCCCACAGCCACCCATTAGTAAGGGGACCCCAAAGTCTATGCTCTTTCTGTGGGGTGTAGGTAGTTAGCTAGTGATTAATAAAGAGGGGGAGCAAACGGATCCAGACATTATTAAGCAGAATCACGTGGGGAGCATGAGCCTGCTTGCTTCCCCAGCAGCTGCAGCTCTCATGGGACACACTCCAGGGACCCATCGGCCCATTCCCTGCAGGTCCCGGGGAAGGGAAAGAACAATAAAGGGCAGGTAGACACATGCGCAGTAGGAGCCAAGATGGTGACACAGAGGCCTGTTGGTCTAGCCTTGGAAAAAGGATTTGATTGGATAAGAGACACAACCCCGAAAGGTCTAGGAAATAGATTGGTTGGGGGGTGGACCCGTCAGAAGCCCATGAAAACTTGAAAAAGTGCCTGTCAGGACCCAAGCCTGACATGACGTAATCAGCTTAACCTTGGGCTCCCTTCTCTCCCTGAGTAACAGGCCTGGCCCTGTTCACCGTCCATCGCTCATCGGGCGTTCTCTCTGTAGCAGCCATGTGGCCCCAGCAGCGCCTGGGGCCTGAGACAGCGCCCGCCCGGAGCAGACTAAGCCAGCAGGAGGGGACAGGAGCATGGACTGAACCTGGTGCAGTGTCTGGACACTGGTCCTGTTTCTGGGCCTGATGAAGAAGATGGGACTTTTTCTATGGCGGGGGGATGGCACTGGGACACTGGGGACTCAGGGGAACTCCTTTGTCTTTGCATCTGGCGCCACAGCTAAACCTTATCACCAGCCCTTAGCCTTCCTTGGGGCTCTCCAGGAATGCTTTCCTGGCCACACCACTAGGTCTCCACTCCCACTGGCAACATTTCCACATGTAGACCTGGGCTTGGGAGCTGGGAGGGGTGGAGAGAAGGCACACGCATCCTCCGCCACAGCTGAGCCCAGCATCAGGCCCAGGAGGTGGGCGGAGCTCAGCTGGCCACGAGGAAGATGCTCCACCTGCAGAACTTCCCCAGCAGTGACCCTTCCCGCACTGGGATTACCTGCGCAGGGGCTGGCCGGCCAGGTGTGCGGGGTCTACAAGGAGCAGCATGCACAGAAGCCCGTGGTTGGAGAGGGGGCGTGCCAGTCCTTTATGTTTCCATGAGAATTCGCTTATCAGGCTGCATGTGTTGCTGGCTTTCCCTCCTAAATACCCCTTGCGTCTATCCTCCTTTCATCTCCACGTTCTCCTGCTCCGTGTGGAGTGCTAGCTCCGCGGTGATGGTTGGTCTCCTGCCTTCTGAGTGGCCCTCTCCTTACCCATCTTTCTCCAGCCTGCAGGCGCTGTGATTGCTCCTGAATGTGAAACTACTCATGTCCCTCTGCCTTCCCCTGCACAGCCTCCTCGCATGGCTTTGGTCACTCCAGCCCTGACTACAGGCTCATGCAGCCTCGCTCCCTGCCCTTGTTCATCTTGCACCTCCTGCCGTGTTCCTTATTCTTCCATGCTGGCCGGCGGGACAGCTGGTCTGGTGCTGTCTCACACAGGGACTGTGTACATGCTGGCCCTCCGTCTAGAGCAGTGGTCGCCAACCGGTGGTCCATGGGCCACTGGTGGCCCGTGAGGTCTGAAAGGTTGGTGACCACTGGTCTAGAGAACTCTCCACCACCTGCTCCCCTTCCACTTCTCTTAGTCAACTCCTATCTAACCTGCAGCCCTTAGCTCAGGCATCACTTCTATGGAAACCTTTCTTGGTGCCCCCAGCCCCATTCTGTCCTTAATGGTAATCATGCTGTTTTGATCACACACTGTTTATATGACAGTTTCTCCCTCGCACGCCTGCTCTCCCTCTGGCGTGAACTCTGTGAAAACAGGCACCCCGTTTGCTTTGCTCACTGCCATCTCCAGGTGCCAAAGCTTAGTCCCCACCCACACCCACTGCAGAATTACTGGCAGATCCTGAGCAAGGGGCCCGGGAGCGGGGCTTTGGGGCGACGGCGGACCAGCTGCCCCTGCTGACAGGAAGCTGTCCGGGTGCCCCGGCGGGAGTGTGGTGGGGGAAGGGACCTGTTCTAAACACGCACTCATGAGGCCTCTGTGTTAATCGGTTCATCCTGGGCGACGGGGGGACAGACACTGTCTCTGGCTCTTCAAGCGGCATTTCCTCGAGGCCCTCAGATTCCCCGCATGACCCCACCCCCCTACCTGCCATGGGAGCTGAGGAGAGTGGAGGATGGGAAGGGCCATCCACGGCTCACCTGGGAGGGGATGTGGGAGGGGAGGGAGGGGCAGAGCTGGGAGCACCACAGACCCCGGGTGGGAGTTAGAGGCAGTGATCTGGATGCTGACCGCCTGGTCCCAGCGTCTCCTCCCTGAGGGCGATGCGGAGACAGTGGAAACTGTGGCAGCTGAAGTGGCGGCTTTGGGGTGTACTGGAGGGAAGCCACCGCAAGCATTGCCTTCGGCTGCGGGACTTGGGGCTGGTCTCGGCCGTTCTGTTCTGTGGTGTGGGATCCTCTCAGTCCTGGACACTGGAGTCGGGGATTGGAGTCGAACCACCTGGGCAAGCCCTTGGCATTGGACCCTGAGCCCTTTTGTGTCACACGTGATCTGGGTTCTGGGCACAGCTGATCTGTGAGTCCACAAGGGGGCTTCATTTTCCTAGTTTTCAACGTTTGCTTTCAATAATACTGTGCATTCTGTTTTGTTGTTTTTTGTACCAAAAATAAAACCATTTGCTCATTTCCAATAAGTACTTGTCATCACTGAAGAGAGCTTGGGGGGGCGGGGGAGGGCGGGCGTGGAGGGATGAGGGCAGCCAGACAGGAATGACCCCCGGCTGGACCTCAGGGTGGGAGGCTGGTGATGAACATTCCACGTCCCTTGTGTGGAGCTCAAACTAAGGCCTGGGTTGTACAGTCGGACTGCCAGTGGGTCTTAATCCAGCAGCTAGAACGGGTCAGGAATCTGGAGAAGCGCTGTGTGTAAATTAATCAAGAGCCCAGAGACGAAGCATAATTTTGGGAGGCATTTGGGGAGTCAGAGGAGACTTAGCTAAAGGAACTAAGTTCTCCTAGTCTCAGGACCCCTTGCTTTTAATTAACACAAATTGTCCTAAGGCGGGTAGATATATACATCAAAGGGTAGGATTTGGTATACAGAGTCCATTGTCAGATTGGGGAAAAACTGCCTACGGCTGTTCAGGTGTTTGGCCAGTAGGAGGCAATAACATGTAGATTAAGATGCCCTCAGCTGTCTGGCAGCAAGCAATCATTTTATGCATCCTTTTCAGGTTTGGGGAAATGCCCTCAGCCATTCCAGATGACTCAGCCCTGCTGACATGGTGGAATTGGCTTCCCGCATCAGACCCTCAAAACAGACAGCCTCCTGCCAGCAGCGGCTGGAGACCCTGCCTTCCCAGGGGCAAAGCAGAGCATGGGGCCTCCTCCCCCCTCCCTCCACATCCTCCCTCACGCTCTGGCTTCCCTCCAGCACACCCCAAAGCCACCACCACGGCTGCCACAGTTTCCACTGTCTCGGCATCGCCCTGCCCTCGGGGAGGGTGCTGTCGCCTCCTGCTGTCTCCCCGCTTCCTCTCCCCCTCAGTCAGCTCCTGACACAGGAGCCAGCGGGCCCTCACCTACAGCCCCGGCGCCTCCCCCTGCACTCAGGGGAAGCCAGGTGCTCACGGCCCTGGATCCCTGCAGGATGTGCCCCCGACCCAGCCTCGACCCCCTTCCACTCGGCCTCCTGCTCGTCCCGCTGCCCCTCCGCCCGATGCCCTTCTCCAGGCGTCCACCTGCTCTCCTCCATCCATCCACTTTCCCTCAGCGAGCCTCCCTTTGCCCCTCCCTCCTGAGCCCCTATGTGGCTTCATTCCCATGTTTTCATGGTGCCCATCCCTCTAACGGCTGCACCTCACATCTGTTCGAGGCTTTCCTCCCGGCACCGCCGTCCTCGCCTGGCAGAATGCACGCTCAGTAGGACAAGGCAGCCGGCTCCCTGCTGCTCTGCGAGCACCGGGCATTGCCTGGGACAGTGAGATGGGTTCAGTAAGATGCTCGGGCAGCGGCGCTGGGTGTAAAGGCCATGGGAAGGCAGACTCACTCGGAGGGAGGGCCGTGAGCTCTCGGCACAGCGCTCAGGGCGGTGGGAGCCAGGTGTTCCTTTTCCTGCAGGAAGGTGGGAGGGAGAGAATGACAACGGAGCAGTTGTGTGTTTTCCCTCAACCACTTACCAGTGAAGCTGGTGCTTAGTAACGCTCAGCTTCTGGTGCTGTGATTCGGGCACCTGCGGGGACCAGCCTGCTGTGGGCTCATCCCGGTCAGCCCAGCACTGTGAGCCCGCCCTCTGAGCGGCTGCTACCGCTGTGGGAGGGCCACGCACTGATAACCAGGGGGCAGCTCCTGTGTTGAGCGTCTGGTCAATTGGTCATTCTGGCCGTTCTGGTCGTTATGGCCTTCGGGCTGGGTTTTTATTATAAAGGATGCTATCTATTAGAATATGTAAATGTCAGGCCCGACTCTATTAGAAAATATAAGGTGCAAATATCAGATGTTTGCACCTACTTAAAACGAATATACATGGATGGAGAGGAAAGATTTTTGTTAAAGATTTTTCTCAGTGTTTGATGTTTTGAAGTAAGGGCTATAGAATGCTTATTCATGGAACATACTTACCCACGTGGTCGCCGTGACAGCCAAAAATACAGATGTATCCAGATGTCTGTGCTGGAGATGACTGGAACACCTTGGGGGCGTTGCCACTGTGACAGGATTTTGTTTGAAAGAAGAGCAATTTCCTTTGATTCACAGGACTTTGCACTTAAACTTTCAGTATATATGACATTGGGTGATGTGCTTTGTGTTCATATGTAAAGTGACACCGAGTTCCAATAAAAACAGGGCTGTCACCTATATGGATGCCCAGCAGCACGTTCGGAAGCGGGGTGGGACCTGCCCATGTGCTGCAGAAGGGCCACCCGTCCTTTCAACCCCCAAGTTCTAAGGCACTCCTGGGGGCAGGACCCCTCTGTGGGCAGCACTGCTGGGAAGAGTGGCTGGCGGCGTGGCCCAGAGGAAGCGGAGCCAGACAGGGTTTCTGTCTCATCTGCCCTCCCCGCCCCCTTGTGCCACCACTGTGCCAGCCATGGTGATGATAGCACTCGGAGTGCTCAGTGCCTTTGGCCACAGTGGTCCTGCTGACACCATTAACCCCCTCGGGTTGGTGCCATTATTCTTATTTTAAAGATGGAGACACTGAGCTCCCCCCTGTGCTGTGAGTGGTGGAGCGCCCCCTCCCCCGTGCTATGAGTGGTGGACCCCCCCGCCCCCCGTGCTGTGAGTGGTAACCCCCTCCCAGGGTTACAGCTGGCGTTAACCTTACAGAGGAAATATCTCGGGGGCCCACAGTTCCTGGCAAGCTTGTATCCTTAGTGAATTTCATATTCAAAACACCCTAAAATTCAAAATGTCATCTCCATTGTGTTGATTCGAACTGACGCTGAGAAGTTAAGTCACTCTTCCTGGGTCCCAGAGCTAGTTGGTGCCAGAGGGGAGATTGTTCAGCTCTGCCTGACTCCAGGGCCATTCTTTTCGATAATGTGGACATGTTCAACCACCAGCACGAAAGTGCCCACAGTTCTTTTTAAAAGAGGGCACAGGTTCTTCTGCACTTACTTGAGTGGTGGTACGTGCCAGGTCACCCTTGTCTCCTAGCCCTACATTTTGGTTTCTGGTCATTGGAGCTTATGTATCTGTTAAAAGTGGAGCCTTTAAGTCCGCCTTCGCCATTGGCTTTCTAAATGCGGCCAGCGTGCCTGGGCCGCAAGCCCGGCTTCGAGAGTGCTGCTAATATCCTCACGACAGAGCCTTCTTAAATGTTATTTTTCCATTACAGTTCACACTCAGTATTATTTGGATTAGTTCCAGGTGTACAGCATAGTGGTCAGACAATCATGTACTTACAAAGTGTTCCCCCCATATTTCCAGTACCCACCTGGCACCACACACAGTTAATACAATATTACTGACCAGATTCCCTAGGCTGTACTTTACATCCCCATGACTTTCTGTAAGGACCTACAGTATTTGTATTTCTTAATCCCTTTACCTTTTTACCCAGCTCTCCAACCCCCGTCCCATCTGGCAGCCATCAGTCTGATCTCTGTATCTATGAGTCAGTTTCTGTTTTGTTTGTTCACTTATTTCAACAAATAAGTAAAATCATAGGTGATTTGTCTTTATCTGACTAATTTGACGTAGCATAATACCCTCTAGGTCCATCTATGCTATCGCAAATTGTAGGATTTTATTCTTTTTCATGGCTGAGTAATATTCCACCGTGTATATGCATCACATCTTTATCCGATCACCTATTAACGGGCACTTGAAAGTTCCTGTAGTTAGTCCTATTTTTGGAACTGGGCCGGTTAAAATCCTGTTGGCCCCTAAATCTTCCCTGCTGCTATGATGATAAAAAAGATCTCAGGCAGAAAATGAAAAACAGCTGAGCAGTGTCTCCTCCAAAGGAACATAAACAGGATACACTCATCAGCAGTTCCTTCCACCAAAGGAAAAGTTCTCTAACACTCACAGAGCGGTCAGCGGGAGCCTGACCTACTGCCCTGCCTTCTGGAGAGGAGCGCTCTCCTCCCAGCAAGCAGGAAGGGCGGGGTCCTGGGAAATCAGACTAAAGGACAGGAAGCTGCAGGGAGGGGCATCTCCGCATCCCAGGGTGAGGGATGTCTCTAACCCTTGGCAGGGGCCCCGCCACGGTAAGCCTTTAGAAGCCCCTGGCACCTCTCCACATGCATTTCCACCTGTGTCTTCTTTAACTTGGCTGTTGCGTGCTTTTATGATAGAATTGACCTGTTCCTCTGGTGGCTCCCGTGGGACAAAGTCCCATTTCTTAGTCTGGGGCCCAAGACCCTCGACGGTTATGCCCTAGTCTCTTGCGGGATGACCAGGCTTCCCTCACCCTAAGTCCACCGCACCCCAGGTGGGACGCCTTTCCCTCCTGGCGTTCCCCACTGCTCTGTGCCACTTCCCTCACTGCACCTGCACCGTTAGGGCCGTGAACGTGGCATGTTTGCCTTTTCCACCAGGCACAGACCCCTTGAGGCAGGGCCTGTTCCGGTCAGTGAGGCTGTCCCGCCCTTGGGTAGGTACCTAACCCCGGTGTGTGGCCTGCAGCTGGATAATCAGACACACATCTGTCTCTGGATCTGAAAATTCGTCCTTAAACATTTTTATTTGGGGTCGAGCAATTTTAAAGCACAAATCACTCAAGAAGGGTCAGCATGCCAGCTAGCCAATCATTTCCTCTTTGGTGAGAGTGAGTGGGCGGCCAGCTTCCTGGGTGCTTGAGGTGTGGATGGGGTGTGACCCAACTGAAAGCATTTTACACTGCTAACCATCCCACCGAGGGCCAACTGCCCAGGACTCTGCTTGGGCCCGCTCAGAGCTGCCTCTGCCCCAGCCGGCCCTCACCAGGAATGGGGATGTTGGCGTGGGAGTCAGGTCACCGCTGGCCGGGCCTGGGTGCTGAGCCAGCACTGTCGTTCCGGCACCCTGAGTCCTGGGGCACCTGCTCTGCTCCCACGAGGAGCTCCCACTGAGGCACCTGCGCCTGGGGAGGAAGCAGGCTCCTCCCACTGGTCTCTTGGTCCTGAGAAGCTATGTGACCTCCAAAAGCCCAGCAGTCTTTCTGAGCCTCAGTTTCTACAGGTCTAACGGGAGGACGAGGCCCTCCCCTGTGAGGGTGACTGAGAGGGTGAAAGGGGACCAGGTGCAGGGAAGCTGGGATTTCACACGGAGTGCGCTAGTTCCCTTTCCTCCTTCCAGCCTCCATCCCTCCTCTCCCCTTTCTTCTCCCCCTCCTGCTTTCCTCTCCTCTCCTCCCCTCCTTTCTCCCCCAGAGTCCTTGGAGCTTGGAGGTGTGGTTTGTGCATAGTTATGCATAGGTGCCCACCCCCCTCCCCAACATCCATTGCAGGCATGCCGCTTGAAGACTTCAGCACACTGTCAGCAGATTCCCACGATGAGGAAAGTGTGCTCCTTGGCCTGAGGGGAGGGACACCATTTATTTGCACACTAGTGTGTATTGCATGCCCGTGTGTGTGTGTGTGTGTGTGTGTGTGTGTGTGTATGCTCCTGAATGAATGTGCACGTCTCACTAAGTTTCTTTACTGGCTGGCGTGCTGGCCTCGCCTCTGCAGCAGCCAGTGCCACTGCCCTCCTGGTGGCATCTGGCCTGGTCACCTTGGACAGCCCAACACTGCGGTGTCCATGTCACACTGCATCTGACATGATGGGGCCTGGGGACCCAGTGGGCGGGAGCAGGCTGTTCTTCCATACATCCTCCAGGACAGTGGGCAGGCAAGGGGGTGAGGACCAGGGCAGGTGAGGACGAGGAGGTGAGGGCACAGAGCCCACCGCCCATGGCCAGGTCTCAGCCAGCAGCCAGGCAGAGGGCTGCTGACCAGCAGAGGAGGGAGGGGAAAGTGACCATCGCTCCCCTCCCCCACAAAGGCACCTGCCAGGGGCCCTGGCTCACCCCTCTCCCTAGAGCCCCTGTGAAGCAAGCGCGCCTGCGTGTGGGCTCCGGGTGCACTAGATGGTGACTGTGCTTACCACCCTTGAAGACGAGGCCATAGGCCCATATGTTCTTCAAATCCTAAAGCGACGTCACAGCAGGAAGCAATGTTAGAAGCCGTTGGTGCTTCCCAAACGTGTTCTGAGGAACTGCTGGCGCACAGATGCCAAACCCATCCGGGGAGACTGCGTTCCCTTCCCTGCCCTCACACCTCGGGTCATAGCACACCGGGCACTGAACCTGTGGGCCCTCAACATGAGGGCAGCCGGCACTGCTTCCCTCGGCTCAATATGCCATTTCCCAAACCTGTCTGCACGGGCGCACCCTCCGTGTGGCTGTGTGGCACCTGGCAGTGGTGTTCTGTCGGGCACAGTTTGGGACATAGAGCCAGAGCCAAACCCTTCGTTTCGCAGAGGAGGTGGTGGAGGGCCAGGCGCCTGGGCCGCCCCGGGAGCGGTTGCACCTGGGGGCCAGGTTCCTCTCTTCTCTGTCTCTCCCCGACAGCCCTGGCTTCCAGCTCCTGTGGTGGTGGCTGTTCCCCACTGTGTTCAGACCCATTAGCTGCCTGGGGAGAGTGCCTGGGGCCCCCGGTTGCACTGGGCCCCGGAGCTCCCAGTACCCAGGGAGCAGTCTTACTCGGAGCTGCTGGGTTCGGGGTGACTGCCGAGCTGCTGGGGGTCTTGGGGATTCCTGTGAAAGAGGATGGTTAGCAGTTCATCTTCCTTTCCTGCTACTCATTTTAAGTTATGATTATTATTCAGGAAGCATTTAGAAGTGGTGCAATGAGGCACTTTTGTTAACTTATCTGTACATACCAGACACCCGGTACCACGCATGAGCCAGGACACAGCACCGAGCACGCGGCATGTGTGTTAGGGCCCTCAGCCCCGAGAGTCGGTACCATGGAGGGGTGCCCTCTAGAGGAACAAGAATGGTGAGGCCAGAGGTCAAGCAAGCCGTCCAAGTTCCTGGGCCAGGAAAGGGGAGCCAGGGCCCAAACCCAGGAGCTTGTGCTGCAGCGGCTGCTGCAGGGAGGACGGTTCACTCGGTGCCTAAGGCTGAGTTTCCTATAACCCGCTTCAGAGAACAGGGTGTCAGCCAGGGCGGCTGGGGCCACCATTCCACCCTCGGCTTTGTTTCTGAAGCTGGCGCCCTTGGGAAAAGGAATGCTGGTCACTGGTCCCTCCCCCTCTGTGGGCCCAGGACCCCGGGCCTGTCAGTGCTGGGGCTGGCAGTGCCACTGGCAGTGGGTGGCCCAGCCCCATGCACCCGCACCGGCACGCAGGCTCTGACGGACACGGTCGCAGCGCACGGTGAAAAGCCCGCCCTGGGTGGCATCTCTCTCCCCCAGACAGTGACGCTAATGCTGTTTGACTCTGGATGCTCAGTTATGTTTCAGATTTATTTCCTATCACTTAGAGGTGGATCAATGGAAGACAAAGGCACTTCAGCTCCGTCACCTGCTGCTCCCCCAAATGTCAAGGGCTGACATTTGATGCCATCGTCCCAGTCAGCATAGCCTGACTCATTTCTTGCTTCCCCAGCCCCCACCCTACTCACACCCAGCAGGGACTCACACGTGCGCAGATGACAACTGCACTGCCCAGAGGACCCCGAATTTCCCCTGCAGACAAAGGCTGGCACCTGGGGGTCACCGTCCCTGGGAGGGGCCTCCGCATCTGGGCTCCTCCTCTCCTCCCGCGCCCCAGCCCAGGGTTCCAGGCCACGCGTATGGCTTGGGCCCAGGGGGTGCTCCGGAGGTCTGCTTGGTGGCGGCGTGAAGTCCTGGAGGAGGAGGAGGCGCTGGGGGAGGTGAGGTCTGTGCCCTCAGATAAAGTACTCCTTTCTGCTGCTGTCCCCAGCATCCTGGAGCGACGGGTCGCCCTGCAGGGCCGCGTCTGCGCTCTCGGCAAACTCTGTGCCCTTGTCCTCATGCGTGCGGTACGTGCCCTTGTGCCGGTACATGTAGTGCAGTATGAGCAGGAGCAGGCCGACCAGGAAGAAGGCCACGGCGGTGATCACTCCTGCAGAGGGAGGGCACCACAGCTGTCTGAGGGCAGAGCACCAGGTCCTGCCACAGGGGTCCTGGCGGGACAGAGCCTGGCCTATTCCCGCCACTCTCCTCCCTGCCCCTGGCCCTCACCCCTCCTCGGTGCCCATCTGAGTTGCTGTCTCTCTCCTCTCCCCACCCGTCCCCTCGGGGCACTTTGCAGACCTGTGGGCATGGTTTGTAATTCGTGTAAAGCAACGATGTGGGTTTGCCTGGAATGGAGCGGTTCAGGGGATCAGAACTTGCTGGTCTTTTAAAACCAGGATTCCTGGGGCCTGGGACTTAAAGTGCTGGAAGCAGGAAGGTACTGACACCGTGGAGCTGGCTGCCCGCTGTGCACCATGGGGGTGGGAGGGGTGGGGTGGGGGTGGGTAAGGCCAAGGGGATGGACTGTGCGAGCTGGGGCCTCTGGGACACGTGGGCGAAGTGTGGTTTCACTGCTCCAGGCCCTGCCCACTTCTCCTGAGCCCCTGGGAGGTGGGATCTGGGAAGAGCCTGCAGGGAGCAGGGGTTGGCCAAGCAAAAGCCTAAAGGGGCGGAATCTTGGGGGACAGGTGTGCGAGCACGGGGTGTGGGCTCATTTGGAGTCAGGAGGGGAGAGATGAGGTTTGAGGGCTGGTCAGCAGAGCCAGGTCACAGGGGCCGCAGGGTGACAGGTGAGCAGGGCTAATGGGGCCTGGGGTGTGTGAGTCAGGCATTTGCTTTGAGGCCACAGAGCAAGCCTCTGCTTGGCCTTAGAGGCAGGTTCATTCGTGCCCCTCGGGGGATGTTAGAGAATGTGGGGAGGCGCAAACTGTCCCCAAGTCCCACCTTGAGGAACAGTGTCCTAACCGTCCTGCTGCCCGCAGGACAGCACTGCTGTGCATGACGCTAACAGCACTGCCCAAGGAGGAGGAGGGTCAGGGTCAGTGGGCAGGTTACGTAGAACTGAGAGCAGTTTGAGGGCGGCCTTAACGTCTTCCTACCTGGGTGCAAAGTCCCCGAGCTGTTCAGGAGCTGGGAGATGTGTGAGTCTCGGGGGGAAACAGCAGGCTGCACCGCCCAAACCCAGTCCTTCCTGAAGCGGTTTGGGGTCACAACCATGCCCAGTGGGTCACATGTTTTAAGGATGGAGGGATGGGGTGTGGGGCCAGGACATGGACTGGGGGGCGATGAGGACACAGAGAAGAGTTCAGGGAGCCCTGTCCATCCAGCACCCCCCACCCCTCTCAGAGTAGGTGTGTCCAGCCCCTGATCTCCGTGACTCCAGGGCCCTGTGCGCACCCTGCCATGGGTCCCTCCCGCCCTCATCTCTCCCTCACCACCGGACACCTGTGGACACTTTCTGACGGGCCAGGCTCTTCCAGTGTCCACGCAGAGCCCCTGGGAGAGGGAGAGCATGCCCGCCCGAACCCTCAGCTGGTTCTCCTGCAGACGCCGCCTCCGACCCTCCTGACCGCTGGGCGGGCCTGGGCCAGCTCACCTGCCATGATGGCTATGTCCATTGTGGTCCACGCCATCCCGGGGCCGGGGTCTGTGAACAGAACAGAGGAGCCCAAGTTGAGAGAGGAAGGTTCCCGCCACCAGCGGCGTCTCAGCCCAGCCCGCACCCTCTGCCCACAATGCAGCAGCTCTGTGAATGGCGGAGCGGACCGGAGACAGCATGTTGCGCGGGCCTCTGGCCAGGGGCGCACAGAGCCATGCCAGGCTCCGCTCGGCCCTGACGGTGCCGGAGAGCACAGCAGGAACCGTCTGAGCCAGACCCAGGGCGGGCACCTCCGGGGCTGTGTGGAGTGTGAGGGTAGCATCTCTGACCGCAAGGGTGCCTGCACCTGCCGATGCTCCACACACATCTGCAGGGTGCGGAGGTTGCCCACTGCTGCACTTGGTACTGGCACCACCTCAGCTGTTCTCACAATGATGGTCAAACCAGACCATCTGTGGCGTGTCCGCACGTGGACAGCTCGCCTGAGCCGGTGCCCTTTAGTGCTTCCTGTCTGTAATGTGACGTGCTCTTCACAGCAGTCCTAGCACATGTGGCGTTATGAGCCCATTTCGCAGGAAGGACACTGAAGCTCAGAAAGTGACCTTACCCATGCTCGCACAGCCCGTCCAGTGGCAGCTGGGGCTGCGGGCTCTCACCTCTGGGGTGCACTCCCTTTTCTCTCTCTTGAAGCCCTTCCCCGAGGGCTCCCAGCAGGAGATCCCTCCCTGAGACCCCTCTACAGGTCTGCGCACCCCCCAGGGGCAGGGCCCCGCGGCGCTCTCCGAGCTGCTGCTAAGTGCGCTTCTCTGAAGCTCAGCGTCTGGCCAGAGGGCGAGGAACCTGCATGTGTCTCCTCCCTCTTCTGGGCCGTGAGCGAGAGGAAGGATCCGTCAGAGCGTGGAAATATCCGTGTTCACGTGGAAATCCCAGTACAGCAATGACACATATCTAAACAGAGAAGGCGCCTTCACGGCAGTCATTTCCGCTCAGAGCATCATTGGAGTTCTAGTGCAATGAGGTCATTTGTTTGCTGGGGGGTCTTTGATTACTGACTCAATTTCATTAGCAGCTATGGGTCTGTTCCGTTTTGTTCCTTCCTCATTCAGTCTTGGAAGCTTGTATATTCTAAAAACGCATCCTTTTCCCCCAAGTTGTCCAATTTGTTGGCATATAATTGTTTGTAGTATTTTCTCATAATCATTTGTAATTATAATCCCTTATAATCTCTTTCATTTCTTATTTTGTTTTTTTGGGTCCTCTCTCTTCGTTTCTTAGTTTTAATGCAGTTTCGTCAATGTGATCCTGGGTGAGCTGGGTGAGCAGCAGCGGCATTTGGCTTGAATCACGTGGGGGACTTTTCTTGGCTCTGTTTAAGGACCGAGTACTCAAACCGATGAACCGGAACACCAGCCCTCTGGCAGGCCAGCCAGGCTGCGGGCTGGAGGGACCTGGGACCTGAGGGATCACCAAGAGAGCCTCCAACATGGGCTCCTGCAAGGTCGTGCCCACCAAGAGGCCTGGTGGCTGAGCCGCTCTCTGTGCCTGCACCCCTGCGGCTGTGCAGAGCTGACTTTGCTCGGGCTGCGTCATGTTACTGAGCCCCGGGTAGGGACCCTTCAGCACGACCAGAACTGCCAGAGACGGGAACTGGCACAGGGGAGGGAGTTCGGCCTGTCTGGGACGGTGGGGATGGTACGAGACAGTGGTTCCTAAAGTGCGGTCACCGGAACAATAGCATTTCCTGGGAGCCGCAGACATGCAAACTTTCGGACTCCACCCCCGCTCTGCTCTATCGGAAGTGCTGGGCTGGGCCGCCCTCTGTGGGAACAGGCCTTCGAGTGTTTCTATGTGCACAGGGCTGAGACGTGCTGGTGGAAGAGAAGGCTTCCCAGGGGGTGTCAGCAGATTGGCCCTGGAAGGATGAATAGCAGTTTGCTGCACAGACAAGAGTATAAACAGGCCAGGCAGAGAGCTCAGTGCTCGCACCAGTGCTCACCTTTACCTGCTTCTCAGCTTTCCCCCCAAATGTCACTCACTGTCCGTGATCTGTGACACGAAGGCTCCAGAGCCTGGGTTTGGATCTCTCGCCTCTGAGATCGGTGGGTAAGCACCCTTGCTCAGTTGAGCACCCCTTGAAAGCCTGGAGTGAAAACCCACCCCCTGCTGGGTGGAAGGTAAGTGTGTGCTGGGGATTAGAGTGGTACTGAGCTCAGGAACTCGGTTGGGCTCCAGGGGCAGCCGTACAAGGTGCGTTTACAGTGGAGCAGGGTGTAATCTATGGCCAAGTGTGGATCTGGGATCAGACTGAGACACCATCCAGCCCTGAGATTGGACAGGCATGAGAGGCCTCACCTTGACCTTCTGCAGAGACCCACAGGGCCCTACATCTCCCCCCGCGCCCCCCCCCCCCCCGCCCCAGAGAGGAGCTCCACCAATCCCAACACCACAGGAGCCTCGCCACAACCCCACGCCCAGTGTTGCGCGGGTGCCCACTGGACGGCAGCTGTTTTCTGCTACTTGAAAGCTTAGCCCTTTCCAAGAACTGAGAGTCAGATTGCACCACATCGCCGTGATGGCAGCTCGGGTTCAAATCCTGGCTCAGCCAATGTAACAGTGGGGCAGTCGGCAAAGTGCTTACTATCGACTGCCTTTAGCTCCCGTGCATGTGAAACAGGGGTCGTGGTACCTGCCTGTCCTAGGGACAGGAAATGAGCAATGCTTTCTCTGTAACGCAGACAGTGGTAGCCACATGCACACAGCTCAGAACAGGGGTTTATCACTGTGGGCACGCGATTCTGAGTCTTATGAACACTCCTGTTTGCAATGCAAAGCTGGTCACCTACGCAGCCAGTTGACAGGCCTGTGAGTCCACACAGGGCCTGGACGCTGTCAGGCCCCAGCACTGTCCGCTGACAGGGAGACAGCACCTGGTGCCTGGTGGCCCTGGGTCCCCACGTGGCTGCAAGGAGCAGGGCAAGTCCCAAGGAATGGGCAGCGAGCCTTTGACCTCAGGGACACACAGAGAGAAAATAGCTTAGGAGGCGTGAGGACTCCCCTGCGGCCGGGGGGCTGTTAGGTAGAGCTTTGATCTTACTTGTACACACACAGGGGCCCGAGTCACCATGTGAAGGGTGTTTCCAGGGTCATGCTCACCATCATGTTCGGGACATTCACACTATAAGAGGAAATACATCAAATCCTTAGCCCCACAGTGTTTCATAAAAGAAAACTCAACTAAGCGATCAAGCAACGAGCAGGCAGGTGGAGGACAAAGCAGAGGAAAGCTGATGTGGACACAGACTGACCCTTCCCTTGTGTTTCTATCCTCGCACCCCTCCCCCACCTCAGATGGCCTTTCCTTGGGCCTCAGGGGCGGTGGAGAAAGCGCCCATTCTGGTTTCCCAGCCACTGGGCCAGGCTGAGCCAGGGCTCCAGGCTCCGGGCAGCGAGTTCCTGGGGGCTGGGAATGAGGAGGTCCTCAGGCAAGGAGGTCTGGTGTTCGGGGAGAAGACGATTATTAGCCTTAAAACATGAAGGGAAACACTGGGTTGTGGTGGAATCCTTGGAGAGTGCCCGCCATGATGTGTGTCCAGGAGAGCTGTGCAGCACAGCCACCTGTCTCGAGGCTCTGAGAGGAGAGGCCGCCTGCAGCGGCCACGCCATGGGGTCTGTGTGTTCGGGAGGAGCACAGCTATGCAGGAGGGGTGGGGAGGAGGGGGGGCAGGGAAAGTCCCCCTGAGCGCTCATTAAGTTTCTTGTTCCTGCTCTCGATTCTGGCCTTGAAGTTCTTATGAAAGTGAAGTAGAAATCACTTGACATTTGAAGTTTATTAACTGCCTTTTCTTCTTGGTAGAAAAAAGGTCAAATGCATTTTTTTTCCTTGCATGGTTTGTTGTTATCATGCCCTGAAAAGATGTAGCATTCAAGCTACAGCTGGGAAAACAGGCTTCAGGCTATAATGGTCCCAAAGAAAGAAACAAATAGCTATTGTCCATCCGGCCACCTCTCCTGCAAGCCAGAGGGCGGGAGCCGCAGCAGTGCGGAGCAGAGCAGTGCACACGTGCCCGCCCCAGGCTCGGGGACACGGAGAGGACGACCCGTCCTCAGGCAGCTCTGACTCGTGGAGGAGACACCCCGTGTGTATCTCCGTGAACGGCTGAGCTGCTGGCACGCTCCTCTCTGCATGATAAGGTGCCCGAAGGAGCGGACAGAGCTACCTGGGTGTTGTGGGGGTCTCAGCCATCAGCCTCGCTCCAGGAGGCCCGGGCTCTGCGACAGCGGGAGGCTCCTCATTCTGCGCGCTCTGCTCGGAAGCTTTCTCCAGCGCCTTCTCCGCCCAGCACTGTGCGCCCACGGTCAGGCCACGGCCTGCCTTCGGGAGCTTACTGTGGCGCGGACAGAGACCCAGATATCCGGGGGTAAGCTCAGAGGGAGCTCTCCAATGTTCTCAGGAAAGGAAGGTTCTCGGAGGAGGAGGTCCCAGGCTGGCCTGCTGAGAGCTGGGTCAGCAATGCCAACAGGAGAACCGGGAACCGTGTTAAGCGAAGGACGTGGAGGAGGAGTCCATGGTGGAGTGGTCGGCAGGGCTTCTGGGCTCGCTGCCATGTGCCTGGTCATCTCTGCAGGGGCTGGGCTCCAGGCCGGGCTGGCTGTGCGCTGGGGAGCTTAGCCTATCTGCGTCCTCCCTCACGGCCACCCCTGCCATCTGCAGAAGCGTGTGTCCACTTACCTGGTTTGCTGACTGAGTTCACAGGGCCAGGAGGATCTGACCGCCTCGGGCACAGTGTGCCTTCCAGTCCCAAGGTCAAATGCTGGCCCTCATCATCCCTGGAACCAACCTTCCTGTTCCCGGACTGCCAGAGTGTTGTGCGACGTGATGCTGCTCTGACACCGTGCGGTGCCCCACCACCCTGCTCGCCCCGGGCCGTGCTCGGCTTCCCTGCCGCTCCGTGCCTGCAGCTACCGTGTGAGCAGGGACCGATGTCTGGCAGGTACCAAAGCCTGGCAGGCTACCACCCACCCCACGTCAAAACGCTGAGGCCCGCAAGGCCAGGTGGCCAGGAGCTGTGCCACTGCTCTGGGCAGAGAGCATTCCCGCATGGGCAGTGCGGGAGGGCAGACACTCGGCACTGAGGCGCGGGCTGTGGGCAGTGCCAGCGAGGGAGCCTCTTCCATGTGTGCAGCTGGGGGTGAGGGCCGGGGGAGGGGAACTGGAAAGAAAGGTGAGGACGTGTGCGTCACAGCCCGAGTGTCGGGGTCCAGGCTTTCTGCACCTGCATTCCCTGCCTTTGTCCTGAACCTTTTTCTTTTTTTTTTTAAGAGCCTTATTTAAACTCAAGGACCAGCCTGCCTCAGTGGAGCCCAGGGTCTAAGCAAGCGGAAGGAATACTTCGTCTCCATTCTCGTTGAGAGTATAAAACAACGGGGCCAGGCGGCACTGGAAGCATGTGCTGAACTGCGGCGAAGGAAGAACAGATGAACGGATTAGCCTTCACTGAGCACAGGACGCAAGGCCGAAGGAGCACGAATTAAATGCCGCTGAGCAGTCTCCTCAGGTGGCACGAGCTCCACCGTCCCCAGCTCGAGGCGGATTGCGCCTCTGGTGTCAGGGGAACTTCTCCGCAAGTCACCTCCTCTCTGGACCCCCTCTCCTCCTGTGCAAACAGAGAGGAACCTCCAGCCTCGCAGGGTCCCCGCGGGCTCGCCGTGAAGGCGCTGTGCCCACCTGGGTGGCAGCAGACCAGCTCCGGGTCAGCAGGCAGACACATTCCCGAGGACGCTGCTGGTGCAGGAGCCCCTCAGAGAGCACTGAGCTGGGGACGGGAGAGGCCATGGACCTTCGGCTTGGTTCAACTGCTGTTATCCAGTATCCTTTGCAAGAACTGGGGTCCTGGTACCCTCAGCAGTGCCACTAAGAAGTGACAGTCACAGCTGCCCCACCACAACTCTGAGCTCAGCATGCTTCCCCCAGGAGCCAGCTGACGTAGTTGGAGAGCATTTGTCACCTCTGCAGACTCCCCTGCCTTGCCCCAGGGTGAGCTGGGCAATGGAACAGGGCCTGTGCCAGAGTCTGACAGGTGCACACACCCTCTGACCTGTGACGAATCAGGGACTGCAGTTGTCACTGCACTATCATCTAAAACAGCGGTCGCCAACCTTTCGAACCTCACGGACACCAGTGGTCCTTGGACCACCGGTTGGTGACGGCTGCTCTAAAAGGCCCTAACGTTTTCTGTCCTGGCCGGGCGGCTCACTTGGCTAGAGCGTTGTCCCGTACACCAAAAGTCTGCAGGTTTGATCCCCAGTCTGGGCATGTATGGGAGGCAGCCAATCGATGTTTCTCTCTCACATCAATGCTTCTCTCAGTCTCTCTCCCTTCCTCTCTCTCTAAAAAGCAATATAAAACCATATCCTTGGGGGAGGATTAAAAGACCCTAATATTTCCAAGACTTAAACTACGTCACGATCTATGCTCACTTACAGGATTCCCCACCACAAAGACCAAGGTGCTGAGTGCAAAAACCAGGATGGCAATGGGCATCACGTGCAAAGGAATGATATGCAGAAGAGCCAGTGCAACAGAAGAATGCTAAAGGAATTTAATCTCTCCAGCCACCGTCTATAAATACAGAGGCTCCTCCCGGTGGAGAGGTGCCATGAAAGCATGAGCTCACCCTTCTCCACTCCTTGATTAAAGAGTGAAGCTTCCACTCCCCTTTATCGAACTCAATCTTCCGTTATTGGCGCAAGTGGCACTGGGCAGGAAGACCTGGATTTGGGTCCCTGAGCCTGGCTCTTTGGAACGTGCAGTGGGTTCCGAGGGGCTCCGGATGCCCTGCCTGCACTGAGCTCAGTGACACGGGGCGGGAGGACACACGGCTGCTTTATGTAAGTGCACCTGGGCTCTGAGGTGCCGCAGGAAGGTGCTTCTGCACAGGAAGGCATCTGGGGCCCCAGGCGGCACAGGAAATGGATGTTTGGAGACATTTTGAGGATCCAGAGTGGGGCTGTGTATCCCAAAGTGTCTGCTTGGTTCCCAGCTCCCGGGTCCCCAGAAGGGGCTGGAGTACAGAAGACCATAGACACACCTATTCTCCCTCCCACCCCCGCCAACCCCATGTAGATGAGGGGACAGTGAGGGCACCCTGCCAGGGTCAGGGATGTGGGCACTGTTGGCGGTCAGGGATGGAGTGCCCAGGAGAAGGAGCGAGGGGCAGAGCGACCGAGCTCTGCAGCACCCTGGACTGTCCCGCGGAATGCCTCGGCCTGCAGACCTGAGCTTTGTGGCATGCCTACTGGGTAGGCTCCCTGGGGGTATGTGTGGGCACCTGGCACGGCGCCCGCTAAGGCCGGCTATCTGAATATTACTTATCACTGTCGACATGGCCTCTGTCAAAGTGGGATTCTCATAAATGGGGACCTTTCCTGCTCCTTACACTGTTTGCCAAATGCGTCACCCTGAGAACCAAAAGCTCTGTTTCTAGTAATTGGTCCTAGAAATAACCTGAAATGGAAGACAAGTTCATGCTCAGGAAAGTCTATTGCAAGATGGTTTGAAGTAGAAAATAAAAGGAAGAGAAGGATCTAAACGGCCCTCTTTAGGGAACTGGTTATGGAAATCACAGCACACCGATATGGTAGAACATTAAGCAGTTACTGAAGAGATAGATGCATGGGAGTCCGTGACAGGAGAAAGTACTTACAGTATAACCTGAGGGAAAGAAACAGGAGCTTGTAAATACAAATTATGTCAACTATTTTAAAAAGCCTTAGAAAAGGGAATGAAAGGAGCACATTAAGATGTTGAGGTGGTTGCTTCTGCATGGTGGATGGGGTTATGGTGGCATTGTTTTCTTCTAGGGTACAGCTGTATGTACATTTCAAACCATCTACAATAAACGCGTGTCACTTTAAAGGACAAGGAGTGGGAGTGGGTCTTCAGAACTGGCTCTCAGAACTGACCTCAGACTAGAAGTCCATGCAGGTCCCTCCCCGCTGCACCTGTTGGCCCAACCCCGTGCCCCATTGGGTGTCTTGTGACCCTCCACAAACCAGCCCCCAAGTCTAGCTCTTTCCACCCATGCTGGGCCACCACTGGGCAGTGGGACTGTGGCTACCTCCTCTCAGTGACCTGAGTCTTGTGTTCCCACACCTGAGGCCTGACCTGGTAAAGAGATGCCTCAAGTAGACGTTTTCAGTTCCAACCACAGAGCGCACATGGGGACAGGGCAGGAGCACTCACTGCCCGAGCGCTCACCTGCGGGTGAGGAGGCTGAGCGGTGGTCGCACCCCAGCAGTCCTCACCCGGATTCTCATTTCTCAGGTGGAGCAGGGACAGCTCCCAGGTGCATATTAGAAATCCCAGGGCTGTTGGCCACAGGTTGGCTTCTCTGTAGCTCCTTGAGGTCACCACGGCCTCTCTCTCCGCTGGCTTCTCAGGACCCGGGATTGAGCATCTTCTACAGACACTTCCCAGACCGTTGACAGGCTCTGGCTAGAATTCTCTGGGGGGAGCGGGGAGGCCTCAGTTGTTCTGATTACATTCTCAGGGGAAGGAACCTTGTAATGGAAATACACCGACTCAGTTTTTCTCCTCTTGGGCTCCCCCCCCCCTTTTTTTTTTAAATCCCTGTGACCATCTTCAATCTCTTCATCTCATCCAGGTAGGGGTTCAGACCCAGGTATTCCAAGATGTGCCTTTTTGATATGCAGATTATTACTGAGCCAAAGGCAACCCAGACCCTGCAGGCTCATGAGAAACTTCTGCCCCTCTTAATACCTAGGAGATCTTAAATTAGGGGCCTTGCCATAATAAGAGGTTATCAGAGATAACCTATCTCGACCTATCTACAGGGCAGGGCAAAGTCCTCATCACTGAATATCTGCTAAATAATTGCAACGACTGCCTCCTTTCTGAAGCCCCAACGTACCTTACCTCACCCTTAGCTCAGACTGCCATATGTACCTATCTTTCCCTTTCTGTCTCTGAACCCCCCATGTAGGTGGGGTTCCCATATGTGCATACGTAGTTAAATTTGGTAGTTTTATTTTGTTAATTTGTTTCAGGTAGACTTAATTTTTACAAGGTCCAAAGGGGCCTTGAGTGCAGAGAAACGTTTCTTCCTTCCCTACCAGTGTTTTGCCCTACCCTTTGCAGTCTGTGTCCATGTCCATGTTTATAGAGAAGTGGCTGGGTTTGGCCTCCTGGAGCAGTGATGTCCGGTTTGCCTTGCAGAGAGTGCACTCAGCTGAGTGGGTGTCAGAGGGGTCAGACTGGAAAGTCCTTCTACTCCCCGGAAGCCAATCAGTGCAACTTCAGGGTAGTTGGGTTTGTACCTTAAGGTCACAGAACATCTCATCTTTCAAAATGCCTGGGAAAGAAGGGCTGGAGGAGTTTAAACCATCTCTTGCTAACATTGTAGTGAGCCTGTGTTTATCAGTGGCTGGGATCATAGCAGCTTTGGTTGGAAATGACCTTGAACATTCAGGCTGGCCATCCTTGCCTGGTTCTTCCATTGCTCTACAGCCTTCCTGACCACAGCCTTACACCATGCCCACAGCTTCCCAGGGATTATCAAACCAGCCTCCAATTCTAGCTCTTTCCAACCACGCTGGGTGGCTCTGTGTCCCCAGGACCCAGCCCTCCATCAGGCCCTTGTCCTAGTCAGATTATCTGTCTACCAGAGCGCCATGCACTGGCCTGGGGCTGCCACCACTATTTTTCATGTTGTTTTTTGGGGGAAATAAGATACAAATAGACAATAGCAAAACTTTGTTAGCAAGTTAATTTTACACATCCCCTTACCAAGTTAAGGGCACGATTATGCAAAGCAATTATAGGTCCACAATTTCATTTCCATCCTAGTCTCCTGCAGTCATGTCTGCAGAGGGGTGGTGCCCAGATGAGCAGGTGCAGAGAGGAGGGCTGTGGTAGAGCAGCAGCCGAGGAAGAGGCCCTGCAAGGGGAGCACAGCTGCTCTCCACCCCTCCTCGCTGTCAGAACACTCGCTGTGTGTCTGTCCTCCAGTCACCTTCCAGTGCCTTCCAGAAAGAGGAAAGTGTAGTCGAAATAAAAGCTTTGGTCTCAGTCCATTTTCTAGCTCCTAAGTGACACACGCGAGTCACAGAGGGCAATGCTGCAGGGTTCCACTCAGAGGGGAGGCCTAAAGTAGTCAAACCCACGGAAGCAGAGAGGGTGGTGGTGGTCAGGGGCCGTAGGTGTGAGGACAGGGTGCTGGTGGAGGGGCACAGAGTTCGGGAAGCCCGGGGAAGCTCTACAGATCGCTCCACCATGCTGCCCATAGTCAAACATGGTGGACTGTGCAGTGAAACAGGCGCTGGGAGGGTGGATCTCACCTTAAGTGTTCGTATCACAATGAAATAAAACCAAAGAACCAAAGCACCCCTTGTACCCAGCCTGTTCAGCAGGGGGAGGGGGCGGCCAGCTCTCCTCTCATTCCTGCCTCCTCCCCAGCTCCGAGCTCAGACCCCTGAGCGGCAGTGGGAAGGGGAAGCCAGGGGAGAGGAACCTCCTTTCTACTTAACTGGTGACGGGTTGCTCATTTGGTGGGAATGCCCCCAGTGTGCAAGCTCTTTCTGAGGCCCAGGGGCAGCCTCGGGGAAGGAATGCCCACCCACCCGCACCGTCCCCGACCAGGTGTTCTCCAGCCGCTGGACCCTGACCAGCCTGGATGGGCTGTCAAGGGGGCTGCTTTGAAGTGGCTCATGCCAGCCCCTCTGGGCCTGGGCCTGCACAGCGGGGACTGTGTAGGGTGTGCAGCAGCGGCCATGACCAGTCTCCTCGCATGTCCTGAGAACCTTCGCCACCTTCTCCCAGGAATTCCCGCGCAGCAGGGCTCTCCTCGGCGGTGACAGGAGCAAGTGCGCTCTGTGCGGGGAGCCCGGCTCCATGGCACCAGCTCTGCCTGCCCCGGGCTCTCCCGGGCCCTCTCATTGGCCTGAGGTGGAGCGAGGTCCAGAGGGCGGGAGAGGCAGGAGCAATGCAGCACTGTCTTCTCCCCAGTCGACCTCAGGGACCCCCGTGTGGCCACTGTCTAGGGCAGCTCTCTGGTGGGTGGTCTCCCCTGGCCACTGTGGACGCCACGCAGGACGTGCCTGGTGTCTGTTTTAAATGTGAGGGTACTTATTGCTCATTTTCCTCAACTTTGAGTCTTTCACTGACTTTCTAGATCAGAGGAGACCCACTCATTCCCCATCTTTTTTTAAAATATATTTTTATTGATTTCTCACAGAGAGGAAGGGAGAGGGATAGAGAGAAACATTGATGAGAGAGAAACATCGATCAGCTGCCTCCTGCACACTCCCTACTGGGTGTGCCTGCAACCAAGGTACATGCCCTTGACCGGAATCGAACCTGGGACCCTTAAGTCCACAGGCCGATGCTCTATCCATTGAGCCAAACCGGTTAGGGCTCATTCCCCATCTTGTTCACACACACACATGCACACATGTGCACACACATCCATCAATGAACTCACATGGCCTTCCATGTCCTGCAGCCATGGCCACACCTGCCCGGCTGAGTCAGGTGCTTCTCTAAGGCACAGCCCTGGCATGCCTGGTAAGACCGAGCGCCTCGGGTCCATGACTGCTGTGCCCCTGCACAGGCGAGGCCGGTGCGATGGGAAGACACTTCTGCAAGGAGCAGCTGTGCCTCGCGGGGAGATGTGGAGGCCCCGACAGTGGGCTGGGCCCGGAGATGGGCGGTAGCACTCTCCCCACACAGGGTGGGAGGAGCCAATCTCTCCACCTAGCACAGAGGTCAGTGTTGTTATGCCTCTCCCTGGGGTGACCCTGGGCATCTGGCCGCGCTGAAGCTTACCCAGAGAGAAGTCGCCTGCCCCGTTCTACCTGCCATAGAAGCAGGCCCCCAGCCGCTGGGCCGTTGGGGTGGCCTTCCCTGCTCTCCCGCTCACAATACCCTGAGGTCTGGGCCGCTCTCTGGCCTCCACTGACCCTTACTGCCCGAGGCTCTCTCTTCCCACTGAACCCCCCTTTCCTCGTGTGGATAATGATGGAACTGCTAGCATTTGGGGGCTCGCTTTATAACTACATGCATTTTTCCAATTTCTCAGAAGAATCACTGAGGTGGATGTTGTAACTGCCTGCCCTTTACAGTCGAGGAAGCTAAGGCCCAGACAGGTCGGTCACACAGAGGTTGTGGGTGGGATTGGAATCGGGTCTGTCCGATTCCAAAGCTCATTCTGGAATCATCCCTTCAACAAAAGTTCACCAGAGACCTCCTGTGTCCCGTGTTTTAGAGCCTGTAGATCTAACAGTGGACAGTGCGAGGCCCTGCCCTCAGGGGCTTCCATCTTTAATTTACTTTGTTCAGTTCCTGAGGATATAAAATAAAATGTGGGACACAGTCAATTTGCAATGACTATGTAGGGGCTTCCATTTCTAGAGGAGGGGCAAGCGACAGGGAGTTAAAAGTGTGGACCCATGAGGTAAGGCAGGTGCTGATCCAGGCGGTGGTGATGATCAGAGCAGGGCTAGTGACTGGAGCGCCGCCCAGGCACCAAAAGGGCGCGGCTCCTTTCTCGGTCCAGCACGCACCTGGCTGTGGATTCGACCCCTGGTTGGGGTGTTTACGAGAAGCAACCGGTAGATGTTCCCCCTCATGTCGATGTTTTTCTCTCCCGCTCCCTCCCTCCCTCTCTAAATATGAGTAAGAACATACCTTCAGGTGAAGATTAATAAAAAAAAAAAGGGAGAAGGAGAGGGCTTGCTCTTCAGAGGGCCGGGGGCCTCTCGGAGGCGGCAGCTCTGGGCTGTGCTGCAGACCAAACATTTGTGTCCTCCCCAGTTCATGGGCGGAAATCTAATCCCCAGTGGGATGGAGCTGGGTGGCCCTCGGCAGGCGGTTAGGCCAGGAGGGTGGAGTGCTCATGAACGGACTGGCCTAGAAGCGCCTCTGGAGCCCCCCAGCCCTTCCACCCGCGAGGACCTGCGAGAAGACCCCCCTTCCTCCTCCCCGTGCACCGGCAGGAGGCCCTCCCCAGACACGGACGCTGCTGGCCTCTGATCTGGGATTTCCCAGCCTCCAAAATTGTGAGAAATAAATGCCTGTCCTTTAAGCCGCCCAGACCACAGTATTTTGTCACCGCAGCCGAAAGGACGAATGCAGGCTGAGCTAAGGGAGAGAATGAGCCCCAGACCTTGGAGAGAGGAGCCTTTTGGGAAGGCGTCAGCCAGCTGGGAGGTGGGGGGTAAGGGGGTAGGCAGGCTTGGGTTCCAGGCGAACCAGGACCCTGTGGCGGACAGCAGCAAGGGGCAAAGTGCTAGGAGGGGCTTGAGGGCACAGCAGCTGGAGGACGTAGTGAGGGGTTCAGCGCTTCATGCTCTGCGGGCTGGAGGCCAGGGGTCTGGCTGCAGCAGTGCGAGCTGTGGGCCTGAGGCGCATCCTCCGGCTGCTGCGCAGAGGACAGTTGGGGTGCGGATGGGAGAGACTGTGGCGTGGCCAGGCCAGCGCAGAACGGGGACTGCGGGGTGCCGGTGAGGAGCGCTGAGGTGTGGGTGATCTAGAGAGCGGGACCAGTACGAGTTGCCGGGGGATTAGACGTGAAGTGCGCAAAGAGAAGCGTCAAGGTTTTGTCCTGAGCAGGAAGGATGGGGCTGCAGTTCACTGGGAGGGGAGGAGGTCCGCTGGGGACATGGGTGGGGCACTGCCGGTGCAGGACATGTCACCTCGGGAGCCCATGAGATGCAAGCACAGGCACAGCCGGCCACCGGACACAGGGTCTGGAGCTGGGGGGATGGGGGGGGGGGACCTGCGGCGCGGAGGCCTGGCTGGGCCTCCAGCATCTTGAGGGACCTCACAGCCACGGGTGGGACAAGGCCCCGGCGACTGTGCGTGGAGAAGAGGCGCAGGGAGGCTGCGAGCTGGGCTGTCACGCGGGCCTGGAGCGGAAGAAGGACCAGGGAAAGAGGCAGCGATTTGGGAAGACACCCGAACAGGCCGCGTCAGGGCCGAGCTGAGCACCCACAGCACTGGGGGCCACACAGCTTCTCACTGTCCCGCTGCCCTGTGCCGGGGCCTCTGTGCACGCAGCTCCCCCTCCTCTCTCAAGGGCATGAACCTCGCCACTGAAGCTGCCCCTCTCTCCTGCATCATCGTCAACCCCCACCCCCCAGGCAGGTGACCTGACAGCTGTTCTTCCAAGTTTAAGAAAGGAAGGCCTCCCCCCTTGCCTCGTCTCCCTCCAACTCCTGGCCCCTCTCCTCGCTCTGCTCCCTGTTACAGCAAACACAGAGGAGTCCTGCTCCTGCTACTGTGTCAAATGCTCCTTCTGCAGTGAAATGAGCTGAGAGGATGCCTTCTCGGAATGCAGGTGCTCGCAGAGAGGGGCGTGGGGAAGCATTGAGCAGAGAAAATGGCGATTTGCTGGATGGCGTGTTGGGTGTGTGACCACGGCACTGAGGTGGGCCGGGCAGTGAGTGTGCGCGCGAGTGTGAGTGGGTGTGTTTCCAGCCACGGTCAGCTGTTCGAGTGACGGTACACAGGAGAGAGAGATGCGTTTACTTCTCCAAGCCTGGGCCATGAGGAGAGGAGGAGAAATGGCTAAGTGAGTTCAACTTCTCTCTCTCTCTCTCTCTCTCTCTCTCTCTCACACACACACACACACACACACACACACACACACACACCCTGGGGAGATAGCAGAAGAGAAATCTAGGGAAGGGATACAGACTATAAAAGAAGCAACCAGTGAGCCGCGTGGCATGTAGACAGAGCTGAGACAGAGCACGGGGACTGGGGGGAGGGGTGGGGTGGGGGGGGGAGGGTTGCAGTCACGAAGAAGCGGCGTGTAACAAGACCCGGAGGCGGCCATGGAGGGAAGAATGTGGTGTCTGGGACAGAGTGCTCCAGAAAAAGGGAGCCGCGAGTGCAAAGGCCCTGGAGGGGGCCAGGGTGTTTATGGGGCAGCCAGGGCCAGTGAGTGTGGCAGGCACAGGGGAGGTGGCAGAGCCATCCCGGGGCCCGGGTGCACCGCTCCAGCTCAGCCCTGCTCTGGGTAGACGGCAGCCACGGGAGGATTCTGAGCAGAGAAGGGGCAGGAGCTGGCTGACAAAGTGACAGTCATTCTGGCCACTGTGCAGACGAAGGGGATCAGCTGGGGTGTCCAGGTAAAGCCAGGGAGAGAGTGGAAGAGATGAGAAGTGGTGCTTTCTTTTTTTTTTTTCAAAAGGGGAAAGGGGGGGGTGTGGGGGAAGAAGAGAGAGAGAGAGAGAGAGAGAGAGAGAGAGAGAGAGAGAGAGAGGGGGAGAAAGACATCAATGATAAGAGAGAATCATTGATCAGCTGGCTCCTGCACACCCCACACTGGGGATTGGCCCGCAACTCAGGCATATGCCCTGACGGGGAATGGAACCGTGACCTCCAGGCCAACACTCAACCACTGAGCCAAACCGGCCAGACAGTGGTGGGTTTTGAATATATTTCCCAGGCATTGCTGAGAGTTGAGGACATATGAGGAACCATGGCGAGGGACTGTGGGATGCGAGGGAGGAAGTGAGGACATGCAGGGTCGGGTCCGTGGAAGTGGCCAGGTCACTGGACTTGAGGCACCCAGGGTGCGGAACTGCAGGAGTGGAGATGTGGAATCCACAGGGGTGTGGGCTAGAAATGCCGGAAGTGCTCAGAGAGGAGGACGGGTGAGATGGAGGCTGGAAGGCTGATGCCCCATTCCAGTGTGTGACTGCAGGCGCTGGTGGCCGACGCGGAGGGTGGAACTGAGAGAAGTCCCCTGTGTATTGACAGCCCAGCATGGTGACGGAGGTAGATTCGAGAGAGACGGAGCAGATTATGACAAAAGGAGGAGGGGGACACAATGAGTGTTTGAAGGAAGCCTCCTTTAGGAGGAGGGAGGAATAGAGCCTGGGAAGTGGCCACTGTCTATTCTGTGCCCAGTGGCACTGGAATTGGGAGAGGAAGTCAGCATGTCTTCAGGAAGCCAGGCTCCCCCCGCCAGCAGAGGGTGTGCCAGGGCTGGGGACATGATATGGGGTCCCAATGGGCGGAGGTTTTAGGGAGCCGGGAGATGGGGTTGGCTGGGGCTGAGTTGCGCTGTTTGGGGGAGGCCTGGGCAGGGGGTGACTGGAAGGTGCGATAGGCAGGTGTCCGGGAGTCTGTGAGTCAGAGGCCTGGGAGCTGTGTGTGTGCCCTTCTCTCCCACCCCATTCAGTTCACAGAACAAGCCACCTGCTGATTCCAGGGCTAAAGTCACTGACATCGAGGCCTCCAGGCGCCTGACACGTGAGTTGTCTGTCCCTTCCCACTGCCTCAGTGTTGAGGAGCAGGGCAGCCACTTCTGGCCGCAGGGCTGGTGGTCCTTCTGCTAAAGATCTAGTCCAAGTTCCAGAGCCTCAGCACTCTCATAGTTGTCATTTCAGGCCTCCTCTAGGCTGGTCTGGTGTTGTTTCTCATGTTGGGGCAGCCGGAAGGACGCTCCTGGGAAGCAGTGGCGTATGGAGGAGGCCTTGCCACAGGGACTCTGGGCCTTTGAAAACTCCTGATCAGCCATCACCTCCTCCAAGAAGCCTTCCCTGACTTGTGCAAAGGTTCTTCCAATATTTTTTCAGGAGCAGCAAGATTTTTCACAAATAATTTAGGCCTTACAGGCCACATATGGTCTCTGCTGTACTAGTATATTCTTCTTTGTTTAACTGTTTGTTTTATACAACCCTTTAAAAATGTAAAAAACATTCTTAGCTAGTTGACTGTACCAAAACAGGCCAAAGGTTAGATTCAGCCTGCGGCTACAGGTTGCTGAGCAACTTGTTCAAATCACCATTAAAACGTTTTGCACACTAATTTCTGAGCTACTAGAGGACAAGGACTGAGTTTTACGCCTCAACACCTGACACAATGCTAGGGGAGTGAACTAGTGATGCGGAATAAAAGCCTCTGGCATGTCCCAATTAACTCTTTTATCATTATTCTTTTCTAGACACCTGCATCTCTCAAGTTAAATAAATCACCGCCCCACGACTTTCAAGTCATCCATCTGGTCACGCCTCAGATGTACACCGAGCTCCCAGGGATATCAATGGCTCTCACTCATCAAGCCCCATATACAGCAGGTCTACTTAGAGTCCCGAGGACACAGAGGTAAAGCTGACATCATGTGTGTGTTGCATGTGTGCATGCATACAAGCCTATGCATGTGTGTGCACATGTGCTCATACATGTGATTCAAGTGCACACCACTCGACCTCCGTGTAGCCAGGGTCACACTGACATGCCTTCTGTGGTCCCTGCTCTCCAGCGGGATCATGTGGGTTAATCCTGACCACTTCTCTGGAGGAGGGAATTCACTTAAACAATCATATAATTGCATTTTCAGCACCATTAGGTACCTAATTACATGACTAACTGTCCTCGATCAGGCTGCACGTGTAAATAATGATGATTTAATTAGCCATGCTCTGTTATTGGATTTCCAGAAGGCTCATCAGTTGGCAAACAGGAGGCGGAAAGTGTTTTCTCCTTCCTTCCCGAGTTTGACAGGCAGGCTCTGCAGAGCCCTGTGTCCTGCTGGGAAGCAGCGAGGTGGTGAGGGCAGTGGAGGAGGGTTTGGAGCCTCCGGGGAGCCCAGGGAGGCACTGAGTGTCGCATCCCAAAGACACAGCAGCAGGGCGTGCCTGCAGGGCATGCCCAGGGGAGGCCGTGACCCAAAGACAATGGCACCTCCAGTTTAGGAAGGACACAGAAGGGTCCTAGCAGGGAGGAGAGCCACCGGAGCAGGGAGCCAGAGAGGGGCCACAGGGATGGGCGGGGGTGCTGAGACTCACTGTTCCTACCTGTGCAGAGGACCCGAGGGGCCCACCCCAGGACAGCTGTGAGGATGACATGGGAGGATGCACAGAGACAGAGCAGCAGGAGTTCACACGCACACGTGAGTGCTGATACTGAGGTGCTGCTATGACTTGGTTTTGCTGTTGGAGTCGTGTTTGAAAAGGGTGCTAGCAAAGAGAGGGGGCATTTTGATTTAAATGTTGGGGGTATATTGCTTGGGGGGGTGGTGACAAGAAGGGCAAATGCACATCAACCAGCTGCTCTTTACGGAAATCATCTTAACACACTCCAGGGGCATCCTGCCGTGCGGCTCAGGGAGCCTGGGCTGTGACACAGAGACAGTGTGAGTCCTGGCACCCCACACACACCCCACACCACACACCACACACGACACCCTACACCACACACATACACTACACACACCACACACATACACTGCACACACTACCGTCACACCACACACCACATACCACACACCACACGCCACACACATACACTGCACACACCACCGTCACTACACACACCACATTCCACACACCACACACCACACACATACACTGCACACACCACCGTCACTACACACACCACATACCACACACCACATACCACACACATACACTGCACACACCACCGTCACTACACACACCACATACCACACACCACACACCACACACATACACTGCACACACCACCATCACTACACACACCACATACCACACACCACACGCCACACACACACCACTGTCACCACACACCACATACCACACCCATACATACCACACACCACACACCACACGCCACACACCACACACACACACTGCACACACCACTGTCACCACCCCCTTTCCTCACACAGGGCCTCTGGTGGGGAGAGGTCTGAGGCCCGTTCCTGGGACTTGGGGAGCGGGAAGTGCTTGCTCATGGCTTCCTGAGCACCCCTCTGTGCTGTTAGCCTCCTCTGTTCTCTGGGTGTCAGGACAGGGACGGAGCGTCAGGAAATCACGGATTCACCTCATCTTGCATCAGACAACATAGCCAGGAAGTGGCCTGACCCTGGCGCCAGGCCCTGTGCTGCCTCTGAGCGTGGGGAGGAAAAGCCATTTCTCTTCACTCTCTGCCCCAGCACCCCTGACCCCACCCTTCCCTGTTTTCCTGACAGCGGCTTCTCTATGACACCGATGTCCCAACGTCACCAGGCACACTGCTGCTCCATCTCCCCAGCCCCAACCCCAGCTCCCAGCTGCAGTTCAGGTCTTGGGAGGGATACTTCCCCACATTAATATTGCAAAAGCAAAGGCACCACGAACACATTCATCACTCTTCCTCTGTCAGTTTGAAACCCCTTGATACAAATCAACTGCCATCTGAAGTAAATGTTTCTTTCACAGAAGGCGACAAATGCCCTGGAGACTAATCAGAAAAAGCCACCAACTCCGACTTGTTTCACCGTAGAGTTTTGTAGGGGCGTGGTTGAAGCTGGGCAGCTGGTGGGTGTTTAGGGGCCAGCAGGGTGGTGACCTGGCTCACTCCTGAGGTTTCGGTGCAGTCACTATACCCAGGAGGCTTTGCCCACCTTCCTCATCGGTGATCTCAGCACTTCAAGAGCAGGTCTGAGATCTCACACACAATTTTAGGGGCAGGAGGGTAAGTACAAACACGGTTTTCTATTCTGTCAGACGGGTGTCTAATTTCTTAAGCAGGTCAAGCAACAGAGTGAAAACAGAGTAAACAAACAGACATTTGCCAGCTGTAGGGTTGGGTCCATTTGAGTATCAGGATTAGGTCTCCCAGAAAAACCAGATAGTCTAACAGATTTCCAATAAGCTTATTATTTTTAGTATGGATGCTTTTATATTAAAACAAATGTAGGTGTTCTTTTAATTTTACACCTTTCAGAGAACTATTTTGAATTGTATTTTGGGAAAAATAAAAGCATCAGTTTTAGTTAGGAAGAAAAAAAGGAAGAAAAAAACAAGAATGACTAAATCCAGTAGCTATATTGAGTTTATTTCCCTCTCTTCCTTTTCCTTGTCTTATTACTTCTCCTACCATCACTACCACATTCAATATCATTAATAAACTGTACTATTTATCTGCTTGGTGAATAATGGGCCATGAAGAGTTTTAAAGGTCAGGTTAGAGAAGCTGGGTCTTCTGTGGGGAGTGAGCAGGTGAGAGATTACAGGGGAATAAAAGGGATTCTTTAGAAATTCTGAAGTAATTCAGGGATGAAGGGAAGGAAGGCTTCTTTCTTCCAAGATTAAAAAAACATTTGAGAGCTACCAAAAATGAGAGACCAACAGAACTGAGGATAGTGGACATGGAGAGGGAGGTATGGTGTGAGGTCAGGGCTCCAGGAAGGCACACCTGGTAAGGCTGGGAGTCTTGAGGTTTAGAGAATTTGAGGTTCTGGCAAGAGTATAATTACAAGTTGATGAAAGAGACATCAGTGTGTTGGGAGTGATAGAAGGGTTATGAATAATGATTTATTATTTTGTATTTAAGTATATTCAATTATTAAATCACTTCCACACATTATTTAAAGTAATTTTCAAATTATTTAAAAATTACTATGTTTCAGATTTTCAAATTTATGTAAAAAGCAGTTTTCAGCCATCGTGGGAGACATCTGTGAGGTGGGTGGAAGGGATGAGTGAGAAGGGAGCCACGCTTTTGGAGACTAGCAATGCCCCAGCTACGCAGAAGTTTTTGCAGCGGCGCCTGGCCCGGGACTCAGGGAGGTGGGCCAGCCACAGCAGCAGGAGCCTCTTGCTCATGGCTCTCAGCTCCGGCTGCACATTCGCATCACCTGGGGCCCTTTAGAAAACACCCATGCCCAGGGCCCCTCCTCCTAGTGCTACCAGATAAAGTGCAGGAACCCAGTTATATCTGAGTTTGAGATAAACAACACTTTTTTAAAAAGTATAAATATGTCCTAAAAATTACATGCCAACTCCACAGACTGTTCAGTTCTTTCATCAACTCACCAGATAGACTGGGAGTTTCCCGGCAGGGACACACCCAGAGGACAGCACTCCCGGTCATGAGCCAAAGCCACAGGCACAGCCAGCCTGAGTTCCACACTGTCATCTCACAAGTTCCCCTCCCACCTGCCCCACAGGAGCCCCCTGTGGGTCACACCCATGTAGGTCACATGGACTCCCTCTGTTTCCCATTCCCCGGTGCTGGCTCATGCCGTTCCCTTGGCCTGAAATGCCCACTCCTGGCCTGTCTGGTGGATGCACACACATCAACCCACACGGGCCCAGCTCCACTCACAGGGGGTGTTTGTTCTGCCCTTCCAGGAGGAGTGACCTCCTGTCACTGAGACAGACTCATCAAACATGTCAGAGCGGACTCCTGTCATTGCGGGAAAGGCAGGGGCGTCTTTCTCCCGATGTCCCAGCATTTTGCAGTGTGGCTGGCACATAGTAGGTAGTCATCAAAAGCTTACTGAGTGAAAGCTCCCTCAGTTCAGTAAAATGCAGCAGAGAAGTCATCCAGACACCTGCAGTCATCGCTAGACCAATGCACCTGAGCACCTACTAGGTGCTAGGTCAGTGATGGCGAACCTTTTGAGCTCGGTGTGTCAGCATTTTGAAAAACCCTAACTTAACTCTAGTGCTGTGTCACATATAGAAATTTTTTGATATTTGCAACCATAGTAAAACAAAGACTTATATTTTTGATATTTATTTTATATATTTAAATGCCATTTAACAAAGAAAAATCAACCAAAAAAATGAGTTCGCGTGTCACCTCTGACACACGTGTCATAGGTTCGCCATCACTGTGTTAGGTGGTCAAAACCACCTCCGGGGCTTACCTCCCACACTGCAGAGTGTGTTACATGCGCTACTCCCGTGACTCTAATGACTCAGCGAGGCACTTACTGATTTCAGGGAAGGGATGTAAGAAGCCCCGTCCGTCTACCTTCCCCAGGCGCCAGCTCACCTGAGCAGCCCCTGGCTGGTCTCTTGCCCGCCCTCAGTCGGCCCTTTCTCTGGCTTCCGCATTTGCCAGCCTTGGTGCCTGGGAGAGTCACATTTCTTGATATTTCAGTTGCAACCCCAGGCCTGGAGATCAGTCTCCATCTCAGGGCAGACCACCTGCAGGATGCTGTTGGGGGTTTGAGTAGGAGATACACCCTGGCATGCCGCCAGCTTTTCCCGCAAGTTCTGGGCCCTCCCCGGCACCATCCTGTGGTCACCTCTGGGTGGCAGCACCTTCCAGGAAAGGTTCCAGCCACTGGCAGGGTGCCCTGCGGCCCTGCCCTGTGGGAAGGTTGTGGCTGGCGGCCCGTGGCCGCTGTATGCATCTGTATGCACAAGAGCCCGGGGGGAGGGCAGCCAGGTGTCGCTGGGCTCATGCTGACTGCTTTTCATGGGTCTGCTCCACGCTGGGGCGTCCCTGCACCTTATCACACTGATGATGCTTCTCACAACACCGGCTCCCGTGGGACAACACGGTCTGCGGTGCCTCTCATCAGCTGAAGTCCCAGGCAGCCCTGCCAGCAGGTATGTCCACCCCTCTTTACACAGGAGAAGATTCAGGCTCGGAGACAGCATCCCTTGCGAAGGACAGAGTGAGGACAAACCCACACCTGAAACCAAGGGCCCGCTGCTGCCCACTGCGGCCCAGCCCTGCCCTGCCACCCAGGGTGAGGCTGAGCTGGTGATGGCGTCCTGGTGGCCAGCGGTGATGTGCCCTCCACCTGTGGTTTCCGGGGTGCACTGGGCACAGCTCTGTGAAGCTGGGATGAACAGCCCATTTTACAGATTACATAACTAAGGCCAGAGAGGCCCATTTTACAAATTGGATAACTAGGCTCAAAAACAGCCCGCTAACCCAGTCTGTCCTACCCTAAGGGTAGGAAGCTTACAGTGACCCAAGCCTAAAGGAGGAGGAGCTAACTTTTGAAGGTAGGATTTCTGCCTTTAAATAGGGTGTGCGTGACGTGCGGGGTGGAGGTTGGGGGACCAGTTCTTTACTCTCCTTCCAATCAGAGCTCCCAGGAGGGAGGAAGGCAGCCAAGGGGCCAGCAAACCTGGCTTCAAACCTGGTCACACATCAGAAGCCCTTCTAAGTCGCAGTGTCCTGCCCATAGAACGCAGCGGGTGCCTCCCAGGGAACCTGAGCGGGTCCAGATCCCACTCAGAGTCCTGATGCACCATGGGAGGCTCAGCTCCCCCGCCTGCTCCCCGCCCGAAGGCCCCTGTAGAGACCGCTGCCCCATCACCCTCCTTGCCAAACCCTTGTCCCCAGTGGCTCCCACAGTCCTACTGCCTGTGGCCACCAGAAGCTTGCCTTGGTGTCCAAGGCAGGAAAGCTCCCTGCCTCGTGGGCCCTATTCTGAGGGCTGGGCTCCAGGTGCGGGCCTCAGAAATCAGCTGTGAGTGGCCGGGCCCAGGGCCACCTTATCAGCACCCGACCTGCCAGCGCGGCCCGAGTCCCCTGCAGCTGCCTGATAAGAGGTTTAGCTCTGCCCTCGTCACTCCTGGGCCTTATCAGAGGCAGGCCTGCGGGAAAGCATTTCCATCCGCGGAACGAAGGGGAGGGAAGAAATACAACGCCCTTGCACTCGGACACAGTCAAGCCGGGTGGCTGCCTGTGAGGCAAAGGGCTGTCCTCAGCCAGGGCTCAGGGCAGGCACCCATGCCCCCCCGCCCCCAGCATGTGGGGACCCCCACGTGGGCCTGAAGGGCACAGCTGAGCTGAGACTGAAGGCTGGCTCTCTAAGGGCGCCTCCGTGTGTGTGTGTGTGTGTGTGTGTGTGTGTGTGTGTGTGTGTGTCCATACCCACAACTAAGGCATCGCTCAGGTGCTCCTCAGGAATCCTCCACCATCTCTTCCTTCCCCCTCTGCTCCCACCACAAGGCATGCTGGCCCAGCTCGCACCCCTTTGCTAGAGATTAGCTGAGATGCTGAGGGCTCCTCTCTCAGGGTCAGAGCCTCCTACAGGTCATGAGCAGGGGCGTGGAGGACCCACATGCAGGAGGAGGATGGAATCCCAGCAGCTCCAACAGGTGAACGGGCTCCCTGCCACCTCACTTGTCTGACTTCACCTCCTAGTTTCCACTTCCCACCCTTCTCCCCCAGCCGCACGGCTCTTGGCTGTTCCTGATCCGGCCAGGCCTCTTCCTGGCTCGGGCCTGGGCACTTGCTGTGCTCTCTGCCTCCCCTGGCTTCTCTCAGACAGCCCTGTGTTTCTTTAGGTTTTTCTAAAACATCACCTCCCCGAACGGAGACTTCTGTGGCCGTGCTCTGTAAATGGGACCCCTCGCACCCCGTGGCCCTCTCTGTCTCCCTCACTTGATTAGCACCACCTGACAGCTGCGCCTTATACCCACGTATCTCGTGTCCACCTGTCCATCCCACCAGAATGTGAGCTCCCCTTCGGGACCTCAACCAGGGCTGACACGCAGTTGGTGCTCAATAGGTGTGCATGGACCATGACTCCGGGGCCACAAGCTTGCTGGTGCCAGGGGCAGAGGCCAAGGCCAGGGCACAGATGCAGGGTCGAACTCAGGGCCCACCATTTTGTAACTGGTCAAATCGGCCACACTGCTCCCTGTGAGTCTCCATCTCCAAACCCGAGAAGAGGGGGAGGGCCCAGTGGTTAGTGCAGTGCCCTGGCCTGACAGTGCCACGTGGGGTGGGATATCCCTTGCCTGGATCCTGGGTGAGAGGCCTGGCTCTTTGAAGGCTCGGCGAGCGGGCTGGCTCTCTAGCTGAAGGCCAGGGAGAGCCTGTCCTACAAGTGCTGGCTGAGGTGAGGGCTCTCTCCTGGTCAGCAGTGGAGCCCCATGCGCCTGTGTTACAGAGGGAGTAACAGGAGGGCAAGAGAGAGGCTACAAGGAGGACCCACCCCTTTGGCCGCCCGGGAAGATCGAGTCATGGGAGTCAAGGCACATCACCCAGGCCCAGCCGGACCCAAGTGGGCCTCCCTGCCTGCTGCCGGGTCCCTGACCTTGGCTGTGGGCCTTTTCCATGGCTTCTTGTCCATCGGTGAAGCCATGGTGTCCCCAAAGAGAGGTGCAATGGGGCCAGTGGGCTCAGGCCTAGAAGTGGAACCATGAGAATTCTCCTGTTGGCTTAAGTCAGAAGTTGGCAAACTTTTTTGTTGTTAATCCTCACCGGAGGTTATTTTTTCCATTGATTTTTAGGGAGAGTGGAAGGGAGAGGGAGAGGCAGAGAGAAACATTGATGTGAGAGAGACACATCGATTGGTTGCCTCCTGTGCGTGCTCCAACCTAGGATCGGGGATTGAGCCTGCTACTGAGGTACATGCCCTTGACCGGAATCAAATCTGCGACCTACGGTCTGCAGGCCATCACTTTAACCAGTGGTTCTTAACCTTCCTAATGCCTCGACCCTTTAATACAGTTCCTCATGTTGTGGAACCATAAAATTATTTTTGTTGCTACTTCATAACTGTAATTTTGCTACTGTTATGAATTGTAATGTAAATATCTGATATGCAGGACATATTTTCATTGTTCGTGACCCACAGGTTGAGAACCGCTGCCACTGAACAACTTGGCTAGGGAGTCAGCAAATGCTTTTCATAAAGGCCACATAGTAAATAGTTTAGGCATTGTGGGACATAAGTTCTTTGTGACAACTCTTCCTTTCTTACATGAAAGCGGTCATAGACCCATAAACAATGGGTGCAACTGTGTCCAATAAAACTTTATTTATAAAAGGAGGTTGTAGGCTGAATTTGGCCTGTGTTGCAGGCCCCCATGTGTCTTTTTTCTCAGGCTAACATTTGCTGAGTGCTTCCCCAGCGAGGCCTGGGCCTTCACCTACCTTTGCATTTAAGGGCCGGAAGCTCAGGGACCGAGTGGCTTATGTGCACCTTGAACACATGTCTGTCATACTCGAAACCTGCACTTTCAACCCACGTGACATTAGAACACAGGACACTGTCCAGGTCCGTGCCCACCTGGTATGGGTTAGAGGTCAGCTGCACCTGGGCCCACTGCAGCCTGAACCCCCAGGAGGCTGTAGGACCCCAGGGTCACAGAGGCCAATGTGGGTGGTCACTATCCCGACGCCACCCTCACTGGTTAGTGCTGGAGCTGACAGCAGCTGGCAAGGTGGCCTGCTGAGTCTGTCTCTGGCCTAAAGCCTATGCAGGGTCCAGGCCATCTCTGCAGGTGAGGGCTGTGGCCCCAGCCCCTGGGACTTCTCCAGGCAACCCCACGATGGGTGTGGCCCTGTCACAGAGGGACTGCCCAGGAAATCCAGAGCTCCAGGTCATCAAGTACCATAAGAAGACAAGTGGCCAATCCAAGTGGCCACAGCCTGGGTCTGGCCCAGGGAGGCTGGAGGGGATCTGGGCAGCGTTTTGCAGCAGTACAGAGGCCGCTGGAGGCTGTTGGCTCAGTAAACACACCACGAACTAAGGCCAAGGAACTCAGATAACCATGGGACCTCAGAAGGGAAAGTCCTGGAAACAGCGGGGAGAGGCAGTGAAGAGGTGAGGAAACGAGTCGCCCAGGAGCGCCCTGAGCGGGGAGCAGCCTCAAGGGCCCCTGGACTCCGAAGGAAACCATGGATCTCATCTGCCTTGGACCGCAATGTCTTAAAGATGGGCTTGGACTTTCTCAGCATCGTTTGTTTTCTCAGTGAGCGACCAACACCTTTTCACACAAATGAGTTGCTTTAAAATAACATGTTCTAGAACAGCGGTTCTCAACCTGTGGATCGTCCAAGACCATTGGAAAAACACATATATAATTACATATTGTTTTTGTGATGAATCACTATGCTTTAATTATGTTCAATTTATAACAATGAAAATACATCCTGCATATCAGATATTTACATGACGATTCATAACAGTAGCAAAATTACAGTTATGAAGTAGCAACGAAAATAATTTTATGGTTGGGGGTCACCACAACATGAAGAACTGTATTAAAGGGTCGTGGCATTAGGAAGGTTGAGAACCACTATTCTAGAAGGTCTTTCAGAAGCTCCACTATTCTTAATAGGCAATGGCCTGGGGGTGATCACCAAAGCCTGGTGTGAATGGAAGGAGTTAAAACGCCCATGGAGACAATGTTCTCTCACTCCTCCTGTGAAAGGAAACTGCTCCACATTGAACTCCCCATTTCCTGCCCACGTGAAAGAGGGGTGGGCAGGGGCTAAGAGATGGCCAAGGGTTGGACCACTTGGGCTCAAGTCACAGCCCTGCCATTCACAACCAAATCCTGAGTCCTGAGGCAGAGGTGTGGCCTGCAGACCCAGCTCACAGGGACAGGGACAGGGACGGGGATGGCTGGCGTCCAGGGACAGCCCAGCTCACATTTCCTGGCACCTATGACAGGCAGCCCAGCCCCGTCCAGAGCGGGCGCCCGTGCATGCCCACAGTTCGTCCTATTTTTACATCCTTGCCACTTGCCCTACTTAGTCATTCCCTGGGGTTAGGGCATTCTCCACAGCAGCCCTGGCCACTGTCTGCTTCTTCAGCGCAGACTCTCAGCTCAACAAGATAAAACTCCATCTGGCTGAGGAGAAACCCACCACACTTCAGATGGCCCATCAGTGTCAGCCAGCATTAGGTCTCGGCTTACAGTTGGGGGTCACATTATCTGAACTTGTTCTTTAAACACGGGGATCTCTCTTTAGCTCTTTCAGTGAACAATCACAAGACTCAGGCATTTCAATCTGGAAGCTGAAATCATTCGACAGGAAATTTCCCACTAGGAGGACTGGATGCTTTTGATCCCTGCCATGGTGTGCGCCTCGGTGCCCAAGAACCCAGCGATGCTTCGAGGGCAAGGGTCCGTGGTCCGAGGTCTCCTCCCCTATCCCCTATCCCCAGGACAGAGGACAGGGGACACGCTGTAACACTCCGTGTTTCTACTGACGGACCAGGGAGGTATATGGTGGATAGTAAGCATTTGTGGGGAGATGGTTTCATAATAAAATCTTCCATCCAGTTTCCTTTCCAACTTTTCAGCTTCCTGGGGCCATAGGGTTCCCGAAGTTTGGTAAGAGTTTTTCTCATGGGATTAACTGGTCAAGGTTGACAGTGGGGGGCACATCGTGATCTGGCTACGGCACACACTTCACCCAATGAGAGTGCTCGATGGCGCCACAGGATGGAAATGTCCAGTATGAAGGGTCCTTGAGATCCAAGCCCCAGAGCACTATCTTGGGCAGCAGAACCGAGCGACAGGGCCTCAGGCAACCGTTCCAGAAGGTGCCGGCAGGAGCTTGCAAACATGGTGCCTTGAAACCCTCAGTGTCCAGAGGTGACTGCGGGCACCAGGCTGCTCACTCCCACACAACAAGCGTCAGAGGGGCTTCTGTCGCCTATATTTTCAGTCTTTATCCAGGAATTTATTTTGTAGCAACATCATTTCTGATTAAAATAACTGCCGTGGAAATCTGTAGCTGTGACACCATTCTTGTGGAGTGGGGACCCCAGGAGGGAAGCCGTTCTTCTATAGGTCCCTTCATTCCCGAGGGGACGAATGAGCCAGGTGTGGCCACTGGCCTGGAGGACCAAGTGGCTGAGAATGGTGTTTGCACCACTTTGCCTCCGATGTTCTTGGTTTTGCTCCCACCCCCAGGAGGCTGGAGACCCTGTGAAGGCACAGTCTGTGTCCCCCTGTCTCCTATGCAGCCCTTGCTCACAGGAGGTGCTCACTGGATTACACTCAAAGGGCACCAGCCTGGATGTGGGGTCGAAGGCGGCCCTCTGCACTGCGTGCCCCAGAAGTGGACGGAGAGCTGCAGGCTCCTGGCTTGTGTCACCTGCTACCCAAGGGGTCACTGAAAACTTGGGGCTTATGAAAGGACCCCTGTCATGTGATAGGCTGGGAGTGAAGAGGGCTGTGTAGGGTCAAATCTGGAAAGTGCCCCAGAATTTAACTCCTGGAACCCGAGTGCGCTGCAAGGCTCCCTGCCAGAGGGAAAGCCGACTTATTAACAGCCTCGTTAATAGATCGCCGTCTTCGTGAATAGACTTGGGGTGGGTTCAAGGAGGGAATGCAAGGGAGAGGCAATGCTGGGCCCCACCTAAAATAACCCAAACTAGCTCACTGAACCCCCCAACCTGTGAGCATGCCCCTGTCTGCCACGCGGCTGAGGGGTCTGGCTCAGGTGAGACCAGACAGAGGGGCTTTGAGAACGCAACGCCGACAGCCGGGCACACTGCGGACATCCCAGACTGAGGTGAAGAGGTGGGCTGGTGCCTGGGAAATGATGGTGAGAGAAACGTTGAAAAGCATACCTAAGGCCAGCGACGCTGTAGGCAGCAGTTCCTCCATTGCTTCCGTTACCTCTGGGGGTAGCGGTGGGTCAGTAGGCCCCATAGCCCTGCCTGCTGTGCTCCAGGCCAAACTAGACTCCAAGAGAGCACTGCTCTGCCTTGAATCTCGGCTCACAGTCTGTCACTGAGAAATGCACGGAAGTGGTAAGGGGCGTATGGGTGTGTGTTCCCATGTGTGTGCATGTGTGCGTATGCCTGTGCACACGTATGTGTCCATGTGTGTATGTGTGCACACATGTGTGTATGTGTGCCTGTATGTGCCCATGCCTGTATGTGTGTGCATGTGTGTATGTGTGAGTGCCTGTATGTGCCCATGCCTATATGCATGTGCACATGTGTGGATGTGTGAGTGCCTGTGTGCATGTGTGTATGTGTCCATGCCTGTATATGTGCCTGTATGTGTGAGTGCCTGTGCACGTGTGTGGGTGTGTGTAGGGCAGAGAGGTACGGGTAACATAGGGTTAATGTCACAGTTTCTTCTCTTTAGTGACATGCAGTCCCAGCATCCTCAGCATCACTCCCTCCTGAGCCCCACTAAAACCCTGGTGACCAAGTTTCTGCGGCACCAACAGTGCACCCAAGGTTACCAGAGACCTCGTCCCAGTCTTGCCCACCTCCTACGCCTGCCTGTGTGAGTCTCACATGTCAAGTTGCTTTTCTGAGCTTCACTGTATGTCCCTGTCAGAGGGGGGCGGCTCTTGAATGAAGGCAGGAAACCGACTTGACAGTGCCAGCGAAGTGTAACGCGCCTGCAGTCCCAGCCCCCGCCTGGGAGAGCTCTACAACAGAGCTTCCAGCCCGGGTGGCTCTGTGGAGGCGGCCCCAGACTGTGGGGCATTATTCTCTCCCAGTGCCCCTGTGGTGACCCTGGGGCAGTTACCCACCACCTGCCCAGCGGAGAGGACCTGCGTGGGGGTGGCCTCAGCTGGCAGGACCCGTAGGCACAGCGGCCCCCGGTGCCTCTCTGAGCATTTCAATAGCAGCTGCCAGGCCAACAGGTGGGGGCTGGCAGAGAGCAGAGCCAGCACAAGTGGCAGAGGCGGGTGAACAAAGGAAGGTTGTTTCTTCTGAGGCCAGGAGAGTGACCTCAGGGCTGCAGGGAGCTGAGCAGAGGGACGGGGTCATGGCAAGCCCCTCCGTCACGGAGCTGCCATGTCCCGGAGGTGGAGGGACATGTCTGGCTCAAGGCTGGGCAGTGCCAGGATGCCCAGGAAGGCCCTGGGGAAACAACCTCGTTGAACGTCGGTGTCAATATTGCCAACTGGCATGAACAGGATCGCATCCCTGTGCTTGTGTATCCCAGAGGGTGTGGAGTAGCCCAACGCTACTCACCAGCCTGCCCTTGGCCCCTGGGCTAAGACCACACCGCGGCCCCTGCCCCCAATCCAGAGTGACCGGCGCAGCTCCAGCAGGCTCTGCCCGGCTCCCTGGGCGCCCTCTGTGGGGCCTCTTTCCACGAAGGTCCCATCGCTCTCTCTGCCCAGGCCTCCCTCTGAATGGTCCCCACGCCCTCATCTGGGGGTCCCCTGGGTACCTGAAATCACCTTGCTCTGGAAAGAACCTCCCTTCATCCTTCCCCCTGTCTCATGTGCATCTTTCTACAGGGACATGAGCGGCTTCCCCAGTAATGACACCGGGCAAAGAAAGCTTGTTTTTAAACTTTTAATTGATGAGCAGCCCAATTTCCTACCTTAAAAAGCCAAGAGAGTAAGAGAAAGGAAGAGACAGAGATAAAGACAGAGGGAGAAACGGAGGTAGAGATAGGGACAGAGGCAGAGGCAGAGAGAGTCCTGGGTGTCCTCGAGCATTTACTTTTGACTCCGTGACTCTTTCTAGGGCAGGAGAGGCAGGAGCAAGAGCAGCCACCACATGTGGCCAGCCCGGGGGTCGCACCGCACTGGGCAGGACTGCCCGGGAAGGAGCGTGAGGGCTGGAGGAGGGGCAGCCCTGCGGAGGCAGCGGAGCCCGAGCCAGGGGAGCAGGGCAGGGTCCAGTGGGAGAGCGACAGTCTGGGGGCCAACAGGCATCCACTCTTAGGCCTTGATGGGCCGCAGGTGTGACCTTCGTCAGCCTGGGTGCTTTGCCTTCACAGTCCCTTCTCTCCCCAATTATTAAAAACTAGGGGCCCGGTGCACGAAATTCGTGCACTGGGTGTGTGTGGGGGGGAGTGTCCCTCAGCCCAGCCTGCCCCCTCTCACATACTGGGAGCCCTCAGGCGCTGACCCCCATCACCCTCCAATCGCAGGATCGGCCCCTTGCCCAGGCCTGATGCCTCTGGCCTAGGCGTCCGGCCCGGGCAGTGGGGACCCACAGCTGCAGCAGCCCCGCGATCGTGGGCTCCGCTTTAGGCCCAGGCAAGGGACCCCTAGCTCCCGGGACTGCCAGCTTCGACCGTGCCCAGCTCCCATCGCTGGCTCCACCCCTACTTCCTGCTATCACTGGCCAGGGCGGAAAAGGCGCCTGATTCTCCGATCATGGCTGGGGGGCAGGGCAAAGGCGGCCCCATGGCCCCCTTTGCCCTGACCCCCAGCTCTTAGCTCCCCCCTGGGTTTCCGATCACTGTCAGTGGCAGGGGGCTTCTTCCCTCTTTCCCTTTCGCCTCCCTGCATTGTGCCTACATATGCAAATTAACCGCCATCTTGTTGGCAGTTAACTGCCAATCTTAGTTGGCAGTTAACTGCCAATCATAGTTGGCAGTTAATTTGCATATAGCCCTGATTAGCCAATGAAAAGGGTAGCTCGTACGCCAATTACCATTTTTCTCTTTTATTAGTGTTGATTGATTTTTATAGTGGCATTGGTATAAAAACTGTAACGCTTAGTCCTAAAAGTTCATTTTTTCCTATTTGAGTTTAAAGGGAACACATATTTTTGTGGGTCTCCAACAGCAACATCAGCCCTAAGCAAGCGCCCGGTGTGGCCCTAAGCAAGGCGCCCGGTGTGCGGGTGGAGCGGGCTGCGCCCTCCCCTGGAAACCTGCCTCTGTGAGCCGCTCCCGGGTCACCGGCCTTGGCTCCCAGCAACCACATCACCTGCCGTCGCTTCAGTTCCAGTGTCATCACGTGCAAAATGGAGAGAAGAATACCTCCCGCGGGGCTGCTCAGGGTGAAATGAGATAACTTACTCGAAATGGAGCTTTGAGTCAGAGAGTCACCATCAGAGGAGAGTGGGTCAGATAATTTATAGAATTTGTAGAAAAGGGGGAACAGAGATTGTGAAATTAAAAATGGACTACTCCAGGTTTCCAGCCACAACTAAAATTATTTCACTAAAATGGGAACTTAAAGGGTGACGATTCAAATGACAGGCAGTCCCAGAACCCGGTCACAGGCAGCCCGGCCGCCACAGGAGCTCAGGCAGGAGCGGCTGGGAGGGGAGAGGAAGCTCTGCTGGGAGAGGTCCCGCAATGAAGGGTCCTGAGAGTCCCCCTGGGAACCGTCAATGGCAGCCCCAAGGGAAAGGAAAGCACGACTATGGGAGAGACAGGAGGTGGCACGCCTGCGGGCGGTGGACGGGGCGGCTCCCATGTGCAGGGACAGGCCCCATGGACGGGGTGGCTCCCGTGTGCAGGGACAGGGCCCTTGGATGGAAAGGCTCCCGTGTGCAGGGACAGGGCCCATGGACGGGGTGGCTCCCGTGTGCAGGGACAGGGCCCATGGATGGGGCGGCTCCCGTGTGCAGGGACAGGGCCCATGGACAGGGAGGCTCCCGTGTGCAGGGACAGGGCCCATGGATGGGGCGGCTCCCGTGTGCAGGGACAGGGCCCATGGAAGGGGCGGCTCCCGTGTGCATGGACAGGGCCCATGGAAGGGGCGGCTCCCGTGTGCATGGACAAGGCCCATGGAAGGGGCGGCTCCCGTGTGCATGGACAGGGCCCATGGAAGGGGCGGCTCCCGTGTGCAGGGACAGGGCCCTGGATGGAAAGGCTCCCGTGTGCAGGGACAGGGCCCATGGAAGGGGCGGCTCCTGTGTGCAGGGACAGGGCCCTGGATGGAAAGGCTCCCGTGTGCAGGGACAGGGCTCCTGGATGGAAAGGCCCTGGGCTGAACCAAGGGAGCTCTCATCACACAGGCCACTGAGTGGTGGAGTCCTTCCCTGATCAGGAGGGGATTCAGGTGAATCCAGGACCCGCATGGCTCTCTGTGTGGATCAGGCTTTGTCTACATGGGTTGGAACTGTCATTCATTCATTCAGTGTCTTTAAAGCATCTTCTCTTCCCTGTGGAGAATGAGACAGTGAGGCCCCTTTAGACGGGGCTGGTGCTCAGGTGAGGTGGGGAGCACGGAGGGCCCGGCCCTGGTATCACGTAAAGGAGACTGAGCGCTGGGCCTCGTGCGCTCTCTGGGCTGCTCTGCACTCACTGCACCCCTGCATTTATAGAAACATGAGGGGCAGCGGGTTGTGGCAGCTCTCACGGCTCAGGGGCAGCAGCTCCCCACAGCCATTGCAGGGCGCCTCCCCTGTGGGGCCGAGGCCTGGCCCCGGCTCGGGGCCTGGGCAGCCTGTGCCATCCTGTGGCTGGGTGCTACTCTCTGGGTTCAAATGGGCTGCCAGAGGGAAGGCCTGGGAACAAGGAAGTGGCGGTGGGAGGGCGCCAGCACTCATTCCGGTGCCCTCGAGGCGCAGTGAGTCCAGTGAGGAAGCTATCAGGCACCGTGCTGGGGCCTTGACCCAGGACGGCCCCTTCAGTCCTCGCGCACACCCTGGGGCAGAAATGGTTATCTGTTTACCCGAGGAAACTAGCTAGAATTTCTGGGGCCCCGTGCAAAATGAAAACGTGGGACCCCTTTCCAAACGTAAGAATTTCAAGACGGGGACAACAGAGCATTAACCTAGTGAGTGTGGCCCTCTGAGGGCGGCCCTTTGTGACTGAATGCTCAGGCGGGGCCCGCCGGGGCCCGTCTGCATGTTGTAGAATCTGTTCTGGTTTGACTTTCTGTGCATCTCAATTTATTTTTCATTAACTCCCTAGATATGCTGAGACCTGGACTAGGAGCTATCAAGTGTCTGGTTCTAAAAGGCACCTTGACATGTGGAACGGACACTCCATTCACTTCCACGTCACTCTCTGAGCACCAGCCTGTGCCAGGCCCACTCGGCGGCAGATGAGTCATGGGGACCCTGGGGAGGTCAGAATTCTGTGAGGCGGGCAGGCCCAGGGGTCTGTTGGGGTTGACAAGTGTCCCCAGGGCCCTGGTGGGGATTTTCTGGTGTGGGGAGGGCAAGGGAGGTGGGAGTGCGTTAACCAGGCCTAAAGCGACAAGCAGCTGCGGGCCAGGCAGGCGGTGCCTGTGTGTGCGGGCGGGGTGGGGGAGGTGCCCAGAGAATGGGGTGGGGCTGAAGCGGGCAGTTGTGAGGATGCAGCTCTGGAGGCAGGTGGCCTGGACACGAGGAGGGCCATGGAGGAGGCTCCGGGGAAGCCTGAGCTGGCTGCGCAAGGCAGGGTGGAGAGCAGCTGGCCCCGTGCGGATCAGGCCTGACCACAGGACAGGGAGCCTGGTGGGCAGTGGTGAGCCGAGGCGGGACCACAGGCCTGGATGAAGAGCCATGGCTGTCTGGCAGGCCCTGAGTGCCTGTGCCACACAGAGTCTCCCTGGGTGCAAAGCTAAGCAGTGATGCCCCAGGCACAGCTCGCCGGGGGGAGGGCAGCAGGGACAGGGACAGCAGGCCCACGTGTCCCCACATGCCCCCCTCGGGTTGGCATCTGTAGCTCTGGTGTCCCCAGCCTGGCCGAGGCCTCCGTTCTTGGGAACCCTTCCCCCTGAGCCTCGAGAGAAACAGGTAAGAAAAGGCCGGGCCGGTGAGACCAGGCTATGGGGGTGACCCGGGCCAGGCCCGCCACAGGACTTGGCATGTAGGTGCCGCTGTTGTCGTTGTTACATTATCAAAAACAAAACAGCAGCGTCGCAGCCAGATGGAGATTACCAGCACCTGCAGGCAGGGCTGGCGCTGATAACGTCAGCCAACAACAGCCACAGATACCGCTGCTCCCGGGCATGGAGCCAGGCTTTATCCCCGGCCCACCACGTGGCTCCTGTGAAGAGGCTGTTATTACTCCCATGTACAGACGAGGAAACCGAGGCTCAGAGGCATTTTGGACCTCCCCAAAGCCAGTGAGGGCTGGAGGCGGGGCCAACCCAGGTGACTCCACAGCATGTGTGGGACCCGGGCCCCTGCTCTACTGTCAGCTCCCCATGGGAGGGAGGACACGTCATTAACTCGTGGGGGCATTTCCCATGGGGGCGGGAACCTGACAGGCCAAGGCCAAGGCCATAAAGAGGTGCTTTCCCTGAAAAAGAAATATACTGTCCTCTAGGGGCACAAAACCCTGCCCAGCCTCACCTGTCAGGGCACCTTTCATTGGCTACTGGTGGTGTTTGTAATCACGTGATCTTTTGGAGGGCAATTTCAGCATCTATTAACATTTTAAAGCCACACAGTCTTTGTCCCAGAAGTTAAATTCTGGGGGAATTTATCCTGAAAGTATGCAAACACATGCATGTACAACTCACTTACAAGTAGAGTGGCAGAACTGTGTCTGGTTAGAAAAAAGTCAATCAGACTGTACACAACCCCAATGTGCATTTGAGGAGGATCTGGTGTAATCTTTAACACCTATTCTTAAGAAAAAAACCAAGATGAGGCAGAGCACATAGATAAGTTTCCTTCTGTAGAGTGAAAAGTAATTGTAGACTAGTGCGCGTGCAGTGCTCCTAGGAGGCTCCTGACAAAGCAATAAAGTGGCTGCCCCCGAGGTGGGCAGCAGGTGTCCTCCTCCAGCATGCGCTCTTCATTCATTGTTCAGGTTTGTTTGTTTAGCTTTTAGCTTGTGCTTGCTGGCCCACAGTGTTTGCTCAGTTTCTAGAAGGTATTTCGGTGGGGGCCTCAGAATGGCGTTTGCCTCCCAAAGAGGCAAAGAGACTTGATTTGCCAACCTTCCCCGCTTGCCTGGTAAGAGGCCTCTTCCTGCTCATTGTAGATGGGCTGATGCGCTCCCACTGCAAACCCGGGTCCGCGGCAAGCCCCCAGATAACTGCCCAGACATGGCACCCTTGGAAAGGCCCAGGTGCTGGCTGTGCCCCTGCCACGTGACTCCCTACTCCACCCGTGTCTGCAGGGGTAGAGCAATGGCTGAGGTGGAATTCCATTTGGCTCTAGATGCGATCCTTTCTGCTCCGACTGAGGCAGCACATTTTACACAGGCTGCCAAACCTGGCCATCTCCTTACAAGCACGCTGGCCTCTTTCATCCAAGGGCAAGGCAACGGATTTCTGCACATAACTCATTTGCAATAACTGTGGCCTTTGAGCGGCTGGGAGCCCAGCTGGGTAGGGCAGGCATGGCCTGGGCGGGAGAGGGGTGTGTGTGGGGGGGGGCGCGAGGGGGGTAGCGGTCCTCTCCATTCTAACCTCAGGTTCTGAGGAACAGTGATGTAAACCGAGACATCCTGCCTGAGTTAGCAGCAAGAGCTAGGGCCGCAGGGTTCCCCCACAGCCGAGAGCCTGCCAGCAATCCCGTCCTGAGGGAAATCTGGAATGGTGTGCAAGTAGGGGCTGCATCCCCATCGTCCCAGAAGGGCGGTGTTTGCAGCCATTGGTCAAGGTCTGAAACTTGAATTCCAGAGCACTGCTGGGGGAGGGGCGGGCTGAGCTATGGGGCAGGCCAGCCTGGCCTCTGCCGACAGGGCCTGTCCGCGGGCCTGCACTTCCTCAGCACCTGACTGGGATGATTACAGTGGTTCTGTCCCTCAATCCTACCCCCCTCCCATGAGCTCAGCAGTGTCTTTCTTGACGCACACACACTCTAAGACACACATGAACGAACAGATCCACTGTCTCAAAGCGAACAAAGATGCCTGACTTCATCTTACACTGTTTGCCTCCATCTCTGTGCTGAGCCACTGACACGCACTGAATTCTCACAGCCCAATGAGGAATATTCTATATTCCCATTTTGCAGATGATAAAACTGTGGCTAAGAAGGTGGCTTGGCTACTAGGTGGCACACATGATGCCAATACAGCAGCCAGGCTCCCACTGTGACCCCACTCTGTGTGCCCGGACCCAGCTGAGCCAGCCACGCAAACAGAGGCCCACAGTACACAGACACAGACCTAGCCACACACCACAGGGGTTTTAGAGACGTAAAAGGAGCGGGTGTCACCAATACCTGCATCGTTACCACATTAATGACCTGGCATGATTACATTATAGACTCAGAATGCTTATTCCTTCACAGCTTCTAAGGACTTGGCCAGGGTTGGGGTAAGAGGAATACACGTTCGTTCTTTTTCTAAATACACGTTTCGTTTTTTATTGCACAGCCCAGGGGAGGCGTGGGACGGCCCAGAAATGTTTCTGAACAGCCTCCCAGTGAGTCGCAGGGTGTATGGTTTCCTGTCAGCAACAGAACGCGCGGGTTTCTAAAAGAAACAGGCTCAGGCCGTGGGAAATGACAAACCACTGAAGTCCTGGTGGAGGCGAGCTCCCCTCGCCATCTCTCGGTCCGGGACGGTGGGCTGCCCCGGCGTTTTCTCCAAACGAGCCCCACGTCCCGGCCCGGCGGCCTAGCCCTAGCCGAAGCTTCTGACTCTTTCTGGGCTGCTTAACCTCCGCCCCTTCTCCTAGGAGGTCACTTATTTATGCTTTTAGGGGAAAGTTCTGTCGGATACATCCCGACCGGCACGCAAAGAAACAAACCGAGCAGACGCGATGCGGGGTGCGGAGGCCTCTCCAGGCCCGGGGCGCACGGTCCCCGCGCCAAGGTCGGGGCTCAAGGCGGTACCCCGCGCGCCGGGGTGGGGGTGGGAGGCACACTGCCGGGCGTCAGGGTGGAGCGGCGGGCGCAGAGCCCGCGCAAGGGTCGGGGAGCTCCGAGTCCCCTGTCCCCCGCCCCAGGGTGAGGGTGGGGGTGGGGGCGGGGGCAGGGTCCCTCCGGGCGGGCGCGGGACAGGGAACTCCGTGCAACCCGGCGCCGCGAGCCTTGGGGTGGCGCGGGGTTCGGCCTGAACCGGCGGGCACCTCTTGTCCCGGGCCGCGGCTCGGTCCCCGCGCCCCTGTCCGGCCCGGGCTGGAGTTGGCCGGACCCCCGGACCCCGCCCGCGGCGGGCACTCACCGTGGCGGCCGGGCGAAGTGGCGTTGAGGCTGCTCATCGGCGATGGCCGGGACGGTGCCGTCGCGGCGCGCAGGGCCAGGGGCCGGCGGAGGGTGCGGGGTCGCAGGGCCTGCGCTGACCCTGCGCAGCCGGAGGAAGCGGCCCTGGGTCGGCTCCTCTGCGCGGGCCGCGGGGAGGGGCTCCGGCCCCGATAGGCAGACTTCAGTTATTTTTTCTGCGGACTTGGCTGGTGGGGTTTCCACCCTTTTTTTTTTTAAACACACTCCCGCCCACTTCTGAACTCTTCCCCGCGCCAACTTTCCCGCGCCGGAGCCGGGGCTCTGACTGTTCTGTGTCCTCCGCAGCGGGCAGATGCAGGGGCTGTGGCTGCAGGTCCCGGCGGACGGAAGCTCTCCCAGATGTGACCAGGCCCTGCCGGGCTGTGTCCGGACGGTGACCAAGTAGGGACAGACGTGCGGGTGAATTCTGGCTGCTCTGCCCCAGAGGGCGGCCCCTCCTGGTTTGGGGCCGGGAGCGTTCTTGCCGGCTGGCCCGTTGGGGGCGCTGTCCCAATTCACCGGCTGACGTTTGGGGAGGATTCTCAGAAAAAAGGATGGCTGGGCAAAGGCCATCACTTTCGTCTGGGCTTCCAGTCAGAGTGGAAGTTTGTGGAAAATCCGCTTTACTTAGACAACGGAACACTCCCCTTGGATTTTGGCACACTGGTTGGTTAACTGGGATCTACGACCCCCGTCCACTCCCCCCCCCCCCAAAGAAAGGAAGGGGCCTTACACATGTCACCTTGGTATTAAATCGCAGCCCAGGAGACACCCTGTACTTCTCCGTTCTGACGTCTGAGCCTCCCTGTGGGTGGGGATTTCCATGCGGTTTACCCAGCAGTCCTCCACGCACTGCTGGGAACCCCCCTTCCCTTCTGCAACCCCGGGGGACCGTGCCAGCTGTCAGCACGAGGTGCGTGTCCTTGGGAGGACCATTCTGTTGAGCACAGCAGGCTGCCCCTGGAGGTGCAGCGCAGATTCCTGTCCAGCGCCCCCCCCCCCCATCATTGTGAGGACTGTCTGACAGTGGGAGCGAGTTCATAAGTCTCTTTAGTTCTATAATGAAGCACCACAATTGCGGATAAATCTTCTGGGAAACTTCCAAGCTGGCCATGCTCGTGTGGACTGCCAGGGAACTGTATGCAGAGCACCCCTGGCCAGGCGTGGGCACCCTGGGTTTGTGCATGGAGGCGTCTGCTTTCCTTGTCTGTGACATGGAGACAAGAACCCTTCCAATCCAGAGTTGTACAGGGACAGTGCCTCTAAACAGCGGTGGGGTAGGAAAGCGGCAACAGTGACTGCAATAGTTTCACATCTGCTTTGTCATGCATGTAGGTCTGTGTTGGATAATAATATCCCTGGGGTCAGAGTTCATAAATTAAACAACTTCGATGATCAGAAATACAGCTGGGGAGCTGGAAAGCAGTCAAAGACCCACAGGGTGACCAAGAGCAAGTCCTCATGGGCCACAGCTCATCATGGGAGGACTTCTCAGAGGCTCACTTACAGCCCATTGGCCTTTAGACAATCAGAAGAGATTCGCTTATTTAACTTCTCGGACTAGGACAGGTTAAAAACACCAAAACATAACAAGAATTCCTCAAGAGAGGACGCCAAAAACCAAATAACTAACTGACCACAGTCTAAAGCTCGACAGGCTATAGAGATGAGAGGTTAAGAGCCAAGTCACATTCACTACCAGCCAAAGCCTCTGGGCCCCAGCCAGGAATGGGGTGCGATGGCGCCGGGCAGTCCAGGGGCCCAGGCGTCGGGGCTCCATGGGCTCTGTCTGGGTTTAGCTTCACTGCCTCGGAGCTGGATAACCTTCAGCATTTTACTGACCTTCTCTGAGCCTCCATTTCCTCAGCTGTGAGACTGGAGCCATCTGCGAGGGGAGGTTGTGGTGAGCAGCAGTACATCAGACAGGAGTTAATTAATGGGATGACACAATGTCTTCCCTGGCACATGGGGCTCATGGTATTATGCTGGGGACTCCCTTCTTCACCAGGGGTGCCCTTGGGTTACAGTAAGGACCTCAGGCCGTTCTGAAAAGAAGGTAAACACCATTGAGTGAATAGTTTAACTAGTAGGGAAATGTTTGATATACTTTAGGAGATTTAACCATGGAAATGTCTAATTTTACAGAAATGAAGGCTATTTTAAGAAGGTAAGTAATTCTAAGAAAAATTAGCTTATATTTATCGGAAATGCATTGTTAGTGTGTTTCTGTGTTGGATATTTATTAATGGAGTAGAAAGAACTCAGCTCTATTTTGTAACAATAAAACAGTTCTTGTCTCATTTAATTCCCATGAAGACCGTCAAATAGGATACTGTCAAGGCCCATTTTTAAAAGTGAGGAGACTGGGTGGCAGCAGTGACAACCCGATGAGGCTGCAGGGAGGGCTGAGACAGCGCTGGCGGCTCTGTGGGGCCGCAGGACGGCGGGATGAGCTGCTGAGCCTTCCAGGGGTGAGAGGTGTGGTGGGGCCCAGGCACTGCAGGCAGGAGCTGCCCGGGGGAGGGGATCCCTCCTGCCTTAGCCCCCCACCCCAACCAACACCCCCAGGGCTGCCCCCTCTTGGGAGGGGCTCTGTCTTCTGGCTGTGAGCTCTCCAGGCTGAGGTGGGTTCTCTAAGACTTTTGCCCTTCATCAAGTAACAGGTGCTCTCTGTGCAGAAAATTAAGTGGAGAAAAGAAAAGCAAACCCCAACAACTGCTCATAATCTCCAGCACAATAAGGGATGTTTATTTCAAGCTGGCGTATGTGTTTGGGACATTCGCTTTATACGACTGAGATTTTCCTGAATGTATGATTTTGAGTGCTGGGTTTTTGCTACCAAACATTATGCCACAACCATTTTCCCACATGGAAGTGTAGAAGCTCTTTAATTTGTTTTAATTACCTAGTTGTTTCCTTTACTTTGCCAGTTAAATTGTGCTGTAATAAAAGCATGTGAACGTAAATATCTGCATTTCATACTTTTTTGTTAGCCTGTGTTCCAACAATGAAATTACTGGGTCAAAGGTTAGGAGTGTTTCAAACTTGGATGCATTCCTGGGTTGTGGTTGCAGCAATTTATATTCTCAGCAGTCAATGATGAGATGTACCAATGCTCACTTCAGAGCCTCTTGTCAGAATTGAGCATTAGATTTTAAATAAAAAATAATTTATGTAGATGACAAACATTTGAAATTATTTGTTTGCACTTTCTTGATTACTAGCAAGGTTGAGTATACTGTCATGCTCATTTATAAACTGCAAGTTCTTTTAGGTGAATATTTTGTTCTTGCTGTTTCCTCAGTCAGAGGGATGATTAATGCTTTTATTATTAATTTACTAGAGGCCCAGTGCACAGTATTGTGTGGGTAGGGTCCCTAGGGCCTAGCCTCCTGCGATCAGGGCCATCTTCTGCCCGTTTGCCAGTCCCCAGGCCGAAAGCTGCTTCCGCCACTGGGCTGTCAGGCTACTGGGATCACCAGCTCATCCCTGGCTGCTCGGAGGCTCTGGCCTGTGGGAAAGCAGGCACCGGTGACTTCATCTCCATGCATGTGTGCTGGGCTGGCCACTGATGGAACACGCTGCCCGCTTGGGGCCACTCATGTGGGTGCTGCCGCTGCTGCTGGGAATTGGGGTGCTGATAGAAGCTGTGGGGTGCACCCATGACCTACCCACCCTGGCGTGAGCGGCCCTGAGTGGGCAGCGCATTCCATCAGTGGCCGGCCCGGGGCACACTCATGGAGGTGAAGTCGCTGGCACCTGCTTTCCCTCAGGCCTGAGCCCCTGAGCAGCTGGGGAGGAGCTGGTGATTCCAACAGCCTAACAGGCCATCCTCCCACCACCCACCCCGATTCCCCCGTTCACCATTGCTGATCCATTGGAGCCTGCGGGCCAGGGTCAGGGACCAAGAGGTCAGCCATTCAGCCTGCTCGCCAGTCCCCAGTCCCACCCCGCCCCGCTCATGGGCCGGGGGTAGGGACCGAGAAATGCTCAATGCACCTCATGGTGAGCAGTTGTTTGGTCATCACCGTCGTCACGGACACTGGCTTTATATATATATATATATATATATATATATATATATATATATATATATATATATATATATATATAGATTTGACTCTTTATACAGAAAAGACAACACCACCTTTTCATGTGTATTGCAGACGTATTTTCCTTGGACCTTTTTCCTGTTCTTGTGCATGAGAACAGAGGTATGGTTTGACTTATCCATTGGAAAGTCAGCAGCTTTTAAGAAAACCAAACTGTGGCCCTAACCAGTTTGGTTCAGTGACTAGAGCATCAGCCTGTGGAGTGAAGGGTCCTGGGTTTGATTCGGTCAAGAGGTCAAGGGCACGTGCCCGGGTTGTGGGCTTCATCAACAGTAGGAAGCATGCAGAAGGCAGCCGATGAATGATTTCCTCTTATCATTGATGTTTCTCTCTCTCTCCCTTCCTCTCTGAAATTAATAAAAATGCATTTTAAAAAAGAAAACCAAATCATGGCTATACATATTTTAAGAGGCATGGAGAGAAGCAACAGCCTGTCACAGGCTGTGGGTGAGGAGGGTGCAATGGGGCATGGGAGGCGGGTCCAGGGAAGCCAAGTGCAGAGATACGGGCTCAGGCCCTGCAGCCTTGGCCCGGAGCCCCTCCCTCCCCAGCAGCACCAGGTCTTCCTGAGGAGAAGCTGTGAGTGAGGAGGGCTGAGGCTGAGAGGCAGCAGGCCTAGTGCTGTGGCCAGGACTGAACTGCCCGGCCCCTTTTCTCTGCACGTTGCTAAAGGCTGGTGGTCAGCGTGCGGGCACAGAGGAGGGCCAGGTTGATGAGGCTGTGAGAGCCAGAGCTACCCCGGGGCCCCTAACTTCCGGGGACACCTCATCCAGGGGTACATCTTTAAGCCTCTGGCCTCCTCCTAACCCACTGTCTCCCTGAGGAAAGAGGAGCAGCCTAGGGACCGGGAGGAACTCCGGGCAGGTGGTCTGGGAAAGTCTGACGTGACCATAGGCAAAACGTCCCATGTTGTTGACAGCACTGAAGGCGACCGGCTGTGGACTAGATGGGAAAAGCGAGGAAGCTTCAGACTGGAAAAAAGGTAGAAGGGATGAAGGAAGCAAGAAAGGACAAGTGTCAGGGGTGGGGCTGGCTTGAATCTCAGGCAGAGAAGAGGAGTGAGTCCGAAGAAGGACACAGCCTGCTGCTCAGCCCACGTGGTTCTGAGCCTCAGGAGACGTGTGAGGTCCGCATCCCAGCAGGGGCTGGAGTATACAGACAGGGACCACTCCTTGAGCACCTAGAAGGATCCAGGCCTGCCCTCACTGCCCACCCCGGGTGCTTGTTGCGATGTCAGGGCATTCCATCACAGGGAAGGTGGGCTTTCTCCTGCTTGTTTGGTTTTCCTTTTTTCTCTTCTTCATTTTGTAAAAAAGGAAACTGAGGAACAGAGAGGTAAAGGGAACTGTTGATGCTCCCCAGCTCCTCAGTGACAGCTCGAATATGAGCCAGGGTTGTCCAAACCCAAAGCTCTGCCAGTTCTCCTCGCTTCCCTCCTGTGCTGCCTGGAGGCCCTGGAGCCGGTCTCTGGTGCCACTGCTCAGCCCGGGCGACTCATGCTGGAGGCCCTGAGACACAGGGAAGCAGGCAGGGAGCTGCTGGGCGGGCCCCGCCCGACATTCCCATCAAAACGGAGAGAAATGGAAATCTCACTACTTAGCGAGTGGATTGCCAACTTCCAGGCAGGTGTGTTTGGATCACAGCCCTTCTCCTTTGGTTACAAGTTGTTGGTGTGAAAACTGAACTAAATTCGCATTTCAGCTGCTACCAACTGAACTCTGAGTCCCCTGCAGGAAGGAGGCCACTTCCTCCCGAGAGCTTTGCTGTGGCCTTTGTCCTCTTTCCATGAGGAGAGAGGAAGAGGGGTGGGTAGGTCTGTGAGCAAGAAGGGGGAGCTGGAACGGTAATTCATATGCCAGACTTTTCTGCGAGTCCCACGTATTTTATCTCATTTAGTCCCCAGAACAATTTGAGCCAGGAGAGAGCAGGGGTGGGAATGTGGCCACACGACTGCTCATTCCTGGCTCACCACTCGCCACTCTGCTAAGGGACTTTGCCTCCACATATTCCCAGGTGCAAGTGAGGTTAATGACACGGACATCCGAGTTGTGCTCTGAAGGCTGGTGCAGGTGCTCCAGGGAGGCTCACTCATTCGTTAAGGTGATAAAGACAGTCTTCCCAGTACTCAGAAAAACTGTAAAACTATGCTGTGAAACACACAGACACACACACACACAAACACATATGCACACACAAACACACACACAAACATATATACACACACAAACACATATACATAAACACACACACACACACACAGTGTGCCACGGTCACAACCAGGTGTAACTGTGCCCACCTACAGATGGGACTGACCATGCACAGGCCACAGGATCATGGGTGTGTTCATCTAGTGTTCTCGTGTATCGGTTCCTTCTAATGTACGGTATAACTCAAGACAATAGACTTACTAGTAGCCTATTTTGTGCTTTCTTCCTTTCAACAGGCCATTACAATTATATTTTAAATGGATAGATAATAAAAGAAAAAACACAAGAATTCCTGGAGGCTGGATGGGGTGGAGAGCATGTTAAGGGGAAGAAATAAAGAGATGGAGGCTCCAGCCTAGAGGAAGCCTGGGGGAGGCTGGCTGCAGGGTAGCCTTGGTGTGTGTGTGTCGGGGGCGGGGGGGGGGGGGGGAGGTGTTGCGGGGGGGGGGGCATGGAGGTGGAGAGTGGAAAGGCTAAGCCCATCAGAGCCACAGGGCTCTGGGCTCAGAGGCGGCAGGTGGGAGTCGTGGGTTGAAAGGGGATGAATATAAGGAGCCTGGCGGAAGATCCATTTGGGGTGGGGGAACTCATCCCCACTTCCCCACCTTTGCGTACAAAATGTCAAGCTGGCCACAGAAGTTGCCTCTAGGGACAAAAATGTGTGGATGTCTAAGGTGATAAAGAAACTGCAAGAGAATCAAGGCTGCTGGTGCTGGGCGGAGCCTCTTTTAGTAAAGCCCTCCTCCTGCTGGGATCTGGCTGTCAGGAAGCCCCCTCCAGCTCCCCCTGAGGCAGAAACAATGCCATCCTGAAAACAGGCCCCTCGGCAGGCGTTTCCCAGGTGACGGCTGATCAGGAGCCAGAGGATTCAGAGGGCAGAAGTGGAAGCCCCTGTGTTACAGAAAGCCCGGACCAGAACCAAACAGCACTCTGAGAGTTTGGAGTTACACTTTATTCACCGCGGCGGGCGTAGGGAAATGAATCCAAATTCTAAGCAAAGCTACAAGCAGAACTTTCCTTTTTATGGAAGAGCCAGCCCTTTGTACACTTGCTGGAGGCGGTCTTGAAAACTACACAGTTTTATCCAATTAAAAAATGCACCTGGCATGGCATTGGGTGTATTTAGTCTCTGGCCTACAAGGTCAGACAGCTAAGTTTATCTCCCCCATTATTCAAGCAGGCTAGAAAGCAAAGTTACTTTTTCAAAATTAGATAGAGGCCGTCCAAAGAATAGCAGAGAATTCCAAACAGTAGTTTTACAGAATAGGGGTTTTCCTTCACACCTGAGCATCCTTTAGGTCATCAGCGGGTGTGGAGAGATGACTGCATATGACAACCAAGTCAGACAGGAGAAGAGAGTGTGGAAGAAAGGGCCAGCATGAAAAAGGGACACACTGACCTAGTAAAAGAAACAAGCAATTAAGAAGGGAACTTAAGAGAAACAAAGGAACAGGCAAAACTTTAATATGCTCAGAGACTTGAGAAAATATTAAAACCATAAAATCAGAGTAGTGTGCTATGAAAAAGAAAAAGAAAAGAATAAGAAAGAATTCCTGTACAGTGGCTGAAATGAAAACTCAATCCAAAGGTTGAAAATTAAGGCCAAAGAAATTATAAGAAAAGAGCAAAACAAGACAGAGGGAAAAATGAAGGATGATATAGAAAGGCCAACTGCTATGAATTTCCCAAAGAGGGAACAGAAAAGAAGGAAGGGAGAAAATTACGTATAAATTTTATGAAGAGGAAGAGCAAAGAGGAGAAGGAAACAGCAGAGCTGCAGAAGACCGCAGGACCATGGACTGGAAGGGAGGACCTTAAAAACGGTGTTTACACATTATGTAATTTCAGAACAACAACGATAAAGTGAAGGCTTTTAAAGGCTTTCAGAGCCTGGTGGTGGCAGGCGGGCGGCGGGGTGCCTTCCACAGAAGAATAAAGTCAGACAGCCTCAGAGCTCACACCGCGCATGGAATGCTATGAGACAAGAGTGGTCCAGGGAGTGGGGGTGACTTTGAACCTCAAATCTTGTACTTGGCTAAAAGATCAATGGTCTTAGGGAAAAGAATAAAGATGTCCTTGGATATGGAAAGACTAAAAACGTTTACTTCTTACAGAGAAGAAAGCTGTTGGAGAATAAAAATCCGTCAGAACAAGGCAGATGCTCAGCCAGAGGAGCCAGGGGTCCAGGGACGGTGGGTGTGGTGGGAGGGCGGGCAGGGAGGGTCCAGGGCGTTCCCTTAGCTCTGGAGGGTGGAGAACGTCAGGAGGGATATATGCTGCAGGAGGCAAGAGGGTTGAGCAACTAAATACTCCTGAAAATGTGGTGAGAATGCATACTTTGCTACCCCTCTAGGAAAAAAGAAATGTTGACTAAAAGCCCAATAAAGCAAACAAAGAACTACACATATAAGTCATGGTCTAAATAGGAAGCCAACTCGTATGTGGCATGATTTTGAGCTCCTGATGAAGTATGAGAAACAATCATTCATCTCGCCACAAGTTGGGGTGCATTTTCCTTTGGGAAATGGAGACCCCAAGAACAGGAGACACAACCCTCCCACACCACTGGGCTCTGCAATGGGGACGGTTCCTCAGCGACCACACAAAACCATGGTTAACTGCTATTCAGGTTCCGAATAAGCCTGTAGAAAACAAATGACAACTAGGATCACTGACTGCAGGTTTTGATAACATTGACAATTTACAAATCCTGGTCCTCAAGTCCTGGCTGACAGAGAGGGTCGGGGGAGGAGGGATGGAGGGAAGGGGAAGAATGTGGATATTCTCAGTTCGCACAGAGGGCATTGAGATGTCGATGGCATCAAGGTTGTCTGCCCTAAGGATTGTGCTGAGAGTTACAAAGACAATCAACTGAGAGAAGAACCAAATATAATAATGCAACTCTCTGCCATTTGGAGAAAAAGGGGGAAGGAAGTGGGGAGTGGTGCCCAGTGCTAATGTGCTATCATTTCTTGTGAAGGGAGATTAGTCAGGACCCTGGAGGGACAATGATGACACATCAAAAAGGATGAACAGCCTGGTTGGTGGAGCATCGTCCTGTACAGGTTGTAGATTCAATTCCCAGTCAGGGCATATACCAAGGTTGAGAGTTTGATCGTTGGTGGGTGTGTGTACAGGAGGTAACAGATCAATTTTTATCTCTCACATTGATGTTTCTCTCTCTCTCTCTCTCTCTCTCTCTCTCTCTCTCTCTCTCCCATAAAAATATATCCTCGGGTGAGGATTTAAAGAAAAGGATGATATATAGAGTGTTTAGAGGGGCTGGTCTGGTATCTTAGGATGAACATCAGGCTCAGGGTTAAACGTGCAGGGAGGAACAGGTTATGAGGGCTGGGCCTGCGCAGGGCCCAACGTGGGGGCCTCCCAACAGTGGCTGCTTTGGAGGAACATGGCCCCACAGAGCCACAGAGGGAGGGCGGCAGCAGGGTAGGCTGTGGAGCAGCTACCCCACTTCTCTGTCCACCTGTCTGGTGCTGGGGCCTTCTTTGGTCTAACCCAGCTGGACACTCTGCCGATGACGCCCTTACCAGGTGAAATCAGGACACATCGTTAGCAAGTCAAAAACTAAACTATCAAAAAGACAGCTGGCTAAGAAAATGGGCTTGACTTAGGAAGATGAAATTTAGCAGCAATTCATTTATATCCCTGGCTTTGTTTCAAAAAAGTACACATGGGCAGTACCAAGGACACATAACTGAGCTCCGCTCTCAGCCTCAGCTCTGCCCACAGCATGATTTAAGGGGGAGCGTCTCAGTGTCTGTGATCTGTTCATGGCCAGCTCTGAGCACTACCTCCAGGCAAGTCCAGCGGAAGCTCTGAGTACAAATGACACCCTGCCTTCTCCGGGGTTACCTTACAGAATACTACCCTTGGGCACCCCTTTCTCTTCAGCCACCACCAAGTTCAGGCTTCCCAGTTCCCTCCTCCCATCCAGCTCCTAAGTCCTTACTATCACCCATTCCCCCTACGTTCCAAAGCTCCCACAGGTGCGCCAAAACTCACAGTCCTACCAGCAAATGTCTCTGTGTTCCGTGACCTTTTTGTTAAATGTTACTTCCATGCTCTTGCTCTTCCAAGAGCATGGTTTTCCCTAGTGACATTCCTTCCTCTTTAGTCCTCTCAAGTGGAGATTGTTCGGTTTTTGTTGTTTGTCTGTATGTCAGTGTCTACATTGTGGTCAACATCTATGCACATCACACACGACGCGGGAGGAGTGGACTAGCTGGGCTACAGCAGAGCTGCATTCGACTTAGAAGAACCCAAATTGTTCTCCAAAGTGCCAAATTCCATCGCCACCGGTGGGGTGCGGAGTTCTTGATACACCTTCCAAACACTTGGTATTTTGGAGTCTTTCAAATTTGCTTACTCTGTTTGCTGTGAGGAGCATTTCATTGTGCTGTTAATTGGCATAAATAAATAAATAAATAAATAAATAAATCTGACGAGATGACAGTGTGGCTGCGCACTCTCAAAAACTAGAAAGTGCTCGTGGGCAATTAGATGAGCTGCTGGAAAGGCCTTGCCTTTATCTTTGGTCTGAACTTGGTGACATTGGACTAGATACTTTTTCTCTTTGATTTGTAGCTTCTCATATATAATGTGGGCATACCAACTCTCACCGTACAGATTTGTGGTGAAAATTAAAAATAGTAGTGACTGGGAGGAGAAAAATGGCGGTTGATCAGGCAGAACTGTTGTGCACATCCTCCTAGGGCCCAGCTGGAAATATGACTAAATCGGAGAACATGCACCTGGAATTACCAGCTGAGGCCCAGCTGGGGCGGAGACTTATCCAGGAAGAACAGAAAACACCTGGAGACCACAGAAGGGCGAGGTCAGGGGAGAGCTGACCCAGCTTCCAGGAGGGCAGGTCGCAGGTGGACAGTGAGGGGGAGCGCTGGGCTATGGGAGGGTCTGTTCCCTCAGAAGATAAAGGCCCAGAACCCAGGCTGGGCTCCACAGCCCAGAGCACCAGAGCCAGACCCCCGGCCCACGTAACATCCAGCGTGAAAGGCGGCAGGGCTGCTGGCCACGGCCGAGTCTGGAAACGGCAGACCAGAGCCGGTCAGAGAGAAAGCCACAGTTTCCTTTCATCTGTTTTGTTTGTTTTGTTTTTAACCCAGAGGACAGGAGTTTTCATTTGCAGCTGCTCACCATGGTTTTGGGGCAGGGAGGGAGATGTGGACTTGAGGTGCCTGAGGAGAGATGGGGCGGGAAGTGTTGCAGGGAGACCTGGAAAGCAGCAGCCAGGAGGGTGTAGTCACAGGCCCCCAAACGAAAATGGCCATTTTTCTTGAGAGGAGTTTGCTGCTCCCAGTAGCCACAGGGCAGGAAAAGGAAAAAACTGTTCCCTAGGTCAGTGGTCGGCAAACTGCGGCTCGCGAGCCACATGCGGCTCTTTGGCCCCTTGAGTGTGGCTCTTCCACAAAATACCACATGTGGGAGGCGCACGTACAGTGCGAAGTTGACTTAAAACTTTAAGTAAAGTTTATTAAGTTAACTTTAGGGAACGTTGTGGAGTGAAAGAAGATGCAGTGTTGAGGATTAAGAAAAGTATGTTGAGATGGTTTGGACATATAGAGAGGATGAACGAAAGGAGATAGACGAAATAAGTATACAAGACGAGTGTGGATGGGAGAGTTGGAAGGGGTTGACCTCAGTGAACGTACCTCAATCAGATTGAGGACGTTTTTAGCGAAGGCCAGCTTAAGAGTACCCTAATTAAGTTAATAACAATGTACCTACCTATACAGTTTAAGTTTAAAAAATTTGGCTCTCAGAAGAAATTTCAATCGTTGTACTGTTGATATTTGGCTCTGTTGACTAATGAGTTTGCCCACCACTGGCCTAGGTGATACAGCCCACCCCACCCTCAGGAGGCCTGCATGCCACACCCTGCATTTTGAGCTTTTCAGAGGAAACAAAAACAGAGGCCAAGCCTGAGGGTTTGATCAGTCTCAGGAGCATCAGGGCCTGGACTGGGGGAGGGGCTGTCCGCCCACTGTCCTGGGAACCAGGCTGGTGCTTTCCCCACAGGGTGGAGCTGATAGAAACTCCAGGTCTCCAGCCGGCCCACTGGTCCCCATACAGGATCTGCCCAGCCCAGGGAAAGTGATATTTGGGCCACCTGCAGAGGAGTGGCTCTGGGACAGGAAACACACCCATCACATTCCCTGAAAGCTAAACAGCACCTCCCCCGCCTAAGGCCCTTTCAGAAACAGACTTTTGGTGATTAAGATTGACAGCTGGCTAGCAGGCAAAAAGGGCAGAGGCAGAGCCCAGGGAACCAGAGAAGTTTGCTGACCAGCCCTGGGCCCCATGCTGCTAACAAGCCTATTTAAAAGGAAGACTGGTCCCTCCTGCTGGCAGCCAAGGCCTGAGGAGACCCACACAGAAGGTGGACCAGTGGGTCCCTTGGGGTTTCAAGCAGATTGTGAAAGCCAAAGGAGGACGGTGTCTGACAGTGGTCAGCATGGAAGTTACTCTCAGGAGGCACAGGAGAGTGGACCCAAAGGGAGAAGCCCTGGGGCACACAACACTCCGAAAGGAACACACTTCCCTTTTCCTTTCTCTTTTTTCTTCCCCTTTTCCTTTCCTTTCCCCATTAAAACTTTTTTTCTCTTTCATTTCCTTTTCCCCTTTTAAATATTCTTTATCTATCTGCTGTATTGATTTGTTACTATTCTAGTCTCTGTTGTTTTGTTCATATATCTGATTTTTCTCTTTCCTAGTTAATTTTCTTCTCTTTTTCCTGTTTTTTTAATACTCAATCCACCCCCCTACACACACTTCACTTTCTCTCCTGCATCCTCATCTTTTTCCTTTTCTTATTTTAGGTCTATATGCTCTCTCCTCTATTTTCCTTTTCAAAATGTTTTTTTCCTTTCTATATTCCTAATTTCTTTATTTTTATTTTCTTTATTTCTGATGTGCATCTACATACTCCATTACCCTCTTTTTTTGTCTGTGCTTTTGTTTGTTTGTATTGTTTCCACCTCACACTTTTTTTCTATCTTTTTACTATCATTCTTGCTCTCTTTTCTCTTTTCTAATTCTTTCTTCTCTGGTGGTTACTTATGTTGGTGCTCCAGGGGTCTTTTGTATGTTTTTTTTAAAAATATATATATATTATTGATTTTTTACAGAGAGGAAGGGAGAAGGATAGAGAGTTAGAAACATCAATAACAGAGAAACATTGGTTAGCTGCTTCCTGCACAGCCCCCACTGGGTACATCCCTTGACCAGAATCAAACCTGGAACCCTTCAGTCAGCAGGCCAAGGCTCTATCCACTCAGCCAAAATGGTTAGGGCGTTTTGTTTCTTTTGTTTCATGTTTTGTTGTGTGGCATTTTGTTCTGTTCGGCTAGCACCTCTACAACAGCTCTCATGATGTGGTCGAGGGTGAGGCACATAGTCAGACAGCCTGAGAGGAGACTCCATCCACAGAGGGACAATAACATTCAAGATATAACTACAACAGGAGAACCCAAATAAGTCAAATAAGGGGCTTTCCTAGAGCACCCAGCTAAGGATATCTAAGAGACTGCATCATGGGGTCCCATAAAACACCTTCTATATAAGCCCACCCCAGGAAGTCTGGGGGGCATAGCAGTTCGATCAAATACAGATAAGCAAAAACAAAGGGACAGCAAAAAATGGAAAGACAAAGAACAATCCCAAATGAAATAAAAGGAGGAATTATCAGAAAAGGAACTAAATGAAATGTAGGCAAGCAATTTGTCAGATAAAGAATTCAGAGTAATGATAATAAGGATGCTCAAACAATTCAGTGAGAAGTATAAGCAACTTAATGAGAATTATAAGGGACTTAATGAGAGCTATACCAACATGAAAAGAGAGCTTGAAACAATAAATAAGAATCAATTGGAAATGATGAATGACATAGCTGAAATAAAGAACACCCTGGAATTCAACAGCACACAAGAATAAGCTGAGGACCAAATTAGCGAATTAGAAGACAAGGTAGGAAAAAACACCCATTCAGAGCAGCAAATGGAAAAAAAAAAGCAGGGGGAGAATATAAGGGAGCTTTGGGACAATATGAAAGGTAACAACATTTGCATTATAAGGGAACTATTTACAGTATAAGGGAACTAGAAGGAACAGAAACTGAGAAAGGAATAGAGAATCTGTAGAAATAATGGTGAAAAATTTTTCTAGCTTGGTGAAGGAAAAAGTCACTCAGTTCAGGAATCACAGAGAGCCCCAAATCAAGAAAAAGCCCTAAAGACCCACACCTAGGCACATAATATTTAAAAAGGCAAACAATAAAGACACAGAAGTGACCCTAAAGACTGCAGGACACAGAGAGAGCAAGTTACTTATAAGGGAACTCCTATTAGACTGTCAACTGACTTCTCAATAAAAACACTTCAGGCCAGAAGGGAATGGAATGAAATATACAAAATACTGAAAACCAAACCAAGGGACTGAACTGAAGACTACTCTATCTAGCAAGGCTATCATTCAAAATTGAAAGAAAAATAAAGAGGTTTGCTGAACAGAAAAACTCTGGCTAAAATACTTTATTACCACCAAAGCTGCATTGCAAGAAAGCCTAAAGGGACTGTTGTAAGAAGAAGAAATAGAGAGAAAGAGAAGGACATGGGGGGAGGGGGTAAGAGAGATCAACCAAAGGACTTATATGAATGCATATAAGCATAACACATGGACACAGGCAGTAGGAGGATGAGGGCATATGCTGGTGGGCGGGGGGAGGGTGGGAACAGTTGGGGAGAGGTCAATGGGGGAAAAATTCTTTTAATACTTTAAACAATAAAGAATTTTTTAAAAAAGAACACAGGCATAAATAATAAGAATGACAAGGGAGAGAAAATGATGGCTGAATAGGCAGCAGTGTCATTCACCTCCTCCCAAGACCAGGCCAGAAAAGCAACTAAATTGGAGAACATCCACCCTGAATTAACAAATTAGACACAGCTGAGGAGATAGTTTTCAATAAGAAGGGCAGAGGACACCTAGAGAATGCCACTTGCTAGCTATAACATGTGTGGAACTACCACCATGCCCTGGCAGTGAGTGGCAGGCTCCCAGATGTCTGCAGGGAGCGTTTATGCCACCAGAGTGAGCTCCTGTACCAGGCCTCCTCACCAGCTTGCTGGGACCAAGCATCCTAGAATCCAGCTCCAAGACCCCCACAGTGAGTACAAGCCAGGGGGAACCTGGTGCCCCAACCCTGGAACCCAGAACAGTGCTGTTAACATGACCCAGAGCCACCCAGCACCCACTCCACCCTGAACCCCGGATCTGCTGCTGGGGTTATCCAGAGCAATCCAGAGCACACCCCACTCTGGGATAGCAGACTGTGCAACCCAGAGCAACTGCTGTCTGCTCTACCCTGGCCACCTGGATAGCCCTATTGGAGTGACCTGGAGCAATCCATGCCCACTTTACTCCAGCCCGGGAGGGGAGACCCAGAGTACCCAGTACATGCCTCACTCAGGGCCACAAGGAAGAGGAGACTCCATCCACAGAGGGACAATAACATTCAAGATATAACTACAACAGGAGAACCCAAATAAGTCAAATAAGGGGCTGTGTGACCCAGAACAACCTGTGCCTGCTTCATGCTGGCCCCTGGGATAGTCCTGCCAGGGCCATCCAGTGCAACCCAATATTCACCTCACTCTGGGCTACAGGAGAGCTTGGACTGAAATACCCAGGGCAACCTGCCCCTTCTCCACACTGAGGAGGGGAAAACTGGAGCAACCCAGTGCACATCTCACTTTGGGCTACAAGAAAGTGAGGACTGTGTGACTCAGAACCCACTCCACCCTGATCCCAGGGTCTTGCTGCTGTGGCAACCTGGAGTAACCCAGTGCATACCCCTCACAGGCCACTGGGGAGCTCTCACTGTGAAACCCCAAGCAACCTGCATTTGCTTCTCTCCTACCCTTGGGACAGTCATACAGGGTGACCTGGAACAAGTTGGTGTGCCTAGCCAGGAGCCACAAGACTGCACTGCAAGTGCACTGTCAGAGGGACCTAGGGTGCGACCCTGCTGCAGGTACTTGGGGCGCACAGCAAATTGCATGCCAGAGGGCTATGGGTCCTCATAGGAAGTTGCACACCAGAGGAATTATACATGCACCCCCAACGCCCTGAGCATCTGAAGCTGACAACTGAGGGACCATATCCATGGGATAAGGGGATAGAGCAGAGATGATAAAGGCATGAGACTCAAGGCAGACCCATTCTCTGTGCTAACAATTTCTGGACCATTGCCTTGATAGAATCTTCCATCTCTCAAACCCCAAAAGGTTGCCCAGGGCCAGAAAGAGACAGCAAAAATGTGGAGACAAAGAAACAACACCCCGCCCCCCCCCGCCCCCCCAAAAAGAAAAGGAGTAATCACCAGAACAGAAACTAAATGAAATGGGGGCATGCAGTATGTCAGAAAAAGAATTCAGAGTAAGGGTCACACAGTTCATAAACTGGATGGATGAGAAATCAAAAAACATATGTTAAGAATTAAGAGAAAATAAAAAATGATATTGCTATAATAAAAACACAATGGAAGGTTTCAACAATAGACTAGAAGAAGCAGTGAACTGAATTAGTGAGTTAAAAGATAGGGCAGAAAAACACACCCAATCTGAATAGCAATTGGAGAAAAAAATTAGAAAGCAGGAGGAGAGCCTAAGGGAGCTTTGGGACAACATGAAAAGAAGTAACATATGTATAAAGGGGTGCCAGAAGGACAAAAAGAGGAGCAAGGTTTAGAAAACTTATTTGAAGTGATAATAACAGAAAACGTCCCTGATTTGGGGAAGAAAATGTCACACAAGCACAGAGAGCCCCAAACAAGATTAACCAAAAAAGACCCACACCAATATCATCATAATTACAATGGCAAACATTAATGACAAAGAGAGAATCTTAAAGGCTACAAGACAAAGACAGAGAGTTACCTCCCATTAGATTATCAAATGATTTCTCAATAGAAACACATCAGGCCAGAAGAGAATGGAATGAAGTATACAAAGTGGTGCAAAGCAAGGGAATGAATCCAAGAATACACTATCCAGCAAGGCTATCATACAAAATTGAAGGTAAAATCAGGAGCTTTGCAGACAAAAAACGGCTAAAGGAGTTTATCACTACCAAACCAGCAATGCAAGAAATTCTAAAGGGACTGTTGTAAAAAGAAGAAATAAAAAGGGGAGAAGGAACACAGACATAAAGAATAAAAATGGCTACAAACAAGTACCTATCAATAATAACCTTACTTGTAAATGGACTAAATCCTCCAATCAAAAGACACTGAGTGGCTGAATGGATAAGAAAAGATGACTCATATATATGCCATCTATAAGAGACCCACCTCAGAACAAGGGACTCACACAGACTGAAAGTGAAGGGATGGAAAAATATTTTTAAGGTAAATAGAAATGAAAAAAAAAAAGCTGGAGTAGCAATACTTACATCTGACAAAATAGACCTCAAAGTGAAGGCCATAACAAGAGATAAGGAAGACCACTTCCTAATACTAAAGGGCTTGATACCACAAGAGGATATAACTCTGGTAAACATATATGTACCCAAATGGAGTAGCATCCATATAAAAAAAACTTCTGGAAGATATCAAGGGAGGTATTGACAGCAATAATATCATAGTAGTTGATTTTAATACCCAATTGACATCACTGGATAAATCCTTCAGACAAAAATATCAGCAAAGAAACAGCAATCCTAAATGACTAACTAGATCAGATGGAATTAATTGACATCTTCAGAACATTTCACCCCAAAGCAACAGAATATGCATTCTTCTCAAGTGCACATGGGACATTTTCAAAGATGGACCACATATTGGGACACAGGCAAAGTCTCTTCAAATTCAAGAAGATTAAAATCATATCAAGCATCTTCTCAGATCACAATAGCATAATATTAAAAATAAACTACAATAAAAACAATAAGACATTCAAACACTTGGAGGCTAAATAGCATGTTATTAAACAATTATTGGGTGCCCAAAGAGATCAAAGAAGAAATAAAAAGGATCCTGGAAATAAATGACAATGAAAACATAGCAATCCAAAAATCTATGGAACACAGTGAAAGCAGTCTTAAGAGGGAAGTTCACCCTGACCGGTTTGGCTCAGTGGATAGAGTGTCGGCCTGCGAACCTAAGGGTCCCAGGTTCGATTCCAGTCAAGGGCATGTACCTTGGTTGTGGGCACATCCCCAGTAGAGGGTGTGCAGGAGGCAGCTGGTTGATGTTTCTCTCTCATGGATGTTTCTAACTCTCTATCCCTTTCCCTTCCGCTCTGTAAAAAATCAATAAAATATATTAAAAAAATTTTTTTAAAAAGAGGGAAGTTCAAAGCATTACAGGCCTACCTCAAAAACAAGAAAAAAAATGGGAATAAATTATGTAACTCTACAACTTAAAGAATTAGAAAGAGAGCAACAAGAAAAGCTCAGAGCGAGCAGATGGAAGGAAATCATATAGATCAAAGTGGAAATAAATGACATAGAGACAAAAAACAAACAAATGATCAATGAAACCAAGAGCTGTTTCTTTGAAAGGATAATCAAAATTGATGAACATTTAGCCTGGCTCACCAAGATGCAAAGAGAGAGGACCCAAATAAACAAAATCAGAGATGAAAGAGGCAAAATAACAACAGACCCAACAGAAATAGAAAGTATTGTAAAAAAAAAAATACTATGAACAACTGTTCCAACAAACTGGTCAACCTAGAAGAAATGGACATATTCCTAGAAAAATATGACCTTCCAAAACTCAATCAGGAAGAATAAAAAAATCTGAATAGTCCAGAAACTATGGAGGAAATTGAAACAGTAATAAGAAAAACTTCCAACAAACAAAAGCCCAGGGCCAGATGACTTCACAGGAGAGTTTTACCAAACATTCAATGAAAAACTAACACCTATCCTCCTCAGACTATTCCAAAAAATTCAAGAAGAAGGAAAACTTCTAAGCTCTCTTTATGAAGCCAGCATTATAGTAATCCTAAAACCAGATAAAGACACTACAAAGAAAGAGAATTACAGGCCAATATCTCTGATGAACATAGATGCTAAAATCCTCAAAAAAATCCTAGCAAATTGGATCCAGCATTACATTAGAAATATCATACCCCATGACCAAGTGGGTTTTATGCTCAGGAAGCAAGGATGGTACAACATCCATAAATCAATAAATGTGATACATCACATAAACAAATTGAGAGAAAAAATCTCATAATCATATCAATTGATGCAGAAAACGCATTTGACAAAATCCAACACCCTTTCCTGATAAAAATTCTTATCAAAGTGGAAATCATACCTCAACATAATAAAAACCTTATATGACAAACCTACAGCCAACATCATACTCAATGGGCAAAAACTATAACCATTTCCCCTAAGAATAGAAACAAGTCAAGGATGCCCACTCTCACCACTCCTGTTCAACATAATGCTGGAAGTGCTAGTCATAGTGATAAGACAACAAGAAGAAATTAAAGGCATTTGAATTGGAAAAGTAGAAGTGAAACTGTCATTATTTGCAGATGACATGATATTGTACATAGAAAACCCTAAAGACTCCATGAAAAATCTACTAGATTTAATAAATGAATTCAGAAATGTAGCAGGATACAAAATTAACACCCAGAAATGTATGGCTTTTTTATACACCAATAATGAACTCTCAGAAAGAGAAAAAAGCAAACAAAAAAACAATCCCATATACCATTGCAACAACAAAAATTAAGATGCCTAGGTATAAACTTAACTAAGGAGGTAACAGACCTGTACTTAGAAAACTACAGGACATTGATAAAAGAGATAGAGGAAGACATAAACAAATGGAAGAATATACCATGTTCATGGATTGGTATTATCAACATCATTAAAACGTCCATAATGTTGTGGACGAGGTGGCCGAGTGGTTAAGGCGATGGACTGATAAAATGTCCATACCACCCAAAACAATCTATAGATTTAATGCAATCCTCATTAAAATACTGCTGGCATATTTCACAGACCTAGAACAAACTCTCCAAAAATTCATGTGGAATTAAAAAAGACTAAGTAGCCACAGCAATCTTGAGAAAGAAGAACAATGTTGGATGGATCACAATACCGGATATCAAGCTATATTACAAAGCCACTGTTCTCAAGACTGCCTGGTACTAGCACAAGAACAGACATATAGACCATTGGAACAGTACAGAGAACCCAGAAATCAAAACAAGCCATTATGCTCAAGTAATAGTTGACAAAGGAGGCAGGAGCATAAAATGGAGTCAAGACAGTCTCTTCAATAAATGGTATCGGGAAAAATTAGGCAGGTACATGTAAAAATAAAATGAAATTAGACCACCAAACTACACCATACACAAAAATAAACTCAAAATTGGTAAAGGACTTGTAAGATGGGAAACCATAAAAAGCTTAGAAGAATCCATAGGCAGCAAAATATCTGCCATATGTTGTAACAATATCTTTACCATTACAGCTCCTAGGGCAATGGAAACTAAGGAGAAAATAAACAAATGGGACTATATCAAAATAAAAGGCTTCTCCACAGCAAATAAAATTATCAACAATACAACAAGAGAGCTTACTGCATGGGAGAACATATTTGCCAATGTTATCTCTGATAAGGGCCTAATCTCCAAAATTTACAGGGAACTCATACTTCTCAACAAAAGGAAGAGTAGCAATCCAATAAAAAAAATGGGCAAAGGACTGTAATAGACACTTTTTGAAAGAGGACATACAGATGGCCCAGAGACATATGAAAACATGCTCAAAGTCTCTAATCATCCGAGAGATGCAAATCCAAACAACAATGCGGTACCATCTCACACCTGTCAGAATGGCTATCATCAACAAATCCACAAACGACAAGTGCTGGAGAGGATGTGGAGAAAAAGGAACCCTCATACACTGCTGGTGGGAATGCAGACTGGTGCAACCACTGTGGAGAACAATATGGAGTTTCCTCAAAAAGTTAAAAATGGAACTCGTATTTGCAAATTGACCATACCTCCACTACACTAACAAGCCACGCCCACCAGCCATGCCCACCAGCCAATCAGAGCGACTATATGCAAATTAATCCAACCAAGATGGCGGCTGGCAGCCAAGGAGCTGGAGCAAGCAGGAGGCTTGGTTGCCCCTGCGATGGAGGAAGCCAAGCTTCCCACCTGCCCTGGCCGGCTGTGGCCTCCGCTAAAGGCAACAAAGTTTCAATTATAGAAGATAAATAAATCCCAGATACCTGCTTCCAGCCAGCCTCCACTGGGAGCTTGGGTGGCTGGGGGCTGTGACCAGACTGCAAACAGCCATAAGCCCCTCACCCAGGATGGTCACACCCTCATGGGGTGAGGGTGCCTGCTGCGGGGCTTAGCCAGTCTGCAAACAGCCATCAGCCCTTCATCGAGACTGGCCAGGCACCCCAGCAGGAACCCCCCACCCTGAAGGGGGTGTGGCCAGCCTGAACACGGCCCTCAGTCCCTCACCCAGGCTGGCCAGGTACTCCAGCAGGACCCCCACCCTGAACAGGGTGTGGCCAGTCTGAAAACGGCCCTCAGCACCTCACCCAGACTGGCCAGGCACCCCAGTGGAAACCCCAACCCTGAAAGGGCTGTGGCCAGCCTGCAAACAGCCATCAGCCCCTCACCCAGGCTGGCCAGGCACCCCAGTAGGACCCCTACCCTGATCTGGACACCCTTCCGGGCAAACCAGCTGGCCCCCACCCATGCACCAGGCCTCTATCCTATATAATAAAAGGGTAATATGCAAATTGACCCTAACAGCAGAATGACTGGGAATGACTGGCCACTATGACATACACTGACCACCAGGGGGCAGATGCTCAATGCAGGAGCTGCCCCCTGGTGGTCAGTGTGCTCCCACAGGGGAAGCTCTGCTCAGCCACAAGCCAGGCTGACGGTTGCCAGTATAGCGGTGGAGGTGGGAGCCTCTCCCATCTCCTCAGCTGCGCTAAGGATGTCTGACTGCAGCTTAGGCTTGCTCCCCGCTGGCAAGCGGACATCCCCCGAGAGCTCCCGGGCTACCAGGGGGATATCTGACTGCCAGCTTAGGCCCAATCCCTGGGGGAGCTGGCCTAAGCCAGCAGGTGGACATCCCTCGAGGGGTCCCAGACTGCGAGAGGGCACAGACTGGGCTGAGGGGACTCTCCCCCGCCCCCCCGCAAGTGCACAAAGTTTTGTGCACTGGGCTTCTTGTCAATAATAACCTTAAATGTAAATGGATTAAATGCTCCAATAAAAAGACATAGGGTAGCTGAATAGATAAGAAAACATGACCCACATATATGCTCTCTATAAAAGACCCACCTCAGAACAAAGTACAGAATGAAACTAAAGGAATGGAAAGTTTTTTTCCAGGCAATGAAAAAAACGTGGGGATAGCAGTAATCATATCTTACAAAATAGACTTCAAAGTGAAGACCACAACAAGAGATAATGAAGATCACTTCATAATAATAAAGAGATCAAAACAGCAAGAGGATATAATTCTCATTAACCTATATGCACCCAATAGAGGAGCATCCAAATATATCCAAAAAGCTTCCGGAGGATTTTAAAGGAGAGATGGACAGCAATACAATCATAGCAGTGAACTTTAACACCCCACTGACATCACTGGTTAGATCTTGACTCCATTTTATGTTCTTGCCTTCTTTGTCAAATATTAATTGAGCACAAAGGATTGGGTTGATTTCTGGGTTCTCTGTCCTGTTCCATTGGTCTATACCCATGGTCGGCAAACTGCGGCTAGCGGGCCACATGCGGCTCTTTGGCCCTTTGAGTGTGGCTCTTCCTAAGCCTTTAGGAGTATCCTAATTAAGTTAATAACAATGTACCTACCTATATAGGTTAAGTTTAAAAAATTTGGCTCTCAAAAAGAAATTTCAATCATTGTACTGTTGATATTTGGCTCTGTTGACTAATGAGTTTGCCGACCACTGGTCTATTCGTCTGTTCTTTTGCCAGAACCAGCCAGTTTTGAGAACAGTGGCCTTGTACTATAACTTGATATTTGGTATTGTGATCCCTTTGTTCTTCTTTCTCAAGATTGCTGTGGCTATTCCGGTTCTTTTTTGATTCCACAGAAATTTTTGGAGCATTTGTTCCAGGTCTGTGAAATATGCTGTTGGTATTTTAATGGGGATTGCATTGAATTCATAGATTGCTTTGGGTAGTATGGACATTTTAATGATGTTGATTTTACCAATGTTTGAACAAAGTATATTCTTCCACTTGGTTATATCTTCCTCTATCTCTTTTATCAATGTCCTGTAGTTTTCTGAGTACAGATCTTTTACCTCCTTAGTTACGTTTATTCCTAAGTATCTTAATGATAAATGCAATGGTAAAAAGGATTATTTGTTTAGTTTTTTTGTGCAATGGTAAATAGAATTGATTGTTTAGTTTCTCTTTCTGAGAGTTCATTATTGGTGTGAAAAAATGCCATAGATTTCTGGGTGTTAATTTTATATCCTGCTATACTGCTGAATTCATTTATTAAATCTAGTAGATTTTTTTTTATGGAATCTTTAGAATTTTCCATGTACAATATCATGTCTTCTGCAAATAATGACAGTTTTACTTCCTTCTTTCCAATTTGGATGCCTTTTATTTCTTCTTATCTGATCACTATGGCTAGCCTTTCAGTACTATGTCAAACAGGAGTGGTGAAAATAGGCATCACCACCTTGTTCTGGTTCTTAGGGGAAATGGTTTTAATTTTTATCCTTTGAGTATGATGTTGGCTGTAGTTTTGTCATATAAGGCTTTTCATTATGTTGAGGTATGATTCCTCTAATCCCACTTTGCTGAGAATTTTATCAAAAAATGGTGTTGGGCCCTAGCTGGTTTGGCTCAGTGGATAAACTGAAGGGCCCTGGTTTTGATTCAGGTCAAGGGCATATACCTAGGTTGTAGGCTCAATCTCCAGACCTTGTCAGGAGCATGCAGGAGGCCACCAATCAACGTGCTCTTTCACATCAATGTTTCTCTCTTTGTCTCTCCCTATCCTTTCCACTCTCTCTAAAAAAAATAACATAAAATAAAATCAATGGAAAAATATCCTCTGGTGAGGATTAAGGATTAACCAAAACGGGTATTGGATTCAGTCAAATGCCTTTTCTGCATCAATTGATATGATCTTCTGATTTTTATTAAAAAATAAACTTTTTGTTGACTAGAGGCCCAGTGTACAGATTTGTGCACCAGTGGGGTCCCTTGGCCTGGCCTGCACCCTCTCGCAATCTGGGACCCCTTGGGGTATGTTGGATAGCTGGTTTCAGCCTGATCCCTGCAGGTCCAATCCAGACAGGAGGGAGCCCAATCCTGTGCATTGAGCATCTGTCCCCTGGTGGTCAGTATGGTCATAGCAACTGGTCAACTGATAGTTCAGTCATTTGGTCATTTGATTGTTTAGGCTTTTATATGTATAGACTAGAAGCCCAGTGTACGAAATTCATGGCGGGGGGGGGGGGTGGTGTCCCTTAGTCCAGCCTGCATTCTCTCCAATCTGGGGCCCCTACGGGATCGGGCCTAAACTGGCAGTCTGACATCCCTCTCGCAATCTAGGACCACTGGCTCCTAACTACTCACCTGTCTGCCTGCCTAATGCCCCCAACTTCCCTCCCCTGCCGGCCTGGTCTCCCCCAATGGTCCTCCCCTGTCTGCCTGGTTGCGCCCCCAACTGCCCTCCCCTGCTGGCCTGATTGCCCTTAACCCCCTGCCAGCCTGATCTTGCCCCTAACTCCCTGCTGGCCTGATCTTGCCCTCAACTGCTCTCCCCTGCCAGCCTGATCTGGCCCCTAACTGCCTCTGCTTTGGCCCTCACCACCATGGCTTTGTCCAGAAGGAAGTTGGATGTTTGGAAGATGGCCAGTTGACCTGGTCTAATTAGCATATTACCCTTTTATTAGTATTGATAGATTATATAGTATAAGATTGTTTAAATGGTGGGGGGAAGCCTTTTTCAGCAGGAGGAGATGCTTTTGGCAGACAAAAATACATAACCCCTATATCTGGACTGATAGCCAGCCATATGCACTATACTGCCATACTGGTCATTAAAAAATTGAACCACTTTCTTACACCTTACACCAAACAGCTGTTGCCCTTAAAACCCCTCCTCAGCCCCCACCTTAGGTTCGCAGTTCACCCAGATTAGATTCTGATTGTTCGGTTTCTATGCCACTCAGCAACAAAAGCTCTACATCCTAGGCAGCCATTGGCTCTTCTGGGAAATCCAGAATGGCCTGCTGACAGCTTTCTCTCTCTCCCGGCCTATCTCTGGGTCTGTTCCACAGCCTCCACAGCAGCCGTGGACCAGGTCCCACCTCTCTCTCCAGGCCTATCTCCGGGCCTGATCTGCAGCCTCCATAGCAGCTGCTGATCAGACCCAGCCTCTCTTGCCACACCGTCTTGCCCCACCCACCCACCCACCGTCCGCCTGCCCACCAGCCACCAGCCTTGCTGTGATAGGAGCCTGTGGGCCATGGGGCAGGGACTGAGAGGTGCCCCCTGCACTTACTGGTGACTATTCGTTTGGTCATTTTGATTGTTACGGCCATTGGCCTTTTATTATATAGACTAGAGGCCTGGTGCATGAATTCATACATGGGTGGGTTTCCTCAGCATGGCCTGAGGGTATCAGGCTGAAACCACAGTCCAACACCACCTGCTGCTCCTGCCTTCTGCTCCCACTCATCCTGGTTCCACTGTACCTGACGTCGGCTCATGCTCAGTCAGTCCTGATCAGGAGAGTCTCACGCCAACGTAGCAACACTTGCTGCCCACTGATGTTTGTACCAGTTGTTGGGAGCCACCTGGCAACTGCTTTTATGCGGTGCCGGAGGCTGACTTCCAGGAGGCTGGCAGTATTGTCGGGATTGTGCTGGTGGAACCAGTCTGTTGGTGCCTGGCCCATTCTCTGGAGATTGGATCTGCAGGACTACTGAGGAAGTGAGTGTCTGCCTCGGCTGGTAGGTCACCAGGAGGGGTTGCTCAACTGAGAGGCACTCTCGCTGTGGGAGCACACTGACCACCAGGGGCAGCTCCTGAGTTGACCGTCTTCCCCCTGGTGGTTAGTGCACGTCATAGCGACCGGTCGACCAATCCTTCAGTTGTATTAGAGGCCTGGTGCACAAAATTTGTGCACTCGGAGCAGGGTCCCTCAGCCCGGCCTGTGCCCTCTCACAGTCCGGGAGCCCTTGGGGGATGTCTGACTACCAGCTTAGTCCTGCTCCCCAGAGCTGCCACAGAGGTGGGAGAGGCTCCTGCCACCGTAGCTGCACTCACCAGCTGTGACCCTGCCTTCTGGCTGCTGAGCAGCGCTCCCCCATTGGGAGTGCACTGACACCAAGGGGCAGTTCCTGCGTTGAACGTCTGCCCCCTGGTGGTCAGTGCATGTCATAGCAACTGGTTCTGCAGTTCGGTTTATTTGCAAATTAGCCTTTTATTATATATATATATATATATACTAGGGGCCCGGTGCACGAAATTCGTGCACTGGGTGTGTGTGTGGGGGGAGTGTCCCTCAGCCCAGCCTGCCCCCTCTCACATACTGGGAGCCCTCAGGCGTTGACCCCCATCACCCTCCAATCGCAGGATCGGCCCCTTGCCCAGGCCTGATGCCTCTGACAGAGGTGCCAGGCCTGGGCAGGGGACCCTCATTTCCCCCCATCACTGGTTCTGCCCCCAGCCCAGGCCTGATGCCTCAGCCAGAGGCGTAGACCCCCATCACCCTCCGATCACCTGATTGGCCCCTTGCCCAAGCCTGACGCCTCCGCCAGAGGTGTCAGGCTTGGACAGGGGACCCCCATCTCCCCCCCGATCACTGGCTCTGGCCCCCGCCCAGGCCTGAGGCCTCTGGCCCAGGAATCATGCCTGGGCAGGGGACCCCCATCTCCCTCTGATCGCTTGCTCCACCCCCTGCCCAAGCCTGACGCCTCTGACCCAGTCTTCAGGCCTGGGCAAGGGGACCATCATATCCCCCCAATCCCTGGCTCAGCCCCCCGCCCAGGCCTGATGTCTCGGCCAGAGGAGTTGACCCTCATCACCCTCCGATCACCAATCACCGGATCGGCCCCTTGACCAGGCCTGAGGCCTCCGGCAGAGGTGTCAGGCCTGGGCAGGGGACCCCCAGCTCCCCACGGTTGCAGGCTCCGCCCCTGCCCAGGCCTAACGCCTCTGGCCTATGCGTCCAGCTCGGGCAGCGGGGACCCGCAGCTGCAGTGGCCCCGCGATCGTGGGCTCCGCTTTAGGCCCAGGCAAGGGACCCTAGCTCCCGGGACTGCCAGCTTCGACCGTGCCCAGCTCCCATTGCTGGCTCCACCCCTACTTCCTGCTATCACTGGCCAGGGCGGCAAAGGTGCCTGATTCTCTGATCATGGCTGGGGGGCAGGGCAAAGGTGGCCCCAGGGCCGCCTTTGCCCTGCCCCCCAGCTCTTAGCTCCCCCCTGGGTTTCCGATCACTGTCAGTGGCAGGGGGCTTCTTCCTGCTTTCCCTTTTGCCTCCCTGCATTGTGCCTACATATGCAAATTAACCGCCATCTTGTTGGCAGTTAACTGCCAATCTTAGTTGGCAGTTAACTGCCAATCTTAGTTGGCAGTTAATTTGCATATAGCCCTGATTAGCCAATGAAAAGGGTATCGTCGTATGCCAATTACCATTTTTCTCTTTTATTAGTATATATATATATATATATATATATATATATATATATATTAGAGGCCCAGTGCAGAAAAATCTGTGCACTGGCGGGGGCGGGGGGGGGGGGTGGTGTCCCTCAGCCCCACTTGTGCCCTCTCACAGTCTGGGACCCCTTGGGAGATAACGATCTGCTGGTTTAGGCCTGCTCCTGGGTGGCAGAGGGCAGGCCCAATCCCTAGGTGCAGCCCCTGGTCGGGCTCAGAGCAGGGCCGATTGGGGAGTTGGGGTGCCACCCCCTGTCATGCACAGAGCAGGGTGGATTGGGAGGTTGCGATGCCACCCTCAGTCACGCTCAGGGTAGGGCCAATTGGGGGGTTGGGGCACCGTCCCCTGTCACACTCAAGGCAGGGTCAATGGGGAGGTTGCGGCGCCACCTCCTGTCATGCACAGAGCAAGACCCATCAGGGGGTTGGGGAGCTCCCCCCTTTTACCCACAGAGCAGGGCCCATCAGGGGGTTGGGGAGCTCCCCCGTCACACACAGAGCAGGGCCGATTAGGGGTTTGGGGCACTCCCCCTTGTCACACTCAGGGCAGGGCCGATGGGGAGGTTGCGGCTCCACCTCTTCACACACAGAGCAGGGCCCATGGGGGGGTTGGGGTGCCACACCCTGTCATACACAGAGCAGGGCCGATCAGGGGGTTGGGGAGCTCCCCCCTATCAGGCACAGAGCAGGGTCAATCAGGGGGTTGGGGCGCCTTCCCTTGTCATGAACAGTGCAGGGCGGATAAGGAGGTTGTGGCCCTGCCCCCTGTCACACACAGAGCCGCAGGGCGATGAGGGGGTTTGGGCGCTGCCCCCTGTCACGCTGCTCCAGGGGCCTGGAGGCCTCGCGGCTCCGCTGATCCCAGTGCTGGGAGGCCTCGTGGCTCCACTTGACACCAGGACAGTGAGGACTCACTGCTCAGCTGATCCAAGTGCTGGGAAGCCTCGCGGCTCCGCTTGACACCGGGGCAGTGAGGCCTCACAGCTCCGCTGATCCCAGTGCTGGGAGGCATATTACCCTTTTACTATATAGGATAGAGGCCTGGTGTATGGGTGGGGGCTGGCTGGTTTGCCCTGAAGGGTGTCCCAGATCAGGGTGGGGGTCCTGCTTGGGTGCCTGGCCAGCCTGGATGAGGGGATGATGGCTGTTTGCAGCTAGTCACACCCCCTTTGGGGTGGGGGTCCCGCTTGGGTGCCTGGCCAGCCTGGATGAGGGGATGATGGCTGTTTTCAGCTGGTCACACCCCCTTCAGGTTGGGGGTCCCCACTGGGGTGCCTGGCCAGTCTGGGTGAGGGGCTGAGGGCCGTTTTCAGGCTGGCGGATGACTGAAGCTCCCAACCTCTTTTCTTTTTCTTTTTTTTTTTTAATTCTGGGATTTATTTACCTTCTATGGTTGTCACTGGAACTGAGAGCTGGCTTTAGCTCTGAGTCTTGGCTCCAGCTCTGAGACCTTGGCTGCTGATCTGGGTTTGTTTGGATTCTATAATTGAAACACTGTTTCAGCTCCCACTCTGAGGCCATCTGGCTGAAAGTAGGTTTCTAGGGATTGTTTAGCATCCATATTTGCAGCATTGTTTTTTAGACTGCAGCTCAGAGCCCAGCAGCAGCGGCAGGCAGGGAACCTTGGCTTCCTCCTTCACTGGAGCAAGCAAGCCTCCTGTTCGCTTCAGCTGCCTGGCTGCCGGCCACCATCTTGGTTGGCAGTTAATTTGTATATCTCGCTGATGAGCCAATGGGAAGGGTTGCGAAGTTACGGTTAATTACCATGTTTCTCTTTTATTAGATAGGATATATATATATATATATATATATATATATATATATATATATATATATATTAGTATTAGAGATATCTCTCCTTTTCCCCCCTCTTTACCTCCATCTTTCCAGCCCCTACCCATCACCCCATGTCTTCACTTCCCTATTGCCCATGTCCATGGGCTATGCCTACAAGTATATAAGATCTTTGGTTTATCTCTTCTCATCAACCCAACCCCACATCAAGGTATGTTAATCTGTTCCATGTGTCCATGCTTCTGTCTTATTTTGTTAGTGAATTCATTCTACTCATTAGATTCCACAAGTAAGTGAGATCATGTGATATTTGTCTTTCTCAGATTAGCTTATTTCACTTAGCATAATATTTTCCAGGTCCATCTATGCTGTCCCAAAGGATGGACCTTTTTAAAAGCTGAATAGTATTTCAAAGTGTAAGTTTCCCACAGCTTTTTAAAAAAATATATTTTATTGATTTTTTACAGAGAGGAAGGGAGAGGGATAGAGAGTTAGAAACATCGATGAGAGAGATACATCGATCAGCTGCTTCCTGCACACCCCCCACTGGGAATGTGCCCGCAACATGTTACATGCCTTTGACCAGAATCGAACCAGGGACCCTTCAGTCCGCAGGCCGACGCTCTATCCACTGAGCCAAACCAGTCAGGGCTCCCACAGCTTTTTTATCCATTCATGTATTGATGGGCACTTGGGCTATTTCCAAATCTTAGCTATTGTAAATCACACTTCTATGAACATAGGTGTGCATATTTTCTTTCTGATTTGTGTTAAAGACTTCTCAGGATATATTCCTAGAAGTAGAAAAACTGGGTCAAATGGCAGTTCCATTTTAAATATTTTGAGGAGACTCTATACTGAATTCCATAGTGTCTGCACCAGTCTGCATTCCCACCAGCAGTGTTTCCTTTTCTCCACATCCTCACCTGCACTTGTTGTTTGTTAATTTATTGATGGCAGCCTTTCTGGCAGGTGTGAGGTGTTACCCCATTGTCATTTTAATTTGTATCTCTCTGATAATTAGTGATGGTGAGCATTTTTTCATGTCTCTTGACCATCTCTATGTCCATTATAGAGAAATGTCTATTCAGGTCTTCTGCCCATTTTTTCATTGGGTTATTTGTTTTCTGTTTTTTTTGACTTGTATGAGTAATATATATATATATATTTGGCTGTATTATCCCTGTATCAGATGTATCATTGACAAATATGTTCTCCCATGCAGTGGGTTTCCTTTTCATTTTCTTGATGGGTTCTTTTGCTGTTCAGAAACGTTTTTATTTAGATGTAGCCCCATTTATTTATTTTCTCCTTTGTTGCCCTAGGAGATGTATCCATAAACATATTACTATGTGAGATGTCTGAGATTTTACTGTCTATATTCTCCTCTAAGATTTTTATGGTTTCATTACTTTCAATTAAATATCTTAATCCATTTGAGTTTATTCTTGTGTGTAGTGTAAGTTGGTGGTCTAGTTTCATCATTTTGCATGTGTCTGTCCAGTTTTTCCAACACTGTTTATTGAAGAGACTGTCTTTACCCCATTGCATATTTTTGCCTCTTTTGGTATGGACATTTTAATGATGTTATTTTTACCAATTCATTAACACGCTATATTCTCCCACTTGTTTATATTCCCTTCTATCTCTTTTTTCAGTGTTCTATAGTTTTCTGAGTAAAGGCCTTTTACCTCCTTGGTTAAACTTATTCCTAAATATCATATTTTTTTTTTTTGCAATGGTAAATGGCATTATTTTTTTAGTTTCTCTTCTTGAGAGTTCATTATTGGTGTATAAGAATGCAACGATTTCTGGGTGTTGATTTTGTATTCTGCTACATTGCCATATTCGTTTATCAAATCTAGTAGGTTTTTATGGTGGAATCCTTGGCATTTTCTATGTACAATATCATGTCACTTGTGAATATTTACAGTTTTACAACTTCTTTTCCAATTTGTATGCCTTTTATGTTTTCCTCTTTTCTGATCACTGTGGCTAGGACTTCCAGTGTTATGTTGAATAAGAGTGGTGAATGTAGACCGCTTGTTTCTGTTCTTAGAGGAAATGATTTTAGTTTTTGCCCATTGAGTATGATGTTGGCTGTAAGTTGGCCTTTACTATGTTGATATATGATCCCTCTATTCCCACTTTGCTGAGAGTTTTTATCAAAAAAGTATGTTTGATTTTGTCAAATGTTTTTTCTGAATCTATTGATCATGTGGTTTTTTACTTTCAGTTTGTTTATGTGGTGCATCACATTTATTGATTTGTGAATATTATACCAGCTTGCATCCCTGGAATAAATCCCAATTCTTATCCATTCAGCTACCCTATATCTTTTGATTGGAGCATTTAATACATTTTTATTAAGGTTATTTTTGATAGGTACTTATTTATTGCCATTCTTATTCTTTATGCCTGTGTTACTCCCTTTCTTTTTATTTCTTCTTCTGACAACAGTCCCTGTAGCATTTTTTGCATCAATTGTTTGGTGGTAATAAACTCCTTTAGCCTTTTTCTTTTGTCACCTTTAATTTTAAATGGTATTCTTTTTGGGTAGAGTAGTCTTGGATTCAGTCCCTTGGAGTTCATTACTTTGTATACTTCATACCACTCCTTTCTGGCCTGAAGTGTTTCTGTTGGAATTCAGTTGATAGTCTAGCAGGGGTGGGCAAACTTTTTGACTCGAGGGCCACAATGGGTTCTTAAACTGGACCAGAGGGCCGAAACAAAAGCATGGATGGAGTGTTTGTGTGAACTAATATAAATTCAAAGTAAACATCATTACATAAAAGGGTACGGTCTTTTTTTTTATTTTTAGTTTTATTCATTTCAAACGGGCTGGATCCAGCCTGCAGGCCGTAGTTTGCCCACGGCTGGTCTAATGGGAGTTCTTTTGTAGGTAACTTTCTGTCTCTTTCTTGCAGCTTTTAAGATTCTTTGTCTTTAACATTTGCCATTTTAATTATGATGTTTCTTGGTGGGGGTCCTTTTTGGTTCATCTTGATTGGGACTCTCTGTTCTTCCTGGATTTGTGTGACTTTTTTCTTCACCAAGTCAAGGAAGTTTTCAATCATTATTTCTTCAAACAGGTTTTCTCTTCCTTACTCAGCTTCTTCTCCTTCTGGCACCCTTGTTATGTGAATGTTGTTTCCTTTCATGTTGTCCAAAATCTCCCTTAAACTCTCCTCCTGCTTTTTAATTTTTTCCCAGTTGCTGTTCTGATTGGGTGCTTTTTTCTCCTTGAGTTCTAACTCACTGATTCAGTCCTCAGCTTCTTCTAGTCTACTGTTGAATCCTTCCAGGTTGTTCTTTATTACAGCTGTGTCATTCTTTATTTCCATGTGATTTTTATTCATGTTGGTGTATTCCTCAGTTAGCTTCTTAGAGTTCTCATTAAGTTACTTGTTATTCTCACTCAGATGTTTGAGCATCTTTATAACCATTACTTTGAATTCTTTATCTGATGAATTAATTGCCTCCATTTTGCTTAGTTTCTTTTCTGGTGATTCCTTCTTTTCTTTCATTTGGGGGTTGTTTCTTTGTCTTCCCATTTTAGCAGTCAGGTAGTCTGAAGAGTCAGGTGAGATGGGTGGATTCATGGTGGTGGGTCTGTGTGTTCAGAGGTGACTGGTGCCACTGGGTCACAGCAGTGCACCTAATCTTCTGGTACCGGGTTAGGCACATCCAGTCTCTGGAAGATCCATGTGTTGGGGTGCATCAGGTCACATTTCCTGGGCAGTGTCAGGCAGTGGGGCCATTTGTCCAGGGTTGCTGGGTAAGACACAGTGGGCCATGATGACAGGTCCATGCATCTGGGGGCATCAGTTCATAGTGGCAGAGTTGGGCACACCACATCAAGGCAGTGGGACCAGTTGTCCAGGAGCACTCAGTCAGGAGTGCTGCTTTGGGGCAACAGGTCCCTGTTGGGGCAGACTGAGTACTTGCTGTTGATGAGGCAGGAATACCTGTCTCTTCCCTGTGGAGGAGGCAGAGCCAGCCAGTTACTGACTGTGCTCACTGAAGTATTAGGGCTAGCTGGGCACTCTGCTGCTGAGGAGGTGTCCGGTCAGGTGCCCTGTTAACCAAAATGGGAGGAGGCAGCTTGTCACTTCCCTATGGAGGAGACAGGGCCAAACAGGTGTCCTGTTCACCAACATATCAGGGCAGACCCTGTGCGTTGCCAGTCAAGTCAGTGAGCAGGTCTTCCAAGGAGCACAGTTCAGGCTAACTGGGCCGGTATGACTGGTCTGTGTGTCTGGGGACTTTGAGCCTCAGCAGGGGGGCTGTGAGTGTCCATCAGTGGCCTAGGGGTGCTGGGGCAGGATTGCTCCCCATAGCCTCCTCCCACGGAGGACCCTGCAGCTCCCTCATAATGGTGAGCTCTCCCCTGTCATGGAGAGAAGTGCCCAGCTGAGCAGCACTGGGCAGTAGCAGTTCCTCCATCTGAAGCACCCCAGCCCCCCCCCCCGCCCCACCCCCTAGGCTCCTGCTTGTGGGGAAGCACAGGACTTGGTTGGAAAGTCTGTAAGGAGGATTCTTTGAAAGGTCGGGGCCTCTGAGGGGACCTTGCTAAAGACAGCAGCCCCTACCTTGACTTCCAAACAAGTCCAATTGCCTGGTGTTTTGCTAGAATCTCTATGTTTAGTCTTTAAAGACCTGACCTTGTAGAAGCATATACTTTCTCAAGGATACTTACCCTATTGATTGTATCTAGAGGTTAATTTGAGTTCAAGTTGTTGTTATAATAAAAAGCCAATGAGTCAGGCGAACAGGACTGCTTTTATGACTGAAGTAGAAGAGTTCCTTAGCCCTCTCTTTTACAGAAACCTGTGTTGGAATAATCTGTTCATCTGTCACTCAGGGTCTGTTGGTCAGCTATGGCACCTGCTCCTACAGATGCCTTCCCACTCTCACACCCACACACACTCACCCTCACTCCAGACCTTCCTGCTGCCATGTTCTGGTTCCTGTGATACTTTCAACAATAAAGATACATTAAAAAAATAGTAGTGACCAGGACATAGGAGGAACTCAGTAAGTGATGACTCATTTTATTATTTCATTACCCATCAGGGATTAACTTCTGAGGATTCACTTAGAATGACCTGCTGTGATAACTTGTGTTATCATCCAAGAAATGCTTACTCTTCCCTTCCCCAGAAGGACACTGCTCTGTGGACAGGACTTGGCCATGAGATTTGTTTTGGCCAGTGGAATGTGAGTGGACATGACCTTAGCCCCACCTCAGCAGAGGCTTGGAATGTGTTTTCATGGTTTGGCTTGGCTTCTTGGCCTCCAGCCCTCCACTGTGGGGAGAACATGCTCCAGGGATCAACACTGCTGGGCGCTTCATTGGCTCTCACTGTTCCACCTCGAAGCTTTGATTGAGTGTTAAAAATTGCTGGCAATGAAAGTCTGAAACATATCATGATTCCATTGAATATGGCAACAATACTAAATGATAAACATAAAATAGATTTTATTTTCAGATAAGATGTAATAGGACAGTGAACAGATAATCTGTATTCATCCCGGAGTCTGTTAGTGTTTGCTTTCTCAGAAACATGAAACAGTAAGTACAAAAGGTCTTTCTGTTTTGAAAGGAGAAAAAGCAGCTAAAGAAAACATTACCATTTTAATTATAGCTTTCTTTGTACTGGTGAAGCTTAAAGAGTAGAAATGAATTCCACAAAACTGAAATCTTAAAGGATAGAAAATAGCTACATCAGAATATAGAAACTGTTGCAGGACAGTACACTTCAGACATTCTCTAATGCAACCCCCTTATCTATATATATAAAACATTAATATGCAAATAGACCAAACGGCAGAACAACCGAACAACCGAACAACCAAACAACTGGTTGCTATGATGTGCGCTGACCATGAGGGGGCACATGTGGAACATGGTACATGTTAGCAGCAGGTGGCAGAGCATGAAACATGGAGGGCATCGGCTGCAGTGGGATGGTGGAGCAGGTGAGCGGAGGTGCCAGACCAAGGCAGGGCACTGATCGCTGTCATTGGGGTGAAGCTTTTGTGGTTACTGAATATTCTTTGCTCCCATGTGCAGCAGTCCCACCTGGTGCTCACACCTGTTGCCAGTGCTGGTCTCGCTCGTACCCGCTGCCTGTGCCCAGCACCAATCCCAATTGCTCGACACTGTCAGTGGGTGTGAGCGGTGACTGCCAGCCCTGATCATCCCTGAGGGCTTCTCCACCTCCCCCTGCTCCTGAGGGGCAATCAGGGCTGGCAGCCACCACTCACACCTGCTGACAGTGCTGGCCTTGCTTGCAGCCACTGCTGGTGCTGGCCCCAATCACTCTGCACTGTCAGCAGTTGCAAGTGGTGCCAGGAGGAGCGGGGCTGCCAGCAGACAGGGGACTGGGGGCCACGACAAGGAGGGGCTGGGTGGGGGCATGTAGGAGGGGCCCACTGCAGCCTCATGGCCCACAGTTCCTTTCAAGGTGCACGAATTTGTGCACTGGGCCCCTAATCTATATAGGAAAGGTTTATCCCTACATATAAGGTAGAAACTTTCCCTCCCATCCACCATGCACTTACCTTCATTTATCCATCCATGGATCCAATATTTAATTTATTTCATAGCCACTCACTAGTTGCCCATTGTGAGCCAAACACTGTACTAGGTATGAAGGATGCAGAGAAGAATCAGGTATAGAATTGTTATCAAGAAGAGCAGAGACGTGCATGGAGAGGAACACTGGACAGGAACTCCCTGCATAGTGCTGTAGGTGCTGCCTCGATGTTTGGGCAGGGCTCCCTTTCTGGGCAGCTGGAGCAGAGTGCACAGCATTCCTACCCAATGTCTCTGAGAGACAGAGACTAAGTCTAGGTCTTGTAGTTCTCCCTCAGCCCACAGCAGTAGGCACAGTGGAGTGCACACAGAGATGGCAGGTGACTGAAAATAATGTTATGAAGGAAGCAAAATCTCCCCCCCACCCATGGTTATCAAATTGTAGGAGCCAGGCCTGCCTAGATCCGTGCCTTTTTCCACCTGGTTCCATGTCGCAGCCCCTTGACCTACCTGGGCAACACCTTCTGATCTATGGCTGGTCTCCTCCATTTAGCCATTTTTTTTTTTTTAAAAAAAGCCTATTTTACCTAGTGTTTGAGGCAAAAACAAGCACTATTTACCACCTAATCTTTAGTTTCCAACTTCAACTACCACTCAGACTGGGCTATATTTATTGAGTCAATGTTATTTTGAAAATTATTTGAGTTCATACATGTAAAGCACTAAGAACAGTATCAGCCAATAATAAGTTGTCAACAAATGTTAATGTTATTATTAGCTAGTATATCTTTGCTTTTATGAAAATTTTTGAATGACAGTCCTACAATGGAATTGCTGAATCAAAGACTAGATAAATTAGAAATACAAAGAGATACCTGCCAATTAAAATTTTTCATTTCTACTTCTATAGGTTATGAAAGTCTGTTTCACCATCATAGATCAATGATGTATTATTAATTTGTAATTTTTAATGCAATGTATAAAAATAGCATCTTATTGCTATTTTAATTTGCATTTTTCGTGATTAAATGTGGGCCTGCACATCTATCAGATCCATTCTTGTATAGCACGTTTGTGGGTTGCTTTTTTTTGAATTGCATGTCTATATTCTTTGCCCATGTTCTGTTGTGGCGATTCTTTCTATTCTTTTTTTTTTTTTTTTAATATATTTTATTGATTTTTTACAGAGAGGAAGGGAGAGAGATAGAGAGTTAGAAACATCGATGAGAGAGAAACATCGATCAGCTGCCTCCTGCACATCCCTTACTGGGAATGTGTCCGCAACCCAGGTACATGCCCTTGACCGGAATCGAACCTGGGACCTTTCAGTCCGCAGGCCAACGCTCTATCCACTGAGCCAAACCGGTTCCGGCGATTCTTTCTATTCTTATTAATTTGTTAAAACTTTATATATTATTAGTCACTGTTATAGCTATACACCCATTGAGTTGTATAGACAACATTTATGCACTTTATGTCAAGCATTTTAAAAACAGATAATCAAACAACATAAACACACCTCTAGAAAATAGAGGCATTGGATTTATTTGGCATGAACTCCATAATAATATGTTCAAGGAGTTACCTGAAAAAAAAAAAGAGAACTTTATCAGGAAATGATTACAAAGATTCTATGAACATTCTAGAAATAAAATCATAAAATCATAGCTGATTGGACAAACTTACAACAGAATTCATTAACTGGAAATCAGGTAGCAATGAATAGACTGAAGCATGGGGAGAAAAAGATGCAAAATACAGTGACAGAATATGAGACATTTGGAGCCTGGTGAAAACAAATAACAAAGAGTCATAATAGGACTCCCAGAGGGGGAGGAGGCTTCCATTGGGTAGAAGGGAAACTTGAAAATCACTGTCAATAAGTTTCCCCAAATGACAAAATACATCATGTCAGTTTCAAGAAGTGCTATAATAAACCTAAAGCAAAATTAATGCTACAAATAACCTATGTCTGAACACAGGATTGGATTAGGTAAGATAAAAAGAACAAAAATCCTAAAGGCAGCTAGAGAGAGTACGTTTCACTTTCAAAGGAGCAGTGATTACTGAAAACTGACTTTTATTTTGGCAATGGGATGAAACTGGATTTCCTTCTCCTGTATACATTTTAAATGATAATCAGAAAAATAATATAAAGCTATTTCTATTTAGGGAAAATTTCAGATATAGAGACTACAACTATATTCCAGAGATGTGGCCAGTCTTTGAAATAATTTTCCATTTCATTTCAATATGGCAAATTGTCTGTGGATTAAATTTATAGGCCACATAAAATCAGCCATATATATATATGGGGTCTGTTAGGGTGCCTGGCCAGCCTGAGTGAGGGGCTGAGGGCCGTTTTCAGGCTGGCCATACCCCCTTCAGGGTGGGGGCTCCTGCTGGGGTGCCTGGTCAGTCTGGGTGAGGGGCTGATGGCTGTTTGCAGGCTGGCCACAGCCCCCAGCCACCCAAGTTCCCAGTGGAGGCTGGCTGGAAGCAGGTATCTGGGATTTATTTATCTTCTATAATTGAAACTTTGTTGCCTTTAGCGGAGGCCACAGCCGGCCAGGGCAGGCGGGAAGCTTGGCTTCCTCCATTGCCAGGGCAACCAAGCCTTCTGCTTGCTCCAGCTCCGTGGCTGCTGGCCGCCATCTTGTTTGGGTTAATTTCCATATAGTCGCTCTGATTGGCTGGTGGGTGTGTCTTGGGGAGTGTAGCGAAGGTATGGTCAATTTGCATGTTTCTCTTTTATTAGATTAGATACTATTCCATTATTTGAATGTACCAGCATTTGTTCATTCACCTATTAAAGAATATCTTATTCCCAGTTTTTGGCAATTAAGGGTAAAGTTGCTATGAACATTTGTGTCCAGAATTTGTCTGTGTTTAGGTCTGATCAAGTAACTGAATGGACACCCCAACCCTGGAACTGACTATTCAGGCCATTTTCCTATGGACATTCCCTTTAGCTAAGACCACACTTTACTTGCTGAGACCACATTCCATTATCTCTCCCTTCCTGACCTGCACAGAAAATTCTCCACCCAGAAAAAGCCGCCCAAAATCCTTTAAAAACTGCCAACTCCTGTCACTGGGGGCTGGAGCCATCTAGGCTCAGCCACCTGGTGTGTGGAGGACTGAATAAATTCTTAATCCCTCACCATTCTGGCCTCATGCGTTCCTTCTTTGGTGACCTAACAGTCTGGGTATTGTGGGTTTTTCAAATCAAATGGTAAACATGTAAGAGAGCTGTATTATATGGTAAGACAACGTTTAGTTTTAAAAATATTTTTTACTTTTCAATTACCATTGACATTCAACATTATTTTATATTTATTTCAAGTGCACAGCATATTGGTTAGGCAATTATATAATTTATGAAATGGTACCCTTAATGACTCTAGTACCCACTAGGCACACTTGTTCATTGATCTATTTATGATAGCCTTTCTGACAGGTGTGAGGTGATAGAGCATGGTGGTTTAATTTGCATTTCTCTGCAAATTACCCATGATTAATGATGCTAAGCATATTTTAATATGTCTGCTGACTGTATGTCCTCTTTGGAGAAATATCTATTCTGGTCTTCTGCCTATTTTTTAAAATGGAATTGTTTGTGTTTTTTTGTGTGTGTTGAGTTGTATGAGTTCTTTATAAATTTTGAATATTGATCACTTATTGGCTGTAACATTTGGTAAATATCTTCCCCCATTTAGTAGGTTGCCCTTTTATTTTGTTGATTGTTTCCTTTGCTGTGCAAAACCATTTTAGTTTGATGTAGTCCCACTTGTTTATTTTTTCTTTTGTTTCCCTTGCCCTAGGAGATATATCAGAAAAAATATTACTAAAATCAATGTCAGAGAGTTTACTGCCTGTGTCTTCCTCTACAAGTTTTATGGTATGCAGTCTTACGTTTAAGTCTTTTTTAAAAATTTCAATTCTTTATTGTTTAAAGTATTACATGAGTCTCCTTTTCTCCCCATTGACCTCTCCCCTGCCACCCCCATCCCCCAGCACATGCCCTCACCCCCCTACTGTCTGTGTCCATTGGTTATGCTTATATGCATGCATACAAGTCCTTTGGTCGATCTCTTACCCCATAACTCCACGCCTTACCTCATAGGTTGGGCAGTCTGTTCGATGCTTAAAACCAGAGATGCTTAAGTCTTTAATCCATTTTCAGTTTATTCTTATATATTGTGTAAAAAGGTGGTTTAGTTTCATTTTTTTGCATGATTCTGTCCAAATTTCCCAGCACCATTTATTGAATAGAATGTTTTTATCCCATTGTATATTCTTACCTCCTTTGTAATACATTAATTGACCATATAGCTGTGGGTTTATTTCTAGATTCTCTATTTTATTTCATTGGTCTATATGCCTGTTTTTTAATGTCAATATATGCTGCCTGATTACCATAGCCTTGTAGTATATTTTGATATCAGGTAGCATGATACCTTCATTTTGTCCTTCTTTCTCAAGATTGTTGTTATTTGGTTCCACATAAATTTCAGGACTACTTGTTCTAGTTCTGTGAAAAATTCCTTTGTTGTTTTGTAGGGATTGCATTGAATCTATAGATTGCTTTGGATAGTATGAACAGTTTAATGATACTAATTCTTTTTATCTGTGAGCAGAGTAAATGCTTCATTTCATTTGTATCTTATTCAATGTCTTATAATTTTCCAGGTACAGGTCTTTTACCTCTTTGGTCAAGTTTATTCCAAGGTATTTCATTTTATCGATACAATTGTAAATGGGAATATTTTTAAATTACTCTTTCTGATAGCTTATTATTGGTATATAAAATGCTACCAATTTCTGATTATTAATTATGTATTATGCTATTCTATTGAATTCATTTATTAGTCCTAGTAGTTTTTTTTTTTTGAGAAATCTTTAGGGTTTTCTGTAGACAGTACTATGTCATCTGCAAATAACAATTTTACTTCTTTCTTTTCCATTTGGATACCTTTTATTTTTTTCTCTTGTCTGATAGCTGTGGCTAGGACTTCCAATACTGGGTTGAATAATAGTGGTGAGAGTGGACAACCTTATCTTATTTCTGGTCTTAAAGAAAATGCTTTTAGATTTTCCCCATTGTGTATGATATTGGCTGTGGGTTTGTCATATGTGTTATTTATTAGGTTGAAGTATGTTCCCTCTAGTCCCACTTTGCTGAGAGTTTTTATTATAAACTAGAGGCCCAGTGCATGAAATTGGTGCATGGGAGGGGGGGGGGAGTGGTTCCCTCAGCCCAGAGTACACCCTCTCCAATTGGACATCCCTCTCATAATCTGGGACTGCTGGCTCCTAACTACTCACCTGCCTGTCTGCCTGATCATCCCTAACTGCTCTCCTGCTGGCCTGATTACCCCCAACTGCTCTCCCCTGCCGGCCTGGTCACCCCCAATGGCCCTCCCCTGCCGGCCGGATCTGGCTCCCAACTGCCCTCCCCTGCATGCCTGATTTCACCCCCAACTGCCCTACCCAGTGGCCAGTTCACCCCCAACTACCCTCCCCTGCTGGCCTGGTTGCCCCCAACTGCCCTCCCCTGCTGGCCAGATCTTGCCCATAACTGCCTTCTCCTGCCAGCCTGATTGCCCCAACTGCCTCTGCCTTGGCCCCCACCACCATGGCTTTGTCCAGAAGGAAGTCAGATGTCCAGAAGATGGCCGGTTGACCCAGTCTAATGAGCCTATTACCCTATCATTAGTATAGATAGATTATATAGGATAGGATTGCTTAAATTGGGGGGGGGGGGACAGCCTTTTTAAGCAGGAGGAGATGCTCTTGGCAGACAAAAATACATAATCCCTATATCTGGACTGATAGCCAGCCATATGCATTATACTGCCAAACCGGTCATTAAAAAATTGAACTGCTTTCTTACACCTTACACCAAACAGCTGTTGCCCTTAAAAACCCTCCTCAGCCCCCACCTTAGGTTCTGCCTTTGCAGTTCACCCAGATTGGGTTCTGATTGGTCAGTTTCTTGCCAGTCAGTGTCAAAAGCTCCACATCCTAGGCAGCCATTGGCTCCTCACAGTTCACCCAGGTTTGGGTCTGATTGGTCAGTTTCTGTGCCAGTCAGTGTCTCCAGGCCTATCTCTGGGCCTGATCCACAGCCTCTGCAGCAGCTGCTGATCAGGCCTTGCCTCTCTCTCTCTCGGCCTGGCAGCTGCAGATCAGCCCTGCTTCTCTCTCTGGGCCTATCTCTGGGCCTGATCTGCAGCTACCCGGGCGAGGTCGTTAGGCCTTTGGCCGAACCCTGGGGTGGAGGCTAATGACCTCACTGTGCCCGCCTCGCCCTGCCCACCCTCTGCTGCCCCACTCACCCGCTGGCCACCAGCCTTGCTGTGATAGGAGCCTGTGGGCCACGGGGGAGGGACCTAGAGGTGCTCCATGCACTTCCTGGTGACCAGTCGTCTGTCTATCTGGTCGTTTAGGTTGTGATGGCCCCTGGCCTTTTATAATGTAGATTAATGCTGGATTTTGTCAAATGCTTTATCTGCATCTATTGATATGATCATATGATTTTTATCCTTCATTTTGTTTATGTAATAATATCACGTTATTACAAATATTGAACCAATCTTGCATAGCAGGAATAAACCCCTTTTGATCAGGGTGTAAGATCTTTTTAATGTATTCCTGGATATGATTTGCTAATATTTCATTGAGGATTTTTGCATCTATCTTCATCAGGGATATTGGTGTATAGTTTTAAAAAAATGTTTTTGTCTGTTTTTGGAACCAGAGTAATGCTGGCCTTGTAAAATGAGCTTGGGAGCCTTGCTTTCTCGTGAAAAAAATTTTTGAATAGTTTGAGAAAGATGCATATTAGTTCTCTGAATGTTTAGTAAAATAAACCTGTGGAGTCAATTGGTCCAGGACTTATGTTTATTGTGAGTTTTTTTGATTACTGATTTGATTTCATTGGTAGTAATTAATCTGTTCAGATATCCTCTTGGATTCAGTCTAGGAAAATTGTATATTTCTAGGAATTTATCCATTTCTTCAGATTGTCCCATTTGGTGGTATATAATTGTTAGTAGTATTTTTTTTTTTAAATCCTAACCCCAGGATATTTTTTCCATTGATATTTTGAGAAAGCTAAAGGAAGGGAGAGAGGGAGCGATGGAGAAAGAGAGAGAAAGAGAGAGAGAGAGAGAGAGAAACATTGATGTGAGAGAGACACATCTCTTGGTTGGCTCCTGCACAAGTCCTGACTGGGGCTGATGATGGAACCTGCAACCCAGGTACATGCCTTTAACTGAGAATCTAACCCAGGACCCTTAGGTGCCCAGGTCGATACTCTAATCACTGGGCCATGCTGGCCAGGGCCATAGTATTTTTTAATAATTTTTCGTATTTCTATAATGTCAGCTGTCACTTCTTTCATTTTTTATTTTGTTGACTAGTGATGTGGTGCATGGGTTTGTGCACATTGAAAGGAAATTAATTAGAAGGTGGCTGGCAGGGCGGGACTGGGCAAGATGGCTGAACACATCCTGGAGCCAACCTCCCGCAGTCCTTCCCTGGCTGGCCACACCTGGGGTAGCACTGTGGCTCGAAGGGCATCTGCGGGGTGAGTAGGGTTCCTCTAGCAGGTGGGGTCCCTCGGCCTGGCCTGTGGGGATCAGGCCAGAACCAGCTCTCCAGCAAACCCTGAGGGGTCCTGTATGCGAGAGGGCACTCTGGAAAGCTGCTGTCATACAGGGTGTGGACTGCAAATGCAAGTGTGCAGTAAACCAGGTTCGGGGCTGACAGTTGCCCAGCAACAACATAACCCACCACGGAAGGTGGAATCGTGTGGCCCCGTAAGGAATTGGGCTCCCTCCTCTCTAGTTTTGGGGTGTGTCACCTAAGAACCACTGCTGCCAAGTCACTGCAGCTGGCAGCTCCTATGTTGAGCGTCTGCCCCCTGGTGGTCAGTGTGCATCAGAGCTACCGGTCAGAGGGACACTTAGCATATTAGCCATATATATATTTAGGTCCTCTTTTTTTTCTTGATTTTGAGTCTTTTTTTTTTTTTTTCATTTCATTTGTCTCAAGGTCTCTTTGATTTCATTGTTAACCCATTCATTGTTTGGTAGCATGCTATATAGCCTCCACATGTTTGTGCTTTTCACTATTTTTGTCACTGATTTTTAGTTTTGTATCACTGTGGTCAGAGAAGGTGCTTGATATTATTTCAGTCTTTTATTGAGACTAGTTTTGTGGCCTAACATGTGGTTTATCCTGGGAAATGTTTTATTAAAACTTGAAAAGAATGTATAGTATGCTATTTTGGTGTGAAATACTTTAAAAATATCAATTAAATCCATGTGATGTAATGTATTATTTAAGGCTGCTGTTTCCTTGTTGATTTTTTGCCTTGATGACCTATCCATTGATATCAATGAGGTATTAATGTTTGTTGACCTCTCCCTTTATGTTTATCAATATTTGCTTTATATATTTAGGTGCTCCTACATTGGGTGCACAAATGTTTTATATCTTCTTGGGTTGATCCCTTTATGTAATGTCTGTCCCTGTCTTTGTTATAGCCTTTGTATCAAAGTCTATTTTGTCTAACATAAGTACTGCTATGCTAGCTTTTATATTTTGTTTCCATTTGCATGAAATATATTTTTCCATCATTTATTTTCAATCTGTATGTGTCTTTTGATCTGAATTGGGTCTCTTGTAGACAGCATATGTATGTGTCTTTTTAAAAATCCATATAACTACCCTATGTCTTTTTATTAGAGCATGTAATCTATTTATAGTTAAAATGATTATTGATATAGTTATTTTATTATTTATATTTATGTTTCTTTTTCCTCCTTCTTCTTAAAAGAATCCCTTTAACATATATTATAATACTGGTTTGATGGTGATAAACTCCTTTAGCTTTTTTTTATTTTAGATGCTCTTTATCTCTTCTTCAATTTTAAATAGCCTTGCTGGATAGGGCAGTCTTGGTTGTAGGTCCTTGTTTTTTTTTTTGAGAAAGCAGCTGACAGTATTATGAGAGCTCTCTTATAGGTAACTATCTTACAGTTGCTGCTTTTAAGATGTTCTCTTTGTATTTAACCTTTGCCATTTTAATTATGATGTGTCTTGGTGTGGGCCTTTTTGAGTTTGTCCTATTTGGGAGTTTGTGTACTAGTTGGACTTTTATTTCTATTTCCTTTGTTAAGTTAGATACATTTTCAGCCATTATTTCTTCATATAGGTTCTCAATTCCTTGCTTTATCTCTTCTCCTTCTGGTACTCCTATGATGAAAATGTTATATTTGATGTCCTAGAGTTCCCTTAAACTATCCTCATTTTTTATTCTTTTTTCTCTTTTAAATGGCTGTGGTCTGCTACCTTGTCTTCTAAATTGCTGATTTTATCCTCTGCTTTGTCTAATCTATTGTGCAGCTGCTTTCTTTAGTGTATTCTTTATTTTGGCTACTGTATTATTCATTTCTGATAGCTTTTTTTATGGGTTCTGTCCTTTTTATGCTTACTATCTCTTAGTTAAAATTCTCACTAAATTCCTTGAGCATCCTTATAACCAGTGTTTTGAATTCTGTACCTGTTAGACTTCTTTTTTTTTTTTTTAAATATATTTTATTGATTTTTTACAGAGAGGAAGGGAGAGAGATAGAGAGTTAGAAACATCGATGAGAGAGAAACATCGATCAGCTGCCTCCTGCACATCTCCTACTGGGGATGTGCCCGCAACCCTGGTACATGCCCTTGACCGGAATCGAACCTGGGACCTTTCAGTCCGCAGGCCGACGCTCTATCCACTGAGCCAAACCGGTTTCGGCCCTGTTAGACTTCTTATCTCCATTTCATTTAGTTATTTTTATGTAGATTTATCCTGTTCTTTCATTTGGACATGCTTTTTTTTTCATCTCTTCATTTTGGTTGCCTCTATTTGTTTCTATATATTAGGTAGATCTGCTATATTTTCCAGTCTTGCCAGGGTGGCCTTATGTGGTAGTTATCCTGTGGGGCCCAGTGGCTCAATCTCCCTGATCATCCGAGCTGGGTACTCCAGCGATGTCCCTGGTGTGGGTTGTGTGTGGACACCTGTTGTGGTTGAGCCTTGTTTGCTCTTGGCACATCAGTGGGGAGGATGAATCCTCAGGCTGACTGGCTGTGGAGACTGGTCATGACCACAGCCTTAGGAGCTGCTCTGTGCTGGCTGACCACATGGGTTGGTAGTTGCTCCAGGGGAGTCAGGTGCCTGCTAAAGATGACACTTTGGATGTGCCACCTGTGGAGCTAAGTAGGTGGTATTCTTTGTGGTCTGAAGCCACCCATTGGGGTGTTGGTTCTGGGGGCCTCTTGGGAGGGGGGCTATGGTGCAGGATGATGCTAGATGCTTCCTGTGATCATCCTAGGGATATCTATTAAAAGCTATCAAATGACCCGTGGTTGGTAGCTGTCTGTGCTGTACCCAGATGCATGTGGGAAAGGCCACACTGCAAATTGGGGTTGGCTGGCACCAGACCAGGCCTGGGGAAGGTCAGCAAAAGGCCCAAGGTCCCTGAAGACCTGCCACCCTCTGCCACATCCTGTAAGGCTCAGTTGTGCAGGACTTGAGTAGGTTCAGTCATGGTCTCAGGGAGTCACCACGGTGGGGAGAGTGTTGTTCAGCTGGTTAATAGAGATTTAGATTTGTCACCAGGGGTGAACATGAGGTCATTCAGCAAAAATCTCAGGGTACACTGAGGTCAGTCACCCCCTGTTCTGAAGCCTTTGTGATGGGGTGGGTCTCAGGGAGTAGTTATGGTGCAGCTAATGGTGTTCACAGAACCAGGTTTGGCCTTTTGGCAGGAAGGCTCAACACCAGGACAATGATGGCCATCTCTCCAGCCTCCTCCTTGAATCCACATGACTCAGTTTCTCTCTGCATGACACTTGCAACCTCCAAACTTCACTGGAGATTTTAGAGAAGCAGTGCAATGAGGGTCCTGCCTGGTTGCCCCCAAAAGAGCCTCAGGCTGTGGACAAGTTGAATGGGGCTGAGTCTCAGGCAGTCATGTGGTGGAGCTAGAGGAAGTCACCAGGCTAATGTAGATTCGGATTGGGCTGTTGGGTGGGAGATAGTGTTTGCCGGATGCACAGAGAAGGGCTCACTAGAGGGACAATGGTGGCAGTCCCTCCAGCCCTTGTCTTGAAGCCACACCACGCAGTTTCTCCCTATATGTCTCTGGCACCCCTGAGCCACTGTATTTTCACTGGAGCCCAAGGTGAGTGCCTGCAATCCAGAGTTTGTGTGCAGGCTCTTTAAGAGGATGCCTGAGTTAGCAGCACCCTTCAGTCTCACCTGGAAAGGTGGAATTCCCACTGCTTTTTACAGTCAGCTAGGGCTCCTCCTCCTGGCACTGGTATTCTACGATGGGGAGCTCGGTGTGGGGCTGAGCCCCCTCACTCCTTGGGGGGATCTCTGCAGCTGAGATATCCCTTTGGATTTTTAACTGCCATATTCATGTGTGGGGCTAGTTAGCCTGTTTCACATCTCCATCTCTCTTACGAGACTCAACATGGCTTCTTTTTTTTTTGTCCTTAATTGGAGGACTTCTGTTCAGCTAGTCCTCATATGGTCGTCCAGTCGATTGTTTTACAATTTAGTTGTAATTTTCATGTGGTCCTGGGAGGAGGTGAGCACAGTGTCCACTACTTTGCCATCTTGATTATAACCCTATGTTTAGTTTTGTAAGAAACTGCCAAATTCCTTCAGACTGGCTTTATGATTTTGCATTCCCTGGAGCAATAAATGAGAGTTCCTTTAACCTATATTTTTGCTAGCATTTGGTACTGTTATTACTATTTTGGATTTTAGCAATACTAATAACTGTGCAGTGATATTTCATTGTTGTTTTTCTAACAATTCACTGATGACAGATGCTGAGCTTTCATTTGCAAATCTGCTATCTGTATGCTTTCTTTGGTGAGAGATCTGCCCAGGTTACTTGCCTAGTTTTTGTTTTTTGTTATCATTGAGTTTTAAGAGTTCTTTGTATTTTGAATTACAAGGTCTTCATCAGATACGTTTTGCAAAAACTTTCTCCCAGGTTTTTGGCTTACCTTTTTATTCTTTTAATAGTGTCTTTCATAGGGCAGAAGTTTTCGATTTTAATCAAGTCAAAGTTTGCAATTTTTTCTTTCATGAGACATGACTTTTGTGCTGTATCTGAAAACTCATTGCCAAACCAACGGCATTTTGAATTTCTCGTTTGTTATCTTCTATAAGTTTTATGGTTTTGAATTTTAAATAAGGTCTATGATACATTTTGAGTTAATTTTTGTGAAAGGTATAATACGTTGATCTAGATTTTATTTTTAATATGGATGTTCAATTGTTTCAGCACCATTTATTGAACAGACTATCCTTTCTATGTTAAATTGTCTTTGCTTCTTTGTCAAAGATCAGTTGACTGTATTTGTATGGCTCTATTTCTGCACTCTCCATTCTGTTCCATGGATCTATTTATCTCTTCTTCAGCAATACACGCTGTTTGTTTACTGTAGTTTTATTGTAAGCCTTGGAGTTGAGAATTTTCAGTTTTCCAACTTTGTCCTTCTCCTTCATTAAGTACTGTGTTGATTAGTTTGTCTTTTGTCTTTCCATATAAACTTACAAATTAGGTTGTCAATATCTACAAAGTAACTTAACTTGCTGGGAAGTTATTTGGCATGCATTATATTTATAGATCAAGTTGGGGAGAATTAGCATCTTCACAATACAAGTCTTTCTACCCATGAACATAAAATATCTCTTCATTTATGTAGATTTGATTTTTTCACAGAGTTTTGTAGTTTTTAGAATCTGTAGATACTTTTTTAGATTCATACCTAAATATTTTGTTTTGGGGGGCTTATACAAATGGTATTGTTTTTAATTTTAGATACTAATTGTTCAATACTGACATATAGGAAAGTTTACTTTTATACATTAACCATGTATCCTGCAAACTTGCTAAATTCACTTATCAGTTTCAGGAGTTTTATCTGGCTTGTATTGCTCAGTGGTTAGAGCTTCAGTCGTGGGTTTGATTCCCAGTCAAGGGCATGTACCTGGGTTGCAGTTTTGATTTCAGCCCTGTTCAGAACAAATGTGGAAGGCAACCAATTGATGTGTCTCACATACATGTTTCTCTCTCTCTCTCTCTCTCTCTCTCTCTCTCTCTCTCTTCCTCCTTCCCTTTTGCTCTCTCTAAAAACTAATGGGAAAAATATCCTCAGTTGAGGATTAAGAACAACAACAAAAAATTTAGGAGTTTTTAATTGACTTTTGAGATTTTCTAGATAACTAAAGATGTCACTTGCAAATAAAGATATTCTTATCTTTTCCCTTTCAATTTGTATACCTTTTATTTTTTCTTGTCTTATCGCATTAGCTTCCAGTAAAATATTTAATGGAAGTGGTGAGAGGGGGATATCCTTGTCTTATTCCCAGGTTTAGGGGCAAAGTATTTAGTTTCTCACAATTAAGTATGATGTTATGAGTTGGCTATTTGTAAATGTTCTTGATCAAGTAAGTTGAAGAAGTTTCCTCTATTCTTAGTATGTGGATGGGATTTTGTTTTTTATCATGAAAGGGTGTTAAATTTTTAAAAATTTTAAAATACTTCTGCTTCTATCGATATGATTACATAATTTTTTTAGCCTTTTGATGTGATGGATTACATTCATTTATATTTCAAAGTTTGAATGATCTTTCCATACATATAATAAATCTCACGTGGTAGTGGTATATAATTTTGTTTATACATTTTAAAATTTGATTTGCTAATATTTTGTTGAGGATGTTTTGTAGTATGTTTATAAGAGATACTGGCATATTGTTTTTCTTTCTTGTTAAGTTTCTATCTGGTTTCAGCATTAGGGTGTTAATGACCTCATAACTTCTATTTTCTGGAAGATATTGTAGAGAATTTGTAAAATTCTTTCCTCTTAAATGTTTGGTAGAATTCACCAGTGAAACCATTTGGGTCTGGGACTTTCTTGTTTAAAAGTTTATTAGTCATTTATTTATTTTCTTTTAATAGATATAAGCATATTCAGACTGCATATCTTTTCTTCAGTGAGTATGGCTAGGTTCTATCTTACAAGGATTTGGTCATTTCATTCCCATTATGACATTTGTGGTTAAAAGTTGTTCATAATATTCCTTTAGTATTCTTTTAATGTCTATAGAATCAGTAGTGATAGTCCCTCTTTAATTTCTGTACTAATTTGTGTGTTTTTTTTCTTTTCTCATAGCCTGGTTAGAGACTTGTTAATTTTATTTTCCCTTACATATTTTGATTCTGTGTAGCCAAGTGTATAACTCTTAAGGATTGTTATGCATTCTTGGAGAAATAACCTTTTTATCATTAAGTAATGCTTTTCTTTATCCATATACCTTTCTATCCTGAAGTCTTCTTTGTCTAAAATTAATATAGCTTTAAAAAAAATTCTTTATTGTTGAGAGTAATACAAATGTTCCTCCTTTTCCCCTCCCATTGCCTCCCTCCACCCAATTCCCGCCCTGCCCCAGGCCTTCACCACCCTGCTGTCTTTGTCCATAGGTAAGATCTTTGGTTAATGTCTACCTGCCCCCTCCCCCCCTCCCCCCGCTTCCCTCTGAGATCCGTCAGCCTTTTACATGCTTCCATGAATCTAATTTTATTTTATTCACCAGTTTATTTGTTCATCAGACTTCTTATTCACTTATTTTGATTTTTAGATTCAATTGTGGATAGATATGTATTTGTTACTATTTTATTGTTCATATTTTTTATCTCTCCTTTTTCCTCATAAAGAATATCCTTCAACATTTCCTATAATGCTGGATTGATGTTGATGAATTTTTTTAGCTTTTTCTCATCTGTGAGGCTCTTTATCTGACTCTCAATTCTAAATGATAGCTTTGCTGGGTAGAGTAATCTTGGTTGTAGGTCCCTGCTATTCATCATTTTGAATATTTCTTGCCACTCCCTTCTGGCCTGCAAACTTTCTGTTGAGAAATCAGCTGACAGTCATATGGCCCGCCCTTGTAGGTAACTAACTGCTTTTCTCTTGCCGCTTTTAAGATTCTCTCTTTGTCTTTAACCCTTGGCATTTTAATTATGATGTGTCTGGGTGTGGGTCTTTTTGGGTTCCTCTTGTTTGGGACTCTTTGCACTTCTTGGACTTGTAGGTCTATTTCTTTCACCAGGTAGGGGAAGTTTTCTGTCATTCTTTCTTTCTTTCTTTCTTTTTTTTTTTTTTTTTTGCAGGGCCCATATTTGACATTTTATTGCACTTTTTCCACAATCACTGAATCCTGCTGGGCTGTGCCCAGGGCTCCAGAGCCAGGACCTGGAAGGTGAAGCTGCGCAGCAAGCCATTCCTGCAGAGGGGCTGCCCCAGGGACCCCGTGAGGATGACCTAGTGGCCATGGTTGGGAGACCCATTGATGACTGAACCCCACACCCAGTGCCCACTTAGGTGGCCCTCATGACTCCCATCCCCGTCTCCACGCCGCCTCTGGGATGATGCCCCCAAACAGGGACTGTCATTATTTCTACAAATAAGTTTTCAATATCTTGTTCTCTCTCTCCTCCTTCTGGCACCCCCATAACGTGAATATTGGTATACTTGAAGTTATCCCAGAGGCTCCTTATATTGTCTTCTTATTTTGGGGTACTTTTTTCTTTTTGCTCTTCTGATTGGGTGTTTTTTTGCCTCCTCATATTCCAAATTGTTGGTTTGATTATCAGAATCCTCTCCTCTACTATCAAATCCCTGAAAATTATTCTTTATTTCAGTTAGTGTATGCTTAATTTCTGACTGGTCCTTCTTCATGTCTTTGACATTCTAAGATCCTGGAAAGTCTCACTAAGTCCCTTGATACTCTCATTAATTCCCCTGAAGGTCTCATTAAGATCCCTGAGTAACCTTATAACCATTGTTTTGAACTCCATATCCAGTAATTTGTTTACTTCCATTTCTTTCATGTGTGACATGTTTCCTTGTCTCTGCATTTTGTTTGCTTCCGTATGTTTATTTCTGTGTGTGAGATAGATCTGCTATGTCTCCTTGAGTTGATAGAGTGGCCTTGTGTAGTAGGTGTCCTGTATGTACCAGTGGCTCAGCCTCTCCAGTTACCTGAACTGGGCACTCTAAGTGTGCCCCTGTGTGGGCTGCGTGAACAATCTTGTAGTTGAGCCTTGATTGCTGTTGGTGTCACTGAGAGGAATTGACCCCCAGGCCAATGGGCTGTGAGGAGCAGCTGCAGCTACAGCGGAAGAGCTGCTGAGCAGGAGACACGCCTATGGAGCAGGACTTGCTTCAGTGGGGCTTTGGTGCTCACTGAGTCTGCCTCTTGAGTGTGTTGCTTTTGGATGTGTAGAGTTGTAATCTGGTATGGTTTGAAGCTGTCTACAGGGTGCACTGACTCTAGGGACAGTCTCAATGTGCTTTCTTCTTTACTTCTCTAGTTGTAGGACTTTCATTCAGCTAGCTTTCAGGGGGTTCCAAATGATGGCTGTTATGTATTTAGTTGTAATTTTGATGTGGTTGTGGGAGGCAGTGAGTACAAGTATTTACCTACAGAGCCATCTTGGGTTTCACTTAAGAATCTAGCTTTTGAAAAATTCGTGTTTGGTACATTTGTCTCCCTCCCTTTACTTTTAATCTAGCTATCTCTACATATAAAAACCTAAGTGACTGGAATGCCAGAACTACCAGAACAACTGGTTCTATGATGCGCATTGACCACAAAGGGGCAGACGCTCAATGCACGAACTGGCCCCTGGTGGTCAGTGCACTCCTACAGCCAACCTCCTGTGGCTGGCCAACCTCTCCTTGTCACTCCCCGTGCCAGCCAACCTCCCACAGACCCTCCCTCTGTCCAGCAGGCCCAAGTGAGCAGCAGGAAGGAAGCCCCCAGCTGGCTGCTAGAAGGAAGGCCCCGATCGGCCCTAATTGCTGGCAAGGCCTAGGTACCCCACCTGTGCATGAATTTCGTGCACTGGGCCTCTAGTGTCTTTATATTTAAAGTGTGTTTTTTTGCCCTGACCAGTTTGGCTCAGTGGATAGAGAGTCGGCCTGCAGACTCAAGGGTCCTGGGTTCGATTCCAGTCAAGGGCATGCACTTTGGTTGCAGGCATATCCCCAGTGGGGGGGGGTATGCAGGAGGCAGCTGATTGATGTTTCTCTCTCATCGATGTTTCTAACTTTCTATCCCTATCCCTTCCTGTCTGTAAAAAATCAATAAAATATATTAAAGTGTGTTTTTTGTAGACAATATATAGTTTAGTTGTTTTAAAGAAACTCTCTCTGAAACTGTCTTTTAATTTATGTATTTAGCCATTTATATTTAAAGTAATAATTGCTGTATTTGGAGACAAATCTACCATCTACCATGTTTGTAACCATTTTCTATTAATTGCCCTTGTTCTTTGTTTTGATTTTTGTTATCCTCTATTTTCCTACCTTGTCTGGTTTTAATTTAACATTTCCTGTTATTCCATTTTTTAATTCTCTTACCATATCAATTATACTTCTTAGAAAATTTTAGTGGTTTCCCTAAGGTTTATAATTAGACTTACCACTAATCCAAGTCCACTTTTAAATAACACTATACTGCTTTATGGTTAGCATAGGTAACATATAACAAAGTATACCCAATTCCTCCTTCCCTCCCCTCATAACAATGCTGTCATTAACTTTACTTATTTATAAGTTATAGTCACCCAATACATTGTTGCTACTTTGATCAAAGTTATCCTTTAGATAATTTAAGAATTAGAAAAAAAAGTTATTTACCTTTATTCCTTTTCTAACATTTTCTCTCTCTATATATATATCCACATTCTCACCTACACGACTTTCCTTCTCTCTGAAGAACTTTGAACATTTCTTGCAAGGCAGAACTACTGGTGACATATAGTCCCAGTTTTTGTTTTTCTGAGAAAATGGTTATTTCTTCTTCACAATTGAAGGCTCATTTTACTGGATTCAGAATTCTAGGCGGATAGTTTCCCCCTCCCCCAACACTTTGAATATTTTATTGCATTCTCTTCTTGCGTGGTTTCTGATGTAACTGTATTCTTGGTCCTCTAAAAGTAATGTGTTTGACTCCAAAGCCCCTGCCCCTGGCTTCTTTTAAGACTTTCTGTGTTTTGGTTCTCTGAAGTTGAAACATGATGGCTAGTATATGTTTGTTTGTTTTAAAATTTATTCTGCTTGATATTTTCTGAGGTTTCTAGATGTGTGGTCCCCTATCTATTATCAATTTTGGAAAATTCTCTGCTAACATTACTTCAAAAATTTCTTCTGCTGCTTTCTCTGTTTCTTTTACTTCTGGTATCCCTATTACACTTAAGTCACTTTTTGTTTATGTTTTTGTCTCACTGTTCTTGGATATTTTATTTGTTTTTTATTTTTGCAAGAAATTTGAAAAGTTTCTTTGACATATCTTCAAGCTCACTGATTTCCTTCTCAGCCTAGGTCACAACATTTAAGCTATACCAACTAGAGTTTTTTTCTTTAGGGAATGTAGTGTTGGGACCATAAGAAAATAGGCAATGCTGAACTGTTAATATGGAGACTACACATGCCATACCACCACATTCCATTAGGCAACATGGGCAGCAGAGAGAACCTGGATGCAGAAAGAGATACTGAAGCTGAGGACTCAAGAAGAGACAGAGGAGGGAAAACCATTAAATGCCAGGACCACTACGGCCATCTTGCAATCATGAAGGCGACCCAGCCTAATGACAAAATCAAGAATAGAGAACAGGAGAAACCAAGATGGCGGCATAGGTAAACACTGGTGTTTGCTGCCTTGAACAACCACTTCAAAAATACAACTAAAAGATGGAACGGATATCATCTAGAACCACAGGAAGGCTGGCTGAGTGGAAGTTCTACAACTAGGAGGAAAAAGAAAAGCATGCCGAGACTCAGAGGAGGTGCACTGCTGAAGTAAAATACTAAGGTGCGGAGTGCATGTGGAGTGGGCTGGCGGCTGAGGGTGCGGTTGTCTGTTTCAATCAGGAGGGAGTCTCAGACTCTGAGCTCCAGATCCGGGCGAGTCTCTAGGGACCCAGACTCAAACGGGACTGTCTGGCTTAGGTCAGAACTCGAAGGCAGCTTTCTCTCCAAGGTTTGCAGCGGTTGCTGGGACTCTGAGAGGCAGAGTCCCTGGGGACGGGACTGAGAGCAGCCATAACTGCTAGCTCCACCTGCCCTGTAGATCCCCTGGGACCCACCCCTCCCAAGCTCTGCACAGAGGCATTTGCCAGATAGCCTCAGGCAAAGGCTAGATTAGCACTGCCCTAGAGACCCAGCACAGAAGTTCTCCCACTGCAGACACAGCTGATTCTCATAGCCAGTTGGCCTGGAGGTCAAATCACCCCCAGTTTACCTACAACAATCAAGGCTTAACTACAACAAGACTGCGCACAAAGACCACTATGGGGTGCACCAAGAAAGCATAAAAAATGCGGAGACAAAGAAACATGACAGAAATGGAGGATATAGAGCTCAAAACCGCACTTTTAAGGTCTTTCAATAATCTTCTAGAAACTGCCGATAAACTTAATGAGATCTACAAGAAATCTAATGAGACCCTCGATGTTGTGATAAAGAACCAACTAGAAATTAAGCATACACTGACTGAAATAAAGAATATTATACAGACACCCAACAGCAGACCAGAGGAGTGCAAGAATCAAGGCAAAGATTTGAAATGCGAAGAAGCAAAAAACACCCAACCAGAAAAGCAAAATGAAAAAAGAATCTGAAAATACGAAGATAGTGTAAGGAGCCTCTGGGACAGCTTCAAGCGTACCAACATCCGAATTATAGGGGTGCCAGAAGATGAGAGAGAGCAAGATATTGAAAACCTATTTGAAGAAATAATGACAGAAAACTTCCCCTACCTGGTCAAAGAAATAGACTTACAAGTCCAGGAAGCGCAGAGAACCCCAAACAAAAGGAATCCAAAGAGGACCACACCAAGACACATCATAATTAAAATGCCAAGAGCAAAAGACAAAGAGAGAATCTTAAAAGCAGCAAGAGAAAGAAACTCAATTACCTACAAGGGAATACCCATATGACTGTCAGCGGATTTCTCAACAGAAACTTTGCAGGCCAGAAGGGAGTGGCAAGAAATATTCAAAGTGATGAATAGCAAGAATCTACAACCAAGATTACTTTATCCAGCAAAGCTATCATTCAGAATTGAAGGTCAGATAAAGAGCTTCACAGATAAGGAAAAGCTAAAGGAGTTCATCACCACCAAACCAGGATTATATGAAATGCTGAAAGGTATCTTTTAAGAAGAGGAAGAAGAAGAAAAAGGTAAAGATACAAATTATGAACAACAAATATGCATCTATCAACAAGTGAATCTAAGAATCAAGTGAATAAATAATCTGATGTACAGAATGAACTGGTGATTATAATAGAATCAGGGACATAGAAAGGGAATGGACTGACTATTCTTGGGGGGGAAAGGGGTGTGGGGGGTGTGGGAAGAGACTGGACAAAAATCGTGCACCTATGGATGAGGACAGTGGGTGGGGAGTGAGGGCGGAGGGTGGGGTGGGAACTGGTTGGAGGGGAGTTATGGGTGGAAAAAAGAGGAACAAATGTAATAATCTGAACAATAAAGATTTAATTAAAAAAAAAGAATAGAGAACAGAATGATGAGAAAAATTTGGCTACTGAGATGACTAATTAACCCTGCAGCTTATGCTATCAGTTGACTTCCTGTTTTATAAGCCAATGCTTCTTTAGTCAATAAGCTTTTAGTTAGGTTTTCCCATTCTTTAGAAACTATAGCATCATAACTAGTACTATTCAAAGAGAATAGTTTTCATCACATGTGAACAGATTATTGAGTGAAAGGATTTCTCCCTCTAGACAATTTCATCAAGGTTGTCCTGTTTGTTGGAATATAGTCATTTCATAGTATTTTTTTACAACCCGTTTTATTTCTGGGGAGGTCAATTGTTACTTCACCTCTTTCATTTCTGATTTTGTTTATTTTGGTCCTCTCTCTGTTTCTTGATGCATCTTGTTAGAGGTTCACCAATCTGGTTTATCTTTTTAAATAACCAGCTCTTGGTTTTATTGATCTTTTGTATTGTTTTTTTAGTCTCTATGTGAGTTATTTCCGCTTTGATCTTTAATTTTTCATTCTTTCTACTTATTCTGGACTTTTCTTGTTGTCTTTCTAATTCTTTAAGTTTTAGGGTTAGATAGCTTGAAAAGTTTTTTTGTTGTTGTTTTAAAGTAGGCCTGTAATTCTATGAACTTCACTCTGGGGACTGCTTTTACTGTGTCCCATAGATTTTGAGTTGTTGTGTGTTCATTTTCATGATTTTTTTTCTTCTTCCTTCATCTCTTTGGTAACCCATTCATTGTTCAATAACATGCTGTTTAGCCTCCATATGTTTGAATGGCTTTGAGTGTTTTTATTGTAGTTGATTTATAATTTCATGCCATTGTGATCTGAGAAGATGCTTGATATGATTTCAATCTTCTTGAAATTGTAGAGACTTAGTTTGTTTCCTAACATATGGTCTATCTTTGAAAATGTCCCATGCACACTTGAGAAGAATGTATATTCTGTAGCTTGGGTGTGAAATCTTTTGAAAATATCAATTAATTCTATCTGATCTAGGGCATCATTTAGGGCAAGGTCTAAGGCTATGATTAAACCTAGGTTTATCTAAAATATCCCTGTTAAAGCTCAGGTTAAGGCTATGGATACTGATAATATAGGGCTATTTGGGGAGCTAGGGTTAGTATTGGGCCTAAATTTGGAGTAAAATTTAGTGTTGGAAAGGCCTAAGGAGAGTTCTAAGGCTAGGATTTACTCTAGGGCAGTGGTCGGCAAACTGCGGCTCGCGAGCCACATGCGGCTCTTTGGCCCCTTGAGTGTGGCTCTTCCACAAAGTATGGACTTCTGCGCATGGACCACGAAGTTTCCATTGCACTGTACGTGCACGCCCGCACATGGTATTTTGTGGAAGAGCCACACTCAAGGGGCCAAAGAGCTGCATGTGGCTCGCAAGCCGCAGTTTGCCCACCACTGCTCTAGGGTTATGATTAGGGTTAGTTATATCATTAATGGTAAAACTTGAGCTAAGGCTGTGCTTAGGGTTAAGGTTAAGACAATTAGGGAATAAGGTTAGGGTTAGGCTTCTTTTTTCCTTCTTTTTTTAAAAAAGTTTTTATTATTGTTGTTTTTAGGGTTAGGCTTAAGGTTGGCAAAATTTAGAGCTGTAGCAAGGGCTAAGATGAGAACTATGGCTAGTACAAAGCCTAGGGCTATGATTAGGGTTACCTATAAAACTGGGAGATAGGGCTTTACTTAGGGCTTGACTTTGGTTTAAGTTTAGAGTTAGGGTTAAGGTTGTGGTAAGTTTTAGAGATCAGGCAAGGATTCATGCGAGGACTAAGGATAACACTGTGCGGAGCTATGATTAGGGCCAGGGTTAGGGTTAGATTTAGGGGTTAGTGTTAGGGGTAAGTTTAGGGTTAGTGGTTAGGGTTAGAGTTAGTGGTTAGAATCAGGGTTAGGCTTAGTGTTAAGAGTAGGATTAGGGCCCTAACTGATTTGGCTCAGTGGATAGAGTGCCAGCCTGCAGACTCAAGGGTCCCAGGTTCAATTCTGGTCAAGGGCATGTACCTTGTGTTGAGTAAGACTCCCTCCACGTTCTGCATGGAGTAGGGTTCGGTATCTGAAAGAGGAGCCGCACAACAAATGAGAGAAAAAGACACGAGATAATTTTGCAATATTGGGGGACCAGGCGGCAAGTCCCGAAGGACTTCCTCCGTGCTCAGGCCTCACCAAGCTTTTATTGATCTGGGATGCACCCATAGCATAGCCCTTAGGCAGGTGACCCCCTGCCACAGGCAGACTAGCCCATCAGCAAGGATTTACATAATAATAAATGGGGGAGTAGTTTCAGCTACCACTGTCTGGACAAACAGAGGTGGCGCCTAGCTCCGACCTTTGCTAGGGCTTCAAAGGCACCCAGCCTTGGGGGGTGGGGGCAGGTTCTCTGTCTATGCTTATCAGATAGTGAAGGCAATAAACAGTTTCCCACACCTTGGTTGCGGGCACGTCCCCAGTAGGGGGTGTGCAGGAGGCAGCTGATTGATGTTTCTCTCTCATCAATGTTTCTAACTCTCTATCTCTCTCCCTTCCTCTCTGTAAAAAATCAATAAAATATTTTTTAAAAAGAATAGGATTAGGGTTAGACTTAGTGATATTTAATGGGGAAAGCATATTGGAACTGTCATTATGTAGTAAGTAGGAGTGTTATTTAATAATTATAATCTGTGCCTAAAACTGTTGGTCAAAATACCACTTGGTACAAATTAATTCTGAGTGATCAAACACTTCATTACAGACTTTACACAATGCACAGCTCATTGAAAAACTCACAATAGGCTTTTTTAGACACAGTTTGCTAGTAACGTTTACAAATATATTGATTATCTATTGTAATATAGTTAATACTTTGAAGGAATACACAGGTGAACCTGGTGTGTAGAATGGTGTTAACTTCTGTGAGATACTATAATTCAATGGCATTTATTTGGGGAGCATGTTGGAACATTCATTACATAATTAGTAGATGTGCCACTTAGTAGTTACAGCCAGTGCCAGAAGCAGTTTGTTGAAATCATGCTATGTAGGAATTAAATTTTAGAGTTTCAAACTTTACCACATGTTTTACACAATGCGCCGTTTATTAATACATTAAAACTATACAGTTCCAGACAGAGTTAGGTAGTAGCATTACAAATATGTAGATTATATCTTATGTCATACCAGAGGCCTGTGCATGAAATTTGTGCACTCGGTGGGGCGAGGAGGGGGAGGCCCCTCAGCCAGGCTGCACCCTCTCATAGTCCAGGAGCCCTTGAGGGATGTCCAACTGATGACTTAGGGGCGGGCGTAAGCCATCAATCGGACATCCTTAGCGCTGTCATGGAGGCCCACTGCTGCATTTGCCAGCCATAAGCCCAGCTTCTGGCTGAGCAGCATTCCCCCTGTGGGAGCACACTGACCATCAGGGGGCAACTCCTGTGTTGAGTGGGATCAGGCTGAAACCAGCTCTCTGACATTCCCTGAGGGGTCCCGGATTGCGAGAGGGCACAGGCCAGGCCGAGGGACCCCATAGGTGCACAATCAGGTCTGGGGAGGGATGCTGGAGGTGGGCCAGCTGGAGAGGGACTGCAGGAGGGCTCCAGGACATGTCTGGCCCATCTCGCTCAGTCCTGATTGGCTGGACCCCAGCAGCAAGCTAACCTACCAGTTAGAGCATCTGCCTCCTGGTGGTCAGTGCCTGTCATAGCGACTGGTTGACCAGTCAGCTGTCTGCCCCCTGGTGGTCAGTGCACATCATAGCAAGCAGTTGAGTGGCCTTAGCATATCATTAGCATATTATGCTTTGATTGGTTGAACAGATGACCAGATGACCAGACACTTAGCATATTAGACTTTTATTATATAGGATACTCATTCTTGCCTGATCTATGGGAAATAGGTTTCACATTTTGAAGAAATATGTAGGTGAACCTAGTTTATTCAATGTTGATATCTTCCGTGAAATATGGTAATATAATGCCCATTACTTGAGGAGCATGTTGGAAAATTTATTACATCGGTAGTAGAATTGTTTTGCTGTAAATCCTCACCTGAGGATATTTTTCCCATTGCTTTTCAGAGAAAGTAGAAGGGAGGGAGGGGGAGAGATACAGAGAAAAGGAGAGAGAAACATTGATGTGAAAGAGAAACTTCTACTCATTGCCTTCCACATGTGCCCTGATTGGGAATGGGGAGTGAACCTGCAACCAAAGTAGGTGCCCTTGACCAGGAACGAAACCCGTGACCATGTGGTGTGTGGGCTGATGCTGTAACCACTGAGCACACTGGCCATGGTTTTATTTAGTTATTACAGTCAGTGATAAACAGTTTGCCATAATGCCCCTTGGTACAAACTATTAGTGTTTAAACAATTCTCCACAGGTTTTACACAATGTGCAGCCATTGAACACTAAAAGTGGACAGTTCTAAAGAGATTTTCCAGTAACCTTTGCTAATGTCTTGTTTATACATTATGTCAAAAACTGATACAGGCATTAACTTTTGAGAATTTGTGTCCTCTTTGGAGGAGTATATGTACTCAGTGTGTGGAATGCTGGAATCTTCTTTGAAATATTATAAAACAATTTACTGTGGGAGCGTGGTGGAGCATTTCTACATAGTTAGTAGTTATTGCATTTAGTTATTATAGTGATCAAGCACTTTTGCTAGCAGTGTTTACGAAAGTATTGATTTTATATTATGTCAGAGACTAGTGCATTCATGACATATGGAGAATGTGTTTCAGAATTTGAATAAATATGTGAATCCTTTTGTACAATGTTCATGTCTTCTGTGAAATATAATCTATTGCTATTTATGGGGGTAGCTAGCATGTAACATTCGCTATGTTGTTAGTTGTAATTTCATTAACAAATCTGTGCCAAAAACATTGTGCCAAAATCCCTCTTGGTATGAATTAGTTATGCGGACTCCAACACTTTACAACACAATGCAGCTCATTTGAACAGTACAATAAGACTGCTCTTAGACAGAGTATATTATTAGTATTTTCAAATGTATTATTTCTACCTTATGTCATAGAATAATACCTGCATGGCTTATAGGGAATAATCTACTCTAATAAAAGGAAAACATGCAAATTGACTGTCCCTCTGCTACACCCACCATCCAATCAGGGCAAGTATGCAAATTAACCCAACAAAGATGGCGGTGGCCATGGAGCTGGAGGCTTGGGTTGCCCCTGGTGACAGAGGAAGCCAAGCTTCCCTCCTGCCCTGGCCGCTGCTGAAGGAGGGGCTGGGGGCCTGGGTCTCCAGGGCTCGTGGCCAGCCTGAAAATGGCCCTCAGCCCCTCACCCAGGCTGGCCAGGCACCCCAGTGGGAACCCCCACCCTGAAGGGGGTGTGGCCAGCTTGAAAACAGCCCTCAGCCCCTCCCAGGCTGGCCATGCCCCCCCAGCAGGGACCCTCACCCCATGGGGGCATGGCCAGCCTGCAAACCACCACAGGCCCCTCACCCAGGCCACCCCATGCCCCAAGGGAACCCCCACCCTGATCCGGGACACCCTTCAGGGCAAACCAGCTGGCCCCCACCCATACACCAGGCCTCTATACTAATAAAAGGGTAATATGCTAATTAGACTGGGAGACCTTCCAGGAGACCTTCCGGATGTTCTTCTGGACAAAGCCATGGTGGCGGGGCCGAGGTAGAGGCAGTTAGAGGCCAAGAGGGGACGGCAGTTGTGGGTGATCAGGCCGGTGGGGGGGGGCGGTGGGGGGCGAGCAGGCCATCAGTGGGAGTCAGTTGGGGGTGATCAGGACTGTGGGGGGGGCAGTTTGGAGTGAGCAGGCCAGCAGGGGGGCAGTTGGAGGCGAGCAGGCCAGTGGGGAGGGAAGGTGGGGGCAAACAGGACAGCAGGGGGGGCAGTTGGGGGTGAACACACTGGCACAGGGGGCAGTTGGGAGTGATCAGGCTGGTGGGGGGGCATTTGGGGGCAAGCAGGCCAGCGGCGGGGAGCAGTTGGGGGTGAGCAGGCTGGCAGGCAGAGTGGTTGGGGCAATCAGGCAGGCAGGCAGGTGAGCGGTTAGGAGCCAGCAGTCCCGGATTTTGAGAGGGATGTCCGACTGCCAGTTTAGACCCAATCCCTGTAAACCAGCAGTAGGACATTCTTCCAGGGGTCCCAGATTGGAGAGGGTGCAGGCCGGGCTGAGGGACACACACCCGCCCCCCCCCCTCCATGCACGAATTTCATGCACTGGGCCACTAGTCTATCTATATAAAAGCCTAAGTGACTGGTTGACTGGCTGACTGGCCTGCTGGTAGCTATGGTGTGCAATAACCACCAGGAGGCAGACACTCAACGCAGGAGCTGCTGACTCGCAGTGACTTGGCAGCTGTGGTTCTTGGGTGACACATCTGAAACCAGAGAGGAGGGAGCCTGATTCTGGGGTGTGTCACCCCAGGACTGCCCTCTCGCAATTCGGGACCCTTCAGGGGATGTCGGAGAGCCAGTATTGGCCCAATACCCACAGGTCAGGCCGAGGGACCCCACTGGTGCACAAATCTGTGCACTGCACCTCTAGTGATTTATAATTTGAAGGAATGCATACCTTAACCTAGTTTGTGCAATGTTGATATCTTCAGTGACATATAATGCCATTTACCAGCAAAGTGTCTTGGGCCATTCACTGCATTTTAGATGTTTCATTTACTAATTACAGTCTGAGCTAAAAATGGTTTGCCAAATTCTGCCTGGATATAAATTAATTCTTAGCATGTGAAATCACTTCTATAGGTTTTACACAATGAGCAGGGCATTGAGATAATACATCTGGGCTGTTCTAGAAAGAGTTCTCTAGTAATTTTGCAAATATACTGATTATACCTTAGGGCAGAGAATAATACATGCATTATCTATTCTAAATATGCTCTTTCTTTGAAGGAATACACAGGTGAACCAGGTGTGTGGAATACAGGTATCTTCTGCGAAATAATGTACTGTTTTAGAAGCATATGGAACATTCATTACGTAGTAAGTAGGAGGTTTCACCCAATGTGAAACGTATTAAATCACTAAAAGTAGACTGATTTAGACAGTGCATTCTAGTAATGTTTACAAATTTATTGATTACACATTATGTCATAAACTAATGCATGCATTACCTATTGGAAATATGTTTCACTCTTTGAAAGAATACACTCTTGAAGCTAGTGTGTGGAATGCCATTTACGAGGGGAGCATGTAGGGAAGGTTATTACATAGCTGATTGGCATTTCATTGAGTAATTATGGCCTGTGCTAAAAAGAGTTTGCTAAAATCCCACTTGGTACAAATTAATTCTATTGGGTACCTATTTTTGTACATTGTTTCTCTGTGCTTTCTAAGCTCATTTTTTCTTTTTGTTCTGTTTTCTTGTAGGTTTTTGTGTTCGTTCTGTTTCTCATGTCTGTTTTCTCTGCTGTCTCAGTTCTCCATTATCTATTTGGAATGTTTCACACTTTGAAGAAATATGCAGGGGAACTGTGGGTATTCATTGTTGGTATCTTCTGTGAAATATAATATAATACTGGGGAAGCATGTCAGAACATTCATTACATAGTAGGAGTTTCAATTAGTAACTATAGCCAGTGTTAAGAACAGTGTCCAAATCTGCTTGGGTGTGTAAATGCTAAGAATGTTCAAACCTTCACTAAGTTTCACACAAGGCACAGCTCATTGAAGCAATAAAAGGGAGTCTCCTAGATAGAGTTTACTAGCAGCATTTGCAAATGTATTGACTATACGTCCTGTCTACATTTTTAGAATGTTTCATTATTTGAAGAAATACCCTGGTGAACCTGCTATATGGAATATGGGCATCTATATATATAAAAGCCTAATATGCTCAGTGTCTGACTGTTCGACCGGTAGGTATGATGCACACTGACCACCACGGGGTAGATGCTCAATGCACAGGCATGGAAACATGGAACAGATTAACGAATCTCAGAGGGAAGTAGGTAGGGGGAAGGGCGGGAAGAGATTAACCAAAGATCTTATATGCATACTAGAGGCCCGGTGCATGGATTTGTGCACCGGTGGGGTCCCTCAGCCTGGCCTGTGGGGATCAGGCTGAAACTAGCAGTCTGACATCCCCTGAGGGGTCCTGGATATCCAGGCCCAGGGAACCCACCAGTGCAAGAATCCATGCACCAGGCCTCTGGTTATTAAATAAAACTCCTACCAACTATGTAATGAATGTTGCAAATGCTCTTCCAAGTAGATGTCACTATGTTACAAAATTTCACAGGAGATAACAGCATCCCACACACTCGGTCAACCTTTGTATTCCATCAAATACTGAAACATATTCCAAATAGGTAATGCATGTGTTAGAGTATAAAATAACATATAATCAACACATTTATAAATGCTACTAGCAAACCCTATTTAGAACAGTCTAGTTGCTGTGTTTCAATGAGCTGCACATTGAAAAAAACCTGTAGTGAAGTGTTTGATCACACTTAGGATTAATTTGTAAAAAGAAAGATTTAGGCGAATTTTTTTAGCAAAGACTCTGGTTACTAAATGAAAATTTTACTAAGTGTGTAAAGAATGTTCTAACATGCCCACTTAGTAAAAGACATTTGTAAATGCTACTAACAATTCTGTTGAGAGAGGTTTAGTTTTAGTTTTTCAATAAGCTGTCCATGGTATGAAACCAGTAGTGAAGTTTTTAAAAGGTCTTAGAAAAATTCATATGAAGTGGGTTTCAGAACACATTTTTCCCCCTGAATATGATTACTAAATGAAACTCCTACTAATTATATAATGAATGATTCCAAATGCTTTCACAGTAATTGGAATTATAATGTTTAACAGAAGAAACCAACTGCCCACATACTAATTTCACCTGTGTAATTCTTCAATGGGTAAAACATATTCCCATAGGTAATGAATGTATTAGTCTAGTACATAACGTGTAATCAATACATTTGTACACACCACTGGAACACTGTCTAAATCTGCTAGTTTTAATGCTGTAGTGAGCTGCGCATTGTGTGAAACATGTAGTGAAGTGTTTGAACACTCTTGCAATTAATTTGTCAACAAGCAGGATTTGGGCACACTTTTTTTTTTTTTTTTAGCTCAGATTATTCTTATGAAACTAAATGAAAGTCCTACTAACTATTCAGTGAATGTTACAACGTGTTCCCACAGTAAATGGTGTTATATTATTTCTACATACTAGGTTCCCTATGTATTCCTTTAAAGAGTGAATTACATATCCACATTTTAATGCATGTATTATTTTACATAACTTCTACACTAATAAAAGACAAAGATGCTAATTGACCATACCTTCACTAAACCCAAGGCCACACCCACCAGCCAATCAGAGTGACTATATGCAAATTAACCCAAACAAGATGGCGGCTGGCAGCCAAGGAGCTGGAGCAAGCAGGAGGCTTGGTTGCCCTGGCGAAGGAGGAAGCCAAGCTTCCCACCTGCCCTGGCTGGCTGTGGCCTCTGCAAAAGGCAACAAAGTTTCAATTATAGAAGATAAATAAATCCCAGATACCTGCTTCCAGCCAGCCTCCACTGGGAGCTTGGGTGGCTGGGGGCTGTGGCCAGCCTGCAAACTGTCATCAGCCCCTCACCCAGGCTGGCCAGCACCCCAGGGGTGACCCCCTCCTGAAGGGGCTATAGCCAGCTTGAAAACAGCCATCAGCCCCTCACTCAGGCTGGCCACACCCTCATAGGGTGAGGGTCCCCGCTGGGGGGCTTAGCCATCCTGCAAACCGCCATCAGCCCCTCACCCAGACTGGCCAGGCACCCCAGCAGAACCCACTCTGAAGGGTCTGTGGCCAGCCTGCAAACAGCCATCAGCCCCTCACCCAGGCTGGCCAGGAACCCGCCTCCCTGAAGGGGGTGTGACCACCCTGAAAATGGCCCTCAGCCCCTCACCCAGGCAGGCCAGGCACTCCAGCGGGGACCTCCACTCTGAAGGGGGTGTTGCCAGTCTGAAAACGTCCCTCAGCCCCTCACCCAGGCTGGTCAGGCACCCCAGCGGGACCCCCACCCTGATCCGGGACACCCTTGAGGGCAAACCAGCTGGCCCCCACCTATGCACCAGGCCTCTGTCCTATATAATAAAAGGGTAATATGAAAATTGATCCTAACAGCAGAACGACTGGGAATGACTGGTCACTATGACAGACACTGACCACCAGGGGGCAGATGCTCAATGCAGGAGCTGCCCCCTAGTGGTCAGTGTGCTCCCACAGGGGGAGCTCTGATCAGCCACAAGCCAGGCTGATGGCTGCCAGTACAGCGGTGGTAGTGGGAGCCTCTCCTGCATCCTCAGCAGCGCTAAGGATGTACGACTGTAGTTGAGGCCTGCTCCTTGCTGGCAAGTGGACATCCCCCAAGGGCTTCCGGGCTGCCAGAGGGATGTTTGACTGTCAGCTTAGGCCCAATCCCCTGGGGAGCGGGCCTAAGCCAGCAGGTGGTCATCCCCCGAGGGGTGCCAGACTGTGAGAGGCACAGGCTGGGCTGAGGGACCCTCCCGCTTGCACAAATTTTTGTGCACTGAGGCTCTAGTATAATAAATAAATTTCAAAACACAATCTTCAATATGTCTGTAAATGTTACTGGTTAACTTTGTGTAGAACTTTCTAATTTTAGTGTTACAATGACCTGTGCATTGTGTAAAACCTGTAATGAAGTGTTTGAATACTCAGATTAATTCATACCAAGTGTGATTTTGGCAATTTTGTTTTTTAACAGACTACAATTAGTTAATGAACCTAAGGAGTTGCACTAACCATGTAGTGAGTGTTCCTATATGCTACCCGAGTAAATGGCATTAGATTACATTTCACAGAAGACATCATCATTGCACAAAATAGGCTCACCTATGTATTAATTCAAACTCTAAAATATATTCTCCATATGTAATCACTACATTTGTAAGCACTGCTAGCAAATGTGTTTGATCACTATCATAATTAAGTGAAACTCCTGCCAACTACATAAAAAATGTTCCAACATGCTCCAACAGTAAATGGTGTTATAATATTTCAAAGAATTTACCATGATTTTACACACCAGGTAACTTGTGTATTTCTTTAAAGAGTGAAACATTCCCAAAAGTTAATGAAGGCATTAGTCTTTGACATAAGGTATAAACAAAACATTAGCAAAGGTTGCTAGAAAATCTCTTGAGAACTGCTCACTTGTGTTCAATGAGTTTTACATTGTGTAAAACCTATGGTGAAATATTTAAACTCTAGGAATTAATTCCCACCTAGCAGCATTTTGGTACACTGTGTTTAGCACTAATTATAATTACTAAATACAATTTCTACTACCTATGTAATCCATTTTCCAGCATGCCCCTCAAGTAAATGGCATTATATTATATTTCACAGAATATATCACCATCACACAAACTAGGTTCACCTATGTATTCCTTCAAAATGTGAAACATATTCCCCTTAGGTCATGCAGGAATTCATCGATGATATAGCATATAATTCATATATTTGTAAATGCTACTAGCAAACTCTATTTGGAACAGTCTAGTTTTCATGTCTTAAAGAGCTTCACATTGTGTAAAACATGTGGTAAAGTGTTTGAAAATGCCTAAAATTAATTTCTACCTTGAGTACTTTTTGCCTTGAGTACTTCATGTCATTCCCTTCTGGCTTATGAGAAATCAGGTGTCAGTCTTATAGGAGCTACTTTGTAGGTAACAGTTTGCTTTTCTCTTGCTGCCTTTATGATTCTCTCTTTGTCTTTAATTTCTGGCATTTTAATTATGATGTATCTGGGCAGGGTCTATTTGGGTTCTTCTTGATTGGGACTCTCTGTGATTCCTGAACTTGAGTGATTTTTTTCCTTCACCAGGTTAGGGAAATTTTCTGCCATTATTTCTTCAAACAGGTTCTCTATCCCTGTCTCAGTTTCTGCTCCTTCTGGTTCCCCTCAAATGCAAATGTTGTTCCATTTCATGTTGTCCCAAATCTCCCTTAGACTCTCCTCCTGCTTTTTTTTTTTCTCCATTTGCTGCTCTGACTGAGTGTTTTTTCCTACCTTGACTTATAATTCACTGATTTGGTCCACAGCTTCTTCTTGTGTACTGTTGAATCCTTCCAGGGTGTTCTTTATTTCAGCTAGGCCATTCCTCATTTCCAATTGATTCTTATTTATTGCTTCAAGCTCTCTTTTCATGTTGGCATAGCTCTGATTAAGTCCCTTATAATTCTCATTAGTTGTTTGTAGTTCTCACTGATTTTTGAGTACCCTTATTGCCATTACACTGAATTCTTTATCTGACAAATTGCTTGCCTCCATTTCATGTAGTTCCCTTTTTGTCAATTCCTTTGATTTCACTTGGGGTTGTTCTTTGTCTTTCCATTTTTACTGTCCTTTGTATTTGTAGTTGATCAAATTGCTATGCCTCCCAAACTTCGTGGGGTGGGCTCATATAGTAGGTGTTTTATGGGACTCAGTGATGCAGTCTCTTAGATCTCCTTAGTTAGTGCTCTAGGAAAGCCCCTTACTTGACTTATTTGGGTTCTCCTGTTGTAGTTATATCTTGAATATTATTGTCCCTCTGTGGATGGAGTCTCCTCTCAGGCTGTCTATGTGCCTCACCCTCGACCACATCATGAGAGCTATTGTAGAAGTGCTGATCTAACAGAATAAAATCTCACACAACAAAACATGAAACAAAAGAAACAGCACAAATGCATACAAAAGACACCTAGAGCACCAACATAAGTAACCACCAGAGAAGAGAGAATTAGGAAAGAGAAAAGAGAGCAAGAATGATAGTAAAAAGAAAAAAAAAAGTGAGTTGGAAACAAAACAATACAAACAAACAAAAAAGGAGGGAATGAAATATTTAGATGCAGATCAGAAATAAAGAAAATAATAAAGAAATTGGGAAATATGAAAAGGAAATGGTTTAAAATAAAGGAGGGAAAAAAGAAAGGAAAAAAAAACATTTTGAGAAAGAAAATAGAGGAGAAAGCAGATAGAACTACAATAAGAAAAGGAAAAAGTTGAGAATGCAGGAGAGAAAGTGAAATGGGGGAAAAATGAGTATTGAAAAACAGAAAAAAGAGAAAAAAATTAAGGAGGAAAAGGGAAGAGGAAAATTAGATATATGAACAAAACACCAGAGACTAGAATAGTAACAAATCAATAAAGCAGATAGATAAAGAATATTTAAAAGGGGAAAAAGAAATGCAAGAGAAAAAAGTTTTAATGGGGAAAGGAAAGGAAAAGGGGAAGAAAAAAGAGAAAGGAAAAGGGAAGTGTGTTCCTTTCGGAGTGTTGTGTGCCCCAGGGCTTCTCCCTTTGGGTCCACTCTCCTGGGCCTCCTGAGGGTAACTTCCATGCTGACCACTGTCAGGCACTGTCCTCCTTTGGCTTTCACAATCTGCTTGAAACCCCAAGGGACCCACTGGTCCACCTTCTGTGTGGGTCTCCTCAGGCCTTGGCTGCCAGCAGGAAGGACCAGTCTTCCCTCTAACTTAGGCTTGTTAGCAGCATGGGGCCCAGGGCTGGTCAGCAAACTTCTCTGGTTCCCTGGGCTCTGCCTCTGCCCTTTTTGCCTGCTAGCCAGCTGTCAATCTTAATCACCAAAAGTCTGTTTCTGAAAGGGCCTTAGGCGGGGGAGGTGCTGTTTAGCTTTCAGGGAATGTGATGGTGTGGTTCCCTGTCCCAGAACCACTCCTCTGCAGGTGGCCCAAATATCACTCTCCCTGGGCTGGGCAGATCCTGTATGGGGACCAGTGGGCCGGCTGGAGACCTGGAGTTTCTATCAGCTCCACCCTGTGGGGAAGGGACCAGCCTGGTTCCCAGGACAGTGGGGCGGACAGCCCCTCCCTCAGTCCAGGCCCTGATGCTCCTGAGACTGTTCAGACCCTCAGGCTTGGCCTCTGTTTTTGTTTCCTCTGAAAAGCTCAAAATGCAGGGTGTGGCATGCAGGGCTCCTGAGGGTGGGGCGGGCTGTATCACCTAGGGAACGGTTTTTTCCTTTTCCTGCCCTGTGGCTACTGGGAGCAGCTAGCTCCTCTCAGGAGAAATGGCCATTTTGGTTTGGGGGCCTGTGACTACACCCTCCTGGCTGCTGCTTTCCAGGTCTCCCTGCAACACTTCCCGCCCCATCTCTCCTCAGGCACCTCGAGTCCACATCTCCCTCCCTGCCCCAAAGCCATGGTGAGCAGCTGCAAATGAAAACGCCTGTCCTCTGGGTTAAAAACAAAACAGATGAAAGGAAACTGTGGCTTTCTCTCTGACGGGCTCTGGTCTGCCCCCCAGACTCGGCCGTGGCCAGCAGCCCTGCCGCCTTTCACGCTGGATGTTACGTGGGCCGGGGGTCTGGCTCTGGTGCTCTGGGCTGTGGAGCCCAGCCTGGGTTCTGGGCCTTTATCTTCTGAGGGAACAGACCCTCCCATAGCCCAGCGCTCCCCCTCACTCTCCACCTGCGACCTGCCCCCCTGGAAGCTGGGTCAGCTCCCCCCTGACCTCGCCCTTCTGTGGTCTCCAGCTGTTTTCTGTCCTTCCTGGATAAGTCTCCGCCCCAGCTGGACCTCAGCTGGTAATTCCAGGTGCATGTTCTCCGATTTAGTCATATTTCCAGTCTCTCTCTAATGGGCCGTCATTTCCCCCTAGTGCTCTAATTATTTTTCTTTTATGTACAACTCATATACAATACCTGCATATACCCTCAATGTCTACCCACTGATTTTTGCCAGGCGCACCTAACTTGTGCAACTTCAACATCTGAGATACAGGACATTATCATTAAAGCTTCCGTTTGCTCCTCCAACTTCATCTCCACCTCCTGTCTCCAAGAGTAAACTGCTCTTCTGGTTTTTTTCTGCAGTTATTAAACTTTTTATTCTAGAATTTAAGATCACTAAACTAATACAATATTTCTCTTTTGTATAAGCAGTGGTTCTCAACATTCTGGCCCTTTAAATACAGTTCCTCATGTTGTGACCAAACCATAAAATTATTTTCGTTGCTACTTCATAACTGTAATGTTGCTACTGTTATGAATCGTAATGTAAATATCTGATATGCAGGAAGGTCTTAGGCGACCCCTGTGAAAGGGTCGTTCGACTGCCAAAGGGGTCATGTCCCACAGGTTGAGAACCACTAGATAAAGCTTCTTTCACACAGCATACTGCTTTTGAGTTTTATCTGTGTCATTATGTGTAGTACTACTTAATTCATTTTTACTCATAATAATACATTATATGAATACACCACATTTCATGTTTCTACTCTTCTATCAATGGATGAGTGGAGTGTTTCCAGTTTTTGTGTTGTGAAATAACACTGTTGTGAAAATTCTTACCCAAATTGATGGAATTGCTATACCTAGAACTGGAATTGGTGAGTCATAGAATAGGAATATGTTCAGTTTTGTAAGAAATTGTTGAAACTTTTTCAAATTAGTTGTACATTTTACACTTCCACTAATAAGATATTAAAGGTTTTTGACACTGTTGTAGAAAATCAGATATCCTTATAAATGAGAGTCTATGTCTGGGCCTTTATTTTTTCTTTCATTGGTCTATTTGTCAATCCCTATGCAAATATCACACTTTTATGATTAGTATTTTATTTTTTATAGAAAGTCTTCACATCAGGGAATGTTAATCCTCTGATTTATTATTTTTTCCATACCTCTTTGGATATTCTAGGTCCTTTGCATTTTTATATACATTTTAGAATCAGTTTATTAATGTTTTTAAAAAAGTGTCTTAGGACTTTTATTTGGATTGCTTTAAATCTTAGATAATTTTCAGAAGAATTAAGTTAAAACTATTCAACTCTTTAATCCATTAACATAGTACAGCTTTCCTTTTATTTAATATCTCTCACAACTGTTTTGCAATTTTTAGTATAGAGGTCATAAGCATTTTTCATTAACTTTATATCTAAGTATGTTATTATTTTTCTGCTATTTTAAATGGAATTAAAAAATTCCTTTTTTTGTTTATTGCTAATTATCAAAAGTCAAATTATTTTTGTGTTTGACCTTTTATCCTGAAACCTCGATCAATTCGTTTAGTAGGCATGTACATTCATTGTGTGCTTTTTTTGTGGTTTTGTTAAGCTTTTCTACATAAACAATTGTATTGTCTGTAATGAGGACACTTTTACTTTTCCCTTTCTAATTATATGGTTTTTATTTCTTTTTACTGCCTATTGCACTGGCTAGGATCTCGAGTGAAATGTTGTGATGTAATGAGAGCTGGGTAGAAGCCACTGAGCCCTTCACAATGAAGTTAGCTGTAGGTTTTTGGTGCTCCTTAATTATGTTTAGAGGTTGCCTTATATTTAGTTTTCTGAGTTTTTCTCAGCAATAGAAGTTAAAGTTTTGTTTTTTCAGAACCTATTGAAACAACCATATGGATTTTCCTCCTTTATTCCATTTCTTCTATCATCATGGTAATCTGGGTCTCAGGTACCGCCATGTTCCCACTTACAGGAAGGGGCCAACACACGAAGTGGCTTCAATGAAAAGGCAAACAGCCCGTTCCATTGGTGAGCTCCTGCATATGTCCCCACCCAACTACAAAGGCTCCTGGGAAAAGTGGTTCCTTGCTTGATGGTTGTATCTCCAACTACAAAGCAGTTAATGTACGAGAAGGGAGAGCAGATGCTGGTGGATAAGAGGCAAAAAGCCACCCAACTCTATCTGAATCTCTCCGGTGATGGGAAACTCACTAATGACCAAAGCAGCCGACTTCCTCCTCACAAAGTTCTGAAAATGAAATGTGCCCTTTGGACAGGCTCCTCCTAGTACTTCAGAACCTTACATCACCGAGATGGGAGAGTTTATGTGCTTTGCCTCAAATAAGTTTTAAATCATTTAATTCTAAAATCAGTAGCAATGCCACTCCACCACTCACAAGAGCTCTATTGTCTTAGCCCAAACCCGTTGCCTTGGTATCATGGTCTCCATAGCAGGAGAAGAGTCCGCAGAGCAAGGCACCCTGTGACAAGTGTTATCCCAAGAGCAGGTGCAGAGACCTCCCAAGACAGCAGTAAGGTCTGACTGGCTACTGACCAGGGTCTCTAGGAGGTGCTGAGGTTTGCACCTGTGTTGGCAGGTTCTGCTTTCCTCAGTACATCAACTTTGACCTCTGTTTGCTTTCCACTTGACCCCATGATTGATGCAGCAGTTCCAGGATAAATGGATACGCCCCCCCCTCCCCCCCCCCCCCCCCCCCCGCCCAACAATCTTCTTTGCCATTTTGCCACGTTTCTTTAAATGTCATCATTTACAGTTCATTCCTTTAGATTTAGGTATTTCTCCCTCCTAACGTGCAAATAACAATGTAGATTGGACTGGTAAATCTTCACATTGATTAATCAGCTGGAGGAATCGCAGGCAAGCATGGCAGTAGTAGGTAATTCTCAATAATATAACCTCTGTGCTATTCATTTTCTTTAAATGAGGAAAGTGAGGTTTAGTGAAGTTAAGCGATTTGATAAACACCACTTGGCAATTTGATAACAAAGCTATGCAATCAGTGTTTCCTAACTTTAAATAGTGAGTGTGTGTGTGTGTGTGTGTGTGTTCATTGTGTTTTCCTCCAGGTAAGTGGTTAATTTCATAGCTTGATAAAGTGCTAAAGACAAGCCATGCAGACATCTTTCTGGTGAATTCAGGGAACTTCCTGTGGCTAAGCAGTGACCTAATGTTGACTCTGGAGGTCAGCTACACCGCAAGTTGAATCCTGATTCCTTTGCTTGCTGATTTTTGGGGAGTGATTTAGTCTCACTGAGCCTCAGTTTCCTCATCTGGAAACAAAAGGATGCTTTGTAAGTCAGGTTTTCTTGATCTTAACATTATTGGCATTTTGGTCTGATCATTCTTTGCTGTTAGAGGGTCTGTCCTGTGTAGGATGTTTAGCAGGATCCCTGGTCTCTACTGTTAGATGCAGTAGCACCCTCCCCGCAAACTGTGGCAGCCACACATGTCTCCAGGCATCGCCACATGTTGCCTGGGACAGAAATCACTGTTGGGAAGCACTGCAGTCAGCATCAACCAACATGTGCTCAGTCGTCACGCCGTGCTGGCTCAGTGCTGCTCATCTGCGGTGATGTGTTGGGTGATGTGTTGGGTGTTGTGTTGGGTGTTGTGTTGGGTGATATGTTGGGTGATGTGTTGGGTGTTGTGTTGGGTGATGTGTTGGGTGATGTGCTGGGTGGTGTGTTGGGTGACGTGTTGGGTGTTGTGTTGGGTGTTGTGTTGGGTGTTTGTTTGGGGGATGTGTTGGGTGTTGTGTTGGGTGATGTGTTGGGTGTTGTGTTGGGTATTTGTTTGGGGGATGTGTTGGGTGTTGTGTCGGGTGATGTGTTGGGTGTTGTGTTAGGTGATGTGTTGGGTGATGTGCTGGGTGGTGTGTTGGGTGACGTGTTGGGTGTTGTGTTGGGTGTTGTGTTGGGTGTTGTGTTGGGTGTTTGTTTGGGGGATGTGTTGGGTGTTGTGTTGGGTGATGTGTTGGGTGTTGTGTTGGGTATTTGTTTGGGGGATGTGTTGGGTGTTGTGTCGGGTGATGTGTTGGGTGTTGTGTTAGGTGATGTGTTGGGTGATGTGCTGGGTGGTGTGTTGGGTGACGTGTTGTGTTGGGTGTTGTGTTGGGTGATGTGTTGGGTGATGTGTTGGGTGTTGTGTTGGGTGTTTGGGGGATGTGTTGGGTGTTGTGTTGGGTGACATGTTGGGTGATGTGTTGGGTGTTGTATTGGGTGTTTGTTTGGGGGATGTGTTGGGTGTTGTGTTGGGTGATGTGTTGGGTGTTGTGTTGGGTGATGTGCTGGGTGATGTGTTGGGTGATGTGTTGGGTGATGTGTTGCTACCTCTTCCTCAGCCCCCACCCCTGGACCCCCAGGATCAATTCCATCTACTGTCATGCCTCCATTTAGAGAGATTTGCTGGGTTTCGAACAGACAATGGATCAGCTCCTTGATTCTGCTTGTTATTCACCCAAATGGGTTTAAATTGCAAACGTGATGGTATCATTTTCAAAGATGCCCCAAAGACTGCATTTTACTTCACATTTTCAATGGACTTGTTCGCAAATTGCAGGCTCAGCTAAAACAAATAACATTTAATATACTTGAAAGCTGTGATTTTATTTGTGGGAGGAGGCACTGATTTCTTTTAACCTAGAAGCAAATGCATATTTAAAATTGGGTTTCGGGTACAGCCAGCAGATTTGGGGTATCTTGCAGAGAAAACTAAGCCGGTATAAAGCCACTGGCTGCCGAGTGTGAAACAAAGGGCCCAATGTGAAAGGGCTCAGAGCTCCTGAGGGGAATGCAGCTTCCAGAAGTGGGGAGGGTGGGAGATAAATGTCCAGGCACAGGCATCGTCCTGGTGGCAAGAGTGGTGCTGGGAGCCTCCGCCTCAGGAGCGACCGAATGGAGGGCATGGAGAAATGATTGGCGGGTGGCGGTAAGAGCTGCCATGGTTCGGAGGAAGGCTTTCAGGGTATGGGAAACCGGGCCAACCTGCTTGGAAATGGGTCTGGAGCCTGAGTGGGTGTCTGGGTCAGCAAAGCAGAGATGTGCTCGAGGCCCATCCATCACATTCCATCAGAAATCAAGGATTAGAAGACATTTGGGAGGAAAAGCCCCAGGCAGTGGAAACTGGTTCCAAGCTGGGCATGTGTTTTTAATAAACTTTCCCAGAGACTCTGATGGGCTCTCTCTTGATCCACATGAACTTGAAGCATCATGAACTTGGGGGCTGTGTATTGAACAGCTGCTTAGTGCTGGATGAAGACAGCGGAAACCGGTGATAACTATGTCATCCTATTTTACACATGCAATTGAGCCCTTAAAATGCCCAAGAGATAGAAATTTTGGTATTTATATTACAGATAGGAACACTGACTCAAAAAGGCCAGGCCCTACCCTGGAGCTTCCGGCAAATTTGGCATGGGCACAGGGCACCTCAGACAACTGAATCTATGGGAAGCTCTCATATGGTCCTGTATGCTACCAGCCCCTGTCCCCTCTGTCCGGGACATCTCCCACCACCTGTCCTTGCAGATGCCTCCTCATTCTCAGGCCAGCTCCTCCCACCTGCCTCACAGGTTGAGCTCAGCAGCCTTCCTTGTGCCCTCTCAGAGGCCCACCTCGAATTTCAGTTTCCATCTCAGCAGGTGACACACTGGGCCTTGCAATCACCTGTTGCTACTTTCTAGGACAGCGGTTCTCCATCGGGGTGATCCTGCCCCAGGGGACATTGGACAATGTCAGGAGACACTTTTGGTTGCCACAGCTGGGAAAGGGCCAGGGGTGCTGCTACACCCTGTAATGCACAGAAAGCCCACAGAAAAGAATGCCCCAGCCCAGTGTCAAGAGTGCTGTGGTGGAGAAGCTGGAAGGTAAGTCTCTTCCCTGTGTCACCAGCTGTATGCCTGAGCAGGGCCCCGCTGTTCTGTCTTCTCTGTGGTTCACATCTTCCTCTGTAACATGGGTTCCCCGAGAGTGGCTGCCTCACCGCTGCTGTGATGATGACAGGAGTGAACATATGCGATGTGCCTAGAACAGTGCCTGTTAGGCAGGGTCAGTAACTGCTTGCTGGATCCACAGCCCCATTCCCAGGTGGCGTTTAGGATTTACAGGGAGCCATAGCCATTCTGCCTAGTAATGCTGTCCCTGGCCTCCTGGCCTTGTGGCCTCCTGGCCTCCTGGCCTCCTGGCCTCGTGGCCTCCTGGCCTCCTGGCTTCCTGGCCTCCTGGCTTCCTGGCTTCCTGGCTTCCTGGCCTCCTGGCCTCGTGGCCAGGGTTCCACAGCACCTTGTGAGGACCCTCTTTCCTTCGTCCCCACATTTTCATTTCAGACCTACCTGGCCGGTTGGGCTTTCTGTGGGTGTAAAATGGACACACTGGTTATCTCCCCGCCAGAAAGCCTGCCTGAGGGGAGTGAGAGAGGTAGACTGTCATCGCGGTGAAGCCTCGGTGGGGATGGCTAATGTAGGAGACAGTCAGGGAACACGGCCTTTCCCCTCAGGCTCCTCTGTCCCACGTCAGGCCCCGGTGGAGGCAGGTTTACTGTGCCTTCCCAGGTGCCGTGGGCACCCAGCCCCTTTCAAATGGGCCCAGGCGGCTTCCTGGTCAGGCCTTGCTACACCCTGGAGACACAAGGCAAGCTAAGGCGTACCCATCAGCCCACAGGAAACTCCCAGCCAGGCTGGACTCACTGAGCAGACAGGTGTCAGTGCTCCCAGCAGGAGGCCCTCCGCTGATGGCACTTGTAGAATCTGGGCCTGAGAGTCCGGGGCCAGAGGATGGCTGGGCAGGAGGATGCATCTTACAGGCACTGTGATGGTGTTGGGTGCTCCCCTGACCATTTACTAAGTGCCCACACACGCGGGCTAGCTGTGGTCCCCCCTCCCCCCGGGAAACGCAGGCTCAGGGAGGTAAAGTGAGGGCCCAAAGGAGAGGGACCAGGAGTGTCTGCCTCCATCCACACATGCCAGTGATGGGTGACCTGCCTCCCTGTTCCGCCCTCTCCCGCTCTTGTGCTTGGCATTGCTGGGCCCTCGCCGAGAGACCTCCGCGTTTGCTTTCCTGGGTTCACAACCATGTGCTGCCTGTCCTTCGCGGTGCCCAGGGACAGCCTAGGCGCCCATGCTGATAGGCAGGTCTGCCTGGGCACTCCCTGCCCCCGCTCCCCGGCCCAGCCCGCCCCCTCAGCGTGCTGTCCTGGTGGTTTTGCAGGAGGTGGGTGGCCCTTCTCTTTAGAGGTAAATCGATACCCTCCACCCACACTGTTGATCTGGCTGCTTTTCATGATGCTCCCAACCTTGCAAATCACCGCTGTCAAACCTGCTTATCTGACTAGGAAGGCTGGAGGAGCCAGGCCATAAAATTTAATGAAATTACTGCAGAAACGAGGGCGCCAGTGACAATGAGGTGGAATTATCACTTGGAGAATGGCGAGGGAGGCTCAGCATGCTCCGGTGACTACCTGTCAAGTCATTAATCAAAGGCTCCTGTTTTCCCTCATGTCCAGGCGTAGACTCAGCCTCCACCAGCCTCCTGGGCTGACTGGCTTCCCCATTCTATTTTCTCAGTTAACAGAATTTTGACTTTGGGAGGGTGTCAGGTCCAGCGAGATCAACCCTGTTATTTTATGGACGCGGAAGCGAAGATTCAGAGCCTCCTCCCTGTCACTGATGGTTTTAGCGACAGAACCAATATTTACACTCAGATCCCTTGGCGCACAGCCTGGTGCCCCTTCCTATCATTTTGGAGCACTTTTTAAAGATGAAAAGAACTGTATCCACTGTATCCACACACCACTATGGATTAGCATTCAAACACAGACGAAGCTAGGTAGCAGGAGTGAGAGGCGAGGAGAGACCCACCCGCACGCCGACAAGGTGAGGTTTTAACCATTTTCACTGTCTTTCTCGGCAAAGAACCCCCAGCCTGAGCCAGACCTGGAAGACTGGCTCCCACTACCCAAATCCCACACCAATAAACACTTTCCTCCCGGCACCGGCTGTTTGCTAGCTCTTAGGAGAACGCAAAATCACCAGCGCAGTGCCTGCCCTCAGCGAGCTCAGTCTAGTGGGGAAGTGGTAAAGTTGGCAAATTGTCTCTGAGGCTGATGCCCTGTGCAAGGACAGGGATGGGTATAGAACGTGGAGACAGAACGCTCACAGGAGGGCTTCCTGGAAGCAGTGTTGCTGAGCAGGAGGGCATTTCAGCCGGGCATGACGCAGGCAGCTCACTGTCTCGAACTGCTGCTTTTCTTGCACAGCATGTTGCCCACTCCTTGGTTTATTGCCTGTGTCTTGGAGTGGAACAAGGCCTTCCTTTGGACACGTTTGGGTCTTCATCCACGCACAGCTCAGGCTCAGACCCCCGGAGGTGCACAAGTTGGGCGGATGAACTGAACACACCATGAGGACATGTGAAGTGGAGATGACCGTGCTAACCTTGAAGGGTCCTTGGGAATTTAAATTATGCCAAGCTCCTAGGAAGTTCTTGTCATAGAGAAGCTGAGCATTTTGAATTCTCATTTTGCACCAGACCCTGTTGCAAGTGTAACTTCATTGAGTGGCAGCAGGCACTCTGTTAGTTGCTGAACGGACATTTCCTGACAGGGTTGCTGAAAGAATGTTTTTCTTTTTCTTCCAAGAACTAGCAAGCCTGGTACCATCCTCACGGAGCTGTCCTGGGCCAGTGGGAGCAGTTTGGTGGGGAGCTGCCCACATGGGCGGTCCCTGTGGGCACTCAGCACCGAGGAAGTAAAAGAGCAACCTGTCTTCCCACCGGGCACCGGGCACCGGGCACCGAGCTGAACTGCCCGTGACTAATCCCTGCTGGGCTTTCTGGCTTGAGGGGCAGGAGCGGGGAGTCCTAAGATGAGATTTCAATCCCAGAAACTCTCGAACTTGGCTGGACTTTGCAGAAAATGCTGCATGTGAGATTTATGTCAGGATGGCCCCACCAGCTCTGACCACAGCAATGTTTGTGCGAGGACAAGTGGGAAAAGCATGAGTTTGGGTCTGGGAATCCTACAGGCACATGTTCAAATTCTAACCTCACCACGTGGATGTCAAGAGATCTGCAGCAATTCCCTAACCTTTGAGCTTAGACTCCTCGTCTAGGAGATCCGGATGCACACACCGACATTGTGTAAGCAGGCGCGGATTCTGTGAGGTGGTGTAGTACTTGGCTCATCACACCAATGGCCCCGCCTCCTGTGTCCTCACCCGGGTCTCGGGGAAGCTGGTGCAGGCTGAGCTTCTCCGCCAAGGCCTGTCCTTTCTTTGCACCAACAACCAATCCATCCACAAGCTGGCCAACCGAGGGCCCTTGCAGGAGCCTGCCTTGTGCCAGGTCTTCTTTCAGACACTCAGATGTGCTGCCACCCTGAGCTGCTGTGAGAGCACCGGGGACGAGCTGTGCCTGGTTTTGCAAGCCTGTGGGTCTCCCGCTCAGATGGAGGAGCCGGGCCCCCTGCTCCTGGCTGTCCAGATGTGCACAACAGACACTTGCAGGTGGAGAGGCACTGTTAGCAAGCGGAAACTTCCCAGGCAACAGCGCTGTCAGTTTTTGAATGGCTAGGCCGTTCCATTGCAAGAAATAAACAGAAAAGTAAAAAACAAAGCTTCAAACCTTGTCACCTCCTAATTCTGAGCGGCCTTTGGTCTTTGGGACCCAGGATGGAGGGCTGTCATGCCCTCACCCTCTGCTCCTCCGAGCACCTGCTTTTCCCAGGGACTTTTCTCATCTTTCTTTCAACCTGCCCGTAAGGGTTTTACGGTGTGCAGGGAGACAGACAAGTGTGATATGAGCTGTGACAGGAAAAGGCAGGGATCAGGGTAAGAGGCAGGCTCAGCACCGATGAAACAACAAGAATTACTAAGTTATTCATTGCGGCTCCTTGGACATACCTTTATGTGACACTTCCAATCCAGATTTCTTTTTCAGGGAAAAAATAGTCGCACAGCCAGGTGGGGGCCACGTGAGTCAGGGTGAACTCCATGTCCCAAACACGGCAGCTCCCCTCCGGGTCCCGGGTGGCACAGGTGCCTCGACTCAGAGCGTGAGTTTACAAGTGGCTGCTTTAGATTCCAGGTTCCCATGGTTACAGCTGGGCCTATAAATAACTTGAAGAACTTTGAGGAGAGGGAGAATCAGCTCGGAGCAGGTTTCCTCAGGATGTGTGTCTGCCGGAGCAGGAGTCATTCTGCTTGGAAATCAGGTTAGGAGGGTGGCAGGCCTGCTCTGCCTTCCCCGGCTGGGAAACCGAGGCGTCTTCAGACTGCGCGGGGCTTCTCGCTCCCCCTGCATGGTGGCAGGAGGGTAGTTTTCATTTACCTAACCATGTGCCGCCGAGATTTCCTGTGTGGGCACGTTATCCAACCTTATTCATTTGAAAGGTTACTTGATGTATTTCCAAGTATTTGTTGTAACATAATCTATTTAACAATTCTCATATTGATGGTGGTTTCTCATTTTTTCCCTAATTTTTAAAATGAGCTAGCTTGTCCATAAATCTATGTAAGGATTGGAGAGCATTTTTTTTCTGGGATAGATTCAAAGTAATTGCACTGCTGGTTAAATGACAGGAACATTTAATAATTTAATAGTTTCTGCAAATTTGTCCACCAACAATGCTGTATCTAATTTATACTCCCTCTGCCTATCTAGTTCAATTCCCCACAGCATTGCAAGTTACACAATCCTATGAGCAGTATTTTTAATCCTTACCCAAAGATCTGGTTTTAGAGAGGGGAAGGGGGGAAAGAGAGAGAGAGAGAGAGAGAGAGAGAGAGGGAGAAAGAGAGAGAGAGAGAGAGAGAGAAAGAGAGAGAGAGAAAGAGAGAGAGAGAGAGGGAGAAAGAGAGAGAGAGAGAGAGAGAGAGAGAGAGAGAGAGAGAGAGACATTGATGTGAGAGAGAAATATCGGTTGCTTGCCTCCCATACACACCCTGACTAGGGATTGAATTTGCAACCTACCTGTGTGCCCTGACAGGGAATCAAACTCATAATCTTTTTGTGTACAGGACGACGCTCCAACCAACCGAGCCACCAGAGTCCATGTGCCTCATAAAGATGAGGAGCCACAGAGAGGTTAGGTAAGTTTCCCAAGGCCACACAGGTATTAACTAATCCAGTGGAGATTTGACTGTGACCAGCGTGTGTTTGTTTCACTGTGCCATACATTTTCTTCGAGGTTCCCTGGTTTACATGACCCCTGGAGGTAAGGGCTCATTCAGGATGGAATGAGAGAGGCAGCAGGGATTTTGGGGGAAATACATTAGGGCTGGAATGGTAACAGCAGGGAGTACAAGGAAGGACACACCTACACGTCTTTTTTTTTTTTAATTAAAAATTAGACGTAAAATAATATTTATAAAATGTGTGTAATAAGCAAACATAATGCAATAAATGCCAATATATTCCACATGCTTTAAGAAACAAAGCAATACCACAGTTTGAATGCCAGGAGTGCCTTTTCCTCATCCCATCCTTATCCTTTCCCAGAGGTACCCACTCTACTGAGTTGGAGCTTGTTCCCTTGCCTTATTCCCAGTGTGGCAAGGAGGGCCAAGCTGCAGCAGGGTCAGGGTGTAACGCTCAGAGGATGTGCCCTGCACACTCCAGGTTCACCTGCGGCAGTGAGTGCGCTCAGGGTAGGGACAGCTCTGACTCGCAGGCCCCAAAAAAGCATAAAGTGCTTAGTGTTGCAAATTTTAAACTTTATTTAAATGGAATCGCACCATATGTACTCATCTGCAGTTTGTTTTCTATGGCTCAACATTATCTCCTGAGGGGGAGGCGCCATCTGCTCATGGCTACCGTTCATTTATTTCACTGCCATACAGTATTGCACAGTCCTAACGTTCCAGGCTTTCGGCGTTTTCCTGTCCTTGGCATTTGGCTTGTTTCTGAGGCTTTGCTGTTGAAAGAGTGCTGCTTGGAACTACTTAGAGATATTCCCTGGAGCTCACAAGCCCCAGGGCTTCCATGCAAGCCTGGGAGAGGAACGAGGAGGCGTGGGAGTGAGTGCACAACATCAGTTCCAGGAGATAACGCCAGATTGTTACTCCCAAGCCGTACGTGACTTTTTCTGAACATCCTTCCAAAACGTGATTTTTTCAGACTTTGAATATTCTGCATCTGATGGATGTAACATGGCATCTAATTGTGGGTTGGATTTGAATTTTCCTGATTAACAATGAATTAAGCTTCTTTGCATAGGTTTACAAGCCATGGGCATTTCTTTGTATTCCTTAAAGTCTTTGGCACATTTTTCCTTCCTTTTTAAAAAAATCATCGTCATTGTTGAAAGTATTACAGAGGTGCTCTTTCTTGTTGTTGTTGTTGTTTTACCCATTGATCCCCTCCTCCCAACACTGGCCCCTCCCAAGCCTTCACTACATTAGTATCTGTGTCCATGGGCTATGCATGTATGTGTATAAATTCCCCGGTTAATCTCCCCCCGCCCAACCATCACTCCCACCCCCACTTTCCCTCTGAAATTCACCAGTCTGTTTCGTGGTTCTATGGTTTCTTCTAAGATTTTAATGGTTTCATGTCATATATTTAGGTCTTTTGTCCATTTTGAGTTTGTGTATGCTGTAAGTTCGTGGTCCAGTTTCATTTTTTTGCATGTACCTGTCCAGTTTCCCCAACACCATTTACTGCAGAGACCATCTACTCAATTATATGCTCTTGCTTCCTTCGTCATATATTTTTAAAAATCATTATTGTTGAAAGTATTATGTATGTCCCGCTTTGTCCCCCATAAACCCCTTCTAGCCTGCCCCCAACCCCCAACCCAGGCCTCTACCACCCTATTAACTGTGTCCATGGGTTATGCATATATGCCTACAAGTTCTTTGTTTGATCACTTCCCACCTACCCACTCCCCTTGCCTTCCCTCTGAGATACCTCAGTCTGTTCTATGCCTCTGGATCTATTTTGTTCATCAGTTTATTTTGTTCATTAGATTCCACACATGAGTGAGATCATGTGATACTTGTCTTTCTCTGACTGGATTATTTCCCTTAGAATGGTACTTTCCAGGTCCATCCATGCTGTCTCAAAGGATAAGAGATCCTTCTGTTTTTACTGCTGCATAGTATTCCATGGTGTAAATGTACCATGGCTTTTTTTTTATGCACTCATATACTGATGGGCACTTGGGCTGTTTCCAAAGCATAGCTACTGTAAATTGTGCTGCTATGAACATAGGGGTGCATACATTCTTTCTGATTGGTGTTTTGGATTTCTTAGGATATATTCCTAGAAGTGGGATCACTTGGACAAATGGCAATTCCAAGTTTAATTTTTTGAGGAAACTCCATACTATTTTCCATAATGACTGCACCAGTCTGCATTCCCACCAGCAGTGTACTAGGGTTCCCTTTTCTCCACATCCTAACCAGCACTTGTCATTTGTTGATTTGTTGATGTTAGCCATTCTGACAAGTGTGAGGTGATACCGCATTGTCATTTTAATTTGCATCTCTCAGATGACCAGTGACTTTGAGCATCATTTTATGTCTCTTGGCCATATGTATGTCTGCTTTGGAGAAGTGTCTATTTACGTCCTTTGCCCATCATTTAATTGGATTGTTTGCTTCCTTTTGTTAAGTTGTATGAGTTCCTTATCTATTTTGGATATTAACACTTTATCAGATGCATCACTGCCAAATATGTTCTCTCCTTTTTCATTTTGTTGATGGTTTATTTTGCTGTGCAGAAGCTTTTTTTTTTTTTTTTTAATGTAGTTTATTTTCTCCTTAGTTTCCTTTGCCCTAGGAGATGTATCCACAACCATATTGCCATGAAAGATGTCTGAGATTTTGCTGCCTATGGTTTCTTCTAAGATTTTTTATAGTTTCACATCTTACATTTAAGTCTTTTATCCATTTTGAGTTTGTATGGTATAAGTTGATGTCTAGTTTCAGTTTTTTGCATGTATCTGTCCAATTTTCCCAAAAACATTTATTGAAGAGACTGTTTTGACTCCATTGTATACTCTTGCCTTATTTGTCATATATTAATTGAGCCTAATGGCTTAGGTCGATTTCTGGGGTCTCTGTTCTGTTCCATTGATCTATATGTCTGCCCTTGTGTCTTAATTTTTTGGTTTCTTTTTTTTTAAAATTAAATCTTTATTGTTCAGATTATTATATTTGTTCCTCTCCCCCCCCATAACTCCCCTCCTCCCAGTTCGCACCCCACCCTCCGCCCTCACTCCCCACCCACTGTCCTCATCCATAGGTGCACGATTTTTGTCTAGTCTCTTCCCGCATCTCCCAAACCCCTTTCCCCCCAAGAATAGTCAGTCCATTCCCTTTTATGTCCCTGATTCTATTATAATCACCAGTTCATTCTGTTCATCAGATTATTTATTCACTTGATTCTTAGATTCACTTGTTGATAGATGCATATTTGTTGTTCATAATTGGTATCTTTACTTTTTCTTCCTCTTCCTCTTCCTCTTCTTAAAGGATACCTTTCAGCATTTCATATAATCCTGGTTTGGTGGTGATGAACTCCTTTAGCTTTTCCTTATCTGTGAAGCTCTTTATCTGACCTTCAATTCTGAATGATAGCTTTGCTGGATAAAGTCATCTTGGTTGTAGGTTCTTGCTATTCATCACTTTGAGTATTTCTTGCCACTCCCTTCTGGCCTGCAAAGTTTCTGTTGAGAAATCCGCTGACAGTCGTATGGGTATTCCCTTGTAGGTAACTGAGTTTCTTTGTCTTGCTGCTTTTAAGATTCTCTCTTTGTCTTTTGCTCTTGGCATTTTAATTATGATGTGTCTTGGTGTGGTCCTCTTTGGATTCCTTTTGTTTGGGGTTCTCTGCTCCTCCTGGACTTGTAAGTCTATTTCTTTGACCAGGTAGGGGAAGTTTTCTGTCATTATTTCTTCAAAGAGGTTTTCAATATCTTGGTCTCTCTCATCTTCTGGCACCCCTATAATTCTGATGTTGGTATGCTTGAAGCTGTCCCAGAGGCTCCTTACACTATCTTCGTATTTTCAGATTCTTTTTTCATTTTGCTTTTCCAGTTGGGTGTTTTTTGCTTCTTCGCGTTTTGAATCTTTGACTTGATTCTTGCGCTCCTCAGGTCTGCTGTTGGGTGTCTGTATAATATTCTTTATTTCAGTCAGTGTATGCTTAATTTCTAGTTGGTTCTTTATCACAACATCGAGGGTCTCATTAGATTTCTTGCAGATCTCATTAAGTTTATCGGCAGTTTCTAGAAGATTATTGAAAGACCTTAAAAGTGTGGTTCTGAATTCTATATCCTCCATCGACATTTGTGTCCTGTTTCTTTGTCTCCGCATTTTTTATGCTTTCTTGGTGCACCCCCTAGTGGTGTTTGTGCGCTGTCTTGTTGTAGTTAAGCCTTGATTGTTGTAGGTAAACTGGGGGGGATTTGACCTCCAGGCCAACTGGCTATGAGAATCAGCTGTGTCTGCAGTGGGAGAACTTTTGTCCTCTAGGGAGGTGCTAATCTAGCCCTTGCCTGAGGCTATCCGGCAAATGCCTCTGTGCAGGGCTTGGGCGGGGCAGGTCCCAGGAGATCAACAGGGCCGGCGGAGCTGGCAGTTATGGCTGCTCTCAGTCCTGTTCCCAGAGGCTCTGGCTCTCAGAGTCCCAGCAACCGCTGCAAACCTCGGAGAGAAAGCTGCCTTCGAGTTCCGACCGAAGCCAGATAGTCCCGCTTCTCCCGTTTGAGTCTGGGTCCCTAGAGACTCGCCCAGAACTGGAGCTCAGAGCCTGAGACTCCCTCCGGATTGAAACAGACAACTGCGCCCTCAGCCACCAGCCCGCTCTGGCGTGCACCTCTGCACCTTTGTATTTTTCCCACTGCACCTCCTCCTAGTCTTGGTATGCTGTTCTCTTTCCTTCTAGTTGAAGCATTTCCCCTCAGCCAGCCTTCCTGTGGTTCTGGGTGATGTCCGTTCCGTCTTTTTTTTTTTTTTTTAATATATTTTATTGATTTTTTACAGAGAGGAAGGGAGAGAGATAGAGAATTAGAAACATCGATGAGAGAGAAACATTGATCAGCTGCCTCCTGCACATCTCCTACTGGGGATATGCCTGCAACCCAGGTACATGCCCTTGACGGGAATCGAACCTGGGACCTTTCAGTCCACAGGCCAACGCTCTATCCACTGAGCCAAACTGGTTTCGGCCCGTTCCGTCTTTTAGTTGTATTTTTGAAGTGGTTGTGCGAGGCAGCAATCTCTGGTGTTTACCTATGCTGCTATCTTGGTTCCTCCAATTTTTTTGTTTCAGTGGTAAATGGGATTGTTTGTTTAGTTTCTCTTTCTGGGAATTCTTTATTATTGTATAGAAAAGACATAGTTTTTTTGGTATTGATTTTGTATCCTGTTATATTGCCAAAATCCTTTATTAAACCTAGTAGGGTTGTTTTTTTTTAAGGAGTCTTTAGTGTTTTCTATGTACACTATCATGTCACCTGCAAATAAAGAGAGATTTACTTCCTTCTTTCCAATTTGGATGCCTTTTGTTTTTTCTTCTTGTCTTATCGCTCTGTCTAGGACTTCCCGTACTATAATGAATAAGAGTGGTGAAAGTGGACATCCCTGTCATGTTCGTATTCGTAGGGGAAATGGTTTTAATATTTTTTCCATTGAGTATAACTTTGGCTGTAGGTTTGCCATAAGTGGCATTTATTATGTTGAGTTATGATTCTTCTAGTCCCACTTTTCTGAGAGTTTTTATTAAAAATGGGTGTCGGATTTTGTTGAGTGCTTTTCTTGTGTCTGTTGACATCATCATGTGATTTTTTGTCTTTCAGTTTGTTTATGTGATGTATCATGTTTATTGATTTGTAAATATTGTACCAACTTTGCCTCCCTGGAATAAATCCCACTTGGTTATGGTGTTTGATCTTTCTAATATATTACTGTATCTGATTTGCTAATATTTTGTTGAAGATTTTAGCATCTATGTTCATCAGGAATATTGGCCTGTAATTACCTTTCGTTGTAGTGTCCTTCCCTGGTTTTAGAATTAGGATAATGCTGGCCTCATGAAAAGAGTTGGGAAGTGTCCCTTCCTCTTGGACGTTTTGGAATAGTTTGTGGAGTATAGGTGTTCTTCATTGAATGTTTGGTAAAACTCCCCTGTGAAGTCATCCAGACCAGGGCTTTTGTTTGCTCGAACTTTTGATTATGGCTTCTATTTCCTCAGTTGTTATTGATCTATTCAGGTGTTCTGATTCTTCCTGATTCAGTTTTGGGAGATTGTATTTTTCTGGGAATGTGTCCATTTTATCCACATGCTTGTTGGCATATAGTTGTTCATAGTATTTATTTATTTATTTTTTTTACAATTCTTTGTATTTCTGTGATGTCAGGAGTTACTTCTCTGCATTCGTTTCTGATTTTATTTATTTGGGCCCTCTCTGTTTGTTTCTTGATGAGTGTGGCCAAAGGTTAATCAATCTTGTTTATCATTTCAAAGAACCAGCTCTTGGTTTTATTTATTTATTTAGTCTCTATGTCATTTATTTCTGCTCTAATCTTTATTATTTCCTTCCTTCAACTTACTCTGGGCTTTTCTTGTTGTTCTCTTTCTAATACTTTAAGTTGTAGGGTTAATTTTTATTGTTTTCTGAATGCAATGAACTTCCCTCTCAGGACTGCTTTTGCTGTGTCCCAGAGATTTGGGGTTGTTGTGTGTTCATTTTCATTTGTTTCCAGAAAATTTTTGATTTCTTTATTGATCTCATTGGTAACCCATTCATTTTCTTAATAGCATGCTGCTTAGCCTTTATGTGTTTGAATGTTTTTGAGTGTTTTTACTGTAGTTGATTTCTAATTTCATTCCACTGTGATCTGAAAAGATGCTTCATATGATTTCAATCTTCTTGAACTTGTAGAGATTTGTTTTATGTCCTAACATGTGGTCTATTTTTTGGAATGTCCCATGTGCACTTTGAAGAATGTATATTCTGTAGCTTTGGGGTAAAATGTTCTTTAAATGTCAATTAAATCCATCTGATTCAGTGTGCCATTTTGAGTCACTATTTCTTTGTTAATTTTTTTGTCTGGAAGGTCTATCTAGTGAAATCAGCAGATTTGATGTCTATTTTGTCAGATAGGAGTATTGCCACCCCAGCTTTTTTTTTCTTCATTTCCATTTTCATGGAAACTATTTTTTCATCCCTTCTCTCTCATTCTGTAAGAGTACTTTGTTCTGAGGTGGGTCTATTATAGACAGCAAATATTTGAGTCATGTTTTTGTATCCACTCAGCTATCCAATGTCTTTTGATTGGAGATTTTAAATTCATTTACCTATTGATAGGTGCCTATTTATTGCCATTTTAATTATGTATGCCTATGTTTCTCTCTCTCTCTCTCTCTCTCTCTCTCTCTCTCTCTCTCTCTCTCTTTTAGAGCAGTCTTTTGACCATTTCTTGCAGTGCTGGTTTGGTGGTGATAAACTCTTTTAGTCCCCCCTTTTTTATCCGAGATGCTCTTTATTTCACCATATACATTGCTGGATATAGTAATCTTGGTTTTAGATACTTGCTTTTCATTACTTTGAATACTTAAAACCATTTATTCTGGCCTGTAGAGTTTCTGCTGAGAAATCAGTTGACAGCCTTATGGGAGCTTCTTTGTAGGTATCTAATTGCTCTTCTCTTGCTGTCTTTAAAATTCTCTTTTTGTCTTTGATTTTTGGCATTTTAATTATGATGTATCTGGGTGTGGGCTTATTTGGGTTCTTTTTGCTTGGTATTCTTTGTGCCTCTTGGACTTATGTGCCTTTTTCCTCCTCCATGTTAGGGAAGTTGTCTGTCATTATTTCTTTAGACATGTTCTCTATCCCTTGCTCAAGTTCTCCCTCTTCCTGACACTCCTATGATGGAAATGTTCTGTTTCATGTTGTCCCACAGCTCCTTAAAGCTGACCTTCTGTTTTTTTTTTTTCTTTTTGGTTCTCTGATATTGTGATTTTTCTACCCTATTTTCTAATTCACTGATCCAAATCCTTGGCTTCCCCTAATCTGCTGTGTATTCCTTCCACTATATTCTTTATTAGTGCTATGCCATTCTTCAATTTCTGAGGTCTCTGTTTTGTTCCATTGCTCTCTATGCCTCTTATTGTACCAGTACCAGGCTGTGTAGTGGCTTTGTAATATAACTTGATATTTGGTATTTTGAGTCCTCCAACTTTGTTCTTCTTGCTCAAGATTGCTGTGACTATTTGGGGTCTTTTTTGGTTCCATATACATTTTTGGAGTGTTTGTTCTAGATTTGTAAAATATGCCATCAGTATTTTAAAAGTTAGTATATCTTTTCCATTGATCTATATGCCTGTTTCCAGACTGTTTTGATTATGGTGGCTTTGTAATTTGATATCCGGTATTGTGATTCCTCCAACTTTATTCTTTGTCAAGATTGCTGTGGCTATTCAGGGTCATTGTGGTTCCAAATAAATTTTTGTTTTGTTTTCTTTAGATCAGGCAAGAAAAAGAAATAAAAGGCATCCAAATTGAAAAAGAAGAAGTAAAACTGTCATTATTCATAAATGACATAATATTGACATAGAAAATCCTAAGGACTACACCAAAAAACTGCTAGATGTAATAAATGAATTTAGTATTGAAACAAGATCCAAAATTAACAACCAGAAATCGATGCCTCTAGATCTGTGAAATATGCCATTGGTATTTTAATAGGGATTGCATTGAATCTATAGATTGCTTGGGGTAGTGTGGACATTTTAATAATGTTAATTCTACCAATCCATGAGCACCCTATATTCTTCCACTTGTTTGTATCTTTCTCTATTTCTGTTTTCAGCGTCCTGTAGTTTTCCAAGTACAGGTCTTTTTCCTCCTTGGTTAAGTTTATTCCTAAGTATTTTAAATTTTTTTGTTGCAATGGTAAATTGGATTGTTTTCTTAGTTTCTATTTCTGAGAATTCATTATTGGTGTATAAAAATGCCAATGATTTCTGGGTGTTAATTTTGTATCTTGCTACATTGCTGAATTCATTTATTAAACCTATTAGTTTTTTGGTGGGATCTTTAGGGTTTTCCATGTACAATATCATGACACCTGCGAATAATGACAGTTTTACTTCCTCCTTTGCAATTTGGATGCCTTTTATGTTTCTTCTTGTCTGATAACTGTGTCTAGGACTTCCAGTACTATGTTGAATAAGAGTGGTGAAAGCAGACATCTCTGTCTTGTTCCTGTTCTCAGGGGAAATGGTTCCAGTTTTTGCCAGCACATTTTTCTTTTGAATTATTTTTTCCTATTGATTTATAATAGTTCTTTAAGTGTTTCATATTCTAATTCTCTGCCAGTTATATACAGTGCAAATATGCTTTCCCAATTTGTGATTTATGTTCATTTTCACAATGGTGTCTTATAACAGCGAGAAGTTTTTAGTTTTAATATGTTTACATTTACTTTTCCTTTTTGATTTGCCTTTTTTGAATCTTAAGAAATTCATTCTTATTCTGCAGTCATGGAAATATTCTTCCATATGGTATTCTAAAGAGTTTATACTTTATGTTACACATTTAAATTTGTAAAGCATCTGGAATTAATCTTTATGTGTGGTGTGAGGTAGTACTCCAATTTCTTTATTTTTTCACCTCTTTACGTGAAAGATTGTTTCAGAACAGATTATTGCAAAAGTCATGCTTTCCCCATTGTTACACAGCACGTTTCTCACATGCAAAGGTCTGTGCGTGGGGTCTGTGTTCCCCTGGGGGGTTACTAATGTGTCTGCACCAATGGCATGGGCTCTTCGTTACTGTAGCTTCTAATAAGTCTGATGAGTAGAACTGCTCACTTGGTTTCTGCAACATGCGTATCTGGGTGGTTCTTGCTTCTTAGGGTCTTCCATATGCTTTCCAGAAGTTGCTTTTCAAGGATCACAAAATAGCTTTGAGGATTTTGGTTAAATTTGCACTGAACTGTATGTCATTTTTGAAATAACTGATAGTAAGCTCATTCCTTCATTTACTTGGATCTTCCTTAATAACTTTTAGTATAGGTTTATAATTTTCTTCCCAACAAGTTTAAAATCTTGTGCTAGATTTGTTTCTAGCTACTTTATGTTTTCAGGGTATTTAAATAGTATCTTTAATTAGAGCTTAAAATATTGGCTGCTGTTGTATATAAATGATTTTTTAAATCATAATACTTTGTTAAATATATTTTTAAAGTCTCATAATTTGTCTACTTTAATAATTACATTATAAGTAATCTTTACCTTCCCCCCACCCCTCCCTTTCTTTCTTTTTTCTTGTTCTTATACTTTTTATTTCTTTATTTCTTTTTGTTGCATGGTAAGTCACTAGGAAATGTTGATTGGAAATGGTGGTAACAGGCACTCTTCTTTCTCCTGTCCATAAAGGAAATGTTTCAGAATTTTTCCATTAAGTATAATGTGTATTTTACGCTGTTTTTTATTTTTTATATTTATTTATTTATTTATTTATTTATTTATTTATTTTGCGGGCACATCCCCAGGAGGGAGTGTGCAGGAGGCAGCTGATTGATGTTTCTCTCTCATCGATGTTTCTAACTCTCTATCCCTCTCCCCTCCTCTTTGTAAAAAAATCAATAAAACATATTTTTAAAAAAACCTCAGACTAAATAACTTGTTAAAGGTTTATAGCTAATAAGTGGTGGCGTTGAGTTTGAAGTGAAGTATTTTAGACTTTGAACCCCCTGCTTTCCCCTCCAACTAGGCTCTTTTAATATATTAATCACTTTTAACCTTCACAACTTTACCCCATTTTTTAATTTAAAAAAACCTCTCAAGTACTGAGTGTTTAAATGACTGGCTTAAGTCATCTTAAATGACAGAGCAGAGATTCAAACTTGGTGTCTCACTCCCAAACCTATATTCTTTCTATGAAACTGTTCTCCCTATTCTCTGTAGCTTCCTGGTTGGTGAAAGAGATTAAATGTACGTAAAGTACCAGTACACTGTCTGGCAAATACGCTGTTTTTTTGGATATTTGTTACCATTTAACAGAAATTTACCTATTTTTTTAGTTTGTTATGAATTATTTTTTTAAACATAGGTGCAATTTTCTTCTCACCAACTTAATTCTTATTCTCTGTTAGATTGTTAATAACAAACTTACATAAACTGATTTTTAATGTTAAATTACTCTGCATCCTAAGGGCATAATGTATTATCATTTCCATACATTTTCGATTCAATTTGCTAACATTAATTTGAAGTTTTACATTAAAGTTCATGAGTGAGATGGGCCTATAATTTTGTTTTCTTACAAGTTTTAGACTATTTCAACAATTTTATTCTTTGTAATATTTAAGACTGGATTTGTCTCTTGACAGAACTAAACCATCTGAGATTTCTATTGACAGAACAAAACCATCTGAGATTTCTATTTTCTTTGTAGAAATAATTCAAACTGCTGATTCTTGCAAGGGGATCGGCCCTTGCAGCCTTGGCTTTGTCTGGATGGTCGTCTGGAAGGTTGTTCTGTTGGTCAGTCTAATTAGCATATTAGCTCTTTATTATATAGGATTGGTAGTAGTTTGTCTATTTGGTATATTTTCAGATTTCTCAGTATAAAGTTGTTCATTAAGTATTTTTACTTGGTGCAGCATCTGCAATTATATACATTTATTATTTCTAATACTGATTATTTTCTTTCATTAGTCTTACAAAGAATTTGTCCATTTTTATTGGATTATTATCTGCTTTATATCTTTCCTCCCATTTATGTTTGACCTCTCAAATTGGATTCTTTGCTCATTGAATTTTATCCTTTGTTTTTTATTATAAATTATTAGGTTATATATTTCCCTCTAAATACTGACTTAGCAGATCTGGAAACAGCCTAAGTGCCCATCAGTAGATGAATGGATTAGAAAACTGTGGTACATCTACACGATGGAATACTATGCTGCTGTAAAAAGGAAGGAACTCTTACCATTTGCAATGTCATGGATGGAACTGGAGAGCATTATGCTAAGTGAAATAAGCCAGTCAATAAAGGAAAAATACCACATGATCTCACTCATTCATGGACAATAGAGACCATTATAAACTTTTGAACAATAATAGATACAGAGGCAGAGCTGCCTCAAACAGATTGTCAAACTGCAGCGGGAAGGCCGGGGAGGGTTGGGGGGCAGGAGGTAGGGGGGTAAGAGATCAACTAAAGGACTTGTATGCATGCATATAAGCATAACCAATGGACATAAGACACTGGGTGATAGGGGAGGCTAGGGGACTGTCTAGGGCGGGGGGATAAAATGGATACATATGTAATACCCTTTGTAATACTTTAAGCAATAAAAATAAATAAATAAATAAATAAATATGGGATATAAGAACAAAAAAAAAATACTGACTTAGCTGAGTTCTACAATGTTGTTATGCCATAGTTTCATTATTTATCAATTCTATGTATTTTTAATATACTTATTTTTTGACCCATAAATTGTTTCAACTCTATTTTAATAATAATTTTTATTCACCTTTTTATCATTGCTTTCTAATATATAACACTAAATCAGAAATTATAACTTCTTAGAATAGAAAAAATTTATAGTTTTATTAATATATAATTAATTGTATTAATTTTTGATGCTTGAATTATGGCCTGGTTGATCAATTTTCATGTGTTACATATGTGCTTAGCAACATTTATATTCTCTACTGGTTGTGTTAATGTGCTATCTATGGATGTTTAATTTAGCTAGTTACATTGCTCAAACTTTGTATATGAATATTTATTTTTTTCTGATACATCTCTCATTGACTATGAAAATTGTGTTTAAGTGTCCCACCATGATGTTGTTGATGATGGAGGTGATATTTTTCTTTCTAGTCCTTTCAATTTCTGTTTATTATGTTTTAGGCTATGTTGTTATGTGCATACAACTTCATAATTATTTTCCTTGATAATTAAATCTTTAATTGTTTAATAGGAATTTTCTGTTAATATTTTATGATTAAAGTCTATTTCATCTGTTGTTAACATATTTGCATATTTATTTTGGGTAGTACTTGCTTGGTATAATTTTTTCCATTCTTTTACTATTATTTTTTCTAATATTGATAACTTAAAAATGAGAAATGTTTCTCCTGAATAGCATAATTCTAAACTTTGCTTACATGTTTTATCTAGTCTGATAATCTTTGTCTTTTAATTCTTTTAAAAATTATTATTATTATTTTTAATCCTCACCCAAGGACGTGCTTAGAGAGAGGAAGGGGGAGAGGAGAGAGGAGAGAGAGAGAGAGAGAGAGATTGAAATTGATGTGACAGAGAAACATCAATCAGTTGCCTTCTGTACATGCCCCAACCAGGGATCAAACTTGCAACCTTTTGCTGCACTGAATGATCCTCAAACAACTGAGCCATTCTGACTGGACTAATTCTTAATTTTAGTTATTATACATTTGTCATTATATTTACATTTATTTTAATCACTTTTTTGTATTTGTGCTTTGTGCTTAATACATTTTTGTATGCTTTTATAAAAAAATTTCTGAATGTTTGAACATATTTTCTCATTGCATCTTTTCCTCTCTGATATTTTGAAACTAATTAATTCTATGTTTTTGTTCTGCAATTGGTTACATTGGAAAACTTAAGATTTTTACTGTCTTTACCCTTCCCCTGAACAATACAAGTACTGCTAATAAACTAACTGCATTATCGCTCTTTCCTGCTGATGTTATTGTGGGTGTCTTAGATTTGTGTTGTTCCCCTCTCAGTCTTGATAAACAATATGTTCATTGTCTTATACAGTTAATATTTGCATAGATTTACCTTCATATTTACCATTTTCTTTGTCTTCACTTATTCTTCCATCTAGTATCTTCCATTTGATTGCTTTCATGTGCCTACACAGCAACCTCTACAATACCATTAAGTGAAGGTCTTTTGGGCATACAGCTCAGTTCTTGGCAGTCTAATTGTTTTTACTTTTTTTTTTCTATTTAATCTCCTTTCAGGAAAATGATCTTACTGGGTAAACAGTTATTTTCTCTCCGCACATTCAAGGTATTATTCCCCTGTCTTCTGACTTCCATTGGCTATTTGTCATTCCTTTATTGATTATCTGCCATTTCTGGCTGAAGAAGTTTAAGACAGTCTCTTTTCCTGAAGGCAATATGCTGTTTCACAATGATGTTTCTAAGTGTGGATTTTATTTTTATCCCACTTGAGATACACTTGCTTTTATAAGGAGTAATGTCTTATCAGTTTCAAACTTTTCACTCATTATTTCTTCAAATACCATCTCTCTCCATATCTTATTTCCCTCTTTCTGGGCCCCCAATTAGACAGATATTCGATGCCTGCATTCTATCCTTCATGTCCTCTAGCCCTTCTTTGTTATCACTGACTCGTGTTTCTGCACTGCATTATAGAAAATGTCTTCAGATTTAGCCTTCAGCTTTGAAATATTTTCACTTAAAACCACCCATTAAACTCTTTGTTAAAATTGTTACACATTTTGGGGAACCATATTTTTTTTTGGTCAAGATAGTTTGGACATGTTAATAGTCTCTCATTATTTGTTCATCTTGTCAATATCCTGTTTATTTTTAAAACCCATTAAATATGCATCTTTTATATTCTTGTCTGTAATTCTGAATGTTAAGTTGGTGAGAATGGGTTGCCTCCTGATACCTGATATTACTGCTAATTCTCACTCAGGGTGCCTGTTCTCCTGTGTATTTCTTTGTTTGTTTTTTATTGTGAAATCAGAATCCTTGGAAATTTTTCTATGGGGATTCTGTAAATCTTGTGCTGAATGTTCTATAAATCTGTATTGGTTATCTGAGTTTGATATTTTAAAACTGAGCTTACAGCTTCAGATTTTTCAGATTTCTCAGGTGGTGAATTTATGCTGTGATTTGAGTAAAGACAGGATTTTTAAATTAACTCTCAGGATAGATTCCCTCCCTCCCCCCTTTACTCAGTGCCATAAACCATGACAGATGTGGTTCATTGTTTCTACCTAGTGGGTGTGTAAAGGGGAATGAGTGTGGGATATAGGTTTATTTCTTGTTTACTCTTACACTAAAAAGTGATCGATTTTCACAAGTGTTACACATGTGCCTAAGAAAGATCCATATTCTCCAGTGTTTGTGTTAATGTGATTACTACACACGTTTAATTAAGTTTGCCGGTTGTGTTGCTCAGATTCTGTATATGAAAACTGAGTGTACAAAATACTCTGCTGTGTACAGAACTTGTGGTTTCTACTTTATGGAATTAAATTCTCACCTTGGTAGGCCCCAACGTGATTCTGGGTTCCTACAATGTCATGAATGGATGCTCAATGTCTTCAAAGAGAAAGATTGCTTCTATGTTTGACCTAACCCTTTAGGTTCTAGATTTCACTTGATGTTGGCATATTCAGTACTCCTCCTTCTGTGCCAGTCAGCCAACATATCCTATATAATAAAAGCCTTTTATGCTAAGTGTCCAGTTGTCTAGTCGTCTGGTCATCCATTCAACCAATCAAAGTGTAATTTGCTAATGATATGCTAAGGTCTCTCAACTGCTTTCTGTGATGTGCACTGACCATCAGGGGGCAGATGCTCTGACTGGTAGGTTAGCTTGCTGTTGTGGTCCAGCCAATCGGGACTGAGCAAGACAGGCCGGACATGCCCTGGACCCCTCCCACAATCCCTCCCTCGCTGGCCAACCTCCCGTGACCCTCCCCAGCCATGATCATGCACCAGTGGGGTCCCTCAGCTAGACCTGCACCCTCTTGCAGTCCAGGACCCCTTGGGGGATGTTAGAGAGCCAGTTTTGGCCTAATCCTGCAGGCCAGGCTGAGGTACTCCACTGGTGCACAAATTTGTGCACTGGACCTCTAGTTAGAAAATAAAGTTTCAGTATTTTTCAGCATTTTCAGTGGTATTGTCCCTCTCCATTTGGAGGGGTAATCAGTGTCTCTATTCTGTCACAGTATCTGAAATATAAGGCTTAAAATGGGTATTAGTTGATCTTATACATAGCCTCAGGAAGCCTACAGTTTAGCGTAGGATGACTGAGGTTAATTTCTGAGATCTGCACAAGTGAACATGAGTGCTGTGAGGGTACGGAGTGAGCAGACGTCTCCTCAGAGACTACAGTGGAGGAAATGAGTTACATCTAGGCCAGTGATGGCGAACCTTTTGAGCTCGGCGTGTCAGCAATTTGAAAAACCCTAACTTAACTCTGGTGCCATGTCACATATAGAAATTTTTTGATATTTGCAACCATAGTAAAGCAAAGACTTATATTTTTGATATTTATTTTATATATTTAAATGCCATTTAACAAAGAAAAATCAACAAAAAAATGAGTTCGTGTGTCACCTCTGACACGCATGTCATAGGTTCGCCATCACTGATCTAGGACCTTCCATCTGATTGCTTTCATGTGCCTACACAACAACCGCTATAATACATAAAGCTCTTTTGGGCATACAGCCTCCTGTGGAGGCTCTCTACAGGCAGAATGCCAAGAAGGGAGAATATTCCTGGTTCTAGCCAAGACAGCATGGAAGCCATTAGGAGAGAAAATTCATAGGACAGCCTGTCTTTGGTATGGAACTCTTCAGTAGCAGGTGCTGATGGATGGGCCCACCATTATTGGAGTCTTTATCTAGATAGGAGCTCCCACTACCCCATTAGCAGTGAAAAGCAATGTAGTGAATTACACATTATTTTTTCGGAAAGGTTCTGCCCTGACAGTGAGATGGGTACTATTATTGTTCCATTTTCCAGGTGAAAAACTTAGGCATCAGAGCTAAAGTAAGTGATGGAGTTGGGTTGTGAATCCATAGGCATATTACTATTACTTTTCTCTGATGAATAAGAGAACTAGGTTCAGTGATGTTGGGGCACTTGCCTAGGGCCATTATTCTCAAGATAAGGTAACGAATGCATAAGTGAAACTCAGCCTGGGATCAAAGCTCCCACCTCCCATCACAGTCCACAGTTGCTGGAAGTCTCCTTCCTGCTTGTGAAGGAATCATCATCATCTCCGTGAACATCAAGTTTTACTGGAAAGAGTGAGCTCTTAACAATGGCTAATGTGCGCTAATGTCCCACAGGAATTAGCTCACCTTGTCCATGCAAACAGCACTGTGGAATAGATGTTACTGTGATACACATTTTAGAGCGAGGAATTGAGAGCTCAAAAGTGGGTGTTTGCTCTAAGGTTACAAAACAAGGGGAGGCGGAGCTGTGGCTTGGGGTAATTCAGCCTTCATATGCTTTTCCAATCTGGACACATTGGCTATTGAGATCCATCGCATAATGAAACAGGTCAGTAGGCCAGGACAAGTGGAATAGGGAAACTGAGACAGACAGCTAAATGGCCAAGCAGTTTGCAGCCATCTAGCAAATCACAAAGTCCTATCTTCCCTAACCAAGGACACTTAAGAGTAAATTGTTTACACTATCCCCAACCAGAGGATAAATGGCTTAAATCACCCTACTCAGGAGTTAGATAGCAAAAATCCAGTTGGTGCCATTTGTGCCAACCACACCCAAGCACAGATGAAATTAAAGGAATATATCTCATTATGGTACATCAGCATAAAGCTGATGAATATTCTATTGCGATCTTCCCCTAAGACCTCACCTAAAATTCCCATCTTTAGAAAACAGATAAATAAGGACCCTCAAGACAAAGACCCAGCGTGAGCTCTCTCTGGAGCATCCACGCCTTTCTTCACTCTCAGGAATGCATCTTTACTTTTCTCTCCTAAACTCTAAGGGTCTCCGTGAGACTTGCAAGCAAGGAAGCAGTGGGCAGCTTACCCCCTGAACCTGTCTTCAAGGCCCCTTCTCTCTGACTTTTCAGTGAGCTAACAGCAGCCCGGTCTTGGCTCACTACTTTCCTGTAATGGTTCTGGAGAGCCAAAGCAGAGCACCACCCAGGCTCTCTCCTGTTGCTCCTTCTACCCTAAGTCATTCCGTCATTTCATTGTCCGCAGCTTTAATAAACATGCTCTCAGAATCACCTCGACTCATATTGTGACATCCTTCCTACACAGAGTCAAGAACCCACACACTATTGGCAGGCCTGGGGCACACCCGCTCTGGGCCTGCTCCCTTTCCAGTGACAGTGCCTCAGCACTGGCTTGTAAGATGGGCCAGTCTTACAGGCTTGGTATGTATACAGATAGAGACACTGTCCTGGGAGGGAGGGGAGCCGAAACCCCTTAGTGATCATTAAAAAATAAAATAAAATAAAAAAATATATATCTATACTAATAAAAGGGTAATATGCTAATTAGACTGAGTCGACCGGACATCTTCCGGATGTCTGACTTTCTTCCAGACAAAGCCACAGTAGTGGGGACCGAGGCAGAGGTGGTTAGGGGTGATCAGGTCAGCATGGGAGCAAGCAGTTAGAGGTGATCAGGTCGGCAGGAGAGCAAGCAGTTAGGGCTGATCAGGCTGGCAGGCAGGGCGAGTGGTTAGGAGCCAGTGGTGCCAGATTGGAGAGGGTGCAGGCCGGGCTAAGGGACACACCCCTGTGCACAAATTTCATGCACTGGGCCTCTAGTGTATATATATATAATTTCAGAGATGAAGGGAGAGTAAGAGAGAGATAGAAACATCAATGATGAGACAGAATCATTGATTGGCTGTCTCTTGCATGCCCCATACTAGGGACTGAGCCTGCAACCCAGGCATGTGCCCTGACCAGGAATTGAACCGACCTCCTAGTTCAGTGATGGTGAACCTCTTGAGCTTGGCGTGTCAACATTTTGAAAAACCCTAACTTAACTCTGGTGCTGTGTCACATATAGAAATTTTTTGATATTTGCAGCCATAGTAAAACAAAGACATATTTTTGATATTTATTTTATATATTTAAATGCCATTTAACAAAGAAAAATCAACCAAAAAAATGAGTTCGCGTGTCATAGGTTCGCCATCACTATCCTAGTTCATAGGTTGACACTCAACCACTGAGCCACACTGGCCAGGCTTAGTGATCATTTTAACAGAGTTCCCTCCTCCCAGGACAGTGCATAGTTTATAGGTACAAAGTGGGGAAATTATGTTGCAGGGACAGCTGGCTGTGGGACATGTCCAACCTCCTACACAGGCCTGCATGATCCTACTGCCATCGTTGGCAGCCTCGTTTCCTGTAAATACCCCCATTTATCCTCCTTGCTTTTCATGCTGGGACTAACAGGCCTTCCCCAGCCTGTCCCCTCTTTTCCTTAACTTTGTCTCCAGCTCTGCCCTGGAGACCTGTTTTTGCTCCTCCTGAAACAGCAGCCTCTTATCACCTTTCTACCACTGCCCTTGACCCATTTTCTTCCCACTGCGAGACTTCCTCAGGGCACAGGGAAAGAGCACACCTTGGGGTTAGACAGATTTGGGTTGAAACCTTGACCTTGTTACGTAGTGTGTGACCTTGTGGGCATTTGCTGTGCTTGGCGAGTGAGGTCAAGGCCTTTTCCTCATGGGCTGCACAAGGTGGGTGCCGCCTCTGCTCAACCCACCTCAGCAATCCCTCGTGCTGGCTGCACTCCTGAGATTCAGCTGTGAGTCCCCTTAGTAACTCTTCACCCCAATAAGTGAACCAGCAGCATGTGACCTATCTGCTACCTGCCTTCGCAGGATGGTGAGAAACCCTAGTTTTTTCCCACCCTGTGTGATAATTCCAAGGACGACAGGGGGAAGGGGACAGGACGCAGAAAGCTTTCTTAGGGCTTTCTTCCAGGATGGGCAGGAGTTAAGAGAGTTTAGGGACCTGACCTATTTTTTAAAATTTTATTGAGAAAAGCCAGTAAAACTCCCTTCAACTAAAGATTTCCAAAAAATAACAAATACCTTTTTATCTGATGGGGTCATGCACATTTTTTATTCCTTTTGGAGTAAAGCAAGCATGTGATTTCCCAGTTAATCTGTCACTGATGTGTCTCACGTCAGGGGATGGCACCCGAGCGTGGATTCCATAATGAATGAGAGGATGACCTTTTTTTCTGACAGGTGTGCCTTTAATTACTTATTGTTGAACTGGTCTTAAATATGGCGTTCTGTTTTTTGTAGCTGTGAACTGTACCTGGGAAAGCCTGTGACTTTTCAGCAAGGATCCGAACTTCCCTGTCTAACTGAGTGGAAGCTGCTCTTCTGGTTCTCAAAGCACCGCTATTCGGAGACCAGTGAGGCTTACTTGTGTCTCAATCATTAAGCTGGAGGGGGAATCCTATCTAATAAAGAGGTAATATGCAAATTGACCATCACTCCAACACACAAGATGGCCTCCCTCATGTGGTCAAAGATGGCCACCACAAGATGGCCAGCAGGGGAGGACAGTTGTGGGCGATCAGGCCAGCAGGGGAGGACAGTTGTGGGGGACCAAGCCTGCAAAGGAGGACAGTTAGGGGTGACTGGGCTGGCAGAGGAGGGCAGTTAGGGGTGACCAGGCCTGCAGGAGAGGGCAGTTAGGGGTGACCAGGCCTGCAGGGGAGGGCAGTTAGGGGTGACCAGGCCTGCAGGGGAGGGCAGTTAGGGGTGACCAGGCCAGCAGGGGAGGGCAGTTAGGGGCAATTGGGCTGGCAGGGGAGGGAAGTTAGGGACAGCCAGACTGGCAAGGGAGGGAAGTTAGGGGTGACCGGGCCAGAAGAGGAGGGCAGTTGGGGTGACCAGGCTGGCAGGGGAGGGAAATTGGGGACAATTGGGTCAGCAGTTAGACTTTGATCAGGCTGGCAGGGGAGTGGTTAGGGGATGATCAAGCTGGCAGGCAGAAGCTGTTAGGGGCAATCAGGCAGGTAGGTGAGTGGTTGGGAGCCAGCAGGCCTGGATTGTGAGAGGGATGTTCGACTACTAGACGGTCATCCCTTGATGGCTCCCAGATTGGAGAGGGTGCATGCTGGGCTGTGAGACACACACACACACACACACACACACACACACACACACACCATGCAGGAATTTCGTGCACTGGGCCTCTAGTGATAGCAATAACAGTGATGCGATTCGGTGTCACTCTCATTTCTTTGCTTAAGAGGTGTGGCAGGGCAGATGGGCGCTGCACAGGGAAACCTACCTTGCACACACCTTGTGGGGTGGGGGTGGGGGGTAGTCTGAGGGAGGAGGCTGGATCCAAATGCTGGGAGTTCAAGACCCATGATGCCCGAGCGCTCAGACAGCAGCGAGATTGAGGGCTGAAGTTTCTTCTCATGGAGACAGATGAAGAAGGAAAGAAGAGAAAGTGCTGCCTGTGCACAGGGCCTTCTCAGTAAGAATAGGGCACCAGGGTCGCCTGTTCGGGCCTGGGTCTGTCATCCCCAGGATGGCGCTGGGGGCTGTGGGGCTGTGGGGCTGTGGGGCTGCGGGGCTGGGGCTGCAGTGGGTCCCTCACAGTGAGGAGGACTGAGGTGGAGAAAGTGAGAGGAGTGCAGGGTCAGGTGCAGTGAGCATGGAGTTGCCACGGACAGAGGCGCGGATGCCCATCTCTCAGTGCCCTGGGCAGGGCTCCTAACTCTCCCAGTGATGCTAGAGCCAGCCTCACTGATCTGTTGCTCCAGCGAGGTCTACAGAAGTTCATAGTCGGATTTCTCCTGAATTGACAGGGTCTGTATTTCACCTGGTTCTGACTGACATCACAGAACATCAGCACTAAAGACATGAATACAGCAGCATTAGCTACTAATATACCCTCAGTTTATAAATCTATATTGTCAATTTTTTTATAAATCTTTATTGTTGAAAGTATTACATATGTCCCTCCCCATTCCCCCTAAGCCTTCACCACCCACTGTCTGTATCCATGATCCATGGGTTATGCATATATGCATAGGAGTTCATTGGTTGATGTCCCCCCATCCCTCCACACCCACCTTCCCTCTGAGGTTTGACAACCTGTTCATGTTTCTATGTCTCTTGGCATATTTTTGTTCATCAGTTTATGTTGTTCATTAGATTCCACAAATGAGTGAAATCATGTAATACTTATCTCTCTCTCTGGCTTATTTTGTGTATTGTCACTTTTACTTTTAAAATTAATCAGTGACACCACTTGGGATATCCTGATAGTTGCGAAAATTAGAAAAAAAGTTAATGTGATGATTAATTTTATATCAACTTTAGCATCTAATTTATTTCTGTTTTATTTGAAAATTATTTTGGGTTTTAAATAATATGCTTTTATCAATAAGTGTAAAATCAAAGTAACATTATTGGCAGCCATATTGTGTTCCTTTGTTTAAACTTAGAGACAGTTAAGACATCTACAGTATGTTTTCTCTGTGTGTTAGCAGAGAGCAGTGTTTCTTCCATCCTGCATTTGTCCACTTATGTTTTAGGACAAAGCTTAATATTTTGCACTTCCCTCTAGAAAATATGTCTTGTTAACTTTCAGTGGATTTGGTCACCTTATTGGTATTTTTTCAATTTTGTTTCTGGCATTTCAGAATCATTGATTTCCTTCCTTGCTTCTGGTCATCCCCAAATTTGAGTGTAATGCTGGCAACATCAGCATCCACATTATTGCTGAGATGAACAGGTGGGGCCATGGGGAGAGCCCGTGGCGCACCACTAGAGACTGCATTCTGTTTTTATTTCATTTCATTTTTTTTTTTAACCAAATCTAAACTAACAAACAAAACAGAAATAGACTCATGGGTACAGAGAATAGACTGACAGCTGTCAGAGGAGAGGGGTTGTGGAGCTGGCTGAAAAAGGTGACGAGATTAAGCAAAAAACCTGCCAAAACCCCCACCTCATAGACAGACAACAGTGTGGTGATTACCAGAGGCAAGAGGGGGTGGGAGGAGGTAGGAGAGAGTAAAGTGTCGATAAATGGTGATGGAAGGAGACTTGACTTGGGGTGGTGAACACACAATACAATATACAGATATATATTGTAGGTAGAATTGTGCCTCTGTATAATTTTGTTAACCAATGTCACCCCAATAAATTTGATAAAAAATAAAAACATAGGAAAAGTTAATACTTGAAAAATTTAAATTTTAAAATATAACTAGATGAAAATACTAAGTTTTTTTTTGTTTTTTTTTGGTTTGTTTGTTTGTGTTTTTTTTTTTTTAGTAACTCCCCTTTTTGGTCACAGGTCATTTAAATCTATCTCAAAGCTTGGAGCTTTAAAAGAGCAACAGAAACATTTTGTTTCAGAACTGACATCCTAACAATATTTACTTCTAAAAATGTCTATCTTATTCTCCCAATGATTTCTCAGTTAATCTAATTTTCATCGCTTGGTAGGAAATAACTTAAATATTATGTAAAGTTCACTAGTGCAGTTGTATGAAATCTGTGCTTTTTCACTGCTTATTTTCAAATAGCATGTCAAATATGAAAACGGGCAATCCCTTTGTTCTGTGTTCCCTGTAGATTGCTGCTGTTCAGAACAGTTATCTGTGACTTTGCGCTTCCAGTCTGTAGAGGGCAGTGTTGCCACTTGCTGTTGTAAGAGGGCTGCCCAGCTGTGGCTGAGGTTGGCCCTGCACTCAGCGGAGCCTGCATGTGCGCTGGGAGAGCCGCACCTCTACAAACGCATCGGCAGACGTGCAGTCAGACTGCAGATGACTGTCACACAGAATGGGTGCTGTCCTGATAGGAGATATGCTTAGAGATGGTCAGAGGAACTGTAACACGAGGTTAACCCCGCTGCCGATATCAGACTCCCTTATGCAAAGTTTCATTATATAATATATTTGAGGGTATATGTTTTATTGCAGCTGAAATTATTCTAAAAATATGTTAAATGAAATGAGAGTTGGCTATACCAAAAGACACGGATATCTTAGATTTTGAAGAATGACTAGGAGTTCTGGGCCAGGAGAAGCAATGGTCTCACTGTCTCCTGGGTATTGGCTTTCCTGAGTGGAGGCAGGATTGTGAAATATACCCAGTAGTCTCCAGGGAAATTATTATTATTGTTATTATTATTATTATTATTATTTTTTGCAGTCAGAGCAGCCTGTCTTATAAAGGGACACCAGACAGGACGGTGGGAAAGACATGCTGTAAGCAAAAAACTCCATGGATGACAGGCAACACTCTCCCAGTATGTGTCTTCTTTGTCTCTCTCTTCTATTCAAAGAAAACAGCCATCGTGTTTAGCGCCAAACCAACCAATACAGTAAATGCGAGCTCCTAGGAACATTAATGACATAGGAAAGCACACTATTCACTCACAAACAAGGCTGTGCTCGCAGGTCCTCAGGGAGACATGTCAATTCCCCACAGACACAAGCTGCACAGATTCCTGGGTGTTAGCACACACACTCACATCTTTCCTTCTCAAGGAAGCCACACCATGAGGTACAATTGAGGCATTACAAACTTAATCCAGTAATGGCGAGGAGAGTACGGGGGAGAACAGAAGGCACAGATCCCTCCACACCAGCAGCAGCCTCAGCGGTGAGGACAGGGACACCAGGAAGGGCACAGAGACCTGGAGGTGGCTGGGACCAGACACAAGGGCACTAACTGACCCTGTGTGTGCTGCAATTCAGGCTCCGGCAACGCCCTTGCCGCAGGTGGCATTCAGACCCAGGAACAGGACCAAGAGACTCAACTGCTATGTGGTGACAGGGGATGTACAATGAACAGATGCTGTGGCACAGAAAGGATCAAAACTCCCATGTGTGGCCGAGGCTCATTTGGACAGTGGGACACAGCAACAGCAGGCAGTCCTGCTTCCTCCTCCTCCTCCACTCCCATCGGTCCATCTGGGCCACATTTCATCCAATCACCAATATCTCCTTTAAAAGATATTTCTTAGTGGAGGACACATCCCCAGAAGGACATGTGCAGGAGGCAGCTGATCAATGTTTCTGACTCTCTATCACTCTCCTTCTTCGTGACTCTCTTGAAACAGCAAACACTGTAGCTCAAACTCATCCTGTAAACCTGTGACCTACGCAAATGCTGTGGCTCTCACAGCAACAATATACTTCATAGCTGTTGCCTACATGAACACATCCACCGAGGCACACATTGGTTGACCGCATATGGCAGCCCCAAGGAAGGGCAACCTGACATGGATGCGAAAACAGGCACTTCTAGGTTCAAGGACTTTGCATTCTTTCACAAGACCAGACAGACGGCTGCACATGCCCACAACCACCTCCCCAAGTCCGCTACAGCAACCTCCAACAGCTCCCCACAGTAATCACAAACACAGAGGACCTGTGTCAGCTTTCAGGCTCCCACCTCGGGGTAGCTGTAGCTGCTCAAATCAGGATGCTGGCGTGCAAACCAAGTCCACACATTCTCACTCAGTGCTCACCAACTCTGAAAACACATGCTTTCAGCAACTCTATTGTCCAGGGGACCTTTACTTCTCTCACACTGTCTCCCTCACTTCACCGCCAGGGAAGTCGTCACACACAGCACTTTCAAACAGCCATATCCAAGGTGCACAAGTCATGCAGGCACTCCTTGGTCTTGTCTATTAGCACAGGAAAGGTTCTCCAAAATCCTTCCTCCACCAGCTATTGCACCAAGGACACTGCAAGCCCTGCACCCACGTGGCCTCTTCCATCACAGTCACCCACAGCCAGCTGAGCCACTGGTCTTCCCCCAACGAGCTCACACACTCTGCGGACAACTGTTAGGTCTCCGAAGGAAGAACGCAAGAGGACTGAGTGCTGAGGGATGACCAAGGTATTCCATCAGCTGCACACCAGCACTTACATCCGCCTCACTGATCGCCCCACGTGTGCACTGACGACTGCGGGGCCCTTCTCATCTCAAGTACTACCTCCTTGGGAGGAGGATGGCCAACTCCCAGGGAAATTATTTTGAGGCCTACTTTCAACCTTTGCTGATTTACTGTTGATCAGAGAATTTAAGAACTTGATGATCTTTTAACTACTTCCTAACTTGGGAGTAATATGAATTGTTCTTGTGTGTTCAGTCTAAGGTGTTGTGGGAAAAAGGAAATCCAGACCCAGCTCTGGTCTTCTTTGAGGCCCCTGTGGATGTGATCCACACCCATCAAACCCAAGCCAAGAGGAGGGAGGACGGCAGCTCTCCATTCACATGCAGGGGCCAGAGAACAATCCCAGTGCAGGCTCCTCAATGCCAGCTCCTGGCCTGGCTGGCATTAGATCACCAGGGGACTTTGAAAAGAAAGTTTCCAAATTCCACCCAGAGCAACATAATTGGAACATCTAGACTCTTGATAAATGAAATAATTTAATGTCACATCTTTTATCTCCACGTCTATTCTTCTCCTCTTGAGTTGGTTTGTCATCTTATTTTATTTTACATTTTTAAGTGCATTCATCTATTGAGTGGGGCAGATTCTCTTTTCTTCTGAGCGTCTACCCCAGCCCGTTCTAACATGAGCCTGCCACACAGCGGGGGTCCTGCAGTTTTTTTTTATTGAACTTTTGGGTTAGACCCCTTGTGTGGTTGTGGTTAGTGTGTGTGTGTGTGTGTGTGTGTGTGTGTGTGTGTGTGTGTGTGTTTAGAGTTAAAGGGAAAGAGTTTGTTACTGAAGCAGTGGGCCGGAGAGAAGGCTACTCCACAGGCAGAGCAGCCTAGACCCCTTGCTGTTAATCTCCATGATTTTTTGTTGTAGGATTTGAGGTAATTTAGGGTATGTGTGAGATAAATTTTCTGAGTCTCTCTATATTTGAAAATGTATCTATTTTGCCATCCTATTTGGTTGTTGGCTCGAGATCTGCTCTAAGGTCTCAATAATGTCCTTTATAATCTGCTGCTGCTGTGTGTGGTACTCTCTGCTCTAAGGAAATATGACATCACTGAGGTGTGGGATGTGAAACACGGATTCCCAGGAGTCTCTAAGGAAATTCCTGCTTCTTTCCAGGCTCTTTAACTTTCTGTTATTCTTGGTAATCAGTACTTTCATAAAAAATGTGTCAAGGCGGGAATAATTTTTCATTTATTCTGCTCAGTTTGTGATGCACCTTCTCAGTGTGATGACTTCTGCCTCTCCAGCTCTGGGAAGTTATTCTTCTATTATTTCTTTAAAATTGTGTCACCTCCACTTTATGCTCTCTTTCTTAGAGCACTTGCTTTGAAATTCGATGTCTCTCTTCTCTCATCTCCTTTAACTCCATGACCTGAAAAATTTCCTCAAGGTTATTTTCTAGGCATTCTAATGAGACATTTTGGCAATTCTTTTCTTTTCCCTTTTCTTTTCTTTCCTTTTGCCAATAGCTTATTCTTATCCCCTCTTTCTTTTTAAAAAATAGCATCCAATTCTTTTTAAAATTAAATCTAATAGTTTGACATGTTTTCAGAATAAAAATTGGAATTTTCAAGTTTTCCTCTGTCCCCTGAACTCACTGCAGTGGTGGGTCTTTCTCTCCAGTGAGGAAGGATTCTGTGTAGTCACCAGGCCTGTTCCTGGCAGGGCTTGATTCAAGATGCATGGAGAGAGCCACCCATGCCTCCCCCCACCCCGGCCCCTGGCCATTGCTGGAAAGAGTGGGCTCTATCAGTGGTTCTGACAACTGTAATAGAAGCCTCAGGCCCTGTCAGTTGTCTATACCTTGTTTCCCCAGAAATGTATTATCTGGCTGAATGCCGCCTGCCTCCCCTGAGCTCCCTGGTTCTGGGCACACTGCCTTCTGGCAGTGCTAACTCGGACCCCACTTTCTCCAGGCTCTGAGCCCTGGTTCCCTGTCACTCTGCCATGTGTCCCATTCTTCCATTCTATTTTCAGCTTCCAGAAATGTGCTGGGTATCTCCTGCCCACTGGTGGCCACCTTCGGATGGTCCTGTGATTTAGTAGTATAGAATTATTCCCGCTTCTGCTGTCATTTTAGGGACTTAGACAAAATAAGACCAATGTGTGTCAACCATCTGGAATGCAAAGTCTCATTGTGAGATGAATTGCTAGCTCTGCTGTAGTAACATTAGGGAGATGGAGGTCAGTATGGGGTATGGAACAGGGAGGGTGAAAAGTGGCATGAGAGCTGGGACCTGAAGACTGACTGGTACTATGAAGGCAGGGAGCACATTGAATGGGGTGGACTGGGATGCCCAGGGGCACTGTGGATGATGGTGGGACGCCAGCGCCAGCTGTGGAACAGGAGAGGAATGAACAGCAGTGGTCCTGTTCCCCACACACCAGCCCCACTCGAGTGCTCTGCAATTTTGATTTATTCTTCCTGAGGGTGCACAGCCCAGCACCTGTGTGAAGCAGGGTCCCGGATGTCTGAGTCCCAGGGCAATCTGCCGCCTGAGGTGTCCCTTGCATTGCAATGCCCTGTAAGCAGAAGTGATAAAGCGCACTCTGAACATGGAGGCGGAATCCAGCCGTAATTTGTGATAAGACATCTGGTGTTATCAGGAGCTCTGCACCTGCAATGGAAACACAGCAGAACTGTTTGCAATTGTGTAAAGTCTTGTCAAAGGATGCTTTGTGCAGAAGTAATGGAGTAGCTTCTCTGGAAATTCTACTCTTGCAATAACAACTATTATTGACTAGAGGCTCGGTGCATGAAATTTGTGCATGGGGGGAGGGTGTGTGTCTCAGCCCAGCCTGCATCCTCTTCAATCTGGGAGCCCTCTAAGGATTGCCCTTAAATGCTGCTGCCTGCCAGCCTGATAGATGCCTAACTGCTCCCCTGCTGGCCCAATTGCCCCTAACTGCCCTCCCCTGCCAGCCTGGTCGCACCCAAATGCTCTCTCCTGAAGGCCTGGTCCCCTCCAACTGCCCTCCCCTGCAGGCCTGGTTGCCCCCAACTGCCCTCCCCTGCCAGCCTAGTCCCCCCCAACTCCCTCCCCTGCAGGCCCAGTCCCCCCAACTGCCCTCCCCTGCAGGCCTGGTTGCCCCCAACTATCCTCCCCTGCCTGCCATCTTGAGGCGGCCATCTTGTGTCCACATGGGGATGTTCGTCTTGTGTGTTGGAGTGGTGGTCAATTTGCATATTACCTCTTTATTATATAGGATTACCTAAGTCTCTCAGACACTTCTGGCCTGTAATTATCACAATGCCATGGTAGGTACTGTTAATACGTTTTCACATACCAGGTACTGGAGTCCAAAGAACTTAGAGTAAAGCACAAGATCATGCACCAGTGATGGGCAGAGGCAGGACGGGAGGTCATGCCTGCCTGGCTTATTTCCACTGTTCTCCCCCCCAATATTCTGCTTTGCCCCCTCCCCACCCCACCCCAGCTCGTCTCTGAGGCTGGCTGCACATGCTTACTTCCTTTGTAGCACGGGGGTCAGAGGAAGCAGCTGCATAAATCAGGCCCAGCTGCCTGACCTGGTGTCATGGCGCCTCAGGTCAGCAAGGTCCAGAGGAGGCTCGCAGCTGCAAGTGGGGTCCCTTTAGTGCCATGGAGGGACCTGGAGAGGGTTCCCACTGGGAACCAGACCTTGGAGCCCTAGTGAGCCCCAGTGTGTCCTGTGGCCACATCCCTAATCCTTTAGGACTGGGTAGGCTGCCCTGTGAGAATAAAAGAGAAAGAGGCTGCATTAAAGTGGCTAGAAGGACATATATTACTCGCCATTGCCAATTAAGTTATGCCTTACTTCTGAGAGGAAACACACACAGACACAGCATACATCCTGCATTATCTTGCACTTCCAACACTACCTTGTAATTAATTCATTAGGTTAACTAATGTTTATTGGGCAACTACTATGGGCCAGAGAGGCACTAAAGATATAACAGTGAAGTAAACAAAGGCCCCCAACATGGTGGAAACTATAGTCAACCAAACAATTAGGAATACAAATGCCATAAGAAAAGGTAGATATAAATAATTATATAAAAAATGTATGTCAAGTGATACCATGAACAAAGGCAAACACTAAACAATGGACTGAGTAAGCACAAATGCTATCTATGTGCCAAAGCTTTATGTAGAATATAGGCTTGCCAACTGATCCCAGATCATGGGACCCGCGGAAGGGGCCTTAAGTTCAGCATCCTCGGGTAAGTGACTGAGCTGCCTGCATCTGAGCAGCAAGGTGTGGTGTGTGATGCTACCTTAGGCTCACGGGGCTGCTTGAGGACCCAGGTCATTGCATTCAGCATGCTTCGGTGCAGATATGGCAACTCCCTATTGCGCATCATTTAGCAAGCTCTGAGTAACATAACCAAAGCTCTGACAAATTGAAAAAATGACTCTGCAACAGAATAATGGGAACATATGATGAATAGGTGGCTTACAGATAAAACACCAGGGCTTAAAAACCGTATGAAAGGATGCTCAACCTTACCAACAGCTAGAGCAGTGGTTCTCAACCTTCCTAATGCCGCGAGCCTTTAATACAGTTCCTCATGTTGTGGTGACCCCCAACCATAAAATTATTTTCGTTGCTACTTCATAACTAATTTTGCTACTGTTATGAATCATCATGTAAATATCTGATATGCAGGATGTATTTTCATTGTTACAAATTGAACATAATTAAAGCATAGTGATTAATCACAAAAACAATATGTAATTATATATGTGTTTTCTGATGGTCTTAGGCGACCCCTGTGAAAGGGTCATTCGACTCCCAAAGGGGTCGTGACCCACAGGTTGAGAACCGCTGAGCTAGAGAAATGCAAATGAAGGCATCTTTCTTATTGCCAAGGAGTGTCCCTCAGTGCTGCTGGTGCTGGGAGGGGGCATGCTTGGTCTTCCTGGTGGGAGTGTCAGTTTATTATTTCTGTAAACATTCTGATTTGATGTATTGAAAAACATTATGCCATTGCACACAAGGACATTAGAGTCTTGTTTGTCATGTTAAAGGACTAGAAAGAACCGGAACACCCATCTGTCAAAGACATCCAATGAAGATGCCTGCAGGGACCGGGTCCTGCACTGCTGCGAGGTCCCAGCATCCCCTCTATGGTGGAAAGAGTGTCAGGATGTGACCCCAAGTGGAGAAGGCCAAGTGTGGGCCCCTCTGGCTGTCCACCTGCAGGCAGTCTATGCAGGCATGTGAGTGTTTGTCAATCCCGGGGACTCAGGGCTCACAGATGCTGGGTAGTGAGTGCCTGTTAAGCTGAGAGCTTCAGGTGAACAAGCCTGGCCTCAGGGAGCCTGTGGGGGGAGGCCCCCCCCCCCTGGGGGCTAAATCCAGCCCAGAGCACATCCTGTTTGTGAAAACTTGTTTGGACAAAATGGTCCACACAGCTCCACGGACCCTGACATGTGTGCAGACAGCAAAGTAAGGAGCCTGTTTTTCCTCCAGGGAGGCAAGGAGGAGAGGGGAGGAGCCCCCCAGCACAGGACCCCCAGGCCTCCTCTGGGGGCGGGGAGGCAGCTTACCACAGAGCAGGAGGCCTTTGCCTGGAGCAACGGGAGGGTCTTTATAGTTTCCCTTTGCCTGTGCATTAGTGCTCACTTTTGAATGTAGTTTACAGAAAATGTGGGATCCTGCTTCCTAATATAATATTGTAATGCTCATGATTTTTATGTTATTAGAAAGTTTCCTCGATAAAAGGAGCTACTTTTAGGTGCTTATACTGCTTATGCTATTGTTCTTTATAACAAATAAAACTGTAATGAGCATCTTTGAACCAAAGAAGGTTTTTATTTCACAGACTTTCCTTAGGGTGCGTTGTGAGAGGCAGAATTAGTGCAGCAGCCGGCAGTTAGCTTTTAGGTCTTTGTCCATATTTGATTGATTTATCATGCCGGACACCTGAAGCCATATGCAAAAGCAGCACCAAGTTTACCCACAGTTCGGGCCATTTCTACAGTCTCACCTGACTGCGCCCCAGGAGTGAAGAGACACAGAAAGCAGGCGGCCACACGGGCCATGGAGAAGGTGGTCTGTGGCCCACTCCCTCCCTCACTGTCCGGGGACGGCTCTCCTCAGTGGTCAGGTGCACACACAGGTGAAGATGGGAGCAGGGAGGCTGATGGAGAAGGAAGGCTGTTGAGGATGGGCCGAGATTGGAAGGGGCGAGAGAGATTGCTTCAGGGCTGTCAGTGAGCAAAGAAAACGGGAGAGAAGGGCAGGAGGCAGAAGAAGGCGGTGGCCACAAAGGGAAACCAGGGACCTAGAGATGGGTGCTCATGAGCTCACTGCGCACTGCGGCACACAAGTGTATGGCTGGTAGAGTTTAGAAGTCTGTCTGGTCTGTTGCTGGGGTCCAGCCCCAGCAGGTCCAGGGGTCCCCAAAGGTGTGGACGGAGTTGGCAAAGAAGGAATGAATGGAACAGAGGCAGAGTTCAGTTCATCAGCATAGTTGGGTTCTCTCGCCTGGTTCTATCCAGGATCTCCAGCCAGGTTCTGTCCAGGTTCTCCAGCCAGGTTCGGTTGCCAGGTTCTGTCCAGGTTCTGTTGCCATGTTCTCTCGCTAGGTTTTCCAGCCAGGTTCTGTCGCCAGGTTCTGTCCAGGTTCTCCTGCCATATTCTCTCTCTAGGTTCTCCAGCCAGGTTCTGTTTTTTTATTGTTTTGTTACATCTGTATTTATACCAGTTGATTTTAATCCTGTCAATTTCTATTCCAAAGGTTAGGGTGTTTCTTATCTCCATTCCAGGGAGTAAAGATTATGTAGCTTAAGGGTGATTGTTCATAGTTAAAGTGATTAACTACCCGCCTGGCATTTAGTTAAGGGGTTTTATTCCCTCCCTAACTTCAGGGAAAAATCCCTACCTGGGGAAACAACCTTTCTCGGAGAGGTGACCTTGGTTAAAACCCATAGCATTAAGAGGGGGAGCAAACATATGCTATATACACCAGGTCCCTTGAAACATATGCTGTGCAGATGTTTCTTCCCTGCAGCGACTGTGTCAAGCAGCAAGGATGGACCGGCTTCCGGCAGTCTGTGGCTTCTCAGGGGACGAGAAAGAGGGAGGTTCCCCAGTTTCCCAAAATCACGTGGAAGGGAGTGCAGTTCGTGTATCAGCAATCATGGGAATACAATGAACTCATTAAGCCCTCTGGGTCCAAAATGGACTCAGGCCAGGACCCCAGCTCAAGCATGAACTCGCGCTGTGAACTGAAAGATCTGAGACAGCTCTGATAGCGGGGACCCTCCAGTGGCGTTGGGAAGTCATTGGGGAAGTTGGGGGTCGGCATTGTGGTGCCCAGATGAGTTTGGACTTTTGGGCTTTGGGACTTGCTGTAGAAGCACATTCTGGAACTTGCCCCACCCCCTTGTTTCCATGCCAACACTTTCCCCAGTTTCATCACCAGGACCTGGACCTGACCAATCACTATTGACCGAGCTATCACACCATGTTAAGTAGCCACTAAGAACAGTTTATTGTGCCCTAGCTGGTTTGGCTCAGTGGATAGAGCGTCAGCCTGTGGACTGAAGTGTCTCAGGTTTGATTCCTGTCAAGGGCATGTACCTCGGTTGCGGGTCGATCCCCAGTAGGGGGCATGCAGGAGGCAGCCAATCAATGATTCTCTCTCATCATTGATGTTTCTCTCTCTCTCTCCCTCTCCTTCCCTCTCTAAAAATCAATAAAAATATTACAAAAAAGAACAGTTTATTATATCCTAGCTGTGGTATTGCCTTTATGAGCCCCAGCTCTCTGTCTCCCCTGAAACCCTACCTCCTGGATTCCTATCCTTTAGGCCCTAAATAAACTTTTAAACTGTGTGCAGCCACAGATCCTTATTGGCCGACACTGGGAAGTGGAGCGTGACCTGCTCTGGGTTGGAATTCCCTCTGGGAGTCAGGGTCCCGCCCTGTGCAGTGTGTGGGGTGGGTCCAGCTCCACCGGGGCTGAGTCATGGCCTGTGGCCTGGAGGAGCTGGCGGCCCAGGGAGGGTTGGGGATGTGGGAGCATGAAGGGCCTGCTGCTATTATGAGCCTGGCAAGGGCCCTGGGAAGTCTGCACTCCATTCTGCCAACAAGAACTGATTCCCAAAGCAGAGGGTCCTTGACATGCGTCCTCATTCAGTTCTTCAGTCCTCTTTCCTTACCACATGCCCATGGAGCCTCATTCCGAGGGGCCCCGCAGAGTGAAGACCCGGGGCGCAGAGGTCTTCACCCCAGGCCTGGCCCCTGTTCTCAGGAGGCGCTCCGTCTGGGTTGGGGGACAGAGATGAGCACAACCAGCATGAGCTATGCAGTGTTAAAGGGATTCCGAGGTTGGTTCTTCTTTTCCTTGTGTATGTGGCTGGGAACAGGTGGGGCGGGGGGTGGGGGGGAACCATGTGGGGAGAAGTCAGGGATGACTTCTCAAAGAAGGAAGCGCCACTGAGTTGTGGGAGTATAATGGGGTTTCAGCATCTCACATAGTGCCTGACACTTAAAGAATGAGCCAATGAAGAAGTGAATGAAGTAAGTTGTTTCTGGCAGAAGGCACATGCAGAAGAAGTCCGTGTGTGTGTGTGTGTGTGTGTGTGTGTGTGTGTGTGTGTGTGTGTGAGCACGCGCGCGCGTGCATGCACATGTGTGCACGTGTGCCTGGGGGAATCAGGTTAGACTGCATATTAAACGTTGAGCTCACTTGTTTAGTTACATTCTTCCTCACAAAGAGGAAGGACAGAATGCATGGTATCTGCTTTCTTTTGGTCTGGTTTGGACTGATCAGTCAGATGGAAGGCCAGCAGCTCAGAGAGACACGCTTGGGACACCCATAAATGCCCACACTAACAACCCACAATGCTCCAAGTGAAGGGAGGCAGTCGGTTCATACTTTTCTTACTAAAATTCTTTATTTTAGGCAACACATGCATAGTACATACATTCCCACAGATAAAAAGATAGCAACTTTACCTTCTTTTAAGTAACATATTTATCCTTACAAGTTTGACAGCACTTTGCATATAAATTATCTTCTTTGATCCTGACCTCTTTTTTTGTTTTTCTCCTGAGGGCTATAAAATAATAGAAAAATATTTTTTAAAATCTATTGATTTATAATTAGACCATCAATTTGGTGGCTGCATAAGATTCTTATTTTTTTAAAAAAATTTATTGTTGAAAGTATTACATATGTCCCCTTCTAGCTGGCTCCTGACTCATAAGATATAAGATACTGGCCTAGTCTTTTCCATAATCAATGTCAAACAAGCATTTTTGACCCAGAATAAATCCTTGACAGATATAATTGATATTGTAAAGAAGCAGATGTGGACATTTATAGTATATTGTGAAACCTAACTGATTTATAAAACCATGTGCATGGATCGCCAAAGAGATGGGTAGGGTCTTCTGAGAGATGGGTAGGGTCTTCTGAGAGATGGGTAGGGTCTTCTGAGAACAGTCTGTGTGTGACCAGGAGTCTTCAGGAGGACGAGGGATACAAGTGAGACCAGATTCCAGACCCACCTCTGCCATTGTGTGGTCCAGAAGCTCAGCCTGGCCCCTGCAGCTTCCAGGTAAGATGAGGGCTTAGGCACCAGTGCCTGAAGCTTGGAATACAAAGTAAAGCAGTTTTGATGTATTCTAGTCACTTTCACACACCGTGCTTTCATTTTTTCCACAATGGTCCTTTGAAGTAGCGAGACCATGATGTAGCATTAGTAATAATAATGATGATGTTGATGGTGATGATAATGATAATAATAATTATAATATAAGGAATGGGGAATCCAGAGAAGTTCCCAGACATGCTCAAGGTTGGGTATCCAAGCAGGGTCTCCACCTACTGCTGCCATCTGCAGCTCTGGGGATACCTGCTGATCTCTGGAGGGACGTTTCAATGTCCCACATGGAAGCAGGGTCTGCTCAGCCTGCTGACCTGGCAGCTCAGCCATGTAGTGCAGGCCCATCCTAGATGTGGCTGAAGGAGATTAAGGCAGTCCTGGAAGGAAGGGCATCAAGTGAGAATTTTAATAAAATTAGATGAAAACATTTTTAAATCAGGGCTTTTGTTCTCTAACATTCTAATGGTCACCATCACCAAAATTAGCATTCCTCAGGTACGAAATTTGTTTCTTATGAGGGAGGGGCTTTCTTTATCCAAGTTAAAGTCAGATAAAATTTTAGAAAACAAAGTTAATTTAGTCAACAACTTTGGATTTTTCTGTTGTTGATTTTTAGTACAAGAGCATCATTGAGGCCCAGCTGGTGTGGCTCACCAGTTGAAGGTCCACACAGGAGCCAAGAGGTCACCAGTTCTATTCCCAGTCAGGACACATGCCGGGGTTGCGGGCTCAATCCCCTGTTGGATGCAGAAGGCAGCCAATTTCTTCCCTCATTGATGTTTCTATCTTTCTACCCCTCTCTCTTCCTTTCTCTCTAACAATCAATAAAGACATTTAAAAAATAGACAAATAAAAGAAGCATCATTGAGGTGTAATTCATATGCCATACAATTGACCCATTTAAAATGTATAATTTAGTGGCTTTTAGTATATTCACAAAGTTGTGCAAACACCCATAACCAAATTTAGAACATTTTCACTATCGAAAAACAATCCTGTAATCATTTTCAATCACTTCCATTTCCTCACAGACTTCCTCCCACCAGCTGTAGGCAGTTACTAATCTAAATCCTGTCTCTAGAGATTTGTACATGATGGACATTTCATGTAAATGTAATTATACAATATATCATCCTTAGCGTCTACACTCTTTTACTTAAAATATCTTCAAGGTCTATCCATGTTGTAGCATGCATTAGTACTTCATGCCTTTTTACTGCCAAACAATAGTCCACTGTATGGGCCCTGAACAGTTTATTTATCCATTCGTCAACTGTTTTTTCTTTGGAGTTAATATGAATAATGCTCTTATGAACATCTGTATACCAGTTTTTGTGTGAACGCTTGTTGTCATTACTCTTGGGTAAGATATAGTAGTAGATTTGCCAGGTCAAATAACCAATATCGATTTAACTTTTAAAGGAATTGCCAAAAATTTTTCCTAAGCAGCTAGCTAGCTGCACCATTTTATATTCTTGCCAGCAAAGCCTCAGGGTTCCAATCTCTTCACGTTCTCACAAACTTATATTATTATTGTTATTATTTATATTTAAAAATCTTTACTGTTGGAAGTATTACATGTGCTCAATTTCCCCTCCATTGACCCCCTTCTAGCCTGCCCCTGCCACCCCCACTCCCCGTGAGGCCTTCCACCCTATTCTCTATGTCCATGGTTTATGCATATAAGCATACAAGTTCTTTGGTTGACCTCTTCCCTCCCACCTCCCTCCCCCTCTTTCCCTCTGAGATTTAACAGCCTGCTCCATGCTTCTATGTCTCTAGATCCATTTTGTTGAACAGTTTATTTTGTTCATTCGATTCCACATATGAGTGAGATCATGTGATACTTGGCTTTCTCTGACTGGCTTATTTCATTTAGCGTAATACTCTCCAGGTCTATCAATGCTGTATCAAGGGTAAGAGATTCATCTTTTTTATTGCTGCATAATATCCCCTGGTGTAAAGTTCCACCAGCATCTTTACCCACTCATCTATTGAACGGCACTTGGGCTGTTTCCAGATCTTAGCTATTGTAAATTGTGCTGCTATGAACATAGGGGTGCATATATCTTTTCTGATTTGTGTTTCAGGTTTCTTAGGATATATTCCTAGAAGTGGGATCACTGGGTCAAATGGCAGTTCCATATTTATTTTTTTTGAGGAAACTCCAAACTATTTTTCATAGTGGCTGCACCAGTCTGCATGCCCATCAGCAGTGTACTAGGGTTCCCTTTTCTCTACATCCTCGCCAGCACTTGTCATTTGTTGATTTGTTGATAGTAGCCATTCTGACAGATATGAGGTGATACCTCATTGTGGTTTTAATTTGTATATCTCTGATGATCAGTGACTTTGAGCATTTTTTTTTAGAAGTGTCTATTTAGGTCATTTGCCCATTTTTAAATTGGATTGTTTGTCTTCCTTTTGTTAAGTTATATGAGTTCCTAATATATTTTGGATATTAAACCTTTATCAGATCCATCATTGCCAAATATGTTCTCCCATACAATGGGCTCCCTTTTCATTTTGTTGATGGTTTCTTTTGCTGTGCAGAAGCTTTTTATTTTGCTGTCCCATTTGTGTATTTTCTTCTTAGTTTTCTTTGCTCTAGGGCAGGGGTCCTCAAACTTTTTAAACAGGGGGCCAGTTCACTGTCTCTCAGACTGTTGGAGGGCTGGACTATAGTTTAAAAAAAACTATGAACAAATTCTTATGCACACTGCACATATCTTATTTTGAAGTAAAAAAACAAAATGGGAACAAATACAATATTTGTATTTGCATGTGGCCCGCAGGCCATAGTTTGAGGACCCCTGCTCCACGAACATATTTTTATGAGAGATATCTGAGATTTTGCTGCCTATGGTTTCTTTTAGGATTTTTATGGTTTCATGACTTAAATTTATGTCTCTTATTCAATTTGACTTTATTCTTGTGTATGGCGTAAGTTGGTGATCTAGTTTAATTTTTCTGTATGTGTCTGTCCAGTTTCACAACACAGTTTATTGAATAGACTGCCTTGACTCCATTGTATATTCTTGCCTTTTTTGTCAAATATTAATTCAGCGTAATGGCTTGGGTTGATTTCTGGGGTTTCTATTCTCTTCCATTGATCTACATGGCTGTTCTTGTGCCAGTACCAGGCTGTTTTGATTACAGTGTCTTTGTAGTATGACTTGATATCTAGTATTGTGGTATCTCCAACTTTGTTCTTCTTTCTCAAGATTGCTGCAGATATTCAAGATCTTTTGGGGTTACATATAAATTTTTGAGTATTTGTCCTAGATCTGTGAAATATACCATTGGTAATTTAATAATGATTGCATTGAATCTATAAATTGCTTTGGGTAGTATAAACATTTTAATGATGTTAATTCTGCCAAACTATTAACACTGTATATTCTTCCACTTGTTTATATCTCCATCTATCTCATTTTTCAATGTCCTATAGTCTTTTGAGTACAAACTTTTAACTTCTTGGTTAAGTTTATTCCTAAGTACCTTAATTTTTTGTTGCATTGGCAAATGGGATTACTTTTTCTAGTTTCTTTTTCTGAGAATTCACTATTGGTGTATAAAAATGTCAATGATTTCTTGGTGTTAATTTTATATCCTGCTACCTTGTCAAATTTACTTATTAAATCTAATAGTTTTTAGGTGGAGTGTTTAGGGTTTTCTATGTACAATACCATGTCATCTGTGAATAAGGACAGTTTTACTTCTTCTTTCCAATTTGGAGGCCATTTATGTTTTCTTTTTGTCTGATTACTGTGGCTTGGACTTCCAGTACTATGTTGAATAAGAGTAGTGTAACCAGACATCCCTGTCTTGTTCCTGTTCTTAGGGGAAATGGTTTTAGTTTTAGCCCATTGAGTATGAGGTTGGCTGTAGGTTTGTCATATATGGTCTTTATCATGTTGAGGTATCATCCCCCTATTCCTACTTTGCTGAGAATTTTTATCAAAAATGGGTGTTGAAATTGTCAAATGCTTTTTCTACATCTATTGATATGATCATGTAATTTTTGTTTTTCAATTTGTTTATGTGATGTATCACGTTTATTGATTTGCAGATGTACCAGCCTTGCCTCTGCCTCCTGAAATAAATCCCACTTGGTCATGGTGTATAATCTTCTTAATATATTATTGGATCCAATTTGGTAATATTTTGTTAAGGATTTTAGCATCTATGTTCATCAGGGATATTGGCCTGTACTTCTCTTTCAATGTAATGTCTTTATCTGATTTTGAAATTAGGGTAATGCTGGCCTCATGAAAAGAGCTTGGAAGTTTTCCTTCCTCTTGGATTTTTTGGAATAGCTAGAGGAGTATAGGTGTTAGTTCTTTGAATGGTTGGTAAACCTCCCCTGTGAAACCATCTTGACTCAGGCTTCTGTTTGCTGGGAGTTTTTTGATTACTACTTCTATTTCATCAGTTGTTATTGGCCTACTTAGGTTTTCTGATTTTTCCTGATTCAGTTTGGGGAGATTGTATTTTTCTAGGAATTTGTCCATTTCATTCACATTGTCCATCTTGTTGGGATATAGGGGTTCATAGTATTTTCTTACAATCTTTTGTATTTCGGTGATATCAGTAGTTACTTCTCTGCTTTCATTTATGATTTTATTTATTTTGGTCCCCCACCCCCTCTCTCTCTCTTTTTGTTTTTTTACTGTGTCTGGCTAATGGTTCTTCAATCTTGTTTATCTTTTCAAAGAACCAGCTGATGGTTTTATTGATCTTTTTGTTTTATATTTTTAGTTTCTATGGCATTTATTTCTGCTCTAATCTTTATTATTTTTTCCTTCTGCTTACTTTAGGCTTTTCTTGTTGTTCTCTTTCTAATTCTTTAAGGTTTCAGATTAAATAGTGTTTTTTTAAAAAAATTTTTTTTTAGGTAGGCCTGTAGTGCTATGAACTGCCCTTTCAGAACTGCTTTTGGTGTGTCCCAGAGATTTTGGGTTGTTGTGTGTTCATTTTCATTTGTTTCCAGAAAGTTTTTGATTTCTTTCTTAATCTCATTGGTAACCCACTCACTGTTTAATAACATGCTATTTAGCCTCCAGGTGCTTGAATGTTTTTACTGTAGTTGATTTTTAATTTCACTCCATTGTGAAATGAAAAGATACTTCATATGATTTCAATCTTCTTGAACTTGTAGAGACCTGTTTTGCGTCCTAACATGTGATCTATTTTTTAGAATGACCGTTGTGCACTTGAGAAGACTGTATAGTCTTCAGCTTTCAGTTGAAATGTTCTATAAATATCAATTAAATCCATCTGATCCATTGTGTCTTTTAGAGTCACTGTTTCCTTGTTAATTTTTGTCTGGAAGATCTATCCAGTGAAGTCAGCAGGATTTTAAAGTCCCCTACTATAACTGTATTGTTACCAATCTCTCCCTTAAAGTCCTCTAGAAGTTTTTTTTTTTTTTTAATATATATTAGGTGCTCTGGTATTGGGTGCATATATGTTTACCAGAGTTATATCCTCTTGTTAGATCAATCCCTTTAGTATTATGTAGTGATATTTTGTCAGATATGAGTTTTGCTACTCCAGTTTTCTTTTCTTTTCCATTTTCATGGAAAATTTTTTCCCATCCCTTCACTCTCTTCTTGTGTGAGTCTTGTTTTGAGGTGGGTCTCTTTTAGAAAGCAAATATTTGGGTTATGTTTTCATATTCATTCAGCCACCCTACATCTTTTGATTGGAGCATTTATTTCATTTACATTTAAGGTTATTATTTATAGGTACTTATTTATTGCAATTTTAATTCTTTATGCCTATGTTTCTCTATCTCTCTCTATTTCTTCTTCTCATTACAGCAGTCCCTTTACCATTTCTTGCAGTGCTGGATTGATGATGATAAATTCCTTTAGCCTTTCTTTGACTTGGAAGCTCTTTATTTCATCATCTATTTTGAATGATAGCCTTGCTGGATATAGTAACCTTGGTTTCAGATCCTTGCTTTTCAGTTACCTTGAATATTCATGCCATTCCCTTCTGGTCTGTAGAATTTCTTATGAGAAATCAGCTGTCAGCCTTATGAAAGTGCCTTTGTAAGCAACTAATTGCTTTTCTCTTATTGCCTTTAAGAATCTCTCTTTGTCTTTATTGGCATTTTAATTATGATGTGTCTGGGCATGAGCTTGTTTGTGTTCTTTTTGCTTGGGATTCTCTGTGACTCCTGGACTTGTGTGACTTTTTCCTTCACCAGGTTAGGAAAATTCTTTGCCATTATTTCTTCAAACATGTTCTCCCTCCCTTGCTCACTTTCTTCCCCCTCTGGTACTCCTATGCTATATTTCACGTTGTGTCACAGCTCCCTGAAGCTATTTTCCTGTTTTTAAGTTGATTTTTCTTTTTGGTTCTCTGAGTGAGTGATTATTTCTACCTGGTCTTCTAATTCATGGATCTGATCCTCTGTATCTCCTAGTCTGCTGTGTATTCCTTCCACTGTGTTCTTTATTAGTGCTATGTCATTCTTTATAGTTAATACAACTTTTCACATGCTATCAAGTATCCCTTCTTCATCATTCTGAAGTATTTTATTGTATACTAGAAGCCTGATGCAAGAAATTCATGCAAGAATAGGCCTTCCTTCCCCCAGCTGCTGGCACTGGCTTCCCTCCGGCACCTGGGACCTGGGCTTCCCTCGCAGCCCTGGCTTCATCCAGAAGGCTGACCAGTCTAATTAGCATATAATGCTTTTATTATTATAGATAGTATTTGCCAATATTTTATCCCATTGTATGTGTTATCTTTTCAGTTTCTTGATGGTATCCCTTGAAGCACAATGTTTTTAAAAATACTACTGCATCTGTTAGTAAACTTCATTATCTCACTGATCATATTGTATAGCAATTTATTTAGACAAATACTGGATGGACTACTAGAGACCGGGATATTTCCTTTTGCCAATACTGGTCTGTGTTGTCTTGTTCTTTCACCTGTATATGGAGTGATTGCAGGATTCTCGCTCTCTGAAGGGAGAGGCCAGGGCACTTGACTCAGATTGACTTCATCTCTCACCACAAACAAAAATGCCAGGCACTGTTGGGGGTCAGCTTAAGAAGCAGACACTGTCTCACCAAGTGTTGAGAGCTCAACTGGAGGGGCAGGGCAACATTATACATGTTGTGTGACTAACTTAATGTGTGTGTGTTTTTTTAATACGTTTTTAATGATTTTAGAGAGAGAGGAAAGGAGAGGGAAAGAGGGATAGAAACATCAATGATGAGAGAGAATCATTGATCGGCTGTTTCCTACTTGTCCCCTAGTGGGAATGGAGCCCGCAATCCAAGCATGTGCCCTGACTGGGAATCGAACCATGGCCTCCTGGTTCATAGGTTGACATTCAACCACTGAGCCACACCAGCTGGGCTAGACAGGAAGCACACCTTTTTGACTCTTTTGCTGTCAGTGTGGGGAGGTTTGTGTTTTTTAGTTGAGAGTTGAGCTGTGTCTGAAGTGCTGTTGTTTGTCACCCTTATGCACCAGAGGCTTTAGGTTTTGCCAGTGCAATGCTGTGTTTAGTATGTGATCCAATAAACCACAGCATGTTCTCAGTGCCTGCACCCATGTAGGCTCAATTCTACCTGCTCAGCTCTGTACTTCACATTGAACTGCCTGTCAGAGTCTCTCTCTCTCTCTCTTCCTCTCTCTCAGCACTCCTCGTGCTGTCCACTCTGTCCACTCCATTTTTACTTAGTGCCTATTACAGTGATGTGGGAAGCAGGGCTTAGGTCATTCTCTAACGTTACAATTACACCTTCTTCCTAGGCAGCCACTGACTCTGTGCTGGTGGACTAGATTTCACAGTTTTTTCACAAGTAATGGTGAACCCAGCCTTTATCCTGCCCCTTTCAGAGGGTAGATTTTTTTTTTCTGGTTCCCATGCGTAGGTTTCCTCCAGTGCCCTCAGGCTACTGTTTTTGTTGCCTTTTCTCTTGCAGATTAAGGTTTCTATTAAGTAGGAAAGATAGGGAAAGGGATGTGGACCAGTGCCTACTGCCCAGCACCCTTCCAGCTCCATAGGGAAATCTTCTCAGGATTCTCCTTAGTCTTCCAGGTGAGCCCCTGGTGGGGTCCTGGAGGAAGAGCCTTTGGGAAGGGGGACCTCTCAGGTCTTGACACTCACAGTAGCGTACATTCAGATCTTAGTAATTCCTTAGACTGTTCTAATCGCGTCTCACAGGCATTCAGTAGTGTTTTATTTGCTCTCTCTGCAGGTGACTCTCCAGATTCTCACTTAGGTTTTGCCCTGTGATCCCAGTTCCCTAATGTGTTCAAGAAAAGTAGTTTTCCCAGCACTTTTCTTATTGTAAAGGTGAGAGCAACACTTTTATAGTTTTGTACGTCTGAAACTGGATGTTTCTTCTCACTTCTAGAGTTGGGGAGGTAGAAAAATAAGGGAATGTAATTAGTGTTATGAAGAAGCTACTTCGAGCCACCCACTGTGCTAAATTACCCATATTATCTAATTTACTCATTGTACAATTCTGTGAGGCAGGAGCCATGATCATCATTATTATTACCCTGCCTGCTCATGCTCTTCATCTTTCTCTGTGCTCCTTTGCTGTATCTTGTTTAATCATTACACCAGTCATCTGAGGAAAGAGACCATGGTAATCTTGGTGCTGTTACATGACCAGTACCTGTAGAATGTAGAATAGATGGCTGTTGAATAATTTAGTGCAAACACAGACCTTAGGCCCCTGGGAGATAATCATCACATTATCTCCATGTTCCTTCCCCTTCCCACTGAATGACTGGGATAGGCTCTGTGCTTTCAGAAATGTGCTCATCCACTCACTGGCTGTGATAGAGGGAGAGGGTGGTGGGATGGGACAGGATCTGTGCTTTCAGAAATGTGCTCATCCAGTCACTGGCTGTTTGACACTGACGGGGTGGTAGCAGGGGATGGTGGAGCACACTGCTGCCTGCCCTGGACTCTCGGATATTCTCATGGCCAGGTGTGTAGAGCTGTACCATCGTACCTGCTGCTGCTGTCCTCTCCCTACTTTCTTCTTTCCTGTGACAGAATATCTCTCTCTCAATATTTCAGAGTCCTGCTGCCTTATGTCAAATCAATATTCCCGTAGGATCATCAGGTGAACGGTACATTTGTGACCTGCAGGGGGTACATACATGTGGGGAAAATGCAGCTGGTTTTTGGCTCAGCAAGTCAGGCAGTGAGAGAAGTGGGCAGTGTCTGCTGGAGAAACAGCATCTTTCAAACTGATACACAAGCGCTCTGTGGGTGGAAGATGACCCTGACCCGGCAGGACACTGAGCCCAGTCTTCCCCTTGAACCTGAATCTCTAGTACTTTCTCTGAGGTAACCTGAGTACTTTCTCTGGCTGCCTCCCTGTCTGGTTTTTTTTTTTTTTTTTGCATCTATTCTCTCATATGCTCTTCTCCCCTTATTTTGGTTTCATTTCTCCCTCCTCTGCCTATGCCCTTGCCCCCACCCCCCTCCCCCCAACTCTCCCAGCCAGCACACACAAAAACACATAGCACCATAGCACCCACTAGTCTGTGCTTTCCCTCTCCATCCCTGTTTTGTTTCTTGCTGGTTTTCCGGAACCTGCACCTCTCCAATCTTTTCTTGCTGCTGCAAGGCCAGACTGACAATCTGCCAACTACAGAGGCTGAACTAAAATAACAGAATGCTTTGCAATCAGGTGGATCACAGTTGCTGAATTCTCTTTTAGCTTCCCAAAGCCAGCAAAGCAAAGGCAAACATCCACACCTCCCTCTGCCTTTTCATTCCTGCCTGCCTCTTCCACAAACAGTGGGGTGGAGGGGTCAGCCCTCTTGGAACAAGATTCAAGTGTTTGTTTTCTCCTCAGAAATCTGTGTCCCCTTCTGCTCTCTCTCCATCTCCCATCTCACACTTGCACTTGTAAACAATGCCACTCCCTCTAGGCCTCTGCCCAGGCTGCCTCATGTGTCTGCTCTAGAAGGCATCCTAAGCAGCTGGGGTGACCAGAAACCTGAGGCCTGAGGGTGGGGCCACCTGCCCCTACTGTCATCCTCGGGCTTGGAGACAGGCTTACTCGCTCTCCGATGGAAGCCTGGCTCTCTGAAGGAAGCCAACATCTGCCCACAGATGTTGGCGTCTCTCAAGAGGGCTGCCTGGTTCGGCTCCAGGATGAGGCTCGGGAGTGGTCCTGAAGGAACAGAAACTATCACCTCAGCTCTGGGACACGCCCAGCACAGCCATCTCAGGATTGTTGCTCCAGCCGCTCTTCCCTAACATTGTCTCTCCAGATCTGCACATGCTCACTCACCTCATTCAGATCATTGTTCAAATACCACTTCCCGACCAGCCTATAGGAACATGCTTACGTGACTTTGTACTTTCGTGGCATTTATTGCTTCCTATCTCTGACTTACTTGTTTATATTTTTGTCAATCTTTCTCAAATACAAGCTTTAGGGGCCAGAAATTTGATTTTGCTACCTTTAATAGTATGTTTTGTTACCTACTATTACACCCCCCAATAATAATAGGGGCCCATTAAGTATTTGTTGAGATGTATAAACTTAAGGAGCAGCTCAAATGGGCCAGGCGCCAGGCCAGGTGCTTTGCACGCTTTATCTCATTTCATATTCAAATAACCTTTCTGAAACGTGTTCATAGTCACCACACTTCACAGATAAGGTGAACACAGGTCTACGATGTTAGGGGCATCAGGGTTGTTTCCATGGGGACTTCATCTCCGACCTGTCTGGCCCAAGAGCCCACATCCTTTCTACGGGAGCACGCTGTCTCTGAGCACCTGGCCCTGAGTCCTCCCCCTCACCTGCCGCACCTGGCGGGGAGGAGTTTCAGTGGGGCCTTGCGCACTGGCCAGGATGGAGCAGAGTCTCTCTGGCCCTCTTCCCACTACACTGCTCTGATCTGAAGCTTCTAATATCTGTGGTCCTCCTGGTTGGTTCACTGCTGTCCTCAGACATTCTGAGAGATGGCACTTCTCCATGTGCACTTCCCGGCTTCTATCTGTGTTTGAGGGATGTGTGAAAACAAACTTCACTAGAGTCCCACCAAGTTCACAAAGGGATGAACCATCAGAGCTTTCTAATCATGAATGTTTGCGTTCCTCCTCGGCAGAATGCAGCTTTCTGGATCACAATGTCCAAACAGCACAAACGAGCAGCCAGAAGGTGGAGAGTTTTCCACGCACCTTGTGCTTGTGGGGATCCTGTGAGTGAGCACAGCGCTGTCAAGCCCAGAAGGTCTGCATCCCAATGGTGGGAGCTGGTTCTTCTGGAAGCAGCATACTCCCTGTCTCTTTTCGCACCGAACCCAGAATGCTGCTCTACAGATCTGCCCTGCAGTTTCTTCAGGCTGCAAGCCTGCTCTGCTCCGCATGACGGTCATCACTGGCCATGGCAGGTGTATTTCTGCTAAGTGCTCATGTCTCGGTTCTGAACCAAAGGCCTACCCCAGTCCTCACCTCACCTCCTACACTGCTCTGAGCATGTTAAGCTTCTAGCCTCATGGCTCATTCACTGACTCCATCCTTGGCTGGGCCTTCAGACTTGCTGCTGTGCACCTCCTGCTGCTGTGTTTTTGGTGGCTCTTGCCATACCAGCCACGTTGCCGTAGCATGACCTGGTAGAGCACTGGGTCTTTGATTCTGTTCCCCTGTAGAACAAGGGTGTTCGCAGGCCCTGAGCAAGAACAAGGTCTGCTCTTCAGAACTTCTCCAATGGCTTTTAAGAAATATTTTTTTTGGATATCATTTTGGGTGCCTAGGACCCCTGAGAGTGCCACAAATAAAACAGGAGATTCTTAAGTCAAAATTCTTATCTTGATCAAGTTTAATCTAGTTCATTCGTTTATTCAGAAAGGACTTACTGATAACTGATACTGTGCCCAATGTTGGAGATAAAGAGATATAGTAAGCTTACATTCCCACTCGTGAAGCTGTGATGTAGGGCACAGATGATGAGAGTAGAATTAAGCAGTGCCAGCCAATATTTACTGAGCCCTTTCTATATTCCAGGTCCTGTACCAAAGGTTTCACATGCTCCTCATCTAATTCTCACAGAGGTCTGTGCTTCAGAGTATCCATAAGTTTTATCTATAAGAAGCCCCACGTGTCTTTTTGGCTTTGCCCAGCCCCTTGGTAAATGTGTGTGTTGTCAGGACACCAGAGGGACTCCCTGCAGACTCACTTGGTGGTGATAGATGGGAAAGAGTACTGAGCTGGACAGCAGACAGAACGGGACCTTGTGGCTCTGCCTGGAAGTGGCATTGGTCTGTACTCAATCCACACTCCTCCCAGGGTAGAGTCCAGGCCACCCTCCTGCTCCCCCTGACATCTATATGTTTTTCTAACTGGTCACCCTCTAGCCACTTGCCCCACTCTAATTATTATTCTCTGTGCAGCAGATTGAGTCATCTTCATAGAAGAAAATTCTATTATAGAGCGCCCATCCTCAAAATTCTTAAATGACTTTCTATTTCTTTTTTTGTTGATTTCTTAGAGAGAGAGAAAGGAAGAGAAAAAAATTGATCAGCTTCCTGCTGGGGATACTGAACCAAACCAGGGGACCACACCCATCCCATCCAGCTTCACCAGCTGGGGCTGACTTTCTGTTTCGTTAGGATCAAGTTCAAAATCAGTGGGTTGGCTTCTAAGGCATTGACCTGACTGATCTAATGCCCAGCCTCTGAGGTTACCGCTTGCTCTAGTTCACTTCATTCTGGTCCCCATTGCCATCTGTAACTTCCTGGAGCAAAGTTCTTTCTTGCCTCAGGGCCATTGTCCAACTTTCCCATTGTCTGAAGGTCCCCTTCTTCCTTCTCAGGCTAATTTCTGCTCTGACAGTTTTCAGCTTAAAATTATTCTCTCTCATCTCTCTTTTTTCCCTAGAAAATTTCAAGCCTCTCATTAAGTGCTTCTGTAGTATCCGGCCTTTTCTTTTCTCGCCCTTATCATAGCTGCGGGGTGGCATGGTTGGCCAACCACTAGTCTTAGGTCAGAAGACAATCTGTAATTGAAGTAGCTGTTGCTGGTTTACCTGAGCTTATGCTAACAAAACAGAAAAGAACTCTCAATGCATCCAAGCACAATGGTGCAAGCCTATTATTCTCAAAAAGGTAGGTTGTGCTCTTACAGAAGAATGATTCCTGCCACCACATGGGGTTATACTCTGGTGTCTCTAGGTACTTAGTAATTACTAAGTCATTAGTGCTTATGTCTTAGAGTTTTTTCAATACAAATTACAATATAAAAGGAACTGGTCCATCTAAAGGAACCGGCTCATCGCTGTGGGGAGGGAGCAGGATGGCAAAACACTAAAAAAAGGGAACATTGCTCTCATTCTTGTTCGTGGAGACAGAGTCCTTCTTGTTCAAAAGTATGTGAGACCAAGACAAAGAATGTCTGTAAATGTGGCCCAAACCTCGCGTCACTTTGCAAATGCAGGTGATATGTAGAGGAAAGATGCTTTTGAGGAAGGTAGAATACTTTTAGGAACAGGCTGGGATTACCAGCTTAAGATCTTTGAAGAGGGGGCTGCCTTCTTTAAAGGAAGAAGATGATTTGGGTTATAGAAAAAAGTGCAGTCAGGCTTGGGCTGGACCATCGTTGGGATATTGCTGGGAGTGGCAAGTTCACCAGATTTGAACTTGTAGTTGGGTATTTGGCCAGGACTGTCACACTCCTCAATTTCTATGGGTTAAACTACAATCTCCTCTTGATCTGCACTACAACTTAACAAGAACAAGAATTTCTTCAAGTGCAGACCCTTGTGATGGCCTTGATATGACTCCCAAGACTTCGAAGCTCGATGAGCTCTTTGAAGACAAAACCCATGTTTTATTCATCTTTGTTTCCTTAATGCTCAGCTCAAGGCTTGATACAGAGTCAATCAATGGTGTCAATTTTGGGTGAATTGGTATCTAGACTTTTTTTTTTCCAATGAGAGTGAAGGGTCAAGAGAGAAAAGTCGTGATGGGGAGAGGGGAGGAGGCACTTTGCTCAGGCTGTGACAAGGGGCAGAGGGGATGCCTGTTCCAAGGGGGCGGGCCAAGAGGAAGTGGCAGGGACATTTTAGGATAGGAGTAGTGTGGGAAGGGAGATGGTTTGCATAGGCTTCTGCTTCTCCATAATGTTGCTTCTTAACAATTTTAATAAGAGGAGAGAGGGAGAGAGAGAGAGAGAGAGAGAGAGAGAGAGAGAGAGAGAGAGAGAGAAACCCCTGGCATAAGGGCCTGAAGATGGAGCATCATGGTACAGAAAGAAAACCAGTTTAGCTTGGATCGTGTCTCCGCCATTTATCTGCATGACATTGTATAGACGCTTCACTTCTCAGAGTTTCCTCCATGGTTAAAGAAGAATAATAACTTAGCTCACTGATTTACTGTGATGATTTAATTAGTTATCACAAATGAAATCTCTTTCTTAACTCTAAAGCATATTGAAAATGTGTTTCTTTTAAAGATAGCTTTATAATTTGTTCGAGTTGAGGAGAGAAATTAACCATATAAACAGTATGATGAATTAGGTATAAAATATTAAAAAAACAATGAGAGTACAGAATTATAAAATATCAGTTTGGTGACTATTTGGAACTCATTGGCACAATCTCCCATTTTGTGTAATATTTACCTATTGTAATTATTTATGTATTTACCTCTATATCTCCTTCCTTAACCAGTTTGTAAATTCTTCAAAAAAGAAATAGCACTTTACTTATCTCTGTATGTCAGCATCTAGTAAAGTCTAATCTAAAAGCTAAATGCTCAATACCTGTGTCTGGAATTGATCTGTTGAAATTTCTCATTTTATAATCAAAGAAATAGGCTCATATATCTTAGCTAACTACAAACCTCACACAGCTAGTTCTTCTCAATGCCGAGCTAGTGCTTTTTTCCAATCTGATCTCAGGGAAGAGGTAAGTCTTGAACTTGGTTTTGATAAAAAAGCATAGGAGCAAACAGAAGGAAGAGGATTTCTGGCAGACAAACAGAGCAAAGGCGCTGGGGCAGAAATGGGGCTGGAGTTTTCAGGGGGCCTTTTGTAGACTAGCCTGGCTGTATTGGAAGCCACACATATTATTATTGTTAGGGTCGCCGAAGGAGGAATGCATGAGGCCAAAAGGGGTAAGAATTATAAATTTACTAGAGGCCCGGTGCACGAATTCGTCCTCTGGGTGGCCTGTAGGGATCAGGCTGAAACCCGCAGTCCAATACCGCCTGCAGCTCCTACCTGCCGCTCCCGCTCATCCCAGCCCCACTGTGCCTGCTGTGGGCTCCTGCCCAATCAGTCCCAATCAGGAGAGGCTCACACTGCTGCAGCAGTGCTCGCCAGCCATGAGCCCTGCATCTGGCACCCTCCCAAGGGGAGTGACCTGTGGGATCAGGCCAGGGAGGGACTGCAGGAGGGCTCCAGGGAGTGTCCAGCCCATCTTGCTCAGTCCCAATCAGCCAGACCCCAGCAGCAAGCTAACCTACCGGTCGGAACATCTGCCACCTGGTGGTCAGTGCACGTCATAGTGAGCTGTTGAGCAACCTTAGCATATCATTAGCATATTATGCTTTGATTGGTTGTTCCATTGTTCTGCAGTTCAGTCTATTTGCATATTAGCTTTCTATTATATAGGATTAGGCATCTGGAAAACCAGATGGGCTGAGCCCCCAAATGGTGCCAGCACCCAGGGATGGGGAGTCAGAGATTTTAAAGGACTCTAGGCAGACTTTTTCTGGGCTGAGAATTCTCTGGGTGGGTCCCCAGGGGGAAAGATAATGGTCTTAGCAAGTGGAATGTGGTCTAAGCAAAAGGGAATGCCAGTTGTGAAGTGGTCTAAAGGTCAGTTCTCAGGGGAGGGCATGTTGATTCAATTATTTGATCAGACCTAACAATTATGGGACTTGCTAACTGGCCTCTTGCAGAGCTGAGAAAAAAATCAGGAAGCTGTCAAAGATAATAAAAATCTCAATCATTTAGCAACGTATCTAGTATCAAACTCTAAGGCTGGTGACACAGATTCATATAAAATGAATGCAAAATTGAACATATCAAATAAATTGCCAATGTCTTCTTGGAAGTACATCCAAATAACTTTTATGATATTAATGAATCAAAGCCACCTTCTTAATTTGTTCCAAAGACAAATGCCATTGGATAACTTTGAAGTCACTCAGGGTCCTCCATTTAGTTTGACCTTGATGGAGGACCCACTTGTTCCAGGGAGGCACTAGTCCTTGGCTTCTCTGGGTCTTGGACCCCAGTGTCATGCCTTAGCTTTGCGTGCGACAAAATTGGATTAAATACATTTCAGGGCTCATTAAATTTTATATATATAATTTATATGTCATGGGAGGTTTTTCTGGAGGAAGGGTGCTTTTGGGAGAACCTTCAGAATGAAAACTACTTTTTAAAATCCTCACTTTCTCCCTAATGGTGACATGCAAAGGCCTCTGAGTCCTCTCCTCCTTAGCTATTTCATTTTGTTTCTCAACATTTTTCTTTTGTGACCACACACTCCAGTCATACCAAACTGTTTGTAATTCTTGAGCTGTTTCTGCTATTACATCTCTGAGTCCTTAAACATGCTTGTGTTTCTGTCTGACTCTGGGAGAGCCTCCTTCTTCCTGGAGAGAACATCACCTCAGTATTTAAGACCCGGATGACTATTCTTCTTCCCACCTAAGGCATAGTTGGTTAATCTTCTTTGTTCCACTCTGTATCTTATACCACCTTACTCATGCACTTACCTTGCCATCATGCATTCTTTTTTTAATTTTTATTTAGTAAGGCTTTTCTATATTCATGTCTAGACTGTGAGTCTAAAAACAAAGCACTATGCACTAATGTGGGCTCTACTCCAAGTTCCCGGTAACTAAATAATAAAAAGTAAGCTATCTGTTTGTTGAATGAATGAATGGATGGATGGATGAATGAAAAAGAAAAGATGCAAGGCTAATATTTTGACAAGTTTAGGAGTCAGGCAGTTACATTAGGTAGGATGCAGATGCATTTGGTTGTAAGAAATAGACAAAGCAACTCTATTAGCTTAAATAGAAAGTGGTTCATGTAAAGTTTCTGTGAGGGTCCCAGGCCCAGGGCTGCATGACTGGGCATCTCAGCAATGCTAGCCAGACCAGGCTTCTCTTTCCTCCTACTCTGCCTTCTCCTGGCGCCCTGTGGTTGCAAGTTGACTGCCAGTAGCTCCAGAGCTATAAGCGTTCAGGTGCTGTCAACAGAAGAGGGGCTTTTCTGAAGAGAGAGGAAGCATTTCCCCCAGAAGTCAACAGATAACATTTTTATAGTTTCTTTACCCAGATTTGATTGGGTGGCCAGTCCTGACCAGTAACTGTGGCTGGAAGTGAGGTTTGCTGAGGAGTCACATGCTCTGACTGGCTTTGAGGAAAATGCATGGGAAGATGTGGATGCCCAACTAAGAAAAGCTATTTTAAATAGAGGACAGCCCTAGCTTGTTTGGCTTAGTGGATAGAGCATCAGCCTATGGACTGAAGGGTCACAGGTTCGATTCCAGTCAAGGACACATACCCAGATTGCAGGCTCAATCCCCAGTAGGGGCATGTGGGAGGCAGTTGATCAATGATTCTATCTCATCATTGATGTTTCTATCTCTCTCTCCCTCTCTGAAATAAATAAAAATATATTTTAAAAAAGAGAGTAGGGCAGGATTTGGGGGTAACACAATGACTACAGTGGGATGGAGAACACACACCTAAAGCTATATATGCAGTCTGTGTTGATCTTAGACTCCTATTCCTGTTTGGGTGTGGATTTAGGGTACTTGCTCACTGACTGCTTGCTTATAAAAACAAAGTGACAGCTTATAAAACTAACACAAAATAGGTGTGTGTGTGTGTGTGTGTGTGTGTGTGTGTGTGTGTGTGAGTGATATGCATATGCCACCAGAGTTTGATCTCCAGAGTTCATGATCTGCTATCACGGTAAGGGTGGAAACTACTTGATCTCTTCCAAGAGGAGATGAAGCAGAATGGGACCTCTCTTCAGAGAAGCCAATTTGCTGCTCTTGAAACCTACACAAAGTTCCCTTCAGGGGACACATTTCTCACCGTCAAATACCTTCTTCTCTGTGAAAAATTACAGGTGCAAAAATCCTATCCAATAAAGGAGAGCTTCAGCATTTGAATTCTTGACTCACTTCCTGGGACCAAATCCAGGAGGTCCAGTATTGTGGATCCCCACTGTGTACCACAGATTTATTCACATTGTCTTCCTTAATTCCCCTGTGGTGACACTGGAAGAGACCTGAGAGGGTCTTCACAGGGAAGGCACCTTGCCTTATAAGTCAGGCATGTGCCAGATACAGAATCAACCCACGCCTTCATCTGCCTCCTCCATCGACAGGCTGCAGTTTCCCTTGACATCTTTTTCTTATGACTATGCCATTTCTTTTTCACTTCATCACAGAGATGCAAACAAAACACAAACCTGACCAAGCAAAGAAGTAACCTCCCTTTGTCCAAAACAAAAACCAGAAAACATGACATTAAACCACCACCACCACCACCACCACACCCATCAGCACCAACTGGTGGCTTTACAATAAGAGCCTCTGTCATGAGTTCAAAAGACAGGGAAAGTGTTTAGTTGAAACATGCTTGTCATGTTCTCTGCCTCGGTGGTGTGTGCTGTCGGCAGACTCATCCCCATTCTAGCCTTTGATTTTCTCTCTCATTAAAAGAAGAACTTCATTAATTAGACAAATACTTATTGTATGACAGGCCAAGCGCTACTACAGAATCTAGAAATAGAGCCATGGACAAGACCTATATGGATCTGCTCTTTCAGAGCTGAATTCCAGAGGAAAAGACGAACACTCACACCATGAATCAAGATGTGATGAGAAACTCAGCTAGCTACGGTTGCTGTGAAGAATGAAACAGGGAGCTGCAGTGGGAAGTACCTGGGTGGGGAGCTAAATTGGATGGGGCTAAGGAAAACCCTCTAGAAAAAGAAGACATCTGAGAAGACACCTACATGGTGGGAAGGACCAGCCACAGCAAGATATGAGCAGTGCTTTCTAGGAAAGGGGTCAACATAGTCAAAGAGTTAGGAGGGAGCTTGGCTTGTTTGGAAAGACCAGAAAGAGCGAGGGCAGTGTGGTGGATGGTTTCTGGATTCCTGTATTTTATTCTGTGGGTTACCTCTGACCGTAACACATGATTTGATCTTCACAGCAGTCATCCTTCATGCACATCATGCCCATCTGAGAGATACACGAGCTGACACCCAGAGCCAGTGGACCACCTGAGATGATGCAGCTAGCCAATAGCAGAAGAAAATGACCCATGCCTTACTTCTGATACAAATTGTAAATTTCGGGGGGTGGGGTGTCTCAAAACCAAGCATAAGTTTGATAATTTACTAGGACTAGAGAACTTGCTGAAAGCTGTTACATTCATGGTTAAAGCTTACATATAGTATAATAATAAAAGCATAATATGCTATTTAGACCTGACAGCCGAACTACCTTCTGGACATCATTCCTGATGTCCTTCCAGACAAAGCCACAGTGGTGGGGGCCGAAGCAGAGGGAGTTAGGGGTGATCAGGCAGTCAGGTGAGTGATTAGGGGCTATCAGGCAGGCAGGCAGAGGGGCTAGGGGCAATCAGGCAGGCAACCAGAGTGGTTAGGGGCAATGAGGCAGCCAGGCAAGCAGTTAGGAGCCAGCGGTCCCAGATTGCAAGAGGGACGTCTGACTGCCAATTTAGGCCTGATCCTCCTGGTGGTTTGGGCCCAAACTGGCAGTTTGACATCCCCCGAGGAGTCCCGGATTGTGAGAGGGTGCAGGCTGGACTGAGTGACCCCTCCCTCTTGTTCATAAATTTGGTGTACCGGGCCTCTAGTCCTATATAATAAAAGCCTAATATGCTAAGTGTCTGGTAGTCTGGTCGGTCATTCAACCAATCAAAGCATAATATGCTAATGATATGCTAAGGTCACTCAACCACTTGCTATGATGTGCACTGACTACTAGGGGGCAGAAAGTCGACCAGTTGACCAGTTGCTATGACATGCACTCACCATCAGGGGGCAGATGCTCCAACCGGTAGGTTAGCTTGCTGCTAGGGTCCAGCCAATCGGGACTGAGCCAGATGAGCCGGACGTGCTCTAGAGTCCTCCTGTGGTCCCTCCCTTGCTGGCCCACCTCCTGTGTTCCTCCCTGGCCCAATCATGCACAGGTGGGCTCTCTCAGCCTGGCCTGTGCCCTTTCACAATCCAGAACCCCTCAGGGGATGTTGGAGAGCCAGTTTTGGCCCAATGGCAGATCAACCATTTGCTATGATGTACACTGACGTAAGAGCTGCCCCCTGGTGGTCAGTGTGCTCCCACAGGGGGGGCGCCTCTCAGCCAGAAGCCAAGCTCATGGCTGGCAATTGCAGGGGCTATGGCCAGAGCCTCTCCCACTTCTTTGGCAGTGCTTAAGGGAGTGGGCCTAAGCTGTCAGTCGGACATCCCCCGAGGGCTCCCAGACTGTGAGAGGGTGCAGGCTGGGCTGAGGGAACGCCCCCCCCCCCCATGCATGAATTTCTTGCACCGGGTCTTTAGTTATAAAGAAAAGAAGATGGAAATCAGCCAAAAAAGAAAGCATACAGTGCAGAGCCTAGGAACGTATGACTGTGGCCTTTTCAGTTGTCCTGTCTGGGAGTCAAGAGAGCATGTTTCTCCTGTCATTGACAGTGCAAGTGGAGGAAGCTCACCTGAGCCTCAGTGTCCAGAATGCCTATTAGGGCTCCATTGTGTAGACAGGACTGATTGCCCATGTGGCTGATCTCAGTCTCCAGCCTCTCCAAAGGTTGACTAATATCACGTGACCAAAACCTCTACATCAGATCACATTGTCACTATCCAGTGTGGCTACTCTCCACCTTAAACCATACTGTTAGGCTACCCAATGTGACCTTGATGTGATCCAAGGCTTCCAGATCAACAAAGACACCCTATCAGGCATGACCTTCCAAGGGCCTAGAAATCCCTTCCCAGTAGCAAAGGCAACTGTGCCAGTCCAGTGTGCTGAATCCTTCATCTCCCTTCCTGAGCCTGCTCCATTCTCCTGACCAGAAAAGCCTGTGAATCCCCTCTGGGCCATGACACTTCAGGCAGCTGCCTTTCCCATTGTGAGAGCAGCTGGTGTCTGACAAAGAGAGGGTGGGAGCAGAAATGCCTTGGACCCAGCAAAAAAGGGTCTGCTTTCTACTACACCCCTGATCTTTATACAAGAGCCTCCACCCATCCACTCACTTTAGTCTAAGTGCTATACCTGAAATGACCCTCTTCCAGATACACCCAGTCTGAGCCAATCTGAAATATCTTCCTCTGTTTCCTCTACAGTGAGTCAGTGTGCAGGGTCAGTGGGAATGTGGGGTCACACAATAATCAATTAAAAAGCCAAGTTCACCTGTTACTTGCCTAAGTCACTTAAATGACTTTGAATTTGAGTTTGTTGCCTCCTCTGTAAAGCATTACAAGCTTCTTATGAATGAATTTGTACACACAAGTATTTAAGGCAGCGATCCATCAATGATTATTATTGTTATGATGGCTGCAGTGAGGGTTAAATGAGAGAATACACTGTCATTATTATGTAACGATTACTTATTGCACACATTTCTTTTTTTGCCAAGATCTTCATAATTCTCTCTGCCTAGCTCATTATAGATTTAGTAGCTGAACACACACACACACACACACACACACACACACACACACACACACACACACACACCCTCTTCACTCATCTCCAACCATAGCAGCCTTCCCTCTATTCCTCAAGTGCATCAAACGTGGCTCATGTACAGACATTTGCCTTTGTGTATTCTTTGCCTATAACAGTCTTTCCCAAGACAGCTGTGTGCCCAACACTATTTCATCGGGGACGGTGCTCAAGCATCAGCTTCTCAGAGCCCTCCCCTGTGCTCACCACCCAGGAGAGCAGCGCAGCCTCCTTGTCTTCCCCTTGCTTTGTTTTCCTCATGGCACTTACCCTACAGGGAATTAGATTATATGTCTGATTGTTTATTTTCTGTCTCCTTCATCAGAATTTGTTTCACCAGGCCAGGCTCTTTGTTCAGTCCTTAACCTCTGTTCCTAGAACAGTGCTAGGTGCATAGTAGGTGCTCACCTAGTACTTGTTGAATAAGTTAAAGGAGACTTTTTTGCACTGTTTTCTTTTGATTTTAATCTTTTGTTTACATGTACAAGCATAGAGGATGGGGTCCAGGACTTACCTGCTTTCTCCCCTCAGAACACTAAAAGTCTTCGTTTGCATCCATACTCAATGAAGGTACCCAGAATTTAGTTGTATTCATCCTCCCATCAATCTCTTTTCATTGAGACACATAAAATGATGTCTCTCTTGTATCTGGCCTTATGCTTGACTTTTAGGAATTTAAAGATAATTGTAATGTCATTCTGCCTTCAAAGAGCTCACAGTCCAATGAATTGAAATAAAGTGGAGGAAAAGAAAACTGCATTTTCAGTGCAATCTATACAAACACATGAACATAATGCAAAGATAAATAATTTTAAGGAGCAATGCTATCTGTTATTTTCTACATATGTTATTTTTTCCTCTTTAAAAATGCTGGTGGCAACTCACTAAACTGATTTTATGACTCAACAATGAGTTTTATAACTCACAGTTTAAAAAACCCAGCTATAAAATGACTTAGTTTCTTCCCTTCATTGCATAGGAATAATACAATTATTCTTTTACAGACTTTCTGTCTTTACACTATATTAAAGATGATGCTTATGATATTACTACTACAAATAATAATAGTCAGTCACATTTTGCCAATCACCAAATGCTGTTCTGAGTACATATCATGGGTTATCTTGTTAAATCCTCATAATAGGACTTTAGGGTTAGGCCTGTTGTTAACTCCATTAAACAGATGTGGAAAATGGGCCCGAGAGATTACAAACTCATCTTCTCTAAAATAGCACAGCTGGTGAGAGGTAGAGGGCTGGAGTCTGTCTTTAGAGCTGTGTTCTCAACCAGTGTACTGATTCTCGAGCCACTGTGTGCAGACAAGGACCGAAGCTGTCTTTATTCATCATTATCTGCCCAGGGATCTTTCTCCTTGTTGGGGATGTGTCTCTTCACCTCACAGTGTGGTTTAAGAGACATGTCTGACCTCTGTGCCCAATTCCTGGCACAGAACTTCCCAAACACTAGGCATTTCTTGAGCTATAAGAATATTTATGTGGAGGTGGTGACTCAAAGGGGTCCTTAGGTTGCTTCAGGATGGGTGTTGGTCATCAGAGAGATCTGCTTCATTATTAGAGGGTTGGGACTTTCAGCCACCCAACGAATGGGCAAGGAGAGGAGTCTGGAGATTGAATTCAATCATGTAGCTAATAATTTCATCAATCATGCCTTTTTAATGAAACACCAACAAAATCTCTGGACACTGAGCTCCGTGGAACTTCCTGTTGAGGAACATTGATGTGCCAGTAGGAGTCACTCCTTATTTCACCAGAATATTGCATGGAAGTTCTCTCCCATGGGAAGACCCAGACCCAAGACCTTGCCCCCTGCATCTTTTCATTTGGCTCTTCCTGACCTATAGCCTTTATAATAAAACTAAAATCATAAGTAATCACTTTCAGCGAGTTGTGAATCATTTTAGTGAATTTTCAAAACTGAGAGAGTTGTGGGAACCCTAGAATTTATAGCCAGTTAGTCAGATGTCCGTGTGCTGTCGGAAGTGAGTGAGTCTTTTGAAGAACTCAGCCCCTCAGGGACTTGAGGCTAACTCTGGGTGGCTAGTGTCACAAGAGAATTGCATCATACCCATTGGTGTGGAAAAGGAGGATTTTGGAATTTGTAGTTGGCCAGGCAGGAAACATGAGGCTGGTGTCTGGAATGGGGCAGCCTTGTGAGAGACTTTGATCCTACCTGTGTGGTCTGGACTAACTCTGGGGAGTTAGCGTCAGAACTGAGTTGAGTTGTAGGACACCCAGTCGGTGTATGAGAATTGTCAGAAGCTCATGAAAATCCACAGGGATCTATCTTTGTGCTTATCAGCTTCTCACAGCATCAACAAACACAACCAACTGAGAGGCTCATTTTAACTAAAGATCAATGAGACTTTAAACTGTGAACACTGCACCCACCATATGGACATTTACCACAGAAAACCATCACATTTTCTTGTGCATTAGATTAGACATCAGTCTGTCTGTTGAACAAGTTCTTATCTGGGGAAGTGGGTCTTAGCAGGGCCAGAGACCTCAGACTGTGTAAGTGCTGAGGAAAAGGCAGAGATTTTGGATTGGCACACACCCAAGCCAGGGCCTGGATCATCACTGATCAGTCCTTAACTGGGCCTTCCTGAGCCTCAGGGCCCCATCCCGCCCACAACCACATCCACATCTGCTAATGGTTGCACGGGTTTTAATAAACTTCATGTCATTTGTTTCAAGAAATGTGGCCAGCTCAGTATATCATCTATCCCTTTCCAAGAATTCTTGGGTCTGTCCAATACAGGGTAGTTCTAAAGTAGTTTATGGTTGTATCCACTTTCTAATACAATAATTAATAAATAATAAATCAAAATAATAAATCACATAAATCCTATATAATAAAAGGCTAATATGCAAATAGACCAAACAACGGAACAACCAAACAACTGAACAACTGGTTGCTATGATGTGCACTGACCACCAGGGGATGTGCGCAGAACATGGCAGGTGTCAGCCGTGGCAAGATGGTGGAGCAGGTGAGCTGGGGCGCCAGACCAAGGCGGGGTGCCAATCACTGTTATCAGGGCGAGCCTCTGGTGGTTATTGAAAATTCTTTGCTCCTGCGTGCCGCGGTCCCACCCAGTGCTCGCACCCACTGCCAGTGCCTGCCACTTGCTCTCGCTGCGTGCCGTGGTCCTACCTGGTGCTCACACCCACTGCCAGTGCCTGCCACTTGCACCCGCTGGAGCTGCCACTTGCACATGCTGCCAGCCTGGTGCTGGTCCTGTTTGCTCAGCACCATCAGCAGTTGTGAGTGGTGGCTGCTGGCCCTAATCGCCCCTGAGGGTTTTTCCACCTCCTCCTGCTCCTGAGGGGTGATCAGGGCAGCAGCTGCCGCTCGCATCTGCTGATGGTGCCAGCCTTGCTCACACCCCCTGCTGGCGCTGGCCCCAATTGCTCCATGCCATCAGCACGTGGGAGCAGCAGCAGTGGTGGGAGCAGGGCTGCTGGCAGACAAGGGACCAGGGACTGTGGTGGGAGGGGCCAGGTGGGGGCACGGAGGATGGACTGAGACCCGCCCCTATGGCCACGGCAGCCTCGCGGCCCACAGTTCCTTTCAAGGTGCATGAATTCGTGCACTGGGCCCCTAGTAAAAGAATAAACTCTGTGGATATCTGGAACACCCTATTTACCATGGGGTAGGTTTCGGCAGCCACTGTGCTTGGAACAATGTGGGCTGGGTTCCACTGGTTTATCTGGATGGACGTCACTTTTACACTTCCTAAGAAAGATCATCTGATTGGGTTGAGTCGTTCCCATCCTAATTTGGAAGGCCTAGCTGGATAAGCCTCACACCATACTCTGTTCTAGGCCCTGGTTTAGCCCAGAGTATTTTCCATTTCTGGTCCATCTAGTAGCCAGGGAGAAAAACCATGGTGATCTGCTCCTGGGAGGATCTGCATACGCACACACCTCTCAGAAGGAACAGGCACGTGGCACTTCAAGGCTCTGGTGAAAATCCTTTAAACATTTTTTTCATTGATGTTTTTAGAGAGAGAAGAAGAAGGGAGAGAGAGAGAGAGAGAGAGAGAGAGAGAGAGAGAGAGAGAGAGAGATAAATGAGAGAGAGAGAAACATGGATCAGTTGCCTCCCACATGTGCCCCTGGCCAGGGATTGAACCTGCAACCCTGGTACATGCCCTTGACCAGGATTCAAACAAGTGATGCATCAATGCACAGGCCAGGACTCCGGCCAACGGAACCATACCAGCCACAGCAAAAATCATTTTTTAAAATGTCAGATATCTGGAATCTAATGAGAAATGAAAATACATGGATTTGAAAGACATAGATCCCAATGAACATAAAGATTTATTATGATGCAGATCTCAACTCTAGAAACCAGAGCTGTTTATTTTTTCTCTTTATTTTATATCATTTTATTTTTTCCATCACCATTTATCCCTCCTATGCCATCTCTCATCTCCCCTCACACCCCATTGTCCCCCAAATCACCACACTGCTGTCCATGTCCATTACGTTTTTATTTTTTATTTCCTTTTTGTTCAGTTCCTCCACAAACACCTCAACAATCTCCTACCAGAGCTGTCTGCCTGCTCTCTATCTATCAGTCTGTCTCTAATTGCTTGTTAGTCCAATTTATTCATTAAATTTCACATATGAGTGAAATAATATTGTACGTTTCTTTCTCTGACTGGCTTATTTCACTTAGCATAATGTTCTCCAGGTCATCCATGCTGTTGCAAAGAGTAAAATTCTCTTCCTTTTTATGGTCGAGTGGTATTCCATTGGGTAAATGTACCACAGCTTTTTTATCCACTCATCTACAGATGGACACTTGGCTGCTTTCAAATCTTGGTTATTATAAATAATGCTGCAATGAACATAGAAGTACATATATTCTTTTGAATTAGTGTTTTGGGTTTCTTCATGTAAATTCCCAGAAGTGGAATTGTTGCGTCATAAGGCAGTTCCATTTTTAATATTTTGAGGTAACTTCATATTGCTTTCCACAGTGGCTGAACTAATTTGAATTCTCACCAATAATGCACTAGAGTTCCCTTTTCTCCACATCCTAGACAACACTTGATGTTTGTTGATATATTGATGATAGCCACTCTGATAGGTGTGAGGTGATGTTTCATTTTGGTTTTAATTTTCATTTCTATGATAATTAGTGACATTGAGCATCTTTTCATATGTCTATTAGCCATCTGTATATAGTCTTTGGAAAGTGTCTATTCAGGTCCTTTTCCTATTTTTTTAATTGAATTATTCTTTGGTGTTGAATTTTACTTGCATTATTTATAAATTTTGGATATTAACACCTTACCAGATGTATTATTGGTGAATATATTCTCCCATTCAGTGGATTGTCTTTTAATTTTATTGGTGGTTTCCTTTGCAAAAACTTTTTAGTTTGATGTAGTCCCATTTTTGTTTCCCTTGCCCAAGGAGACATATTAGAAAAAATAACACTACAGGAAATGTCTGAGATTTTACTGCTTATGCATGCTTATAGGATTTTTTTGGTTTCAAGTCTAACATTTAAGCCTTTAATCCATTTTGAGTTTATTCTTGCATATGGTGCAAGAAGGTGATCTAGTTTCATTTTTTTTTGGCATGGATATGTCCAATTTTCTAAATCACATAATTGAATAGACTATCTTTAGTCTATTGTAACTTTTGCCTCCTTTGTCAAATACTAATAGAATATAAAGTAATGGGTTTATTTCTGGGCTCTCTATTCTGTTCCATTGAGCAACATTTCTGTTTTTATGCCAGTAACATTGTGTTTTGATTACTATGGCCTTGTAGTATAGTTTGAGATCAGGTAGCATGATTTCTCCAACTTTGTTCTTCTTTATCAAGATTTCTGTTACTATTTGGGGTCTTTTTGGTTCCATATAAAGTTTTGGAATATTTGTCCTAGTTCTGTGAAATATGCCATTAGTATCTTGATAGGAATTGCGATGAGTCTATAGATTGCTTTGGGTAGTATGGGCATTTTAATGATGTTAATTCTATCCATGAACATGGTATATGCTTCCACTTATTTGTATCTTCTTCAATTTCTTTCTTCAGTGTAATATAATTTTCCAAGTACAGGTCTTTTACATCTTTGGTTAAATTTATTCCTAGGTATATTTTGTTCTTTTTGCAGCAATTGTGAATGGGATTGTTTTTCTTTCTGATAATTCATTATTGGGGTATAAAAATGCAACTGATTTCTGAATAGTTATTTTGTATCCTGCTACTTTGCTGAATTCATTTATCAGTTCTAGTAGGATTAAGTCATCAGGATTCTCTACATATAGTATCATGTCATCTGCAAATAATGACAGTTTCACTTCTTCCTTTCCAATTTGGATGCATTTTATTTCTTCTTGATTTCAAGTTTCATAGCACTGTGGTCAGAGAAGATGTTTGATATAATTTCAATCTTCTTAAAATTAATGGGACTTGTTTTGTGTCCTCACATGTGGTCTCTCTTAGGGTACTTGAAAAGAATGTATATTCAGCTGCTTTGGGGTGAAATGCTCTGAAGATATCAATTAAATCCATTTGGTTTAGTGTGTCATATAAGGCTGTCACCTCTTGTTGATTTTCTGTCTGGAAGATCTGTTCACTGATGTCAATGGAGTGTTAAAATCCCCTACTATGACTGTATTACTATCAATCTTTATGTCCGTCAAGATTTGCTTTATATGTTTAGGTGCTCCTATGTTGGGTGCATAAATGTTTACAAGGGTTATATCCTCTTGTTGGGTTGTTTCCTTTATTATTATGCAGTGTCCTTCTTTGTCTCTTACTATAGCCTTGGTTTTAAAGTCTATTTTGTCAGATATAAGTATTGCTACTTCAGCTTTTTTCCCTTTCCATTTGCATGAAACATTTTTTCCCCATCCCTTTACTTTTAGTCTGTGTGTATCTTAAATTCTGAGGTGGGTCTCTTGAGGACAGCACATACATTATTTTCTTATCCATTCAGTTACTTTCTTTCTTTTAACTAGAGCATTTACATTGCAAGTGATTATTCATAGTACATATTTATTCCCATTTTATTTATTTATTTATTTATTTATTTTTAAAAATATATTTTATTGAGTTTTTACAGAGAGGAAGGGAGAGAGATAAAGAGCTAGAAACATCGATGAGAGGGAAACATCAATCAGCTGCCTCCTGCACATTCCCTACTGGAGCAACCAAGGTACATGCCGTTGACCGGAATCGAACCCGGGACCCTTCAGTCTGCAGGCCGACGCTCTATCCATTGAGTCAAACCGGCCACGGCCCCATTTTATTTTTTAACTATGTTCCTCTGTTTCTTTTCTCCTCCTCCTCCTCCTCCTCCTCCTCCTCCTCTTTCTCCTCCTCCTCCTCCTCCTCCTCCTCCTCCTCCTCCTCCTCTTTCTCCTCCTCCTCCTCCTCCTCCTCTTTCTCCTCCTCCTCCTCTTTCTCCTCCTCCTCCTCCTCCTCCTCCTCCTCCTCCTCCTCCTCCTCCTCCTCCTCCTCCTCCTCCTCCTTCTTCTTCTTCTTCTTCTTCTTCTTCTTCTTCTTCTTCTTCTTCTTCTTCTTCTTCTTCTTCTTCCTCTCCAAGCAAGCCATTTAACAATCCTTCTAATGCTGTCTTGCAGGTAACAAACTCCTTTAGCTTTTCCTTGTATAGGAGTTCTTCATATCTCCTTCAATTTTAAATAATAGCTTTGCTGGGTAAAATAGCCTTGGTTGTAGACCCTCGTTTTTCATCACTTTGAATATTTCATGGCAATTCCTTCTTGCCTGAAATGTTTCTATTGATAAATCTGCTGACAACCTTATGGGAGCTCCCTTGTAGGTAACTGACTGCCTTTCTTCTGTGCCTTTTAAGATTTTTATCTTAGTCTTTAACTTTTACCATTTTAATTATGATGTGTCTTGGTTTTTGCCTCTTGGGTAGCTTCATATATTTCCTCTGAGTTAGCCACAGTCATCCACGTGTTCATCCTATATAATAAAAGTTCTAATATGCTAAGTGTCTGACCATTTGTTCGATCGTTTGTTTGACCGTTCAACCAGTCACTATGACATGCACTGACTACCAGGGGGCAGATGCTCTGACTGGTAGGTTAGCTTGCTAGGGTCTGGCTGATGGGGACAGGGAGAGACGGACCGGACATACCCTGGAGCTCTCCCGGGTTCCCTCCCCGGCCTCATTTGTGCAATGGTGAGGTCCCTTGGGCTGGCCTGTGCCCTCTCGCAACCCGGGACCCCTTGGGGGATATCAGAGAGCCAGTTTTGGCCAGATCCCAACAGGCCAGGCCGAGGGACCCCACTGGTGCATGAATCCATGAACTGGGCCTCTAGTTTATTTAATAAACAAACAATGAGTGCTGCATGCACAGAGCTCTTCTAGATGCATGAGTTCACTTAAACATGAGTATTTAAACATGATTGGTTTCTGTTCTTAAATAGAGCACAGTTTGGCTGGGAATATGGACAAGCTAACCAACCCAGTACAATATCATACTTAATTAAATGGAAGAGAGTACATTGTGCTTTGCAAATATAGCAGGAAGAAACTGTTCTCATAAGGGTTGGAAGGATAGTCAAGGAAGACTGCCAGTTTTTCCAGAGAAGCTGTATTGTGTTTGTTCTGAAAGACAATTAGAAATGAACTTTGGGGAGAAGATAGTTAAGATGTTCCAAGTTTGTAAAAGACAACAGGTACCTTTGCATATGCACAGAAATAGGACAGTACACTTGGAGTGTGCAAGGAGATGTTGAGGGGCACTGACAGCATCAGCTATACATCAAGGAGCACAGAGGATGGAAGGGCAGGATCCATGGAGCTGTCTAGGCAGCCATCTAGCAAACAGAGATGTTGAATCCATAGGCATTGAGGCTCTGGACAACTGGTAGGGACCACAGTGGGTCATCAGCAATAGAAAGATCTGGGTTGTAGATCAGCACAGAACCAAGAAGATCCTGCACACCATCCTGAGAGTCCTCCATGGAGCAGGGGCTAAAGGGGGGCATCAGTCATGGGAAGAACTGAAGTGTAGATGAGCACAGGCCCAAGAAGACCATTCATGCCATCCTTAGAGTCCTTCGTAGAGCAGGGGCCATGCGTGGACGGAGCTGGATGACCACAGAGAGATCTGGTGTCTCTCCACCCCAAGCGGTGACACAGGATGCTCCTGACAGCTCTCTCTGCCTCCAGCAGAAAGATGAAAGAGCACAAGCAAAAAAGCTGACCATGCCCCACCTCATCCTACATTTCTGGGGCCATATGTCTAGCCCAAAAGAAGAGAAACTTGTCATTTGATATAATATTAAGGTTTAAACTGTTACTTTACAATTACTAAGAGTGACTGAGACCTGAAAGTTCTGCACAAAATGTCATTGAAGGACAAGAAGAGAGCCTGACAAAGAGTCTGGTTGAAAGCAGTGATTAGAAAAACCAATATGTTACTATGTGCGGACTCAATTGGCTATAGAGCACATAATATGCTTGTTATACAAAATCAACCAAGATTTAAGCCAACAGGAAGGACTTGTTTGAGTGGCTGACCCTAAGGTCCAGAGCCAGATGAAGATGATCAGAGGCAATCATGGGAGGGCATGCCGCCTCGACAGAATGGCTGTAATGTAAAGTCATCTGGCCGTTGGCAGATGAATAACTATCAGGGCAGCTGACCGCATCCAGGTGAGCCTGGAAAGCAGCTCAAAGCAGACGATGCTGGTACTCGGAGTTGTGGGGCAGGCACACTTGCTCTGACAAATGACAGGTACCTTCATGGGTGTGTGTCCTTCCAAATGCAGGCTGGCTGCCTTCTCATGTCCCCATGACCATGGGTACATACAGAGCAGCATGTCTGTTATTTTTCCTCTTATTCTCAATTACTGTAAATTAATTTCTGCAGAATCACCGAGAAGTGGGAAGATTTACAACAGATTAACTTTCATTTAGTTTAATGGAATTGTCTAAATGCATAAATCCAAGCTTGCCTCAGGTTCATGAATTTTTATAGCTCCTACTTGGTCGACAATCCTTTTCCCTTTCTTTCCTTCCCCCTTCCCCCTCCCTCCCCCTACTCTTCTCTACCTGTGGAGTCCTTCTGCATTTTGCACCAGACAGACACCTTTTGAGACAGGAGATGAAAGCTTCCAGAGAGCTGTGTAAAATATATTTATGGGGTGTCACTGAAAATACTCCTGTTTAGACATAAATGAGTATAAATGAAGTATGACAGGCAATTTGCTTCATGGAAGCTGATACTAATGACTTGACATATTCATATCTACTTGCATAATCAGATTTTTTTTTTTTTTTGCTGGTGATATATTCTGGTCTAAAGTGTCTTGCACTAGGAATATCATTCTGCTTGTATCAAGAGGAAAAATCTTCCCAAGTTCCCATATTATTCTCATAGGTGCTTCAGAGGTCATTTCTTTGTAGCTAGTGGGGCCTTACTATGGGAAGCAAGGTGTACAGGGGAGACAAGTTTTCTGTTAATGGGATCAATAAAATCTCTTGGGCTGACTTCTTCTGTTAGACACTAGGGCCTGTGATGGGACAGGACCGAGATGGCCTCACCCCCACAAACTCACAGTCTAGTCTAGTGGGTGCCCTGGGACAGCAAGGCCAGGGTTACTAGTAAGTCTCGATGAACCTACTCAGTTTCCTGTCAAATTCTAAGTTCCTGCAAGATTGTGGTGGAAAGCTCCAGAACAAATCTGGAGTGATGTCGACTATGATGATCACATCCTGGGATAAGGCAGAGGAATATTTGGAGAATTAGAACATTAATCAACCCATTTTACTCTCCTCCATGACTGCACCCTTGGAAGCCATTGCTGAGGCGGGTCTTGTCTAAAGGGGCCTGAGTGAAAAGGGCGAAGAGATTAAGCAAAGAAAAAAGAAAGACTCGTGGACACAGACAAAAATACGGTGATTGCCAGAGGGGGGGGGGTGGTGGTAGGAGGTAGAGGGAGTGTGTCTGTGTGTGTGTGTGATAAATATTAGCAAAAAGTGAATTGGCAATTCATTCTGGAATTCCTAATAATAATACAACTAGAAATCCCCTCCTGATAAATTCTCAAAGGTCATTCATGCTGATTAACCCAAACAATATCAAGTGAATATGTGACAATATGGTTGTCAGTCCACATTTTTATTACGTTTATCTTTTACTTGAAGCAGATTATAGCAGAAACATTACTTGACAATGAGAGATTCAGAAATAGTTCTTTGGTTTTTTTCCTTTTTGAGTATTAAAATATTCTCAACCAGAGCCACAAAGTTTATCTCACTGCTCTACTTGGAATGCATAGAAAGACATAGACTGGAGATAATGAATGTTCTTATCTGTCACTACAAATGGGGTTTGTGTTACAATCTATCTGATTTATTTGGTATATTTGATATTCCTGGCTGGTAGTTACTGTTATTGTTATTATTAGATATGACAGTTCTTTGCTTTATTAAACTTTTATGATATAAAAGGAGTAAAATTTCCTTTTTTAGAAAAATCAATAAAAAGAGGACAATAAAAGTTATCTAGAGATTAAAAATAAGAAAACAAACTTCTCAGGTTATTTTAGGAGGCAAAGGCCAGGATCAGAAGACATAGGACAAAGAGTTTTTTTTTAATCTTTAGTGTTGAAAATATTACATATGTTCCCTTTTCCCCCCGGCATTGACTCCTTCTGGCCCATCCCTCCCCCCACCCCAGGCCTTCAACACACTATTGTCTGTGTCCATGGGTTATGCATATATGCATGCAACTTCTTTGGTTGATTGATTTCACACCCATCGACCCATTCACCCCCTCCTTCTCTTTGAGATTCCATAGTCTGTTCCATGCTTCTATGTCTCTGGATCTAGTTTGTTCATCAGTTTATTTTGTTCACTAGATTCTACATATGAGCGAGATCATGTGATACTTGGCTTTTTCTGACTGGCTTATTTCGCTTGGCATAATACTCTCCAGGTCTCTCCATGCTGTCTCAAAGAGTAAGAGATCCTTTTTTACTGCCACATAGTATTCCATGATGTAAATGTCCCACAGCTCTTTTATCCACTCATATGCTGATGGGCACTTGGGGGCTGTTTCCAGATGTTAGCTATGGTGAATTGCGCAGCTATGAACACAGGGGTGCACACATTCCTTCTGATTGATGATTCTGGTTCCGTAGGATATATTCTTAGAAGTAGGATTACTGGGTCAAAGGGCAGTTTCATATTTAATTTTTTGAGGAAACTCCATACTGTTTTCCATAATGGCTGCACCAGTCTGCATTCCCACCAGCAGTGCACTAGGGTTCCCTTTTCTCCACAACCTCACCAGCACTTGCCATTTGTTGATTTGTTGATGGTAGACATTCTGACAGGTGTGAGGTGATATCTCATTGTCATTTTAATATGCGTTTCTCTGATGATTAGTGACTTTGAGCATTTTTTCATATGTCTCTTAGCTTCTGTATGTCCACTTTGGAGAAGTGTGTATTTAGGTCCTTTGCCCATTTTTTAATTGAGTTGTTTGTTTTCCTTTTGCTAAGTTGTATGAGTTCCCTATATATTGTGGATATTAACCCTTTATCAGATGTATCATTGGCAAATATGTTCTCTCACACAGTGGGTTCCCTTTTCATTTTGGTGATGGTTTCTTTGCTGTGCAACAAAGAGAGTTTGAAACACAATACACACCGTGTGTTCCCTCCACGGAAACGAGGGAAGCTATGAGCAAAGGGTGTTAGGACAGAAACTGATGCAGATGAAATTCTCTGGGAAATTGCCTTTTCCATCCTCAAGGCTATTTTAAGCATTTGAAGAGGAATAGTGGAGCAATTGGTGTGGAGATGACTGATGTGGTTGAGACTGGAGACAGGACCATTCATGAAGTGCCATAGGCTGGATGGCTGTGGAGTTGGGAATGGCTACGATGCAACATGAAGAGCAGTGGGTCTTTGTGTCCCAGAAAGGACCAAAGAAAGAGGAGTCGCGTGTGAGCTGAGGATTGCACTTAGGTGTCTCCATGATGAGAATTCTACTTGATTTGAAATCTCCTTTCCTTCCCCCAATTGCAGGGTGAGGTTCCTCTGTACAGCTCATTCGCTGTTTGACTTGGAACACAGATGCCTTCTAGATGAAAAACTAGTAAGCATGTTTGGGACCGACTTTCTATAATCCCACGGTCGAAATAGATCTTGCAGAAGAAGAATAAAACCCACCTTGTTAGAGTTGCCCCTGAGGACTTCATAGAAATAGGAAAAAAGAATCCCGTGAGCTATTTTCTCCTCAGGAGAGACTCCCCACCCCCACCAAGCTGTTTGGTAACATCCTCGGAGATGGAAGGGCAGAGATTGTCAAAAATAAAATGAGTTCCTGTTCTCTGGGTGAGAATATACCGGGGCATTTCTCTCACTGAGTCCACAGGCTGCTGTGTTCCGGGCAGCCTGTGGGGGCTGATGTACCTGGGCAGCGTGACCCTAGAGCTGGCACACACTGTAGGGCGTGGGGCTTTCATTCGGAGCCTCAGCGGGGCCGCAGGGCACATGCCTGGGCAGGTGCAGGGCAGCCCCGCTTCTTCAGGAGCCTGGTTCTGAGTCTTGACTGCGATAGCAATTGCAGGGTGGGGCAGAGGTTCGAGGGCCTTCGTGGAAGGATGCTGCTCTGAGAACCGAGAACGGGAGGACCAGGCTTCTGTTTTCTGGTCGGGTTTATTTACAACTCCAGCTGTGAGGGCCGGACGTGTTCTCTCCGCCAGCAGGACTTCTCGGGGGCAGGGGGGGTGGCCATGACTGCGAGCTGCAGCCCTCAGGCCAGCCCCAGCTGCTTGGGACCTGATTGTGTGCTCCCACGTCTTTTCTCCTAGTGTGAGCTTCACAGATTTGCTTGTTTTTTTTTTTTTTGGGGGGGGGGGGGCAGGAGGAGATGGTTATTTAGATTTGAGTGTTTTATTTATTAAAAACATGTATTCCTTCCTTGCAATGATTTGTGTTGATGTTTTATTTCCATATTAGATTATAAACTACTAGAGGGCGAGGACGGGGCTCCATCTTTGCTTCTGCTCATAGCATCTGAAAGCATATGCCCAGTGTGGCCGCCGGGCCTGGATCAGAAAACAGATTCCAAGCAGGAGACCTGGGTCTGCCTCCGGTTTTTCCCCTTCAGTGTGACCTTGTGCAACTGGCCTGACCTTGTGCAACTGGCCTGATCTTGTGCAACTGGCCTGACCTTTCTGAATCTCTTTCCTTAAAAAAGTGAGGATACCAAAGAGCTGCAGCGGAATTGGCTGTTAGGATACCAGGCCTGGCTAAAGATGAGTGTTAATGAATGATCAGTCAGACGACTATTCCCACCTACAGCCATGGTGGCCTTGTGGGAGGTCATCAAGTGTCACTAGGAGTAGGTGACACCGTGATGGGAACGGACAGGAAAGAGGATTTGAATCTCTCTCTTCTACCTGAAACAGTCAGAATCACAGAATCTGCACTTGTTCATCACAATATTATGCACCCAGTTCAGTACCGGAAGAAGGCTCCCGTTGAAGAAAAGCTCTCATCGTAACTGCCTGCTCGGGTCCATGGGCTTGTCCTGCTTTCACTTCCTCAGTCTGCAGACCTCGGCTTGCTTTTCACTGGAATCCCACATGTGTGACTAATGCGACACTGCACGTCATAGTGGAATGTGAGCTCCTTGAAGGTGGTGAGTTTTGCCTGATTCATCTACTCCTGTGTCCCAGCACTGAGAACAACGTCTGACTTTTGTGTTCAGTCAATAGTGGACGGGTGCGTGCCCCTGCGGTTCGCAGCTTGGGCCAGGCACTGTGAGGTGGAAGACGAGGAAAGCGTGGCTGTCCACTGTCCTCTCGCAGTTGTGCTGATTCAATACCCGAGGCATCTCCTGGAGATGATGTCAAAACAGCTAGTTTCCTAGGCAGACGGCAAGGCTCCTGAATCTGCTCCCCACACTCTCTTTCTTTAACAACAAAATCCAGTTTGAGGTGAAATGTCCTGAAGGCCTTCAGTAATATACATCACCCTATCAGAGAGGGTCAAAGCAGGACTCCTCGATACTGGAGGCATGTTTCCTTGCTACTTATTGTCAACCATCATCGTCTCCCTCGTCAGTAAAGCGCTGGGGGAAGAAATGCTCCGGCAGGCACCAGGGAACAGGCTCCTCCTTCATCAGAGGAGCCTGTGTGCACAGGAAGAGGCCCGGTGCAGCGATGGTGCGGTGCCGCTTTCCGCGGGTGCGGGTTTGGTGGCACAGGCTTCAGGCGCCTTCTGAGAGGTCAGGAAGCTCACAGCCACTTAGTGATAGTCAGCCGTCACATTTCAGTTCCCTTGAAACCCCGCAACAAGCACGGAATGTGTACTCTCAAAGCGGTTATACGTTCTCTGTTTCACATATAACTGAAACAGTAAATAACAACTGTGAATCTTTCTGGGAAATGTGTTACTGACCTTATTTTACAAAGGGTCCAACTAAGGTCAGGGAGGATAAATACAGTACTTAGAGGAACAGGATTTGTAAAGAAGGGGAACAAGTGGGTAGGGACAATTTTATTTCGCTTGAATATGAGAGCTGTAACAGCATGGAAACAGGTCATAGGGATTGGTCTACCTTTTTTTCTTCATTTCCAAGTTCCGTGCCGTTCTTAAGCGTGTTCTGTTTGGTAAAAATTTTATGTGTCAAATTCCATGAGTTTTTAATTAGTCTTGGACTTAATTTGATCACCCATTTGGGTAATAATATTTTAAAAATTCTCTCATGATTATTCTAGTATTATATAGTTTCCTTTTTAAACATTGACTCATATAAAATTAATTTTGATACAAAGAATGAAGTAGGGATCCATCTTCCATTACTTGCCAGAGGGTTAGCCATCGGTCCAAATATTTATCCACTAATCCATCTTTTTCCCAAATGGTTTGACTGAACATCATATCTGATATGAAATTTTAACTTATCTTTGAACTCTCTTTTCCATTTCATTGATGTCTGTCTTCTGTTCGCATGCCAGTATTAAGCTTATAATTACTATACCTTGCCATAATCATCTTTTTCAAAATCATCTGGATATACTCCTATGTTTATTTTTCCCTATGAACTACTGAACTAGTTTGTCGTCTTCTATCAACTCTCCTTCCTTCCCCAAAATGTTAATCTATACTAATAAAAGAGTAATATGCTAATTAGACCAGGACACCTTCCAGAGAACTTCTGGACAAAGCCGGGGGCTTGGCTAGCCTGCAAACCGCCCCCAAATGGCCCTCAGCCCCTCGCCTAGGCCAGCCATGCCCCCGGCATGGCCAGCCTGCAAACAGCCCTTGGCCCCTTGCCCCCAGCATGGACCCTCACCCTAAGGGTCTGTGGCCAGCCTGCAAACAGCCCTCAGCCCTAACTGGTTTGGCTCAGTGGATAGAGTGTCGGCCTGCGGACTGAAAGGTCCCAGGTTCGATTCTGGTCAAGGGCATGTACCTTGGTTGTGGGCACATCCCCAGTAGGAGGTGTGTAGGAGGCAGCTGATCAATGTTTCTCTCTCATCGATGTTTCTAACTCTCTATCCCTCTCCCTTCCTTTCTGCAAAAAATCAATAAAATATATTTAAAAAATAAAAACAAAATAAATGGCCTTCAGCCCTTCACCCAGGCCGGCCATGCCCCCCAGCGGGAACCCCCACCCCAATTGGGGGAGTGGCTGGCCTGCAAACCACCCCAAGTCCCTCACCCAGGCGGGCCCCACCCCCTAAGGGGCCCCCCACCCTGATCCAGGACCCCCTTCAGGGCAGACCAGCCGGCCCCCATCCGTGCACCAGGACTCTATACTAATAAAAGGGTAATATGCTAATTAGACCGGGACACCTTCTGGGAGACCTTCCAGATGTCCTTCTGGATAAAGCCATGGTGACAGGGCTGAGGCAGAGGCGGTTAGGGGCAATCAGGCCAGGAGGGGCGGGCAGTTGGGGGTGATCAGGCCAGCGGTGGGGGGGAGTTGGGGGCAAGCAGGCCTGCAGGGGGGCCAGTTGGGGGTGAGTAGGCCGGCAGGGGGAGGCAATTGGGGGTGAACAGGCTGGCAGTGGGGGGCAGTTGGGGGTGATCAGGCCAGCAAGGATGAGCAGTTGGGGGCAAGCAGGCTGGCAGGCAGAGTGGTTAGGGGTGATTAGGCAGGCAGGCAGGTGAGTGGTTAGGAGCCAGTGGTCCTGGATGTCCGACTGCCGGTTTAAGCCCATCAGACATCCCCCGAGGGGGCCCCGATTAGAGAGGGTGCAGGTAAGGCTGAGGGACACCCCCCCCTCACAAATTTCATGCATCGGGCCACTAGTATCATATAAAAATACATTTACAGATTTATAGATAGGGTTTTGACAGCTTTACAGATGCATACAGATTTATTTATAGATTTTTAGAGTCTTGATAGCCTGTTAGTATTAATTTTTTTCTCTTCAAAAATAGCCTTTCTATTCATTGAAAGAACTTAAAAAGTTCTCACTACATTTAAAATTTTATTCTCTGTTGTTATTACAACTATAGTCTTTTTCTCACTTCATTTTCTAATTGGTTGATCTTTTTATAGTGGGGAGCTATTGGATTTTATATGTTGATTTTGTAATTAACCACTTTATTGTTTTTTTTTTGTTATTTTTATTTCTTAATTGTCTTTAGCTAACTCTCTTGGGCTTTCTAGATACACTCTATTATTTTTGGAAAGTGGCAATAAGTTTGAATTCTTTCCAATTTTATGCCTCATACTTCTTTCTCTTGCCTACTTGTCCTGGCTAGGACCGCCAGAATGATGATAAAAATAGTGGGGAGAATGGTCAACATTGTTTTTCTCCTTATTTTTATAGGAATGCTTTTAGTATTTCTAATCAAGTATAATGCTGGCTTTTGACATAGTCTCTTGGTACTTATAATAAAGTACTCTTTATAGACCTTTATTTTCACTTTAAAATAAGAAATGCATATTGCATTTTATTGACTATTATTTGTCCAACAGCTACAGAAATATATATACTTTTTCCACTGTTTTGATAAATATGGAGCAAGGCATTTGATGGCTATACATTCTTACGTTCACGTCCTGCAGGATTTCTTGTTAATACACTGTTTAAGACATTTACAATGACATTATTAGTGATTTTTTTCTAAGTCATATCATTTTATGTCATTGTGCTTTTTTGCATCATTTTTTAAAATACCCATAGTATGATGGTTTTGTAAGTATAATTTGGGAAGTTTTGATCTCTATATTTTGGAAAAATTGAAAGCACATGTGTTATCTGTTAGCTTTAGCATGGTTAGAATTCATCTGAAACCTGTGATATCTGGGGTCAATTTCACATTCCTTTAAACACTGTATTTCTTATAAATGTATGCTTAAATCTAGAGGTTTATTAAATGTATATTTAATTTTGTTTTTACAAGATTACTTTATAAGAGTTGCAGTGTACTTCCATTAGGAATGTCTAATTTTCTCTTTTTACGATAATTGATAACCATTGTGTAGATTCATTAATTAATTGGTAGTTTTAATTATTGATGTTCCTATTCTATTATTTCTTCTTTGTTTATTTGATGGAATATTTTCATAAATAGTAAACTTCTCTTATCATTTTTGATTATTTTGAGGTATAGTTCATATAGTAAAGGCAGGATAAGTGTTTAATTCTTGGTGTTTTTTCCCCCCACTAATTCTTAAAATAATGAGTTATTCCTTAGAAATCACAGTTATATTACATTTTTTGTTGTTGTTACCTTTGTATCTTTATAAACTCCTGGATTTAGACTTATTTGAAATGCTCCAATCCATTGTGATTATTAATCTAATTAGCACATTTTCTCATTTCTGGACAATATAAGCTTATTAAACTTGGTTCATGAATTTTTTTTGACATGAACTTGTAATATTTGATCTTTTTTCTCTTCCTGATAAGAAAAACATTATAGCTTCATTTTGTACATTTTCTTTTGCTTCAGGAATGGAGTAATTTTTCCAAGGATTCCTGGTGTTTCTTAGTAGAAAATTATTTAGAAAAAGTACCCTGGGCATAAGGAATGTTTACTCATAGTGGATCAATTATTGTGTTTAGGACTTTTCTTCATATAAAGTAAAGTAATTTTTAAAAATATGGTTTTCTATGTTGCTACTGATACTTTAAGCTCTAACTATTGATCATCACAATTATTGATTTTCCTTATTTTATAACACACAAAACAATTTCATAATGACAATATTAACACTACTACCAATGAGGTTTAAGACTGTGTGTTGCAATCGTTTCTGCCCTTAGAGAATATCCCACTGGGTATAAACATTCAAAAATTACTGTTTACAAGCCGTTAAGAATAGTGTCTTTCTGCCTGCTATACAACCAGACAAATAGTCTGTTTGGGTCATTTGTTTAATTATTTTTCATTTTCAAGGATGGCTTTTAAACTTAATTTTATTGTAATTATGTTTTTTTTTTTCAGAACAAATTCAGATGTATAGAGCTAAGTGTATACAAAGAACAGTTATTCTTCTACCATATTCCCTCTGATAGTAGTCACATTTTTAAAAAAAATTTGCTCAGTGGTTGGTTGAGCATTGACTAATGAACCAGGAGGTCACAGTTCGATTCCCAGTCAGGGCACATGCCTTGGTTGCAGGGTCCATCCCCAGTGGGCATTCAGGAGGCAGATAATGGATTATTTTCTCTAATCATTGATATTTCTATCTTTCTCTCCTATTCCCCTCCTCTCTCTGAAATCAATAATAAAAAAAAAGTTTTGTCCTTACATATTTCATTACAAGAAAATATGTATCTTTTGGGGGTTATCTTTTAGTATTAGAAAACTTTGCACTTAAAAAAAGTCTTTATTATTGAAAGTATTACATATGCCCCCCTCTTCCCCATTGACCCCTTCTAGTCTGCCCCTGCCCCCTGCCCCCTCCCCAGGTCTTCACCACACTACTGTCTGTGTCCATGGGTAAAGCATGTACACATACAAATTGTTTGGTTGATCTCTTCCACCCACCCACCCTTCCCTGCTTTCCCTGAGATTCCACAGTCTTTTCCAGGCTTCTATGTCTCTGAATGTGTTTTGTTCGTTAGATTCCACATATGAGTGAGATCATGTGATACACTTTTTTTCTAATGGGTGTCTTGATAGATATATAATTTTAAAAATACCTTTAGACCCTCTTTTATTTTAGCTATTGTCTATTGTTTCATACTAAGAACAGTAATGGAATTAGATTGAAATGTCTCTTTTCTTGTTCCTGTTTTTCCTTCCAGTGTCTGATTTGATGTAATTATTCCCAATCAATTCCTGAAAGGCAATAAGTAAGCTTATTTATACTTTTCTCCTGTTTTTACAACAGTTTTATTGAGATATAGATTATACAACATACAGTTCACCAATTTATACAGTGGATTCTAGTACGTGCAGAGTTGTCCAACCATCACCAGTCTAGTTTTAGAATATATATATCGCCTACAAAAATACTTTATACCCATTTTCAGTAATTACCTATCCTCCCATTTTTGTTTATATACATTTATCTACTGAGACCTTTTCATATGAAAGGAATCATATGTCTGTTGCCAGAGGAGAGGGGTATAGGGATGAGTGAAAAGGTAAAGGGAAATATAATTAGTAACATTGTGATAAGTTTACATGGTAACAAATGGTTACTTAACTTAGTGTGGTGATTAAATTGTGAAATTGAATCAACTGTGTATACCTGCAACTAATATAATATTGGATGCCAACTATATTTTAATAAAAATACAAAATAAAGATAAAAGAAACCATAAGATACATGACCTTTTAGGGTTGGTTTCTTTCATTGAGCACAATGTTTTTAAGATTCATCTGTGTGTTGTACTTCATTTTTACTGTTGAATGTTTCATTGTGTAGATATAACACTTTTTGTTTATATATTAACTAGAGGCCCAGTGCACGAATTCATGCACCGGTGGGGTCCCTCAGCCTGGCCAGCGATTGGGGCCAATCAGGGCTGTCTCCCCCAGTCCCAATAGGGTGATGGAGGCTGGCTGGCCAGGGAGGGGCCGCGGGAGGGCTCCAGGGTGTGCCCTCTCGCCCAGTCCCAATCAGCTGGACCCCAGCAGCAAGCTAACCTACTAGTCGAAGCGTCTGCCCCCTGGTGGCAAGTGTGTGTCATAGCAACTGGTGAAGCCATCAACCGAATGGTCAACCTATTGGTCAGCCACTTAGCATATTGCACTTTTATTATATAGGATAGTTGATGGACATTTGGCTTTGTGCTAGGATAAAAATGGCCTTCTTAAAGATATACACTTCCAAATTTCTAGAACTTGTGTTACTTTATATGGGAGAAAAGAGGATCTTTGCACATATGATTAAGGATCTTGATATGAGGTTATCCTGGATTATTCAGGTGGGCTGCAAATGTGAGCACATGTATCCTTATAAAGAGAGGGAGAGGGAGAATTCACACACACACAGAGGAGAAGGAACATAAAGATGGAGCAGAAAGAGACTTGAAGATGCTGGTCTTGAATACTGACCTGCTGTGGCCAGAGATGAAAGGATGCTGGCAGCCACCAGAAGTTGGAAGAGCCAAGAAACACATTCTCTCCTAGGGAATGCAGCCCTGCTCACACCTTGATTGCAGCTCAGTGACACTGAATTCATACTTTGGGAATCCAGAACTGTGGGAAAATGAATTTCTGTTGTTTCAAGGCACCAAATCTATAGTAATTTGTTACAGCAGCCACAAAAATCTGCTATCTGGTTGTTTCCACTTTTGAGGTATTATAAATAGTGCTGCTATGAACATTCCTGAATAAGTTTCTGTTTCAACATTTTTCATTTCTCTCATATAAAAATTTTTGTGTCATAATATATTTTCATTTTGCTTTGCATATACCTGGGAGTGACTTGCTGGTCATGTAGTAACTCTATTTTGAACATTTGGAAGAATTGCAATCTTTTCCCAATGTATCTTCACAATTTTACATTTCAACCAACAATGTCTGACTTTCCCAATTTCTTCAAATTCACACCAATGTATGTATGTATGTATGTATTTATTTACTTATTTATGTATTTATTTATTTACTAGGGGCCAGGTGCACGAAATTCATGCATGGGTGGGGTCCATAGGCCTGGCCAGTGATAAGGGCCGATCAGGTTCCCCTCCTCCCTGCCTCCCCGCCTCCCTGCCTCCTCATCTCCTCCTTCCCTCGCTCCCTCAGTGCCCCGCCATAGCAGCTGGTTGCTCACCATGTTCCATGACGCCCCTGGTGGTCAGCGCACATCATAGTGAGCGATCAAACTCCCGACGGGACAATTTGCTATATTCCTAGAAGTGGAATCACTGGGTCAAATGGCAGTTCAATATTTAATTTTTTTGAGGAAATTCCATACCATAATGGATGCACCAGTCTGCATTTCCACCAGCAGTGTAATAGGGTTCCATTTTCTCCACACTCTCGACAGTCTTTTATCCATTTTGAGTTTATTGTTGTGTATGGTGTAAGTTGGTGGTCTAGTTTCATTTTTTTGCATGTATTTGTCAAATTTTCCAACCTCATTTATTGAAGAGACACTTTTGACTCCATTGTATGCTCTTGTCTCCTTTGTCCAATGTTTCCTGAGTGTAATGACTTAGATTGATTTCTGGGGTTTCTGTTCTGTTCCTTTCATCTATATGTCTGTTCTTGTGCCAGTACCAGGCTGTTTTGATTAGGTGGCTTTGTAGTATATCTTGAAATCTGGTATTGTGATTCCTTCAACTAACTTTGATTTTCTTTCTCAAGATTACTGCAGTTGCCTAACCGGTTTGGCTCAGTGGATAGAACATCGGCCTGCGGACTGAAGGGTCCCGGGTTCGATTCTGGTCAAGGGCATGTACCTTGGTTGTGGGCACATCCCCAGTAGGGGGCATGCAGGAGGCAGCTGATTGATCTCTCTCATCGATGTTTCTAACTCTCTATCCCTCTCCCTTCTTCTCTGTAAAAAATCAATAAAATATATATTAAAAAAATGTAAATACTAAAAAAAAAAGATTACTGCAGCTATTCGAGGTCTTTTTTGGTTTTATATAAATTTTTGGAATATTTGTTCTATATCTGTGAAATATGCTGTTGGTATTTTAATAAGGAATGCATTGAGTCTGTAGATTGCTTTGGGTATTATGGAGATTTTAATGATGTTGATTCTACCAATCCATGAACATGGTATATCATTCCACTTGTTTATATCTTCTTGTATACCTTTTTTCAATGTCTTGTATTTTCTTTTTAATTACAGGTCTACTCCTAAGTATTTTAAATTATTTTGTTTCAGTGGTAAATGGAATTGGTTGTTTAGTTTCTCTTTTTGAAAATTCATTATTGGTGTATAAAAAAACCCTTCAATTTTTGAGTGTTGATTTTTATCCTGCTACATTACCAAATTCATTTATTGAATCTAGTAGTTTTTTAATGGAGTTTTTAGGGTTTTCTAAGTACAGTATCATGTCATCTGCAAATAATGAGAGTTTTACTTCATCCTTTTCAATTTGGATGCCTTTTATTTTTTTTCTTCTTGTCTAATCACTATGGCTAGGACTTCCAGTACTATGTTGAATAAGGGTGGTGAAAGTGGACATCTCTGTCTTGTTCCTGTTTTTAGGGGAACTGGTTTTAGTTTTTGCCCATTGACTATGATGTTGGCTGTAGGTTTGTCATCTATGGCCTTTATTATGTTGAGATATGCCCCCTCTATTCCTACTTTGCTGAGAGTTTTTATCAAAAATGAATGTTGGGTTTTATCAAATGTTTTCTTGGCATCTATTAATATGATCATGCAATATTTATCTTTCAATTTATTTATGTGATGTATTACATTTATTGATTTGTGAATATTGTACCAGCCTTGCATCCCTGAAATAAATCCCACTTGGTCACAGTGTATGATCTTTTTAATATATTTCAGGATTTGATTTGCTAATATTTTGTTGAGGATTTTAGATCTACATTCATCAGAAATATCGGCCTATACTTCTCTTTCTTTGTAGTGTCTTTATCTGGTTTTGGAATTAGGATACTGATGGCCTCATAAAAAGAGCTTGGAACTGTTCCTTCCTCTTGGATTTTTTGGAGTAGTTTTAGAAGTAAAGGTGTTAAGTCTTCTTTGAATGTTTGGTAAAACTCCCCTGTGAAGCCATCAAGACCTGGGATTTTGTTTCCTGGGAGTTTTGATTTCATCAGTTGTTATTGGCCTATATAGGTTTTCTGATTCTTCCTGATTCAGTTTTGGGAGATTGCATTTTTCTTGTACTTTGTTCACTTCACCCACATTGTCCAGCTTGTTAGCATATAGCTGTTCATAGTATTTTCTTACAATCCTTTGTATTTCTGTGGTTACTTCTCTGCTTTCTTTTCTGATTGTATTTATTTGGGACCGCTCTCTTTGTTTCTTGATGAATCTCACTAATGGTTCATCAATCTTGTTTATCTTTTCAAAGAACCAGCTCTTGGTTTCATTGATTTTTTTTTTTAGTCTCTATGTCATTTATTACTGCTTTAATCTCTCCCTTAAAGTCCCCTAGAAGTTTTTTTAAATATTTTGTGCTCCTATATTGGGTCCATATATTTTTACCAGGGTTATATCCTCTTGTTGGATCTATCTGTTTAGTATTTATGTAGCAACCTTTTGTTGTCTCTTGTGATGGCCTTCATTTTGAAGTTAATTTTTTTGGATATTCCTACTCCAGTGTTTTTCCCTTTTCCATTTGCATGGAAAAGTTTTTTCCACCCCTTCACTCTCATCCTGTGTGTGTCTTATGATCTGAGGTGGGTTTTTTGTAGACAACATATAGTTGGGTCATGTAATTGTACCCAAAAGCTACCCTATGTATTTTGATTGAAGCATTTAATACATTTACCTTTAAGGTTGTCATTAATAGGTACTTATTTATTGCCATTTTAATTCTGTATGCCCAGGTTTCTCTCTCTGTTTCTTCTTGCCAATACAGCATTCCCTTTAGCATTTGTTGTAATGCTGGCTTAGTGGTGATGTATTCCTTTAGCCTTTTTTTTTTTTTTTTTGTCTGGGATGCTCTTTATTTGACTGTCTATTTTGAATGATAACTTTGCTGGATATAGTAATCTTGGTTTCAGATCCTTGCTTTCCATTACCTTGAGTACTTCATGCCATTCCCTCTGGCCTGTAGATTTTCTGATGAGAAATCAGGTGTCAGACTTATGGGAGCTCCTTCGTAGGTAACAGTTTGCTTTCCTCTTACTGCCTTTAAGATTCTCTCTTTGTCTTTATTTTTGGCATTTTAATTATGATGTGTTTGCGCATGGGCCTGTTTGATTTCTTCTTGCTTGGGACTCTCTGTGCCTCCTGAACTTGTGTGACTCTTTCCTTCACCAGGTTAGGGAATTTGTCAGCCATTATTTCTTCAAACATGTGTTCTATTCCTTCCTTTCTGCCTCTTCTGGCACATCTGATATTTGAATATTGTTATGTTTTATGTTGTCCCACAGCTTCCTTAAGCTGTCCTCCTATTTTTTAATTTTTTGTTTTGTTTTGTTTTTTTGTTCTCTGATTGAGTGATTTTTTTCAACCCGGTCTTCTAATTTAGTAATTTGATCCTCAGCCTCCCATAATCTGCAGTATATTTCTTCCAATGTGTTCTTTATTTGTGCTATGTCATTCTTTATTTCTGTTTTTATGGTTACTATATCATTTATCATGCTGTTGAGCATCTTTACCATCATTTTTTTGAATCAATGTCTAATCTATTTTTTTTTTATCTCCATATCATTTTTCTTTTCTTCTGAAGAATTCTCTTGTTCTTTCATTTGGGAGTTTCTTTGTCTCCTCATTTTGGCTGCCTGTTTGGTTTGTGACTATGTATTAGATCTGCTATGACTCTCAATCTCTAGTGCAGGACAGTGTCAAATGCTATTTCTGACTGATTTGATCAGGCAAAGACTCAAAGCCTCCAGTGACCACCTCTACTGATAGGAAACTGTCTTGAATTGCCCTCAGACTATCATCCATAGGTGTGGGTGAGAGTTTTTCAAACAGGGTCAGGCAATTTCTGCCTTGAGGCTAATTATTATTCTCAGTCTCTTAATGGTCCTCAGAAGCTCCACACTGTGGGTCAAGTTGTTTTCCAATGAGGTGGGTTAGCTGTCTGCCCCCCAAGCAAAGCCGCCTGTATAGCAAATGTCTGCATGAGAAATATGACCTCCGTAGCATGAGGGAATGACTCAGCACAATAAACTGGGGTGTTTGCCTTCTGAACTCTAATCCCAGAGACCCCTTCTTGGCTTCTGCTCACACAGCTCTAGTCCACTTTGCCCTCCCTCTGCTGGGGCACAAGGTGTCTCCACAGGGATTTTTGTGCATTGGCCCTTTAAGAGAGTGCCTACATATCCAGCGGTCTCTCCCTGGCAGACAACAATCCTGCTGTTTTTCACAGCCAGATGTTATGTGGGCACCTTTCTTAGTTCTGGTGCTTTCTGCTGCTGCTGGTGGTGGGGGGGGGGGCAGCTTGGGGATTAGATCCCAGAGTTCTCGGTGGTAACCCCCCACAGCTGAGATACCTCTGAGAACTCAGTTGCTGTCTGTGGGCGCCCAGCCAGCCATTTCATGCCTCCGCCGCTCTATGCGGTCTCCACTTTCTGTCCTCAGTTATCAGGATTCTCTCCAGTGGTTCTTCTGTTGGTTATTCAGGAAGTTTATCTGTATTTTTGTTGTAATTCCAGTTTGGTCCTGGGAGTGTGTCGATGTAGCTCCCACTTACTCCATCGCCATTTTTAATCTCCCACGTTTCATTTCTGACTGGTTCTTTTTTATGTTTTCTGTAACAATTTTTATATTCCCTTTTCTTTGCTAAAGTTCTCACTGAGTTCATATACTCCTCCTTAAGTTCATTGAACATCCTTACAACCAGTGTTTTGAAATATGAATCTGATAGATTGCTTGCCTCCATTTGATGTAGTTCTTTTTCTGGATTCCTGTTCTCTTCTTTCATTTGGGACATGCTTCTTGTCTCTTTATTTTGGCTGCCTCCTGTGCTTGTTTTTATGTATTGAGTGGATCTGTTGTGTTTCGCTGTCTTGGTAGAGTGGTTTTATGTAGTAAGTGTTTTGTGGAACCTAGTGCTCCAGTCGTCCTGGTCTGCGTTGGGTGCTCCAGGTGTTATGGTTACTCTATCTTGTGTGGGTGTGTGTGTCCTCTTGTAGTTGAGCCTTGATTGCTTTGACACATCAATGGGAGAGGTTGAGCCCCAGGAGTTTGGCTGTGAAGAATGGCTGTGACTAAGTGTAGGAGCTTTTGTGCAGGGCTGAACTCATGGTGATGGATTCACTTTGGTGGGGTTCTGGAACCTGCTGGGTCTGCCCTTTGAATTTGTCATTTGTGGTGGTGGTTGGCTAGGTCTTCAGGATTATCTAAAACTGGCTACCATGTGTTCTCGTTCTAGGGCCTCTTGAAAGGGGCTCTGGTGCAGGCCAAGTCAGACACTGCCTGTGCCTGGCCTGAGGCCACCTGGTATGAGCTACAAGTATCAGCAGATTGTTGCCATTTATGCTGGGCTTGAAGGCACCTGAGAGGCTAATCTATGAACTGAGACTGGTTTCTGATAATACTGGGCAGGGAGCCTCTGAACAAAAGGTACAGGCACCCTGAGGCCATTCACTGCTTGTTTGGGGTTTGTGTACCTTTTAGAGATTTTAAGGAATTCCACAGCATGAGCCAGACAAGCCCTTTGTATGAAGCAGCTGGATCAGCCCCCAAATTGGGTGGGTGGGGTCTCAGGGCATCACCAAGGCAGAGCGAATGGTGTGAGCCAGGTTAATGGAGACTTGGAATTGGGCCTGCCTGTGCCTGCAGGGTGGGTAGGGGGAAGGTTCGACAAAGGAGAAATGGCACCCACCTACCTCCTCTGTGGGGTGTGGGCTCAAAAAAGGAGCAATGGTGCCTTCCTAGGCAGACTTCCCCTCCACCCTTCACTCAAACAAGACAGTTTAGTTCTTTCCCATATGTCCCTCCTGTTTTTTGAGCTGCTGCCCCAGTGCTGGAGTGCAGAGCTAGTGAGTCAATCAGTGAGTCAATCCGTTTGTGGGCCCTTTAAAACAAATTCCAGGAACTCCCGCAGCCCTTGGTGTCACCTGTATGGAATCCCAGCTGATTTTCACAGCAAGAAGTTATGGGAATGTCTCTTCCCAGCATTGGAGCTCATGGCTGGGACCCCCTACTCTTCAGGGGGGAGGGCACTCTGCAGTGAAAATCTCTCTTTCATTTATTAGCCCCTTATTGTGGGATGGGCTGCCTGTTCCATCTCGCCACCCTTCTGCTAATCTTGAGGTGGCTTTTTTTGGGGTATATTCTTAGTTATAAGTGCTAGTTTTTAGGTGCTTCTTAATGAGGGTTGTTCTGTAGTTTATTTGTAATTTTAATGTGGCTGTGAGGGGAAGTAAACACATTGTTTACCTACCCCACTATCTTGACTGGAAGTAAATTTTCTTTTCATTTTGATGAAATCCAATTTATCTATTTATTTTTGAAGCTTATACATTTGTGACTCATGTAAGAAAACATTGCCTAACCCAATTTCATGACAATCCTATACTATCTTCAGAGTTTTTTAAAATTTTAGCTTTTACATTTAGGTCTATGGTCCATTTAAAATCATTACTTGTGTGTAAAATGTGTGAAAGGAGTCTACTTCACTCTTTTGTATGTGGGTGTCCAATTGTTTCACCACATTTGTTGGAAAAATTACATTTTTTTTCACATTAAACAGTCCTGGTATTTGTGTAAAAAATTGAGTATTAATCAGAAGGTTTGTTTTTGAGTCTCAATTCTATTAAATTGCTCTATATATTTATCCTTATGCAAGTACCACAATGTCTTGATTACTGTAGCTTTGAAATCAAGAAGTGTGAGTCCTGCAGACTTGTTATTTCCCCCCCAAGATTGGCTATTCTGGGTCTCTTGAGTTTCCATATAAATTTTAGAAACAGTTTGCTGCCAGTTTCTGCAAAACACCTAGCTGGTATTTTGATAGAAATTGCATTGAGTCTGTAGATATATTTGGGGAATATTGCCATCTTAATATTATTGCCTTTTGAACCGTGAACATGAGATGCTTTTCTCTATACTTAAGCCTTTTAAATTTCTTTCAACAATGTTTTGTTATATTCAATATACATGTCTGCACTTACTTTGAAAAAATTGTTCCTAGGTATTTTATTCTTTTAGGTGCTATTCCAAATTAAATTGTTTCATGCATTTCACTTTTGGAATTTTTACTGCTAACATATAGAAGTAAAATTGCTTCTTATATATTAATCTAATATTCCTTAAACCTGCTGAATTTTTTTAAAAATATATATTTTATTGATTTTTTACAGAGAGGAAGGGAGAGGGATAGAGAGTTAGAAGCATCGATGAGACAGAAACATCGATCAGCTGCCTCCTGCACACCTCCTACTGGGGATGTGCCCGCAACCCAGGTACATGCCCCTGACCGGAATCGAACCTGGGACCTTTCAGTCTGCAGGCCGACGCTCTATCCACTGAGCCAAACGGGTCATGGCTGAATTTTTTATTAGTTCCAATAGTGTTTCAGTGACCATGTTAGGATTTTCTATGTATATAATCATGACACCTCTAAAGAACAATAGTTTTACTTCTCCTTTTCCAATTTGGATTAAAACATTTTCTTTTTCTTGCCTAGTTGTTTGGGCTAAGTCATTCAGTGCAATGTTGGATAGAAGTGGCAACAGTGGATTTTCTTCTCTTTCTCCTGATCTTAGTGGGAAAATATTCAATATTGTTCCATTAAATGATGTTAGCTGTGAATTTCACTAGATGCTCTTTATCAGGTTGAGGAAGTTTACTCCTATTCCTACTTTCTTGCATGTTTTCATCATTAACATGTTTTGAATTAGCCCTAGCTGGTTTGGCTCAGTGGATAGAGTGTTGGACTGTGGACTGAAGGGTCCCAGGTTCAATTCCAGTCAAGGGCACATGCCTGGGTTGTGGGCTTGATCCCCAGTCGGGGGCATGCAGGAGGCATCGGGTCAATGATTCTCTCTCATCATTGATGTTTCTATCTCTCTCTCCCTGTACCTTCCTCTCTGAAATCAATAAAAATATATTTAAAAAATGTTTTGAATTATGTCAAGCTCCTTTTTATAACTATTGAGATGATCATGATGTTTTTTGTCTTTTATTTTATTAATAACATTTATTATATTGGTTCATTTTTGAATGGTAATAAATTCCACATAATCATTATGTGAAATTATTTTTTTGTGTTGCTGGATTCAGTTTTTTATTATTTTAAAAATATTTTTATATCTATATTCAAAAATATTAGTCTGTAGTTTTCTTTTCTTGTACTTTTGCTGTCTGGCTTTAGTGTTAGAATAATACTGACCTCATAGAATAAGTTGAGAAATATTCTCTGGTCTATATTAGTATTGACTCTTTAAATGTCAGTAGAATTCGTAAATTAAACCACCTGGGCCTGTGCTTTTTCTTTATGAAGTTTTAAATTTTCTAATCCAATTTCTCTACTTGTCATAGGTGTATTCATATTTTTAAATTTCTGTGTCAGTTTAATTAATTAATTTGTTTCTTTCTAGTAATTGTCCATGTTATTTATGTTAACTCACTTGTTGGCATACAGTGGTCATGGTATTTCCTTATAATTATTTTTCAGTTCTGTAAAGTTGGTACTGATGTCCCCCATTTTTTAAAAAATATATTTTATTGGTTTTTTATAGAGAGGAAGGGAGAAGGATAGAGAGTAAGAAACATCGATGAGAGAGAAACATTGATCAGCTGCCTCTTGCACACTCCCTACTGCAGTGTCTGCACCAGTCTGCACTCCCACCAGCAGTGCCCTAGGGTTCACTTTTCTCTACATCCTCACCAGCACTTGTCATTTGTTGATTTGCTGATGGTAGACATTCTGACAGGTGTGAGGTGATAACTCATTGTCATTGTAATTTGCATCTCTCTGGTGATGCATCTCTCTGGTGATCTGTGACTTTGAGCATTTTTTCATGTCTCTTGGCCATCTGTATGCCTGCTTTGGAGAAATGTGTATTTAGGTACTTTGCCCATTTTTAAATTGGATTGTTAGTTTTCCTTTTGTTAAGTTGTATGAGTTCCTTGAAAGGTTTGGCTATTAAGCATTTATTAGATGTATCATTGCCAAATATGTTCTTCTATGCAGCGGGCTCCCTTTTCATCTTGTCGAAGATTTCTTTTGCTGTTCAGAGCTTTTTATTTTGATGTAGTCCCATTTGTTTATTTTCTCCTTAGTTTCCTTTGCCCTAGAAGATGTATCCACAAACATATTTCTATGAGAGTTGTCTGAGATTTTGCTGCCTATGGTTTCTTCTAGGATTTTTATGGTTTCAGGACTTATATTTAAGTCTTTTTGTTTTGTTTTGTTTTGTGATTTTATTCCTTGATTCCAGTTTCTTGTGTTTAAGTAGCTTTTAGTGTAACATTTTAATTCCTTTAATGTTTCTTTCACTATTTTTTGAATTATGTTATTATTGGGATTACAATTAGTATCTTAAGTTGAAACAATCTTCTTTAGATTATGATTACCTTAATTTCAATAATATACATAAACTTTCCTTCAATATGTATTTTTTTCCAACTCATTTTTATATTATTATTGACTGATTTTAATATTTTAGACTTTTCAACACTTTTATAATTATTGCATTTTATTGTTGTCTTTTGACTCATATATAGGAAGAAAAGCTACAGACAAAAATACAATTATTTCATATTTCACAATATCTATCTAGTTACCTTTAAAATCCCCTTTATTTATGGGTGTGTGTGAGTGTGTATGTGAATTCAAGTTATCATCTAGTGTCTCTTCATTTAACCCTAAAAGATGCCTGTTAGTATATATATAGGACTGGTTTACTAGTGCCATTTTCTCAGTTTTTGTTTACCTGGAATGTCTTAACTTCATCTTCATTTTTGAAGGTTCATTTTTTTAATTGTTGATACTATTATTGATGTCCTCCATTTCCGCCCTGCCCCCACTTTGCCCTGCCACCCAGCTTGAAGGCGAGGTTTGCTGAATGTGGCATTCTTAGTTCACAGTCTTACTTTCAACATGTTTAAGACAGACTCCCAATGTGTTTTAGTATCCATCTTTTCCAAAAGAAGTAAGCCAAGCATGTCAAACTTTAAGGGTAACATGGGCCAAATAAACAAGGTTTAAGTTTATGTGGGCCACAAAAAAACAAAAGCTTCAATTTTCATAGAAACATAGGTTTATTTCGATAGAGACATGCTGGATACAAAGGGCTGAAATAAATGAGTAATTGTTAACATAAAATAATAGAACATTTTAATAAAAATTAATATTTTTTCTTGAACATTAATTTACCAGACAAGGAATAATTGCACAAATTAATAAGTGTAACACAAAATAACCTATTTTTCTTGTTCTCCAAAAGCGAAATATTTCCTGTTGCATACACCAAACAAGTCAGTCCAAGACTAATGATGTGCAATTGGCTGCTAAAGTATTTGCAGCTGGTATTAGTGGAGAGAAATGGTGCGCCTACGTGTAAGGTGTGTAAGGTGCGTAAGGAAAATGAATGCAACACAATTATAGTAATCAGCTATTAGTGAACACTGAAGTTCGTTATTAATAATTATGTTTAACAGGATATTGTAAAAATTAAGTTACGAAATTTTTATTAAAATGTTTCTTACATACCGTTATATTGTCTGGGCCACAAAAATATTCGTTGTGGGACACATACGGCCCACAGACCGTGAGTTTGACATGCTTGAAGTAAACTATTCATTTTATTAAAGGGTACTCTAGGCAATGTCAATTTTGGCTTGCTGCTTTCAAGATTTTCCTTCTATAAATTTGACTATAATTTTTATAGATATGGATTTTTACATTTTATTCTTCTTAGAGTGTGAGATTCTTAGATGTGTAGATTAATATTTTAAGACACACTTTGGAAGTTTCAGGCCAGCTATGTACTCATATACAGCAATCACATAAGAAGCTTATGACCAAAACAAAGGTAGACTAACATTTTGAATCCTCTTCACTTATACACCAACTGGAGCACACTTGCCCAGTGTAAAGACTAGTAAATTTTTAACCTCCAATCTAGTTAATGGTTTTGCTGGCTGTGTTCACAGCAGCATTCATTTATTTATGTATTTATTTGTTTATTTTGTCTTTGTATTTATTGATTTGAGGCGGGGGGGGGGGATCTGTTGTTCCACTGATTTATACATCCATTGGTTGTCTCTTGTACATGCCCTGACCAGGATGGAACCTGCAACTTTAGCTCTGGCGAGGATACGCTAACCAACAGCAGCTTTTAAAGGCTGCTTGTACAACTACAGCTGCGTACTAGATCCCAGATATGGAAAGTAAGAGTCTGAAGTTCAATTTTTGCCAGTTTTGTTTCCATAATATTAAACATCACACTTTACCTGGATAGGATAAGAGGTTTCTTATCAGTTTATGCAAGAGTAAATAAAGTTCAAAACAAACTTACTCTTGCTTAAGGAAACATTGTAAAATAACAATTCTTGATATTATATGCCTATTATAATCCATTTCAAGCCATAGGAAATTTTATCTTTACATGTCAAAACAAACAAATGTGAACAGATAAAACATCTTAAATTTTATAAAGCTTATGAAGTCTCAAACAGAACTTGAATTTTCTGTAGATTCTCCTGTCAAATAAAGTTGTTTCCTGTACATTACTCCTCTTGTAAACTGGTCTTCTTTTGTCTTTCATTTAACCTTGATCAGCGACTAGCCCTGGAGAAGGATTTGGACGGTTTTGCTTTCTCTTCCAGAGACAGGGATCTCTCTCTTCTCTCCCTCGAAAGGACCTGCTCTGGCTGCAGGGGCAGCTTCTGCAGACAGTGTGAGCTGCATCTAGGGCAGGGGTGGGCAACCTTTTTGTGAGTGTGTGCCAAAACCAGCAAAATCTCTGACTCAAAATTCTTCTGCGTGCCAACCCTAATTTTTTGAGAACATGTTACGCCTACTTGATATTTCTTAAGGTGTATGTATGTGAAGAACCTTGAAGAAATAATAAAATTCATTCGAGCGACAAAAAAACAGTATATGATGATGAAAAATACATTTATTTTTTAATGTATACATGTACACTGATAGTCCGACAGAAAACTTTATGACTTCGTTTGATATTATCAGTGGGACTTTTGCTGCTGCATCACTGATGACAGAGATTTTACATCAGGTTTATATTTCGTGACCTTCAGAGATATGCACGAGCTACTACTTTCATCCATCAGGCTACTCCTATTATGAGATTTAACAAAATTCATCACTGAGAACAAAGATTCACAAGCGTATGTGGATAAAACGAAAACACTGGTCGGATCTAGGAAGGCAGGCAGAGTTAAGGTAGAGGCATAGAAATTGCTCTTCCCCTCTCTTGTCAATCCATGTCTATGGTCTTTAAGGTAACTTGTTATGTAAAATTATTTATTTATCTAAGATGCACCTACACTGAATTTATCTGAAAAATAAAAAAGTTGATATTAAGAAAAAAATTGTAAATGGAAGATTATAAGAGAGGGTTTCGAGTGCCAGCAAAAGTTACTGGCGTGCCATGTTTGGCACGTGTGCCAGGGGTTGCTCACCCCTGATCTAGGGGGTCTTCATATTTAACAAGAGCAAAGCTGGGAGGGTTTCTGGCAACCCACACAATTCGGAGTAGTCCAAAATTTCTAAAAGGCCATTAACTGTTGTTTCCAAGATTAACCTTATAATCCAATGGATAGTACACTTTGAGATCTTGGGTTAGAAGTGAGGAGGTTAAAAGCCACACACCTTGGGATGGGTCTTCCGCTCCCCTCCGCCAGCATGGCAGGTGCTCTCACCAATAAGCGTCCACACAATGGCCTGGGTAGTCTTTCCTGACCTCCACTGAAGCTCTCATTCATTCTCCTGCCTGTTCTATTATAGGCCCCCGTGAGTGAGTTTTGCATTTTAGATATTGTACTTTTCAACTCCAGAATTTCTATTTAGTGCTCCTTTTTTTTAAAATAATTTCCATATCATTGTCAATATTTAGATTTTCTATTCAATAACATTAGTAATGTTCTCTATTTTACATAGTTTTCATGCTTTCCCATCTTTATTCATCATTTCTTTTAGTTATTTGAATATGTTTTTAATAACTGCTTTAAAGTCTCTGTCTGCTCAGTCCACTCTCTGACCTCTCATGAACATTTTCGGTTGAGTCTTTGGGCCTTCTTTTTCCCTGTAGATGCCACATGCTTTCCTATTTGCATTTCTGATAATATTTTCATTGCTGTTGTTGTGGAACACTGGGTATTTTAGATAATATATGTAGCACTTCTAGTCGGATCCCTGCCTCCTCCTTATTGTTTTCTTTTCATTTATTGTTGCTGTTTTTTTGTTTAGGGAATTACTTGGATTAATTCTGTATTATCTGTAATTGAAACCACTGTTATCTGCTACATTTTTTTTAAAAAGTTTTTGTTTTTATTTCTTGTTTTTACACTTTGCTTCCTCAGATTCATCCCTAAGTCAGTATATTATAGTTGCCAACCACTGCAGGCCAAAAGATCCCCTTCAATGCCACGCCAATTTGTCTTTTTGCTTTGCCAAGGAAAACTGTCAAACTGTGTCAGAAGGCAGCCTGTTTACAAGATAGGCATAGCTTTCATTTCCTCCACGCGCAGGGCATCACTCTGCCCAGAGCAGAGTGAGTCTTGTACCAAGTTTTCCTGGGCATGTGCATAGCCTTGTGCATAGGCAAAGACTGAGATCCCCGGGAATATGTCGGAACTTTTGAAGTTCCATATGGCCCTCTTGTTCGCCTCCATTTCCTTTTGTAGTCTTGGCTAGGCTCTCAGTTGCCACAAGCGAATCAAGTCATAGCCTCAGGCAGCTGTTGGCAAGTGGTTGCTATTGCTTTGATAATAACCTAAGGGTAGAGATTTTTTCCCCCCTAGGAGGAGTTGAGCTCTACATTGAATTGAAGGCCACAACTCCTGGCAATAGATTTTCCTGGCAGCCAGACGTTCAAGCAACATATTTACTGTGTCTTTAAGATGGTGCTTTTAAAGGCATTTTAGAAGAGGTCAGTCATATTTGTTTGATACAGCAATGCTGGCTTTTCATGCTACCACATTACTGAGCGGGGGGAGGGGGTGGGAACAGCCCCAGTGAAAAGGTCACATACCCTGCTGTGTTAAGGAGGGTCAACAGTTTCTCGTAGACAAATACTTTTAACTTTTCTGTAACTTTAGTAAATTTTGAGTTATGAAATAGTTAATGGTTTTGCTTTTTCAGTTGTTGTTTTTATTGTTTTTTAGTGAGAGCAGTTCACTGAGGTAATCTCTCTGTTATTCTGGTGATCACTCCTATTTTTGATAGTTAAGCTAAATCCTCATTGTCAAAGCATATTGTCAGTACTTATGTAACTGGACAATCATTGGGTCAGTGGTGCCTGTCACCACTTGAGCCAATTAAGTGAAGACAGGGTTGAATCATATATAAGCATTTATCCCAACATTGCCGGCAGCATGGGAGAGCAGCAGGTCATCCACAAAAACTGCTCTGCACCCCACCATAAGCCAGCTGCTTATATTGGGTAGAAGGGCAAGATTACATGGGGAAGTAGCCAAAGGGTGTGCCAAATGGGCAGGTAACAGGTAAGCAGAGGGCTGGGGATCTTCAAAGGTTAGTGATATACAAGGGCTGGGGGGGGGTCTTCAAAGGGCTGGCGGCTCTGGCTTCTGCAACAGGTTGTTAACCTTTCCATGATAACAGGCAGCTCCCTGATGGGGAGGATGGGCTGCACTTCCAGGTGGGCTCCCAGGTCCTATGTGTGTAACTGCCAGCCAGGTTAGAATGTGCCTTCTTCAATCAGAACAATATAATAATCACGGTTAACAGAACATGATTTCTTACAATTGTAGCTGGTTCCTCAACATTCTATTTCTCGCCCTATCACTTATTCTACTGTATTCCTTATAATCATGATACCAAAGAATGTACTATTTATAGTATTTGCCTTGCATGGGAAAAATGCATAGTTCATTCACAACCTGTCTGAATGATGCAATTACAGTCATTTAGGTTGTCTGAAGGTCACTTTTCCATTCTTCAGGAAAGAATCATGAAAAAAACATTCTCTATGTTCTTGTATAGAGATAAAGCCATCCCTGTGACTTTTGTGCTTAAATATCAATTTAACTGGATATAAGGTCCTTGATTTTTCTTCTCTCTTCTTTAATACCTTAAATATTCTGTGATATAAAATGTTGCTACCAGAAGTCTCATGGCCTCATGAGTTTCTTTCTCTTATAAGTCATTCGGTGTTTAGTCAAAGGATATTTTCTTTTTGTGTTATAATATTTTAGTTTAATATGTCTCAGTTTTGGTTGTTCTGGGTAGATTTTCATAATTATGTGGCATGTGATTTTATTATATAGATTTAAATAATATTTTAAACTAGAAAGTTCTTTGAGTTATATTTTTAGCATTTGTTTCATTCATTGCTTCTGTTTTCTTCTTTGGGAACTCCAAATCTGTATATATTGGATTTCACTTGTTTCTTTTCTATGTCTACTACTTTTTACTGAATATTTTTTGGTCTTCACTTCATTGATTTTAAATTTTATTTTCTCTTTCTATTAAAAATCATGTTTATCTTATTTATCTTATATTCTTTTTATTAATCATTTATTTCTAAAATTGTTATATTGGAATTCAGCGAGTCAAACAGAAGACAGTCAGAGGGCCGAATTTGGAGTCTTTATTGCAAATGCCGACGGCCGCGAAGGGCTTATGCCTCTCCAAACATCACAGCCCCTAATGAGCTTAGGGGATTGCTTATAAAGGCAAACTACATCCTGGTTAGAACAAAGAAGGAAGCTGTGCTTAGCAGATACTTTGCAGAGAGCTTGTACCCTTGAGCACAGCATAGCTCAGATAACCAGAAGACACTTGGCATGGGAGGAACCAAGGAGGGACCAACCCCCATGCTGGCAGAGCGGCTTGGAGGACCAGATAATTAAGAGGGAGAAGTGACTAAACTATAGGCTGATAAGAATGTACATTAGGTTATTGGCACTGAAAGGGCGAGGGCTATGCCCTCCATCTTACCCCGGATCCTCCATGTTGGGGCAGCCGCCATGTGCTCAGGAAAGTACCTTCTTCCCGGAAGCAGGGATTTCTTTAAACTAACCAATGACAATCAAGGGACATGCGCGCCATAGAGACGACCACATCCTGTGTAACAAGACCCGACTTGCGCCTGGCCAATCGGCAGGGCCCACAGTCAGCTCCCCTCCCCTCACTCCACCCCCTATTAAAGCCCTGATATTCTCATGAGTGGCATTCTGCTTCCGGTCACTGCATTGGCCAGGAGGCAGGGTCGAGTTAGCTAGCTCAATACAGGACCCTCTGCTTTTGCATCGGAATGGCTCCCTGGTGTGGTTTTTGGGGATCTTGAAATCTGGGCATAACAGGCACAGATTCAGATTGCTAGTCTTCCCCCAAAATGTCTTATTTTCCCCATTGAGCAAGCGTGCTTACAGAAGCTAGAAATTGCGGAATTACTTCCTGGAATTAACAGAACAAAGGACCATCTGTGTTTAGTGGAAAGTTTTCTTACAAAATGGAGGTTATGGCAGCAAGATGGAGTGCCTGTGGTTCAGATGGAGGGTGAGGGACAGGATGGAGTCAGTCCTTTCAAGGCCCATTGTTCAAAATGATGTTTTTCTTTTTTTAATAACTTTCCTGAAATCTATCATCTCTCTTTTTAAACCATTCTTTACTTAATCACTGAATTTTCTAATTGTAATTTATGCTGCCTTTACTTAATTTCTCTTGGTTAATTTTGTGGGTACATCTTTCTGGCGGTATTTTTTTCTTATATGAACATTTCCTAAACCATTGTATATATTCTTTTTAAAAGTGATGAGAGAGAGAGAGAGAGAGAGAGAGAGAGAGAGAGAGAGAGAGAGAGAGAGAGAGAGAATTTTAGGGAAATTAAAAACTATATTACCATTCACATCTTCCTAAAATAATAATAATTGTATTTGAATAGTTCACTGTTTATTTCATTCTGTTGTCTCATACAATTTTTCTCAGAGATCTTGTATTTTTTCTGAAGTCTTGATTTATAGAGATCATGGATTACTTCTTTAGTTTCATAGAAAAATATTGATCACAACTTTTATTGTGTGGATTATGTAATATGTCTGGTGTATATTAATCAATTACCTATGTGGTTCTTTTTTCTCTTTCTTTACTTTGCATATTTTTGCCTGCTATGCTAATATTTTCTTTTTAATGCTCACTAATATCTTAAAAGAGGTAAAGGAAGGTGGCAGTAGAGAGTAAGTCATAATGGGCTAACTTTTTGAAAAATATAGTCTTAAGAAGATACTAGAAGTATTTATTCCACAAATTCAGCAATTTGAGTTACTTTTTTTTTGTCCATTTAAGGTTCATCTGTTCTCAAGCTTGACTCTCCTGTAGAATAATTATAAAGCTTTGGGTAAAGATATTGTGTGTGTGAGATTTAACCTGTACTTCTCCAGACTTAAAAAACACCCAGTAGCCACAGAACTTTTTACTGCCACAGGTTTTCCTCCATTATTCTATATTAACAGTAACTCTCCTCAAATACCTGATACATTATTGTCTAATTCCATATTATTTGCTAATTCATCAATATCAAACAGGATTCAGAAATACTCCTCTAGATTTCTAAAAAACTTATTTTTTTTTCATTTCAACTCAAAGAGGGGTTATATTGTTTCTTGGGGTAAAAACCACTTTTGCAAACTTCTAGTCTTTTCATAGAGCTGAGAACATATTGTCAATAGGTAGTCTGTATTATCGTGGACCAATATTTATAGTATTTTCCATGCTTTCTTCATATATTGTATTTTTTGGATTATGTATTTTCTATTATAATTGTTTTTTATCTTTAATTGTTGTTTTTCTTTTTTCCAAGTTTATTTCTCAGAAGATACCTTCATTTTGCTCCCTTAAGCAAGGGTTATCAGAATATGTCCCACAGGTAAAGTTTCACAATCAACACTATCATCAGCTTACCAGGCATAGGAATCCTTATGAATTTACCTTGTAGTGGCTTTTACTGCCATGTGCAGAATTTTGATCCATAAAAGTCTAATGATCATAAAGAAATCCAAGAGACATATGAAAAAATGCTCAAAGTCACTAATCATCTGAGAGATGCAAATTAAAATGACAATGAGTTATCACCTCACACCTGTCAGAATGGCTATCATCAGCAAATCAACAAATAACAAGTGCTGGCAAGGATATGGAGAAAAGGGAACCCTAGTACACTGCTAGTGCGAATGCAGACTGGTGCAGCCATTATGGAAAACAGTATGGAGTTTCCTTAAAAAATTAAGTATGGAACTGCCACTTGACCCAGTGATCCCACTTCTAGGAATAGATCCTAAGAAACCTAAAACATCAATCAGAAAGAACGTATGCACCCCTATGTTCATAGCAGCACAATTTACAATGACTAAGATTTGGAAACAGCTCAAGTGCCCATCAGCAGATGAATGGATAAAAAAGCTGTGTTATATTTACACCATGGAATACTATGCTGCTATAAAAAAGAAAGAACTTTTACCATTTGCAGCAGCATGGATAGACCTGGAGAGCATTATGCTAAGCGAAATAAGCCAGTCAGAGAAAGGTAAGTATCACACAATGCTATTCATATATGGAATCTAATGAACAAAATAAACTGATTAACAAAATTTATCCAGAGACATAGAAGCATGGAACAGACTGATGAATTTCAGAGGGAAGGTGGGGGTTGGGAGCTGGGTGGGAAGTGGTTAACTGGGGAACGTATATGCATATATGCTAGCCCATGGACCCAGACAATAGAGTGGTGAAGGCCTGGGAAGGGGAGATGGGGTGGAGAGAGTCAATGGAAAACAAACAAATAAATAAACAAACAAAGGGGACATCTGTAATATTTTCAACAATAAATATAAATTTTAAAAAACATCTTATGGTCTTCCCATGAACATTTTAATTTTTAAAGTAAATCTCTTTCAGTGTAGAGAAAATCAGTCATACAGCTACATTCGGCCTTTCTTTTATTAATCCAATCAATATTTATCGAATCCTTGCTATGTACAAACACTAGTCTAAGTAGGAGACAAGAAATTCCTTATCTTCATGGACCTTCATCTAATGAGGGATGAGGCTGTTTAAATACGTAGGCACGACTTGCGCAGGTCTCCATTGTAAAGGCTTTTGAAGTGCTCACCTTTGCTACCTTCAAATTCTATTATTTTCTCTTTGTGCGTTAGTCTTATGAGAATTTGATTTGATAAGATACTAGTTTTCCTGATTAGATATAAATACTGAACATTTTATAGTGTAGCTTTCAGCAAAAGATGGAATGTGTCGGGGCTTGAAGGTAATACAATTTAAGTTTTTATCAGAATATAATTTAAAAGTGTTTGTACTGAATGCCAGACTTTTAAAAAGAGAAACACCAAAAGCAAGTGAAGCAGATTGTGCAATTTAAGCCACTTGGCATTTAGTGTAAAAGGACATTTTACAAGCTGGTTAAAGGTAAATCCTGCGTCTACAGAAATATTGACTGCTTCCCAAATCAGCCATCCATCAATATGTGCAGAGATTTCCAACAAAGAGTTTGTAATGAATTTAGCTTTCCTTCTGTTCAAATTGCTTGCACAGAATCAATAAAAACCAATTGCTCTTTATCAGCATTATAAGATACCGAACAACCGAGAGTTATAGCTATCTTTAGTCATCTGGTAAATTATTAGTATTTTGGTTACCTTTTAGTTTTGAATTTTCTCTGACATGAACTTGCTCTGTATTTTCCTCCAGTGGTTTGCCCTAACCTCATGATTCCCAGAAGCTAAGAGTAAATCAAACCAATGATAATTAGTGCTCTTTTGAGCCCAGAAATCATTAGAGACAGCAAGATGGGGACTTTTACCAGTCTAACCTCAACTCCTTCTTCTCAGTTCACATTCTCTGTTTTTATAATAGGCTCATTATCAAAGCCGATAAAGAGACATTGGGTTTCAACTAATCTCTGTTATTCACTTCACTGAGTTTATCTTGTAAACTGCAGAGCTGAGCTGATTAAAATCGGCTTCACTGGGCACATCATCATTTCCTTATTAACCTTTCTCAAACATTTTCCTGCTCTGATCCAAATTGCCCGTGAGCAGGCCGGACACATCTAGGCAGTTGGATGTCATCTGTCTGTGGTTGATGATGACATTTTAGAGATACTGAGCTGGTGAGGGGACCGGAAGAGAATTAGTCACAGATGGTAACAAACATTAGGTCAAGGTGTTAGAGGAGGCACCCTGGAAATAGACTCTGAGATGGGAATGGCATACACAGGCTTTCTGGGTTGTGATTACAGAAGATAAACCTCTAGTGAAGTGAGAAGTCAAAGTGAGGCAATGGGAAAGCTGACATGCATTGTGGTCTCAGCTAAGGCCCCAGACAAGCCAAGGGAGCTCTCAGGCTGGGACGCCTCTTCACAGGGACCTCTTTGTTTCCCTGTCTCAGCTTCCTTGGTAGTGGCATAACCTTGGACATACAGGTAGCTGAGGGCCATGCCCAGTAACAGATAGAGCTAGAAACTCTTTCAGCATCCAGCAATCCTGGCAGCTGGCTTGGGTATATTTGGATGTGAAATGAGGATCTGGTTGGAACTCCAGACAACCCATTACAGTGTGTAGTTAGTAAGGAAGGCTTAGGGTTAGGGAGCGTACAGTTGTGCTTGTTGTTTCTGGAAGTGTGATGATTAAATAATAGCACTGCTAAGCGTTTATGGCCATGTCGGTAGATTTAATGGTATAATAATATCCATGTCTCTTCAAAATTAGTGGTCTTCAGCCCAGACCCCAAATAAGCAAATGCTTTTCCCATAAGAGAGAATGAACCACAACCCTTTATCACCACAGACTGGATATACTGGAAGGAAGGACAACACTTATTTGGATAAATGGACAGGGAGACAAGTAACATGGAACAAACACACAGAGAGAAAGATGTTTTTGTCTTTCTTGGTATTAAGTAAAGGAGGAAGCTGACTTTTCACAGAGCATTTGGGAGAATTCAACTAGTATCAGAATATTGACCACAAAAACTAGAGTCTATACATACTAGGATTTTCCTTCTCCAGTAAATGCATGCCAATACTCCTCCCAAGGAAAACTACAAAGTTAAAAAAAAATACAAACTCAAATCTCTTTGAAGGTATTACAGGACTACTAAGTCAACCAGAAGTTAAAAGGTTAGAATCTGAGAAAGAGGGAAAGCCCATTGAGATGGGTCCAATTCCAGAGGGATTTTCCCACTGGGGCATTTGAAAGTTAATAAGTGACATGGGGCTCAGAGGCACAAAAACCAAGCAGAAAGCAGTGACTACAGATGGATAGGGAAACTGGCCTGAGCCTCATGCAGTGTCATGAAGCTACGAAATTAAAACATGGACTCTTGGACTCCAAGTCAGTCAGTTGAGGATAGACCATGAAACCATGGGAAGTGCCTTGAGATGCACTTCTGCCATCTGCCCACCCTTCCTATTAAGACATTTACTCATCTTTAGGCAGAAGGGCTATGAAGGCAAGAGGAAAGACATAATTAAAATAATATATATCCTTACATTAATCCTTTTCTAATTTGTTAAATATATCAATACTAGAGGCCCAGTGCATGGATTCATGCATCGGTGGGGTCCCTTGGCCTGGACTGCAGGGATGAGGTTGAAAGTGGCTTTCTGACATCCCCAAGGAGTCCTGGATTCTGAGAGGGTGGTTCTCAGGTGACGCACCCCAGAATTGGGCTCCCTCTTCTCTGATTCTGGGTGAGTCACCCGAGAACCACAGCTGCCAAGTCACCGCAGCTCGGCAGCTCCTGCATTGAGCGTTTGCACCTGGTGGTCATTGTGCATTATAGCTACTGGCCAGCCGGTTGGCTGGTCGCTTCGGCTTTTATAAATATAGATATTTTGTAATGTTACACCATTCTTGCAATTTTTTTAAACAAGAACTTGCTGGATTCTATGTAGTATATTTTGTTTAGCAATTTGTATTCACATTAAAAAATAAAAGTGACTCATAATTACCCTCTGTTGTGCAGGCCTTGTTTTGTAATCTGTTGTGTTATTCCTCGCATTAATTGTGTATTATGTGTGTGTTTTCTTGTGAAAACTTTTATATATTTGATATGTTATTTTGGGTGTTTCTTAATAATTGACTCTAAAGCCTTAGTAATAGTAGGCCAGTGACAATGAAATTTGTTACCCAGACCAGTGCACTTTCAAAGGTGAACAGTCACCATTGGTGTTTGCATTGAGGAACAGGCACAGGCTGGAGCTCACATCAGCAAATGGGATATTTGATCCATTTATTATGACCTAGGAATTATTTTTTATTTTCTTCATTTACTTTTTTAAAATCATATTTTTCAGGAAACTATATAGTTTTCCTAATTTTTTTTAACTGTGTTGGTAAAGAGTTTGTCTTAGTATTTTCTTAGCATTGGCAATGTCTCTGAGGTTCTTTTTTCCTAGAGCACATCTCTAGACTTTTGCTTTGGGTTTTTGTTTATTTGGAATTGCTTTTATTTACTCCTTTATCTTTATTAGTACTTTCCCTGGATACAACATTTTGTATTTACATTCATTTCCACTAGGGACTTTGATGGTCTAACTTAATTATCTTCTGGCTTTTGTTGTTTTTGAGAAATCTTTTGTCAATGTGACTTTATCTTTTCATATTAATCTTTTCCCTGTCAGGTTACTTTAAAGGTCATCTCTTTCCCCTTGGTGTTCTGCTGTTTCTCTATGCCCTGATTGATGTAGGTTTCTTACTATATATGTTGCTTGAAATTTGTTTTTTTCCTGAATCTAATGATCTGGGTAGTTAATTATCCTTCTGAATATGGTACATCCTCTATTTTCTTTCTTCTCCTGGAACTTTGTTTAATTGTGTGTTAGATGTTGTTCTATGTTCTTTATCTCTTAACCTCTCTCATATTTTCCATCTCTTTGGCTCCATGTAAAATCTTGACACCTGGTTATGTTTTTTAATTTATTCTTTATCCTATCCAGTCTTAGATAGCAGACTATTGGGTACATTTCAAATTTTCCTGGTAGCCTGTTAGTTAAAACATAATGTACATTTTTATAAATTAACCCACCCCAAATTAAAAACAGAGGCACATTTTAAAAACAGGTTATTGCCTTACCTGGTTTGGCTCAGTGGATAGAGCATCAGCCTGTGGACTAACGGGTCCTGAGTTCAATTCCAGTCAAGGGCACATGCCTGGATTGTGGGCTTGGGCCCCAGTAGAAGTAGAAGGTGTGTAGGAGACAGCTGATCAATGATTCTCATCATTGATGTTTCTATCTTTTCCTCTCCCTTCCTCTAAAATAAATAAAAGTATATTTTAAAATAGTTTATTAACAGTGTCCCAGACATCTCCTTGTGGTCCCAAGTATCATCTGCCTTCCTTCTTATAGGCAATCTTTCTCCTTCTTTCTATCATAATCAAGAACTTTTACTTCTTTCTTACTTTCAAATAAATGGAAACAATCCCATATTCACTGTTTGGAGTCTGTCTTCTGTCACTCAATATTATTTTTATGAAATTTATTATGTCATTTTACTTAGCAATATTCCATTATTTTTCTTGCTGTCAGGAATCATTAGGTATGTATATATTTATTCCTTCTATTGGTAAAGACATTTACTTTGTTCCAGATTGGGGTCATTATGAACAGTGATCCTATAAAGATTCTAGTCTGTGTTCTAGCGAATAGTCTGCACATTTCTATAGGGTGTATACCTAAAAGCAAGGTAGACTCATACTCATAGAACTGGTGTATGCTTAGTTGGTGTCAAACAATATCCCACCAGCAATGTTTAAGGGTCCAGTTGGGCAACATTGCCACCAAACTTGATTTGGGCACTCCTTGTAATCTAAACCTAGCTGGTTGGTGTGAAGTCAGATTTAGCTAATATTTTGGGGCATCTTTTTTTCTTTCTCACTTTTTGAATTTTCTAAATTTTCTTTTTTTTTAATTTTAAATATGTTTGTTTTATGTTCTATACTTGAGACTTCTATTGCTTGAAAGTTTGGTCAGTTATTTCTGCTGATATATGCACACACCTAAATTTTAGACTATACACTGAGTGGCCAGATTATTATGACCACCTGGCGTTTGTAGGCAAATTAGCTATAATTTCGCGCTGAAATTGCTAGAGGGCCAGACCATTATAAATAGGGAAGCAGGTTGTTTACCACGACAGTAGAAGTGATTTTTTTTCCTGAAGATATGGGTAAACAATGCAATTTAACAGCCTTTGAACGTGGGATATACTTGAACATGGGTGGCCAGATTATTATGACCACCTGATGTTTGTAGGCAAATCAGCCGTACACTGCATCGTATGGGATATGGAAGCCGAAGGCCTGTTTGAACACCTTTGCTGTCTGCAGTTACCAAGATAACATGTCTCCAATTCACAAAGGAACACAAGGATTGGACAGTCGAACACTGGAAAAAAGTCATGTGATCCAATGAATCACGTTTCCAGTTGCATCATGCAGATGGCAGAGTGAGAATTTGGCGGAAACAGCATGAAAGCATGCACCCCACATGCATGAGTACAACCCTTCAAGTTGGTGGGGGCAGTGTTATGGTTTGGGACATGTTTTCCTGGCATGATTTTGGCCCTTTAATTCGTGTGGAACAACGTCTGAATAGCACAACATACCTAAGTTTCGTTGCTGATCGAGTTCATCCTATCATGTTGATGGCGTATCCCACTGGAGATGGCTTCTTCCAACAAGACAATGCGCCATGCCACGGTGCTCGTATTGTGCAGGAGTGGTTTCAAGAACAGGAGGAAGACTTTACCTTGCTTAGGTGGCCCCCACAATCACCAGATGTCAATCCAATTGAGCATTGGTGGGATGAAGTTAAAAGAGCCATCAGGCAGCTTGGTTCCACAACCATCAAATCTCACAGAACTGGACAGTGCTATTCATCAGGCATGGTGTCAGATTCCTCACATCACCTTTCAACATCCAGTGGAGTCAATGCCAGTATTGAAGGCAAAAGGTGGCCCAAACGAAGTACTGATGGGGTGGTCATAATAATCTGGCCACTTAATATATATATATATATATCCCATGTTCAAAGGCTGTTAAATCGCGTTGTTTACCCAGATCTTCAGAAAAAAATCACTTCTACTGTCATGGTAAATAACCTGCTTCCCTATTTATAATGGTCTGGCCTTCTAGCAACTTCAGCGCAAAATTATAGCTAATTTGCCTACAAACGCCAGGTGGTCATAGTAATCTGGCCACTCCGTGTATATGTTTGATAAATTCCGTGAAGGCCAGGCCTCCTGGCCGCAGGAGTTGTTTTGCTCTGCTGGTTGCCCCAGACTGTGCCCACCAAGGGGTGCTTTCCGTAGGTTCCTTTATGAGACACTGAGCAATCCTGTGAGAAGGTGAAATCGTACCTCTTACCCCATGCTTGTGATTTAAAGCCTCAGCGGAGACATGTCCCCCACCTCCAGTCCAGCTTGAAGGGGTCAGGCTTTAGCATTTTAAAAATGTTTCCATTTTGAAGGGATGAGATTTCTGTAGTCCACCCTTCATTGCATTTAAAGCCATTTGCAGGGCATGTGCTGATGCTGGAGCCCCAGGCCCTAAACTGCATTCACAGCACCCCAAGGCCTCTCTCTTGTGACCTTTCACACTCACCATCCATATAACAGAGAGTATGTGAGCTGAGGGCAACCACGACTTCACAGGCCTTAGAACCCCCTGCTCGGTTTAGCAAAAGTGTCTTCCTGTCCCTTTTGCAATGTTATGTAGCTATTTTAATTGTTTTTATTTTATTTTATCCATAGCAAAACTTACATTTTAACGGAAAAGTTTTTCTATTTTTCTGCTTACTAACAGCTATGGAGCACTCTTAGTATTTCTTTCATTAGTGACTTTTTCTACTTACTCCTTTTTAATCTTTTTTTCAGATGGATATTGAAACTTCTGTTTTAGTTTTATTTTGTTATTTTCTTTGCATACTTTCTATTCACACCATGTATACTATGCTCAGGGAGCGTCCCTCAGTCATCCAGCTCCACGCTGACTTTCAGCTGTGTTTATTCCACTCTTCATCCCAGCTATTACAGTTTTGTAGAAACATAATTTACATTTTCAGGATGTCTGTAGACTTTTTGGCTGTGATTAATTTTTCCATCGTGCTGAGGACATTATTCTGTTCGATTTTCTATTCACTTTGCTTATTGAGTCCATTTTCATGTAGTCAAATGCTTGACTTTCTTCTAATATCAGATGATTCCTGCTTTCAGGCTCCTGTCTGCAGCTGACATTCCCACTGACAGTCCCCTGGACCCGAGTGGTTTGCAGGGGCAAAGGGTGGTGTGTGCTGCTGGGATTTGCATTCAAACTTGTCAGTGGAAGTAGGGGAGGTTCAGGTTAAGCCATTGAGAGGTGAGTTGTTTTCAATCTCTTGGAGACTCAAGGTTCCTAGTTGCCTCTTGCACCTGGGATCTTGGCCCGGTCTCTGACTCAGGCTCTGGAACCCACAGCTCTCACCTGGCAGTGGAGAGCCCATAGCGGAGGCCAAGCCCTTGGAGTGGTGACTCTACATTTTCCAACAAGTACTCTTAACAGTTAGCATAGAATGTCCACTAGCTCTTTATAACCACTTTTTAAAAAATATATATATTTTATTGATTTTTTACAGAAAGGAAGGGAGAGGCATAGAGAGTTAGAAACATCGATGAGAGAGAAACATCGATCAGCTGCCTCCTGCACACCTGCTAGTGGGGATGTGCCCACAACCAAGGTACATGCCCTTGACCAGAATCAAACCTGGGACCCTTCAGTCCACAGGCCGATGCTCTCTCGACTGAGCCAAACCGGTTAGGGCTATAACCACTGTCTTGATAATATAACAGTCTTGACACTTTACCTCCAATAATTCTCTTTTACCTTTGGCATGATTATTTTAGTATATTTTAAATATTCTCTCTATTTGTAATTATTATTATTATTTTATACTTTCATTTATTAGTTTTAGCTACTTACTTACCATTTCTTCATCTTTCCTGCATATCTGAACTTCAAACAGACATAATTTTCCTTTGGCCTGAAGAACTTCCTTCAGTGTTTCCTTTAATGTGCATATACTCACATAAAGCCTCTTTTTTTAATGTTTGGTAAAAATGTCTTTATTTCACCTTTTCTCAAGGATACTTTGCTTGGTTCAGAATTCCCATTTGGCAGGTTTTTTCTATCACCCTAAGTTTAAACATATAGTCCCATGTTCCATTGTCTTCTGGCTTTCATATCTTCTATAAAGAAATTAGTTCTCAGTTTTATTGATACTCTTCAAAGGCCATATGTCTTTTGCTCTTAGCTTTTGGTTTTCAGTAGCATTATTATGAGAGTCTTAGATTTGGGCTTTCTTTATTATCTTAGTCTGTTTGGGTTTCTATAGCAAAATACTAAATGCTGGGTGGTGTAAACAAGACACATTTATTTCTCACAGTTCTAGAGCTGGGGAGTCCAGGATGAACGTGCTGGCAGATGCAGTTCTTGGTGAGAGCTCCCTTCCTGGCTTGCAAAAAGTTGTTTCTCTGCTACATCCTCACAGGGTGGACACAGGAAACTCTGGTGTATCTTCCTCTCATAAGGGCACTAATCACATCATGGGAGCTCCACCCTTATGCCCTCATCTAAACCTAATTACCTTCCAAAGCCCCTGTCTCCAAATGTCATCACATTGGGAGTTAGAGGTTTAACATATTAATTGTGAGGGCCAACACATTCATCCACAACATTTATATTTCTCAATTTGAGGCTTGATGCATTTTGTCAGTTTTCTAATATTCTCAGCCACTATCTCCTCAAGTAATCATTTAATATACTGGATTTCTGATGTCTTATTTTTTTTCTTTTCAATATATATATGTGTGTGTATATATATGTATATATATATATATATATATATATATATATATATATATATATGATTTTTTAATTGATTTCAGAGAAAGAAAGAGAGAGGGATAGGGAGATAGAAACATTGATGAGAGCGAAACATTGATCTGCTGCCTCTTGCACATCTCCTACTGGGGATGAAGCCTGCAGCTCGGCCATGTGCCCTGGCTGGGAATTCAACCAGTGACCTCCTGGTGCAGGGGATGGCGCTCAACCACTGAGCCACAGTGACCAGGCAAATCTTGTATTTTTACACATGTAATAATTTTTGTTTAAAGGCTGGACCTTATATTTGAAATGCTTAGAGATGATTTCAGCTCTTAATAATGTTATATTTACTCATTGAGGATCTATGTTTACCCTTGCAAGTAGCTAGGCTGAAGACAAAATGCATTAATATAATTGGGGATTATGATGATTAAAAGTTGGGGTTCAGCCTGACTGGTGTGGCTCAGTCATTGAGAATTGATCTATGAACCAGGAGGCCACAGTTGGTTCCTGGTCAGGGCATATGCCTGGGTTGTGGGCTCCAACCCAATAGGGTGCATGCAGGAGGCAGCCAACCAATGATTCTCTCTCATCATTGATGTTTCTATATCTCTTTCCCTCTCCTTTCCTCTCTGAGATCAATTTTTAAAAAGTTGGGGTTCATTGTCTGCGAGGTCTTGCGTATTCCTAATTCTTCCTTATTCCAAGGGTGTAGCTCTTTTACAACTCCTAATCAAAGCCTGTTCTCTTTCCCAGAGACACTGTTCTTGGCAGGTCAGGTTCCCTCAGTCCCTAGACACTGATGAATCCTCCATTTGACTTCTCAGTCTCTCTGCAGCTAGCTTTGAAATTGACAATCACTTAAAGGGAAAAGTGGTGCCAATTATTAAGCTTGCTTCTCTTGACCTCTCTCCTCCCAGTCTTGAAATTAAACACTCTCTAACATCGTAGTTCTCTGACATATTCAAATAGAGTCAAAGTATATATATATATATATATATATATATATATATATATATATATATATATATACACTTTGCCCCAGTGCATGAAAATTTGTGGACAGGGCGGAGCGGGGGAGGGGAAGGTGGTCCCTCAGTCCGGCCTGCGTCCTCTCAAAGTCCGGGAGCCCTCAAGGTTATGTCCTATCCCTAAGCTGCAGTCTAGCCTCCCTCTGTGGGAGGCGACCAGGTGGGCCCATTAAGGGACAGCACCAACTGGTGTAGCCCCATCCCCCCATCACGCTGCTGCTGGACACTGCCACCTCCCCCCCCGCCCCTCGCCCCATTGCAGACTGGTCGTTCCACTATTTGGTCAATTTGCATATTTCACTTTTATTATATATATATGGAGTACATATGTTTTCCAACATTTCTATTTGTTTTATTCACACAGGTTGGTCCCCAAAATCTTGTTTGCTATTCTAGGAATCACAGCCCAGGAGTCCTACATTTCAAGCTCAAGACTATCACTAAACTGCAGAATATTTTGACCTTCTGAGCGCCATTTACCTCATTTTCCCAGTGGGAACCATAACCTACCATGCCCATGTCAGAGGTATTGATAAGGCCACATAATGAACGTCATGTGCACCTATACTCAGTACATAAGTAATCTGCTCCCACAAATGACAAATAACTGTGCTAGCACCCATTGAACTGCCATCATGTGCCAGGGAGTGTACTACCCATTTTACCAGTGTTAATGGATTGATCTTTCCAGCACTCCTATAAAATAAACACTATTATTATAACCATTTTAGAAGTGAGGAAGCTGAGGCATGGATTATTTAGTTGAATTGCTAAAAGTCACAGAGTAACAGGGATGCCGGAATTCAATCTAAGTGACATGGAACTGGAGCTTTATTATTACTTTTTATTTAAGTACAGTTGGCATACAATATTATATTAGTTTCAGGGGCACAATATAGTGATTCAACATTTATATACATTATGCTATGATCACCATACTAAGTCTAGAAACTATTTGTCATCATGTAAACTTACCACAATACTATTGAATGTGTTCTTCTTCACCTGTTTCACCCATCCTTCCACACCTTCCCCTCTGGCAGCCATCAGTTTGAGCTTTGTTTCTATGAGTCAGATTTTATTTTGTTTTGTTTGTTAGTTTTGTTTTATATTTCACATACAAGTCAAATCATACTGTGATTATTTTTTCATGTCTAATTTACTTCATTTAGCATAATACCCTCTTGTTGGGGCTGACTGACACACCCTGAGCGAAGGATGAATGATTACTCTGACACATGTTTCTGTGAAAGAGAGGCTAAGGGACTGCTTGGCTATAGGAACCAAACAGCCCCATTCGCCTGCCTCCTCAAGATTTTATTGTAACAGCAGCTTGAACTAAAATGAACTATTAGATACTATCAGTAGGATAAGCATCCTTGAGAAGACACACATATATATATAAAAGCCTAAGCAGCCAGCTGACTGGCCAGTAGCTATGATGTGCACTGATGACCAGGGGACAGATGCTCAACGCAGGAGCTGCTGAGCTGTGGTCACCTGGCAGCAATGATTCTCAGGTGACACACCCAGAACCAGAGAGGAGGGAGCCTGATTCCAGGGTGAATTACCCGAGAACTGCCCTCTCACAATCTGGGACCCCTTGGGGGATGTTGGAGAGCTGGTTTCAGCCCGATTCCCACAGGACAGGCTGAGGGACCCCACTGATGCACGAATTGTGTTTATCTTTTCATGTCTAACTTACTTCACTTAGCATAATAGCCTCTTTCTGGGGCTGACTGGGAGACCCTGAGTGATGACAAATCTCTGCATCTAGTATTTATATATTTCCGGCCTCTAGTATTTATATATTTGTGTACATATGTAAATGTGTTGCATAGTAGTAAAAATGTTTATCATTTATGACCTACTAAATAACTTCAAATGCATGTAACTTTTAGAATGTCAAATATTGCCCTTGAAGTTTCAATCAAGTTGCATCCACTACTCACCAAAACCTAAGTCAAGCTCTCCACTTTCCTGGACCAGCGTCTGCCTGGCACCAGGATGAAGAACCTTAAGATGGGCAGTCCTTTCCACCTGTTCCCATCTGAATACACAGCTTCTTTCCCACCCTCCTCCTCCCTCCTGCGTACTTCTTGGCTTTGCCATAGTGTAGTAGCTTTGCCATCTTTGCACATCTTTCTTCATACATTTAACGTTGCCCACAGAGGGTGCCTACAGAAAAGATTCCTACAGAATTTATAAGTAAATAAATTTGTTTTACATTCCCTTAAGGCTTTGTGTCATATCTTAATGCCCATATTCTCCTTATATTATTGCAAGTTGAGAATATGTGCATGGATGTGAGAGTGTGTGTATTTGACTGTGTGTGTGTGTGTGTGTGTGTGTGTGTGTGTGTGTGTGTGTGTGTATGTTGACTGTGCAACCACTTCCAAGGAACATCTCATCTCGATTGGTTCCTAATGGAGTGCTGGTCTACCATCAAACAGAACATCATGTTTTTTGCTTGGGAAACCAAGAAAATCAGTTGGGAATAATCTGGGGAAATATATCATCCAACATATTTTGCTTAGCTGAAATGAAAACCTTGTTTGTTTTTATTCCCTTTTTAGATTACTAAGCATTTCTGGCAAATTAAAAAAAAAAGCCTAGCTCTTTTGTATTCACATTAAACAGCTATCTTTGAGTATTGTTAATGATTTATTATAAAATGTTTTCCCCTTTGATGTGTATCTATCAAGAAGTTGTTTATGTGCATAAAACATGGTCTCCAGACCACAAGTTGTTTTTATACAAGAAATTGTCTCTGAGTTTGAGTCTAGAATTTGCAATCAGAGAATATGGTGGTGGGGGTGGAGGAAGGATGTCATATTTAGGTGGTTTTCCTATACATCCATCTATTCTACAGAATAAGGTACTTCGCTCTAGGATTAGCTCTTACTCACAATATAAGGTAAAATCCCACTGAATGAGGTGTGTTCCCCTCAGAACAAGGATGGAATTAATACTTGTGGGCATTAGATGTCCCTATAATTCCACCCAGCCTGTATCCCAGCAAGTGATTCAGCTGGTGGGTCACAGAGAATATTCTTACAGGAATCGGGTCCTCAGGTGACCTACATAAAAGGTTAGTTTTTCCCAGGGGTTTTCTATCCAGCATCTCAGAAAAGCACGTTGTGATCTGAGTCTGTCCTAGTGCCTTTTACCACATCCCTTTGGAAATGTCAGCTCACACAGAAGAGCACTACACACATGACATCAGGGACATCTCTCCAGGACAAGCCCTACCAGAGCCATGCGGGTCATTTCCCCACCTGCCTGCAGGGTAGACCATCCTACACTCCCTGTGCAGCATCATTAGGGGAAAGCAAGAGTTAAACATGGCAACTAGAGAAGTCAGAGGGTTTGCTCATAAAATGGGTAGAGACTGTTCATTCCACAAATGTTTACTAGGCTGAGATGGGCCATCCCTGATGAGGCAGTGAGGAGGGAGGGTAGGTTCCTGCCAGCCAAGAGCTCCCGGAGCCTTGTGCCGCTTGTAAAGAAATGGAAACCCAGAAGGAATGGACTCAAGTTGGTCACTGGCAGAGTTGGGGCTAGATTTCAGGGTCCTGTTTCTCTTCCCACATTGACCTTCCAAAAAGGTGTAGCCACATGGGTCACTGGGTAATAGCACGTGTAGTGTCCTGTCCCCTGCTTCTCCGCGCTTTACAACCCTCCCATCCACACCACCAAGTCCACTCCAGTTAATCCCCATTCATTCATTCGGATTAATGTGTGGTATCTACCCATGTGTGACACAAGTAACACTCAGTCCTTTTTGATTTGCATTTTGTGATTTTATATTTTGTATCTTGACATCTCCAGTTTTTGAGAGTAAGATGTACAAGCAGATGAAAAATAGCTAAAATTGATAAATTAAGTATGTACTGCTGTCTTTTAACTCACTTCCTAATTAAAACAATATTATGAATTCATGCTTTTATTTTCTTATTTAGAAGATTAGAAATGGCACCTTATAAACAGCGTCTCCAGAACCTGTTTTCAATTTTTTTTCTAGAATAATTTCCGCCTCTCGTTTTTTACACTGAGGCTTCCTTCTCTGTGGCTGCCTATGAATGACCAATTTGGCCCTTTTTTCTTTGCAGATGCTACAGCTTCCTGTTTCCTGGAGCCTGTGTTAGAAGAGGGCATCTCATCCTCCTCTGTAATGCTAGTGAAAGGCTTCTCACTGGCACTTTAAACAACTGCTCACCTGCTGCCTTCACTTACGCACTGGAAGGATCGAACAATGGAAAGCACGTCTGAGAGAAGCAGCTTCTGTGCGTCAGAAGAAGCCTAAGAAGTAATTTCCCATAAATAGGAGATTTTAGTTCCAGCAGTAAAGTGGGGCTCAGAAAAATATCTACTATCAAAAGACAAAGAAAGGTGAAAAAGCAAATAGCACCTGCCTTCTCATAGCACACACAAGGTGTTTTCCTGAAATTACTCACAGCCAGGACCTACAAATAACAGAAATTAACTACAGCCTCGTGGTTGAAGCCAGGAGAAAGCGAATGTAGAAGGACATGGAGTGTTGGTGCGAGCGCTCTGTGAATGCGGGGAGCAAGCCAGAGGAGCGTGACTGGCGCGCAGAACGAACCTCTGAACTTTGCGATCACGTGAATAATAGCAGGAAAAATGCTTCCAAATGAGAGATGTTTAAGTGAGACACTACACAAAAAATAGTGCCTAGTGGAGTTCCAGAGAAATGTAATCTACTGTTGCCAAATCCCAGTTCCCTAGGGTTTCTCTTCTTAGGTGGCGTACTGAAGCGGAAATGACCTTGGACATAGGGGCCTGGAGTGAGGCCGCCTGAGCAATGACAAAAGCCAACAGGGGTGTCTTCACAAACTTCCAGTGTTTGGGCCATTCTATGATTAGATCATTTACCTTGTGCACAGAATGTCTGTGGTTTGCAGTTCGGTCATTTTTATTTTACAGTATAGAGCACCTGACATTCAAAGCAAGCCGTTGTGGACTGAGGAGCGAGAAATTTAGAGGTGAGAAAGTGCCAGGTGTGGCCCTATACAAAAGTTGATATTATCAAAAGTTGCATTTTCATACCCTTTTCTGGGCACCTCTGGTGTTCCCGCTCCTTGCATACACTAAAATCGCTTATCGGAAAGGTTAATGAGTCTGTCACAGATACCTTTCTATAAGGGCAGGTAAGTGAATGGGGTAAGTATTTTAGGATTAAGGAACAGGTGGGGACAGTAATTCATTTTTATTTTTATTAAATTTATTGGGGTGACATTGGTTAATAGAATCATATAGGTTTCAGGTGTAGACTTCTATGATGAGTAATTCTTTTAGACTGTGTTTTTCTTTATTCCTCAGGATGGCTCTGGAAGGGAAATGAATAGTAGAAGCCGCTTTCAATTGATTTAAAAGTTTTGTAATGTTATAAAGTGGGGCAGCGGAGGTGTGGCAATACTGATTTCCACAGCTTAAGTATTCCCTTGAAGGAGTAGGCATTCACCCAGGATTTAAGAGGACAGAGCACACAGAGCCTCGAAGGCAAAGTGGACTAGAGCTGAGGCGAGGGTGTGTCTGAGGACATGCAGGTGACCCAAGCAAACAGATATGTATGTTGGTAGGGTGGTGTGTGATGGAACACACATAGGAAGCAAAAAAACATATCATTAAATGATGCTCTGGAGTTTGAACTTCATCACTATATTAAACTATTGTATCTCAGAGTGATACGATAGAGCCCACCTTTCAGAAGGATGTTCCGGGATATAGTTTGGAGATAAACCATGGGAACTGAGCCTGGAGGCAGAGAGATCAGTTGAGAGACAGCTGCAAGAGGAGAGTCTGACATGGGGCCTGGCAGCATCGTTGGCAAGGAGAGGGCATATGTAAGAGCTCCCGAGGAGGCAGGATTTCCATGACTCAGTGACCATTTTATGTGATGGAGTAAAAAGAAAGCCTGGCCAGCTCTCAGATTTCTAACTTACCTGATGGTGGTAGCACTAAGTCAGCGATGAAGAACCCACTGGAGGGAAGGCAGGGATCGGAGGAGTCGAGTTCCTGTTGGAGTGCTCCACTAGGTGATGATGAAGAGTGTGTTCAGGTTTGGGGATATCAACTTGAGAAAGGTCACCGTAGGTCACAGCAGTAGCTAAATAGGCGGTGAATGCAATCGCCCACTGCGGCTGTACATCCTGAGAAGACAGGGAAAGAGAAAAGCCTGCAGGACATCTGGGCTACTGGCACAGGCAGCAGTTACAGCAAGGCCAGAGGCTCCGTGCAAGCAGGAAGTCAGGTGGAGATGCAGGAAGTGTGGGCTGTGAGCTCAGAGGCACTGTCAGCAGAGGCCGTTGATCGCTCTCGTTAGCTTCATAGGAAAGGACGATGCCTTTCTTAAGAGCTGTAGTTGTGGCACAGTTTGCTTATTTACAGCATCCACCATCCATCCATCTGCCCAGCCCTCCATCATTCACTGGTCTCCCAACATGTGGCAGGCTCAGTGCTGAGAATGGAAGAAGGAGCTGTGACTCAGCACATTTCCTGTCAGCTAGGTCCTAGGAGGTCAGTCTGTGCCACCAGCTGCAGAGGCGAGTCCCTCTGTCTGCTGAGAGAAGGACATGGATTCCTGAGAGACCTAGATCCTCTTCCCTCTGAGGGCAAGCCAGGACCAGGTGTACTTCTCACCCACTGGGAATGAGTCCATGACTCTCCATTGCCACAGGATAAAGGTACTTGCCTTGGTGCCCATGGCCTTCAGTGACTGTCCTTGCCTTCCTGTGTCCTGCACGTTAGCAGTACTGAGCAGATCGCAGGCTTTCAACCCAAGAATACTTTGTGTACACTTTTCCTATTTATATTTTCCTTTCTTCTTCTTTTTCAGGGAGACTCTTGTGTATTTTTAAGACACTGTTAAAACATCACCTTCTTTCTGGAATCTCTGGTGATTATCTAAGCAGCAGTGACCTTGGAATGTGGGTCAAAAGTCAGCCTCATCTTTATACAAATCCCAATGTGGCCAATGCAAGGACATGAGGTCTTGGGCATAGCTACTTATATTCTCTGAATCTGAATCCCTACTTTTCAAAACAAAAGTTGTGGTGTCTGCTTTGTAAGATGGTTATAATTAGAAGTATATTATTTCAAATTACATATACAATATATTGGTATATAAACACGTATGAAGTATCTATTGTCTCATGAGTAGATCTTCAGTCAGGAGCAACTCTTACTGTAATTACTTTAGGATCTCATCGGTTCTTCTAATGTCACATACATACATCATGGCCCCCACCCTCACTGTGGAAGCTACTTTCAATGGACCCCTGATAAAACCACCTTCCCTGTGTTCATGCCTTTTGAATGCAAGGCAGCTCCCCTTAACTTTGGGTTGGTCTGGGATTCACTTATAACCAGTGGGACATGGCGTACATCCTTTGGGTGGCTTCTGGGGCTGATCACCGTGCTTTCCACCATGATCCCCCTGCACACTGTTCTGGAGGAAGCCAGACACCATGTTCGAGTCCCTGAGCCCACTGTGCTGTAAAGAATCTCAAGCTAGGCACATGAAGAAGTCACATAAAGGTGGAGATGCATGGCCAGCGCTGGCTGTTCTGCTACAGCCCCTGGGCTGGCTCTGTGAGTGAGGGAGCCATCTCAGCATCCAGCCTGTCAAGACGTCAGCTGTCACCAGCACTGAACAACATCTGACAGTAACAAGCGGAGAGGCTCCATGTGAAAACTGCCTTTCTGAATCTATAAATCCACAACTACTTGAGATAATGATAGAATATGGAGTCCAAACTAGAGAACTGGAGCAATCCTTGTTCCATAAAGGTCCCCCAGAGGTTAGGCGGGACACTCCTAACCTCTCATGTCCTCTCACAAATGGTGGGGGCACTACACAATCGTCTCTGTGGTCCCTGCTTGTCTATTGACCTCCTGAGGGACTGTGTGTGCCATGGGCTGGAAGCTCCAGAGTCTAGCAGAGTGCCTTCTAATTAAGTGGGACTAAGACACTCTTTTGACCAAATATTCATACTATATAGTAATTAGAAGTCTCCTCTTTATTTCTGACCTCCTATAAGACTGGGCTCAGTAAAACAGGATTAATAATTATACCTACCAGGGAAATCTGTTGTAAGAAAATGAACTGAAATGTATAGAATAGTTTACAGGCGTAGCATATAGCCAGTGTTTAGTATCAGGTGATACATTGCATGTTGGACATTGGGCCAGGCTTCAGGTAGATGCTCACTCAATGTTTGTGGAGCTCAGGAGAACCAAATGGTTCAAACCTGAGAGGGGACCACAACTGACCACCCTAGTGAGGCCCAGAGAAAGCTGCTACGTGCAGGACCCCCGAGACCTTTGCAAGGGCCTGAAAGGTCCCACCTGAACATGAGGAACGTTTTCCAGTCATTCCACACCCAGAGGTGGAGAGTGGGGAGTTGCCAGAGTGCAAGCGAAAAGGTCTGTGGACACCAGTGAGGAGGTGTCTGAGGATGCCCCTTACCTTTCAGGACTGACAGACGTGACAAAGGAACAAAAGGGGAGGAGGAAGGAAAAGCACAGCCCACCCAGAAACCAATGGAAAGAGAAATGCAAAATAATGAACACAAAGACAGGCCTGGCAGTTTGGTCAGTAATGGCCAATGAGACGCTGGACCTGCAGGCTTCGGTCTGGCTCCGTGGGGAACAGTAGCAATGGCTGGAGCCCCTTGCCAGGGTCGGCACTGAGGACGCAGCTGCAGCTCACGGGTCTGTCGGTGTGCTGCCCCTCACCTGGCTGTGGTCTCCTGGCTCCTGAAGAGGCTGCCCATCCTCCTGTTCCTGTCCTGTTGTCCCCTCTGGCTTTTGACAGGTGGTTATTCTTCTTGATGATCCTACAATGCCCCTCCACATGGCACTGCACCTGCACCCCAACTATCCACTTGTACTTTGCCCACACCTAGGGAAAGGGCACAGCCATGTTACTAACTTGAAGGCATAGCTCAGGAAAGGTCAGCGTTAACCATGCCACTGCACCAGCACAGGGGATTAGAGAAGCTGAGACGAGTTGCATTATGGTCCTCGCAGCTCCAACCACTTCAGGTTCTGCAACCGGGCACAGGATGCTGTGCGGGCCCTGGGGAAGAACCAGACTGAATGGCCACAGGCACCACTTAACCCAAGAATATCTCTGCTCTTTCTCCTCTGTTTCCACTTCCACCCTGAAAAGACAAAACGTCATTCCTACCAGTATGGCCCAGTGGTTGAGCATCGACCTATGAACGAGGAGGTCATGGTTCGATGCCCATTAGGGCACATGCCCTGGTGGTGGGCTCGATCCCTAGTGTGGGCTGTGCAGGAGGCAGGGATTCAATGATTCTCTTTCATCATAGATGTTTCTATCTCTCTCTTCCTCTCCCTTCCTCTATGAAATCAATACAAAAATCCCATATAATAAATAGGTAATGTGCTAACTGACCGCCACACCCTCACAAAAGATGGTGGCACCCAGGCCCCTCAGACCCGCCGGGGGTGGGTAGGGGGTGGCAGGCACCAGAGTCCCCCAGTCCCCTCAGCCCTGCCGGCAGTGAATTTTCATGTGACCATTACCTTTTAAAAAAATCCTTACCCAAGGATATGATTATTTCTTTCAGATCATCTGTTCTCAGGGAGCAGGCCTAAGCCAGCAGGTGGGCATCCCCCAGGGGTCCCAGACTGTGAGAGAGCACAGGCTGGGCTGAGGGACCCCCCATGTGCATGAATGTTCATGCACCGGGCCATATATATATATATTTTAAAAAAGACAAAACTTCAGACAGATTCAAGAATCTTCTAGCCCCACTTTCTGGCTGTCCCTCCATAAGAATTGAAGTTAATGTGTTTGTTTTCATCCAGTACAAACCACTTTTGACAGTCCCATGAGTGACTGTGGTTGGCTTAACAACCACTACTTTAGAAATATTAACTAATTTAATCTTCATAGCAATCCTAGTGTTATTATTATTATTATCTGTATTGGGGGATAGTGTTATCCCAGTGATAAAATCAAAGCATGGAGAAGTTAAAGTCATATAGTAAGTACATGGCAAAATTAGAGTTGCCTGACTTTGCCATATAACTTTTATAACAACATATGACAACTATATATATAAAAGGTTAATATGCTAAATGTTCCTCCTACCATACGACTGGTCGCTATGACATGCACTGACCACCAGGGGGCAGACGCTCAACACCGGAGCTGCCAAGCTGCAGTGACTTGGCAGTGGCGGTTCTTGGGTGACACACCCTGAAACCAGAGGGGAGGGAGCCCATGGGGCCATGTGATTCCACCTTCAGCTGTGGGTTATGCTGTTGCTCTGGCATGGTTGGGCCCAAATCTGGCTTACTGCACACTTGCATTTGTGTTCCACACCCCGTACAACAGCAACTTTGCAGAGTTCCCTCTCGCACTCTAGGACCCCTCAGGGGATGTTGGAGAGCCGGTTTCAGCCCAATTCCTGCAGACCAGGCCAAGGGACCCCACCTGCCAGAGGGACCTTGCTCACTCCACAGATGCTGGGGAGGGACCGCGGGAGGTTGGCTCCAGGGCATGTCCAGCCTGTCTCCCCCAGTCCCACCCTGCCAGTCACTTTCTAATTAATTTCCTTTCAATGTGCACTAATCCATGCACTGGGTCACTAGTTTTACTATAATTACATCCCATGCAATTCATTGTTTATCTGAAATTCACATTGAACTGGGCATCCTGTATTTTATTAAGCAATCTGAAGCAAACCAGAATGGAACCCAGGCAACCTGGTCCTCAAACCACCCTTCTCAAAACCCCATCTCAAACAGGATTGGCTTGCGGACTTCCCCGTTTTAACCCCACTCAGGGACTGTCCATGCTCTGTCCCACCCCGAGCACACATCAGGTCCAGGGCTGGGCACCATGCTGCTCAGTGGCTTAGCTGTGGCAGAGACTCATGACTGCAGGGGAAGCCTCTGGTATTTCCCGAATGGACACCTATAAAGTCAATGGAGGGGTAATGCTGCCCCATATGCTTTTCTGATTTGAGGCTTCCTTTCCACAGGGGATAAGAAAGTGGAACACAAATAAGAGAAAGGGCGGGGGGGATTGTTCATCTGAGCTGGTCCCTTTCAAGCCCTTAGAACACAAAGGCAAGCATTTCTTCCGGGAAGGACCATTTTCCTGCATGCGATATTCACATGGACGCCAATTATGTGCCGTGCAGCTTCCGAGAGTTCAGCTGCAAAGGACCACAGGTTTCCCTCTCAATTGGATGAAAGGGTTTTAAATCATTCCCACCTCATGCCAACCACAGTCATCATTTTCTTTATAGCCATCTTTCTTGTTTCTTCCCCTAAGCACAGCACAAAAGGTGGAGGGCTACTTTAAAGAAAGGCTTTCATTTTTAACAATAAACCAAGATCAGTGGAGAAGAGGGAATTAGACTTCCTGCAAAATGAAGAAGAAAAAAAAGAAAAGACATTATACTAAAGAAAAATCCGCAGAGAAAATGAAGAGTTGTTGGCTTAAAATTACAAAATAAACCTAACATTTAAATGTTCTGAGGTCACATCACATTTCCAGGCTCTTAGCATTTGTTTCAATATTAAGAACATGTATATCTCAGCAAGAAACTTAACTGGCGATTTGATGAATACAACTTCCTCTCCCTCCTTTTTTACAATATATGTGAAGTCTAGTTGTCTCCATGCTCTGCTCACAGCACACAGGGTGTAGGTATCATGTGAGACCGTCAGGGTTGCCCAAATGTTTGTAGTGGCTGGGGGTGAACATTTGGAGTGAAACCTTTCATGAGCTAATTGCTTAAGAAGAAATTGAGGGGAAGGGCCTAAGATTTTAAAGGATTGGTGTGTGAGTGTGTGTATGTGTGTGTGTGTTGGTGAGCGTGTGAGTGTGTGTGTGTGTGAGTGTGTGTGTTAGTGTGTGTGTTTGTGTTAGTGTGTGTGTGTTTGTGGGTGTGTGTGTGTTAGTGTGTGTGTTAGTGTGTGTGTTAGTGTGTGTGTTAGTGTGTGTGTGTGGGGGGTGTGTGTGTGTATGTGAGTGTGTGTGAGTGTGTGTGTTAGTGTGTGTGTTAGTGTGTGAGTGTGTGTTAGTGTGTGTGTATTAGTGTGTGTGTTAGTGTGTGTGTGTTAGTGTGTGTGTATTAGTGTGTGTGTGTGGGGTGTATATGTGAGTATGTGTGTGTGTGTGTGGGGGGGGGGTGGGTGTGTGTTAGTGTGTGTGTGTTAGTGTGTGTGTGTTAGTGTGTGTGTGTGTATGTGAGTGTGTGTGAGTGTGTGTTAGTGTGTGTGTGTTAGTGTGTGAGTGTGTGTTAGTGTGTGTGTATTAGTGTGTGTGTTAGTGTGTGAGTGTGTGTTAGTGTGTATGTATTAGTGTGTGTGTTAGTGTGTGTGTGTGTTTGAGTGTGTGTTAGTGTGTGTGTGGGGGTGTGTGTATGTGAGTATGTGTGTGTGTGTGTGTGTGTGTGTGTGTGTGTGTGTGGGTGGGTGTTTTGGAGGAGGGAGGGAAGGTTTTCTGGGGTAGATCTCTTTCTTGCAGAAGGAGACAAGGTGTAGTAGCCCGGAAGTGAGCCCTGAGCATCCACACAGCCATTCCTTTTTCTCTGTTCTTTTTATTTTATCGCTTAAAGTATTACAAAGGGTATAACATATGTCTCCTTTTCCCCCCCGCAGTTCGCCCTTGCTTAGTGCCCCAGCCAAGGATGCCCTGAGTGCTGCAGCTGCCGAGGGAAGTCAGAGCTCCTGGCATGAGGCCTATGCAGGGAGGCCTTGGTGGCAGATGAGTCTTCATCTATTTCTGCTAATTCATCCAGCATTTGCTTGTTTCCTGTCTTTTTCCCAGACTCCAAGAGGCGCTCCCATCCTCCGGGAATGAGAGGGAATCCCTCAGAGCCATGTTGCCACTTCCTAATTCAGGAACCAGGTGCTTAATTGCCCAGAAGAGTAGTTCGAAGTAGTTCCATTATTTTGGAAGTGAAGCAGGATGAGTCCAATGTCACTGAGTTTTGAGATGGTTTGTTCTGCAGCCGGTACCCGAGAATGATGCCGGAGAGGAAGAGAGTCTACTGCATCCAGGAGCTTAGAGTAATGGCTTTGGGAAGGGGCAGGCGACAGGCTCAAACAATGTCATTCAGTCTGTCACTCTGGCTGTTTCCTTCTGTTTTCTTCTTCATTCGTGAGATCCTCTGTATGTGATGGCAAAAATGATAACAGAAGCTCAGCCTTATATCCTGCCAAGTTCAGAGCTTCTGTGGAAGGAGAAAGCTTCTGTTCTAATAACTGTGGAAAGGCCCTGCTTTTATTCTCCTTGGTACAAGCAGGCTAACGTGCCGGGCCTGACCAATCCCTCTGGACTAGAAAGCGCACTCCCACATCCAGGGTCCACCCTGCTGCCCGCACACACCAGGAGCAGAGAGAGGGAAAGGCTGATCCTGAAGGACAGTGAAGTGCATGGTCAGGAAAATGGACAAGAAATGTTGGGAAAGCAAGTGAACACATGCTGGCTCAGGTCATATTGCCCAGGGTCGGGGTGGGGGGCGGAGTTGGAGGAGGGCGCTGGGTGTGGGTTTGGTCCAGGAATTAAATCATGCAGAGTCGTTGACACGGGAGGAGGCACAGCTGCATGCACAGAGACTCACAGGGAAGCAAATCAGTGCAGTGGAGTCTTACAGGTGCCGAGTTGTGCACACAGGAAGCAGGAAGGCCTGTGTGCCCGCTGGGAGCATCCCTCCTAATAACCATATTCTAATTCCCGGCAGATGGCCAAGAACACTGCTTTCCCTGCAGAGCCCGGAGTCTGGCTGTCTCCAGTCTGGGTCCAGCTGGAACTTTGCATGCCCCAACTTCTGCAGCAGCAAGGTTCTGGCAAATGTGGTGAGGCTGAGCGGATGGCTCAGAGAATTTCCTAAGAGAAGGGGCAAAAGGAATCGGCCCTTTACAAACTCCCCAAGTAATAAAATAAATCCGCTGATTATTCAGGGATGAAGGCTCTGTTCCCTGGCCAGGGAACCCACAAGTAATTCCCAGCTCTCAGGAGCTGGTAACGTGCTGGGGCACAGGACACCACACTGCAGGCCCTGGGAGAGTCTGGTCATGCAAGAGGGAGCCACTCCAAGTGTGAGCTGTTAGTTCTGCTCTAATAGCACCCTCACTAACTGCAGGGCTTCAGTGAATTCCCACACACACACCTGCCAGAATCTCAATCCTCATCCACTAGCCCAGGGAAACGACAGGTGCTAACTGGTGGTTATAGGAAAGAACATCTTCGGGCTGGAACAAGTGCTCCAGGCTAACCTGTCCTACTGGCAGCCCTGCCCTGAGCGGGAGGGGAAACGTCTTTGGTGAGTGTGCTTGGATTCTGTAGAAAACAATCAGGACCCTTCTTCCGAATTGTTTCTCTCTCTCCCCCTCCCTTCCCTCCACTCCACGTCCCCACTCCTCTCTCCTCCTTTCCCAGGGCTCTGTTCAACTTGAACCCCGATTGCACTTCTGACTTTTCCATGTGGGCATGGCTTTGAAGAAACTCAGATCTTGCTTCAGTTTCCAGCTCTACCAGCACAAGCTCTGTGAGTTGCTCAGGCCACCTAACATCTCTCTTAACTTAATTTTCCTCAACCCCAAATCGGGGATGACAACTGAGCAGAGCTCAGAGAGTGGTTTCTGTAAGTGCTAGCACAGCCTTGGGAATGCAGGGGTGTTCAATAGATCCCCATCTATCCCTTTCCCTGCGTTCCCTATAGTTGGTCACATTATCATTCCCAAATGGATTGTGGATTACAAAATGCAGCACAAAGACAAGCCATGATTATTAATATTATGATGTATTATTATCATTTCCCTCATTCTGCAGTATAGCACCGGCTCATAGCAGATACTCATTAAATAATTATTAAACGAGATGAATGGCCATTTCAGTGCCTACCTTTAAGGTATTATTTCTGCTAATTTCCCTCCTTCAGGAAGCTCTCATAGATCACTGTGGCCCACAGATGTGCACACCTTCCTTGGCGCTTCCCGCGTGGTGACCACAGCAGTATTCTGTTAGTGTCAGGCGTCGCTCTCATGGCTGTTTTCCAGATGATCTTGGGAGCTCTCCCTCTACTCTTTCCTGGCTCCTTCCTTCAGAATGGTCTACTGATTACTCCCTGTGACTTTTCTTGGAGATATATATATATATATATATATATATATATATATATATATATATATGGTTTGGAGGGCTATGCCTTGATGAGGTTTTTGGTGATACTGGTGATGGTGGTTGTTTGCAAGAGAAGTGTTGGTTTGCAAGAGGAGTGATTGGAGGCTTCTGAAAATGAATGGAGAAGGAAACCGAGATAATTTCAGGGAAGAGTGGGATGTTGGAGAAGGAGGGGGACAAAAAAGAATCCTGAGACCTTTTACGCCTAGGAAGAACAGTCTGGGACTGTAGGAATTATAGTATATAGACATACTTAATACAACATGCAATTATTCATTCAGATTAGGAGATTATATTTGGAATTTAGAAATATAATGTAATAAATATTACATTTATAAGTAATTTACATGTCAGAGAGGGTAACAGGAGTTAAAGTCACAATCTCACACTTGGCAACAGTAGATCTCTAACTACTCAGATGTGTCAGTCCTGTTTCTTCCAGGTATTTTCAAACAAAATCAGTTTCTTTTTCCAAGTTGATTGTCCTTTTGCCATTAAGACTCCTTAAAAATTGTGTGGACTTTCTATTCATCAGATTATATGCCAATCCACTTGTTGAAATTAAGAGGTGACAATTATTATTGTCTTGTGTAGATGAGGAAATGGAGGCTTATAAAATTACTAATGGCCAGTGCATGAATTTGTGCACATTGAAAGGAAGTTAATTAGAAGAAATATTTTAATATCTCTATTTACCCTTTCTCTATAATAGAAGTGTCAACCAAATTCATGATCGACAACGACAGATTGAAATACACTCAGGTGATTGGCACCAGTGAGAGCTTTATATGTATCATACACGCATGAGTCACCTTAGCCTTTTATATATGTAGAATAAACTTGCTTAATTAAACCTGTTTTCTGATTTAACTAAAATTTTTCCAGCCCAGTGAAGCACCCCAACTTCTCTTTCAGGTAATTGTCAGCAACACAGCAGTAAATATCCAAGTTGAGTGCCGTTTTGCCATTAAGACTCCATAAAAATTGTGTGGACTTTCTATTCATCAGATTATATGCTAATCCATTTGTTGAAAACCACATCCAAAATTGTTTGAAGCATTATTCCCTCTTGTAGCCTTACAAATAGTTATTTTGGGATTAGAATTCTAACATACCCTTAGAATTCTTAGGAGCCTTTCTGAAAGGCTACTTGGCACTATGATAATATAGGAACCCACAACCCAAGGTTTTGTCCTTGGCCCAATTCATCTGTTCACTCTAAGAATTGTTACCACGGGAGACTAGGCATGAGAACAGTCCTGTTTTCCAATCCAGCAAGTGTCCGTTCCTCTGTTACTTTAGTTTACTTGGCTGTATGCAGATAACATTTCAACATCCTGCTTGGAGAACTCCTCAACCACATTAAAAAAGTTGTAAGGTACCTGTTTTATTCTTCAATTTACTCCAGGCAACCACTTTGCAAACTGTTTTATTTCACAAAGTATCATTGATTTCCTTGGCTTCACTGAAGTTTTCCACCCTTGATAATCATTCCCCCACTGCTCTAGAGTCTCCATTGGCTGCCCAGTTGCACAGTCAGTGCCATGTGTTTTAGAGCTTGCCTTTAACAATAGCACCCCACTTCTAGACAAGTGCTCTGCATTGGTTTGGTTCCCAAACCACCTAAAACATAGTGGCTTAAAACAATAACCATTTCTTTGGTTTAAACATTCTGTTGGTGACCTGGGCAGTTTGGGGCTTTCTTATGTGTCTGTGGTCTGATGGTGGGTTGGTCAGTGGTTGTGTGGTCTAGGAGGACCTCATGTGTGGAAGTTGGCTAAACAGTGAGAGCCATGGGCCAATCCATCTACCATCCTCTAGTAGGCTCCCCAACCTTCTTCACCTGCTGGTTACTGGAGCATTCCCCAATTGGCAGCGGAGAAATCTCACCAGCAATTACTTTTCATGACTATAATTATAATGCAACTAGTGGCCCAGTGCATGAAATTTGTGCACATTAAAAGGGGATTAATTAGAGAAAATATTTTAATATTGCTATTTGCCCTTTCTCTATAATAGAAGTGTCAGAGATGAAAGAAAATTAGTAAAGTGTATATGAAAATCTTCCTCCTGTCAGAGACTGGGGTGCACCACAGGACCCAGAGTCAAGTCCCCACTCACCCATGTGTGCCTCAAAAATCACGTGACACCCAGACCCAGTCAGCCCCCCCTCATTGGGCTATATCCAGACCCGGCCAGTCCCACCTTTGTCAAGCACTGCTGGGTGGGGGGCACAGCCTCAGGTCCCTTGGCCTGGTGCCAGGGCTGGGGGGTCATGGCCTGAGGTCCCCCAGTCTGGGCTGGGGCGGGGGGCATGGCCTGAGGTACCCCATCAAGCCCTGCCAGCTGGGAGGCATGGCCTGAGGTCTCCTGGCCTGGCGCTGGGGTGGGGGGCATGGCCTGAGGTCCCTCAGCCCAGCACCAGGGCAGGGGGCACACCTTGAGGTCCCCATCAAGTCCCGCTGGGTGGGGGGGTGCGGCCTCAGATCCCCTGGCCCAGTGCTGGGATGGAGAGCATGTCCTGAGGTCCCCTGTCAAGCCCTGCTGGGGCGGAAGGCATGGCCTGAGGTCCTCCGGACTACACCAGGGCAGGAGGCACAGCCTGAGTTCCTCTGGTCTGGCACTGGGGCTGGGGGAGCAGCCTGAGGTTCCCCGGCCCAGCACCAAGGTGGGAGTCTCACTTTGAGGTCCCCTGTCAAGCCCTTCTGGGCAGGGGGTGCAGCCTCAGGTCTCCCGGCCTGGTGCTGGGGTGGGGGGCACGGCCTCAGGTCCTCTGGCCTGGTGCCAGGGTGGGGGTGCGGCCTGAGGTCCCCTGGCTCTGCACCGGGGAGGGTGGCACACCTTGAGGTCCCTTGTGAAGCCCCACCAGATTGGGGGGCATGGCCTGAGGTCCTGCGTCAAGCCCCACTGAGCGGGTGGCACGGCCTGAGGTCCCCCAGCCTGGCACCAGGGCCTGAGGTCCCCCAGCCTGGCATCAGGGCATGGCCTGAGGTCCCCTGTCAGCCCCATGGGGTGTGGGGGGCATGCAGCCTCAGGTCTCTGCTGACTGTTCCTTAAGGCTCATTGTGGGAACTCGTCCTCAGCTGTGGTTGCAGCCATCTTTTTGGTGGAGTGACGGTCAATTTGCATATTTCCCACTTTATTATATGGGATATTCATGCACTTGGGAGGCGGGGGTCATCCCTCAGCCCAGCCTACACCCTCTTGCAGTCCGGGACCCCTCAGGGGATGTCCGCCTGCTGGCTGGGGCCTGACCTCCCCCAGCAGTCAGACATCCCCCTTGCAGTCCAGGGCTCTCACAGTCCAGGACCCTCATTCCTTACCACCCACCTGCAGTGAAGGTGGGAGAGGCTCCCGTCACCGCTGCTACGCTCACCAGCCTTGAGCCCGGCTTCTGGCTGAGTGGCTCTCCCCCTGTGGGAATGCACTGACCACCAGGGGCAACTCCTGCATTGAGCGTCTGCCTCCTGGTGGTCAGTGCATGTCATAGCGACCTGTCATTCCACCATTCGGTTGATTTGCAAATTATCCTTTTATTACATAGGATGGGTAATGATCCATTGCCAGAGCACATCACATGGCCAACCCTGAATCAAACTAGAGAAAAATAGACTCCCCTTAGTGGTGTGGGATGAAATGTGGCCAGTTTCTGAATTTACAACAAAACCTTAGTTGGTCTGAGTCAACGGTGTAACATTTAATCACTGTTTTAAATGGCTTCAACTTAAGTATCTTACTAAAATCTACATAGCTAATGAATCTGGGAAAAAAGTCTATTAAATTTCTAATACTAAAACTTATAGCCAATTAAAGATAAAATACAATTCTCTGTGTTCAATCATTATAATTGCATAATGATGAAGGCAGTGAGCTATTTTGGATGGTATGAGAAGAAACTCATTACTATAGAGTTACTCTTCCATGTTCTTTATCACATGTCAAGAAAAAAGGAGAAAAACGGGATGTAACTAAAGTATCAGTCTAATGGGTAAAAATGCAAAGCAATCTGGTTGGTTCATCTCAAAGCACATGGAGATAGGTTTACATTTCTTTGAAGGTGTAGGAAGGCTGATGAATTTAGAAAAAATGTAGCAAGATGTCTTGCTTCATTCCGCTCCGCTTGGGTAAGAACCTCACAGCTTTTCACACTTTGCAGTTTACACATCTCTTTACTTCCATCAACCAGTAAACTTTCAAAGTGCCCGGGTCATCACGGCACACATTATTATCTCCATTTCAAAGGTTGCTGAGTCTTATCCAAGTACCCAGAAGGTAGGGATAAGGGAGAGAGGAGAAGACAGGACTTTGAAGGAGAAATTAGAATCCAGGGATCAGAGCATCATCGGGAGGGTGGGTATTACAACAACAGGAAGCTTGTTTGAGAGAACTTAATGCATCAGGGAGTCTCGAACTCTGAGTGCAGGGTGAGGCTTTGGAGATCAGGGACTTCCTGTGTTTTGTTTTGTTTTTCTAGACAGAAGCTTCCTTGGGGGCAAGAAGAAAAGGAGAGATGAGGCGAAAGCTAAATGCAGGAGGTGAAGACAGGCAGGCAACCACAGGGGCAGTTATATATTCATACACAGATTTCCCACCTGTAGCAAATGGTTTCTTAGCCCAGAATTCTGGATTCTTTTAAAAAAGAATGTTATTGCTTGGAGGCCTAGCTTCCAGGATATGTTAAAACAATTTAGGGGATAAATTTCATACATGCAAATGAGGCATTTCCATCAGTAAAGAGGTCATTTATGTGTAAATAGAAACAGCTTTTAAGATTACAGTGAAAATAAGGGCACAGCATTTTGCATCAGACTTTAAGAGCAGCAAATATATTATGCGTACAGTTTACTTATTTACTTATTTTTTCCATTGAATAAATATTTGTTAAATGCCTACTATTTGTCAAGAAATTTGTAAAGCATCAAGAATATAAGATCTCCTCACTCAAGTAGTGCTGACCGGTGGGAACAAATGTAGGTGCATGTACTCCCTAGGAGCTTCCTCGTCACTCACACACATCTCAGCTCAAACTAGCAGCACTTCGTGTGCTCACCATCCTGGACAGCACAGGGCTGGGGGCAGGGATGGAAACTCCCCATACAGTATGAAAGGTCCTATGACAGATGTCACATGGTGACATGGGCCTTAGGCTCTTAGATTACCCAGAATGTTTAAGCCGCAGTTTCCGAGCGTGTCCCATTTATGTCTGCACTGGGGAAAAAATGAACTCTCTGTCTTCTAGTAAACATAGCAACTGCTTCAAGCTCCACAAGCTCATTGAAATCTAAAATGCACAGTAATATAGTAAACGCTCTGAGAAGTCCTGCAAAAGGATCTTCAGTATATTTAACCTGAAATGTCCTCGCAGTGATTGACAATGAATCTCCTCCACATGTCTTTGAAATAATTATAAATGAGAAACACTGGGAAAGTCTACTTAAAGAACATTATAAACTTATGAACAATAATAGATACAGAGGCAGAGCTGCCTCAAACAGATTGTCAAACTGCAGCGGGAAGGCTGGGGAGGGTTGGGGGGCAGGAGGGAGGGGGGTAAGAGATCAACTGAAGGACTTGTATGCATGCATATAAGCATAACCAATGGACATAAGACACTGGGGGGTAGGGGAGGCCAGGGGATTGTCAAGGGCGGGGGGAAAAAAAGGACACATATGTAATACCCTTTGTAATACTTTAAGCAATAAAATAAATAAATAAATAAATAAATAAATAAATAAATAAAGAACATGAATTCTGTTTAATGGAATTATTCTGGATAATTCTGGTTCTATATCAACTCTGGTCAATACTTCTTACCTTATATATGTTTGTTGGGTTTTCCTGCCATGGGCAAGTGATCACACTTCCATACTTTCAGGAATCTATGCGTTGAACCCACAGGTTTTTTTTCTGTCTAAACTGTCCTTCCTCACTTTCTCCTCTGCTCCTAGAAACATTCCTTGTTATTTTTCAAGATCCAGCCCAAATGTCACATTTCCTCCAACGGCTTCCCTGACTCCCCATGGCACACATAATGGTTCCCTCTGTGTCCTCAGCACAGCTGCTCTCACAGCTGCGGAGCTTTCTCAGCACAGGCAGGGCCTAGTCTTATCTGGCTTCACATCCCCAGAGCCTGGTGCAGCTCCGGGCACATACCAGGCACAACCCATATTTGCTAGATTTTGCCTCCACTTACTACACACACTCCAAACCACACAGCTGGATTCATTTTAATGCCAGGATCGCTCTGCCTCTTGCCCCTGTGGTGCCCATGCCAGCCGTGTGTCACTGAAGGGTCTGCTCACTACGCTCTTGTGGCTGCACGGACAACATGGCCGCCATTGGCAGTCGGCCCACCTCCCCCTGCCGGTCCCCTTGCCTAACTTCCAAACCTCCCAGTGAGGCTCCTGCTCCACCTCTGGCCTCTGCTTCTGGTGTGGACTTAGGAGGAATCTGAGGCATCGACTCCGCACCTCACTTTGAGCTGTCAAAGGCCCAAGGGCTGAGCCACAGCCCACTGCCTGAGATCCCGACCCGAGGCTGACCCCTGCCTGCCTGCCCGTGGCCATACCTCATCCTGGTTGTCTCACTGTCCTGTGACCAAGCCCCCAGGCTGCTGTGACCACCCAGCATAACAAACTGCCCAGACGTTAACTCCCTTCCTGGATTCCGCAGTTCTGCCTCTGTTCAGTGTGTCTGTGGTGCTCACCTGTTCCCATCAAACCATTGTCAGACCTTCCTCCGCTTGGACACTGCCAGCCTTTACCTGCTGTCCCCCGCATCCTACTTTCCCACACTGTACTGGGCTCCATGCTCCCCAAGCTCTGCATTTATTTGCTTCTGTTCTATTGCATGTATTGTGGGAGCCACTTCAAGTATTCTTGGAATGAGGAGAAACAACATAGTAAATGTCCTTTTTCTTTTATCTTTATTCATACAGGACACCTATCTTAGGGAACAATTCCTGATAGGCCTGGTGGGTAGATTCAGATAAAAAAATGGGAGAGAAACACATCCAATTATTTTTCTGTTTCACATACCTAGCTTCATCACAAAGCCCGGGCGAGAGGCTTTTGGGTCTGAACCTTAATAAAAGCTATGCATCATTGCGTCAGGGATTCTTCAAAGAGCATAGAATTGCTTAATGCACAGTCTTTTCTGCACTGGCATTGAGGATCTGAAAAATTAATTACCAAATGTCATATTTTACTCCCCACAAAACTAGAACAGAGAGGATAGCAAACTTTAAAGTGAGATCCAGGGGCCCCTTTTGCACAGTAACATCTCAAAGTCCAGAGCACACATGCCATGTGGCCTCTTCCCAGCTGCAGACCCTCCCCTCCACTCCACTCCACTCCACTCCACTCCACTCCACTCCACTCCACTCCACTCCCCTCTCCTTTCCTCCCCTCCTCTCCCCTCTCCTCTCCTCCCCTCCCCTCTCTTCTCCTCCCCTCCCCTCTCCTCCCCTCCCCTCCCCTCTCCCCTCTACTCTTCCTCCCCGCCCCTCTTCTTGGGCTGGAGCATGAAGCAGGGGAGGATGGTCTTTTGAGCCCAGCAGGCAGGCTCCCTCCTTAGCTAGCTGCATGCCCTGGGCAGGCTTCACCCCTTTGAAGCTCAGTCTGCCCATATGTGGTATACGTGGGAATTCTATCTATTTCATAAGGTAACTAAAAATGAGATGTGGGAATATACATAAAAAGCTCCTAGCCAGGCAGAGATGCCAAGAGGTTTTCAAAAGACATCTCTTGCTCCCATCCTGACATACTTGTTTTAACCTGGGAACCACTGGGCTCCCCTCTCAGAGCTCTGCCAGCATTCTCCACTTCCCTCTGCCTCTACCTGTCTGACAGGGCCTAGGAAACCCTAATATCCCTTCCAGCCAACCCACATCTTGCCCACATCTTCCCTGAACTGAACTTCCATGACCTGAGTTCATTCATTTCTTTTGCTTATAACCTGTGTCAGTGGAAAATGACCTTCCTTCCCCCAACACACACTCCCAGAAGTCAAACTTCCTTTTGGAACCGGAAGATAGTTTAAAGAGATAACCTATCATCTACCTCCTTACTGGAGAGGCGGGGGAAGTGAGCAGTGGAGAGGAGATGTGAGTTGCCTAGGAATGACTTCCTCTGTATTGCTCTCAGAGCATGGACTCTGTATCTAGAAATTTAAGGTTCTAAGTCGAGCACTTGTATTGACTCAGTGTGTGATGCTGCTTAGTACTCCGGAGCCTGTTTCCTCATCTATAAAGCTGGCTTAACCTTCACTGGCTGTGATACGGAATATGAGCACTGTTGTGCCCATATTTCAAGGTTCCCAAAAAGCCCACCAGGGAGCCAGCGAGTCCGATGCAAAAGCAAAGAGTCCTTCATTTCGAACTAGTTCGGCTCCCCAACCACACTCACCGATGCAACAACGGTAAACCCAGTGGCCGAGAGAGAGAGAGAGAGAGAGAGGCCTGATGGGATTGTGGGTTTTATAGTAAGGGCAGGGGAGGGGACTGTGGGCCCCGCCGATTGGCCAGGTGTGAGTCGGGTCTTTTTACACAGGATGTGGTCATATTGATGGCGTGCACTTCCCTTGATTATCATTGGTTAGTCCAGAGAAATCCTGGGCGTGGCCAGCAGAGGCCTGGACTTCCGGGAAGAAGGCACTCTCCTGAGCACCTGGCTCTGCCCAAAAATGGAGGACCCAGGGCAAGATGGAGAGTGCAGTCCTCGCCCCCCCCCCCCCCCCCCACCAAGGGCAAGCTGAGCCCGGGCTCCAGGGGCCAGTCCGGTTGCCGGCGGTCCAGCAGATCGACCAGTTCCAGCCCAGACAGGAAGTCCACATCCTCCGTCTCGTCCCCTGGGGGCGCTGATCGCCTCCTCCTCCATCTCCTCGGGCGAGGGCACATGCCCCGCCCCGCCGCCGCCGCCACTACCGCTGCCGCGTGGGTCTGGTCTGGGGGCGGCGGGCGGGTGGCCTGCGCCGGGCTCCCGCCGTGGGCTGGTGAGTCAGTGCCCGAGGCCGCCAGCAGTGTTGTGGTCAGGCTGTGCCTCATGGGGCCCGGCGGCCTGCCCACGTAGGCCCCGCGATGACTCGCCCTTTCAAGCACATTCTTTGGAACAGTCAAATGATTCAGGGATTTCCACCCAGATGATTTTTTAGTGCTCTTCTCTGTCCTTACAATCCTTCCTGGTTGGATAACATAAAAGCGTCCAAGTGAATTTTCTCAGTTCAAGAAGTCACCTCTGGTCATTTTCAAAAAACGGAATGTGGTCACCAGGTCGTGTACCACAGTGCACTGCTCTAACCCAGACGGTATGGGTGCTCACACCATGCTGTCTGACCTTGCTAAGTCACCACTGGGGGCCCGGTAGCCAGGTGCCATCTCCATCCCCTACAGATGGGGCTTGGAGAGCCCACAGTGGCTGTTGGAGCTTGGGTTTCTCTTCCACCCTGTCAGGGTTTTCACCTAGTGGTGGCCACAATAGATCTTAACTCCCAAAGTTCAAGCTCTTTTGTGATCCACCTTTTCTAATTTTTACTCTGCTATAAATGCATTTTCCTAAGGCGCACACACCATCTCAGATGGCTGGGTCTGCAGCTTTCCAGCCACAGAGACATGCAGGGCCTGCTTTTCCTGTCTCCTGACCTCATAGCCTCCAATGTTGAATATGTGCTAACTCCTCCCCTCTTTTCTGTTCCAAGATGACCAGCATCTTTTCCAGGTGAAGATCCCATTGTCACAGGTGGAATGGCGCCTTTCTTCCTCAAAAGGTGCTCTGAGGATTATGGTGTTAGGCGTCTGAAGAAGGAAGGTGTTTTCTCTCACTTCTGCCACCCAGGATGAAGGAAGACTTAGGTACAGAGATTTATGTAGAAGAAACATAAGAAGATTAATTTTAAAAAATAAAGATTTTTTACCTACAAGAAGAAAGAAGGGAGAAGGCTGGAATGAAAGGATAGAGGAGAGAGAAACACTTTTGTCATGTTTTGACTTTTTAAAGCTTTTCAATGGTTCACATATTCAAAAAACAAAATCAAATGGATAAGAAAATAAAGAAGACTAAACATAAAACTGAAAGAAACTTGAGACAAATGAATTTTCATTTCAAATTGATACCATCGTAATTAGCTAACTATTAAGCATAAGAAAAAAGCAAGGGAAGTCCAAATATTATAGGCATGTCATTTGGACAGCTTCACCAGGAAGCTACAAACTTACGCTCCCCAGGAGTTTGGACATAGGAAAGACAGACACATGCCCGGTGAGGTTGGGATGGTAGGGAAGATGCTTGCTGTCAATCACACCTGGGAACAGAGATGGTTGGCCAGAATGGTCGAGGCCACTGCAAGCATGAGGACATTTGGAATATTTAGCCCCTGCTCTTGTTGCTCTTGGCAGCCCTTGGCACTCCTGCTGCAGGGGTGCACTCTCTTGTCTCCCCTGCATTCACCTACATGGCTCATGGCCATGCGACCCCCCACACAATGGACTGATGGACTGTAATTAGCCTGATGCTGAAGTGGACCAGGCTGCAACATGGAAAGGAAACTCTGGAGTTGGCTTTGCTTCTGGCTCTACTGAAACCCCAGCTACACTTCTATGACTGGAATGGGACTTTAGACACACAGACGTAATTCCACGCAATAAAAATCACTCATTCTCCTGTGTGAACCTCAGAAAATTCTTTTTCTTGAGATATTGTAAGGACCCCACCCCCATCATACAGTGGATAAAGGATACCCAAATTTCCCTGATAACAAAATTATACCCTAAACATAGTGAAGCAAGAAATCAGAAAAGTAACTAATCCTAGTAACTAATGGCCACAATATCTTACTGTATACCCTTAATCGGGGGCGGGGTGGGAGAGTGTGTGTGTTGGGTGGTATAAAACACAATGCTCTGAATTCCTGAGAAAGTTTGTTTAATTTAGATTTATAGGCAAAATTCTGGAGCTATTTTAGATGTAATATAGAATTGACCAAATAAGTAAATGTGTTGAGGCTATTGGGAGCCAAGTTTCTCCCTATACAAGAAGTAAAATACAAATATGAAATAGGAAGTGAATTAGAATCGAAGATGTTGAAGTGAACTCAGGGATCTAAACTATGTATATGGATGGACTTGCATATGTGTCCATCCCTATGTGTGTACATGCTATTGAACAATAAGCAGCTGATTCCTATCTCTGTCTCCTGGAAGAGCCAAGGAACAAAGCTATCCTAGTAGCAATGAGCACAGCCAATGCACCAGTGTTGGTCTCTAATACCATTCCTAGTAAAGGCATCATGCTAAACAGAGAAGTGACTGATTTCAAGGCTGGGCACAGTAGGCGGAAGGTGAGTTTGTGGCAACTTGTAACATGTTAGAAAATAAGGAGTGTTTAAAAAATGATGGAAGCATGTTGCAAGGACATAGAAGGGGCTTCCACAAATCAAATATGGAATACATTGAGAATCAAAGAAAGTAATGAACTCTATATCATTTAAAATGGAAACTTATGAATCAATATGGATGATAGACAGACAAACAGATAAATTGTAGAGAGTGTGGACCAAAAGGGGCCACACTCTAAACCTGACAAACTCAGGGAGGCCTACGTAGTGGCTCTACAAACTCAGAGACTGAAAGTAACCACAAAGTATGATTGAAATGAAAACTTTTTAACTAAAAGCACTTTATGGCAGGTAGTCATGTCCTAGGCTAGATTCTTCCCTGACAAGTCAATTTTTACTTTAACTGAGCCAGTCTATTGTCTTTTTGCCTCTATGATAATATATCATTGGAATGTCAAAGTAATTTCCTTTTTCTGGACCCCTCAAAGCACAGGCACCACTCTGCGGAGACCACAAATCAATTCATTGTTATTGAGTTAATTGTTGACTATAACTACCCTGCACCCACCCATGTGAAAGAAGTATGTGTCTATCATTTTACTTTTTATCCAATCCCAGAAGTTCCCTCGTTTTGTTTTCTCCCACCTCCCTAATCTAACACCAATGGATTTCATGTAACACACTTACGGCCTCTCTTTGATTGTAATGTAAAAAGCAAGGTGCAGAACTGTCATTTTTCTGGAGCATTTTCTTAGTTGAAATTTTGCTTCCCAGTAATTGTTGTCAGTTTGGCTCCAAATAAACTCACAAAATACTCTATAGGTTTGAATATTTCTTATGTTGACAAGAGAAATTATAGCAGAATGCTGAAGGCCATCTGTTAAATGTGGAAGTAATGCTAGAGTTGAAAAAAACCACACTATTTTCCAGCCAGGATGGTAAAGATTGCATCAGGCACATATCAGCAATGGATGCCACATGCAGGGACATTTTGATGAGGAGAAGGATATTTGCGAGGTTTAACATGCACCCTACAATCTGTTTACTAGTTTAAGGGAGGCAGTAATTATCTGGTGGAGAAACTGGGAAACTCCTTGATTGAGTGACCAAAATTAACATCACCCATGAAGGACAGATGGCCATACAAATGCAATACCCTGAGAGAAACACATCAACTATACAGTTTTACAAGAATGCAGACCTCGAGCTAATGGTAAAGAAACATCAGACAAATGCAGAATGGAAACATTGTATTTCATCAAAAAGGGAGATTGTATTATTTAAAAATGATAATGTGATGAAAGTCAAAGAAAGGCTGTGGAAATGTTCTATACTAAAGGAGGACAAACAAATATGACAACTATATGGAGTATCCGACTCTCTACTGCATCCTAAACTAGGTGGACACATGGTATAAAGGACATTATTGAGTTGACTGGTAGAATTATATCAGGATAGTAGGTTAGACAAAAGTACAATACTAATGTTAAACTTACTGAAGGGAGTAATTGTAGCATGCTTGTATGAGAGCATATCTCTGTTATTAGGAAATGCATATTGAAGCATTTAGGGGAAAAGGGTTGATATATTTAGCTTATCCCCAAATTAGGTAGGTAGGTGGGTAGATAGATAAGAAGATAGATTAATCAGATAATAAAGCAAATAAATAAAATGTTAATAGATCTGTCTGGGTAAATGATACATTGGTATTCTTCATACTGGTTGGGGTTTTTTTTGCATTTTTTTCTTTAAACTTTAAATTTATTTAAAATAAAAGTAAAAATGCTTTGATATTGTGTGTAAAGAAAGCAGATGGGTCCTAGACCCTTGTGAAGAGCTCAGGATGACAGGGCTAGAACTGACCAGGGCGCCAGGGAGAGGGGAACTCAGACCAGCTGCCAGTTGATCATATTCACCCAGGTCATGGCTCCCTCTCTTATGTAAAATGGTGCAGAGCAATGAGTGCCAATTTTCTAACTATGGACTCTCTGAGTAACACTGTAAGTGTCAGAAATAACCCCATGCTTTAAAAAATCCCATCTATTCCAGCACTTCATTGTCTTCTTTTGTTCTTACTAATCACTTGTGCTTAGAAATAATTTAGGGAAGAAAAAAAGGACAGTTTTAGGAGAAAATAGCAGGTAAATAGGCAGACCTGTCAGGCACCTCACCCCAGGGCCAAGCTAAAAATAGAACTAAATTGGAGAACATTCACCTGGAATTAACAACTGAGGTCCAGCTGCTGAGAAGGTGACTTATAGCAAAGAAGAATAGAAAACACCTGGAGACAGGTAGGAAGGGTGAGATCACAAGAGGATTGGATTCAATGTGGAGTAGCCCTTAGGCAATTGTTCACTAGTGTGGAGAGTTTTTCCAACAGGGTGGGGCAATTGCTTGCCCTTGGAGTCTAATTGTTATTCTCAGTCTCTTCATGGGCCTCAGAAACACCAATTCCTGGGGCAAGGGCTTTTCCAATAGGGTGGTTCAATTGTCTTCCCCCCAGTCAAAAACTGCCTGGATAGCAAAGGTCTGCCAGAGAAAGATGACCTTTGCAGTGTGAGGGAATGACTCATCACAGGAAACCAGGGTGTATGCCTTCCAAGCTCTAACCCCAGAGCCCACAACCCTGGCTTCGGCTCACACAGCTCCAGTCCACTCTGACCTCCCTCTGCTGGAGCCCAAGGTGAGGGGCTGCACACAAAATGTTGTGCGTTGGCCTTTAAAAGGGTGCCTGCATTTCCAGCTGTCTCTCCCTGGCAGACAGCAACCCTGCCGCTTTTCACAGCCAGATGTTATGTGAGCACTGTTCTCAGTTCTGATGCTCTCTGCTGGGGGGCCCAGCTTGAGGATTAGACCCCAGAGTTCTTTTTCAGTGGCAACCCTTCTCAGCTGAGATATCTCTCCAGAACTTTAGCCTTTGTCTATAGGAGCCTGGCCTGTCCTTTTGCACCTCTGCCCTTCCTACTACTCTCTATGTGGTCTCCACTTTCTGTCCATGGTTATCGGAGTTCTCTCCAGCTAGTTTTCTGTTGATTGTTCAGGGTGGGTTTTTTGTATTTTAGCTGTAATCCCCGTTTGGTCCTGGGAGTGTGTCTGTCTTAGCCATTTGCTCCTGACTTAAGCCCAGTGTAGTGTGAGACCAAATAGGACTGGCACCAGTTGAGAAAATTGTGACATTGGATGAAGCTAGAGGCGAGCTATCCATGCCACAATTCCCAGAGTGAGCTCCAAGAAGAAAAGCTATTTTTTTGTTTCGTTTGTTTTTTTAATTTCAGTCAAGGCCATTTGCACATGCTTATCCTCACGTGATCTATGAGAACCTCATTAAGAAAGACAAACTGTAGACTACATCACTTTGAATGTTTTACATTCTATTTCAAACAACTCCAATTTTTCTTTTTATTAAGTTATAGAAGAGCAGGTTTGTTTAAAAATGTTTAAAATTATTTTGAATATATTTAGAACCCCAAAATATGTCATTATACACCCTTTCACTGTATCTATCTCTTTCTCCCATATGTGTGTATACGTATCTATAGAATACATGCATAATGCCTGCATTCATGCATACATACATTTGTGTGTGTAAAGTTCCAGAAGATGAGCACTGTGGTTCCACAGTGTCAGCATTTGCTCCTTATGTGAAGAAGGTCATGTAAACTGCCTGCAGGACAATCTCATGTAAACCGGGCTGAGAAAAGAACGCCCTGTTTGAGCAAACACAAACATGGCCCAACGCCTTCAAGACAATATCACATGTCACCCACACTCCACCACCAAATCCAGGAGGGCAAAGGAGGGTTAAACCAGCAGTTGCTTACTTCATCCTCAATAATTCGAAGGTGAAGTAAGATTCTCCACATCGTATGATTTCAGTGGTGATGGGGAAAGCCTGCCACCACCTTAAATCTCCCTCCCTTTTCAGGGTGACCTGATATTCTTCATTCAACAAGGAGCTAAAGTTCTCTCACCTCAAAATTTGAATGAAGTGGAGTTTCAGTTTCGACAGATTCAATACACACTTTAAGTAAAACTCTGTGCTTCTATGAGATGTGGGGAAGGGGGATAGATACTAGGTCTAAATTCTGAAAAATCAGCTTTCTAACTCCAAATCAATCAAACTCTTGAAATTAAGACTGATTTTTTGCTTTACTAAAAACCCTGTTTTATCCAAAGACTTACCTCTAAGTTGAAATTGTAATGTTAGGCCCAGCACCTTTCCATTAATATGATGACACCCTTGTAAGCTATTTAAATCCATGTGGCTGCTCGCTTCTATGTGAAAGGGTTCAAGTCTGCATGCATCCAAGTGATATCCAATGTGTGCCTCTGTCAGCATATCAGTCAATGAGGATATGAGGGCAGATATGATGGTGTCTACTTATAGAGCCCCTATTATGGTGGCAGAGACACACATGTTAACAGAGAAATGATGTACAACTAATTAAGTGCTACATACAATTGAGATATAGAACACATTAAATGAAAAATGGAGATAACATGTATGTTATCTCGACTCAGAATTTGAGCAGGTTTGCTGAAGGCTCTGTGAGACAGTCAGGTGAAGAATGTGAGGAAAAGAACGCTCAGCACATGGAACAGTATATGAAAAGCCTTGGGAATGGGGAGAGCACAGGCGGCCCACGGCAGGTGGAGAGCTGTTAGCTGGAAATGGGGTGCGCTGGAGAGGAGCTGACAATGAGGCTGGGAGAGAGGTGAGAGGCAGAGTGCAAACAGCCTCTGATCCTAACAGAGTGATTGTGCCTCCATCAATAACATTATATATATATTAGAGGCCTGTTGCATGAAAAGATTCGTGCAATAGGCCTTCCCTTTCCCTGGCTGCCAGCACCGGTTTTCCTCCGGCACCTGGCACCCAGGCCTTCGCTCCAGCCAGAGCCGCCTTCAGTGCCTTTGCTGCTCCGGCTGGCTGGAGCAGCATATGCAAATTAACCGCCATCTTTGTTGAGATTAAGACTGATTTATATATATATATATATATATATATATATAGTATTTATATAAATAATATATATAGTATTTTATAATACTATATATATACTATAATAAATAGTGTATATATATATATAGTATTATAAAATACTATATATATTATTTATATAATACTATATATATATATAGTATTTTATGATGCTTTGATATCCGGGGGCCTGGCAGACCTCAGAGGGCTGCCCCTCCCAGCACTAGCTAATTCCCAGAGAGAGTGAACTATTTGCCTGTGAGCATGCTTTTGATAGGCATTCAACCAATCCCAAATTCATGCCCCACCTGCCTTCTTGTCAGGCTCCTGCAGTCTTTGGCAGTACACTCCTTCCCTAAATCGCTCCCCAGCCAGCCATGGGACGACAGATCACCCTCATAGCTCAGAGGCCACTGAAATTATTCACAGTATCCCATTCTAACCCTGTTCTGCTTCTGATCTGCCTCCATGCTTCTTCCTGTGGACCCACCATGAAGCCTCCTGCTCCCGGTCTCCTGCCCCTCTGCCTCCTGAGCAAATGGGGCTCCTATGTGGCCCTGACCATTGCCCCTCACCGTAGGAACTGTGGGGAGCACTCTTGTTCAGTGGCAGTCACGTCCTGACCTGCCGGCCTCACCATACCCGAGATGAAAACAGGCCCAGGACCATTTTAAAACAGTATCCTGAAGGCAAAGTTGGTATGAGGGGCATGAAAGCACATGCGGCTTCTGGCTTCTTTCTAAGAACAGCCGAGAATCGCTGGACTGAGGCGACTCAGGCCCATGAGGAGCAGGTAGCTGTGACCATCCAGGGAACAATGAGGAGGGTGCAGGGGAATGGCAGTGGGGCTGGCAGCTCCTGAATGTAATCGCTGGCACGGCTATGAATTTCCCATTTTTATAGTTTATTGTCACAGTTTTTCTGTCTTCTTACTTTCCTGTTAGGTGGCTTTTCTTTTCTTTTCTTTTCTTTTCTTTTCTTTTCTTTTCTTTTCTTTTCTTTTCTTTTCTTTTCTTTTCTTTTTTTTCAAATTATGCAGCTGAGTTTCCCGCATTTGGGGAAATCGCAGGGGTCAGCACATCCTGAGTGTGATGGATAAGCCTGGCCCTGGGAAAACCACCTTCATGACCATGGTGTCTCCCCTGCCAGGTAAGTATAGGTGGCTTTTCTTGTTGTTAGATAACACCTTTCTAAGGTTACTATTTCCTCTATTTGCTTTTTCCAAACGGGCATGGACTGGGATGCCAGAGACTCGGTTTATTAGAAGAGAATGTAAGAAAGGGTAGATGGATGATTTGAGTGAAGATGGGCCCATAAGTCTCCTAGGAGCCAAAACATATGGAAACATTGCCGTCTTTTTTAAATCTTCGGAAATTCCTGCTGGAGCCAAATTCTAGGTTCTCAGAGATCTGAATATTTCAGGTAGAGTGGTATCATCTTGGATAAGCTGGCAGCCCCAGAGAGTTGGAAAGGCTAAAGTATAGAGCAGACTTCTCTTTATTTCTGGCCACCGAACAGGAGCAGGCTGGCCAGAGCCACGGTCCAGCTGGGTGTAGACATCCCCCTCCCGTGAAGCCTGTTGGTTAATCTGCTCCACGTAGTGCGAGACCTGGTGAAGAACTACCAATGAAAGCCAAGCATGACGGCAAAAATCAGCCAGGGACGAAAGCACAGCCTGCCTGCGAGCACAGAGGCAGCCTGGCAGTGGGTGTCAGTAGAGGACAGGAGAACAATGGGAGATGGAGGTGTGTGTCTGAGAGGAAGCTGGCCTTCCAGAATGCCAGCCCATTGCCAACGCTCACATAGTTCTACCTTGCGGCCTGCACTTCAGTTTTCTTAACTAAGTTAAGAGTTGGGGGAAATTTTATTACGATGTCATGGTTAACTTAAGTTTTCTTAGGGACTTGAGGTTCCATTTGTAATGAGCACAGATTTCATTGTGAGCCCTGCCCCCAAGGACATTTAGGTCAAAGGGTCCTGGTGACAGGGAGTGGACTGAACCCAGTGGGAGGTCTGCTATCCCAGAAGGTCTCCATGGGAACCCAGTTCCAGACAGAGAGGGGATCCACCAGCAAGAGGCAAGAAAAGGACGATTTCTTATGGGAACAATGAGCTGTGAGGTGGATGCCTGGGAGACCCAGGAGAATGAGATCAGAGGTGAAGTGTATGCTGCCTGTGGCCTGAGGAATCCACTTGTAAACACAGCGGGTAGCCATATGTTTACCTTCCAGTAACAGGAACCGCTCCACTTATTTTGTCCCACGTTTTGAAAGGCTTGCATTGTATCAGATTCTGAAAGCAATCATTATCCTCTTCCCCAAAGAAGAGAATAGAGCGGGTTAAATTGCCAGGGCCACCAGGCCGGAATGAGGAGCTCAAGTCATAGGTGCTCCATAAGGTTGTTCTGATTTCCAGGGGCCTTATGCGGTGCCATCTTCCACGGTCAGGGTGACTGGATATTTGTAGGCAGTCCATTGGCCTGGCAGGCAGGAAGCTAACAGAAAAATATCCCTGCTGTATTCCGGGAGGAGTTTAAATATGGTTTTGCAGTTTTATTGGAGAAATAAGACTTCCCACATTAAAAAAAAAAATGGTGGCATAGTGAAAGCCAGCACAGAATGAAATATACAAAGGAGTTAGAAGGAGCCAGATGGTCTAGGAATGGAGTTGGGCTGGAGACTGGTAGAAAGCAGGTAGAACATAAGGTGGGCCAGAGAGGGAAGTGAGGTCTGGCTTGGCAGTACAGAGAGGTGACCCTGAAGCAGAGCCCCGCTGGGACAGGGAAGGAGACTTGGTCCTGTGGGAGGGAAAGCTTTTCTGCTCTCCATGCTGAATGCATTCTGTGCACCTCCTCTCCAACCATCCCTAGGACCCACCTGCTCCCATTCCGCCACGGGATATGTAGGAAGCATAATCTTGTTCAAGTTCTGGAACTTTACTGGATGACATGTATAATTGGCAAGCCTGCCTGCGTATTAAAAGGTAGCTGTGATCTGGCCCCTCATTCTTCACCCTCCTCTCTTCCACATCCTCTGGGCTGCATACCTGTGGGAGTAATGAACCTGTTGTCATCACTAGCCAGCCTGTAGATCACTCTGTCCCCAACTCACTTCTTACTTGTGGTTGCTAACAGGTGGCAAAAGCCTAAGATTTAAGGATGTCGATGTACAAGATTGGGGCACAGAGTCAAAGGCAGAGAGAGGTTTTAACCTAGACTCCGCTCTCCAAGCCCACCCTCACAGCCCTCCGCAGTGGGCTTCCTGGCAGTGTCCTACCTCACAACACCAGAGCCGTGCTCTGGCCTCTGTCCCTTCCTCTCGCGCTTCAGTCTTCCACTAGCTGCTAGATCCACTGGCCAGCCCAGTGCTGTGACTGTGAACAGCAGCAGAACTTGCTGATTGCTTTCCTAATAACATCCACTTCCCACTTCTACTTTTCAAACAGAACACAGATATGCAGAGAGCTGTCCTCCACTTCGAATCCATCCCGTGCTCTCCAGCGGGAAGTCCCTCTCCAGCTCCAGGGGATACACTTGGATTGGTTTGAGCCCTAGAAATCAGTGGTTCTCCAACTGTGATGCATAGACCCACTGTGTTCACATCACCTGGGAGCCAGAAACTGGGGCTGAGCTCATAATCCACCTTTTAACCCCAGGTTAACAAGTCTTTTAGATGATTCTGCTACAAGCTAGAGCTGGAGAACCAAACTTTAAATGGTGCTGTGGCTGCTTCATCCTCACTAGTGACTGGATGAAGTCAGCGGTTCTCCATCGGGACAGTGTGTGTCCCGACTGTCTGGGGACATTCAGCCGTATCTGGACACATTTTTTATTCTCACACCTGAACTGTTCATTTATTATCTGAATAATTCCCGCTGTTTCCCAGTTTGGTTGTTGTGCTTGATCATCTCTGCTGGTGCTCCTCAAAGTGTGGTCATGGGCCAGCAGTGTCAGCCCCACCTGGGACCTCGTTAGAAATGGGAACTGCCCGTCCCTCCCCCAGACTTGCTCAAGCAGCACCTGCAGGGCCGGGCTGGGCGTGTTTTCAGCAGCTCTCTGGGCGATTCTGCTCAGTGGCTGACAATCACGGCTTCGGGCTGTTCTCTTTCAAGGTCCTAAATGCCATTGCTATCTGGCCTTGCCTGGTAATTCTGGATGTTTCTGGCTTGCACGCATTTTAAGGTGGAGCCCATGCACATTAGCTATAAAATATTTAAACTTCCTTTATGAGATTTATGTCATACACACGTTTGGTGGTTTGGTTTGTCTGTTTTTAATGAAAAGCTGGGGAGCTGGTCTGCTCGGGAGCAGGGTAGCTCTGTTTTGACACCTGTAGCTCTTTATCACCTGAGATCCACTTCAGGTGTGGACCAGGAGCAGGCAGAGAGGGATTGCATGAGCCCAGCATGTGGTCTCGGGTGTATTTCCACCTGAGCAGGACCGGCTTTCTTGGTTTCCCTCCTTGTCCATCAGGGAGTCATCACCAGGGCCCCAGCCCAGCCAGGCAGGCAGCTCAGTCTTCACAGTAAGTGTAGACTTTGCCCCCTTCCTCAGGGACTCATGGGGCTTTGTGAGGTCACTCTGTGCTGTGCCTTTTCTGATGCAGATATTTTAATTTAATTATTTTCTTATTTAAAAATGTATAGTTTACATACAATATTATATTAGTTTCAGGGTATAACATAGTGACTAGGCATTTATACACTTTATGAAGTGATCACAGTGATAAGTGTAGAACACACCCGACACCACACATGGTTATTACAATATCATTGACCATATTCCTGATGCTGAACTTTACATCCCCATGACTGTTTTTATAACTGGCAATCTGTATTCTTAATACCTTGCCTTTGTCCACTCAGGCCCTCATGTCCCCCCTCATCTGGCAACCGTGAATTGGTTCACTGTATCTATGAGTTTGTTTCTGTTTTGCGTGTTCATTTGTTTTTTAAATGCCACATAAAAGTGAAATCATATGGTATTTGTCTTTCTCTGTCTATTTCACATAGCATAATAACCTCTAGGTCCATTCTGTAATTATGGAAATGCAAATTAAAACCACAATGAGATATCACCTCACACCTGCCATAATGGCTATCATCAACAAACAGTAAGTGCTGGTAAGAGTGTGGGGAAAGGGGAACCCTCTGCACTACTGGTGGGAATGCAGATTGGTGCAGCTGCTGTGGAAAGCAGTATGGAGGTTATGCAAAAAACTCCGAATAGAACCACCGCATGACCCAGAAATTCCACTCTGGGCATTTATCTGAAGAAATACAAAATACTAATCTGAAAAGATATATGTACCCTATGTTTATTGCAGTGTTATTTACAATAGCCAAGATAAGGAAGCAACCCAAACATTACTGTAAACTGTGGTACAATATACAGTGGGATACTCTCAGCCACAAAAGAATGATGTAGACTTTGAATGCAGTGCTTACAGCCTTTCGGTCATTTATTCAAATGTGGAGTCCGACTCAATAAGCAGGTGTGGCCTGGGTGTCTACATCTTCCACAAGCTCCCAGGAGATGCACTGCTGCTGGCCCAGGGCCCTGCTTTCAGGAGCAAGGCTTTGACTCCGTGCTCCGCACAGGGCACTGGGGTTTCTCCTGATCCTCGAATTTATTCATTCTAAGCTCCTAGCTCCTCTGGCTTTGCTCCTAATGGTCAAGGACGCAGTATGCTTTGAGCTTGTTTTTTTTTCTATTCTTTTTACCCTGATGGCTTTTCTTTTCCCTCTTTCAGTTTTTCTCACAACATCCTATATGCAGGTAGATAAAAACTCTCTTGTTTTCTCAATACTGTTTTTAAACTACTATCAAAAGCATATCTAATATAGAGGACAAAACGGGCTCAAGTGCTAGCTACAATTAATTTGGGTTTCTATGTAAAAATTGCATTTCCAGGACCTTCTGACCTTATTGGTTTAATGTACACTATTGGCTTGCCAGCTAAGGCATGCTGCAAGGGGCACTCTGGTCTTCTCAGGAATCATTCCTGTGATATCTCTTAGTCAAGTTGCCTTTTGACATCTTGTTTTAATCATTTTAGTTCACTCCAGCCTTTAGGACTTTATAATACTGAGTCAGTCCTCCGGGATTCCCAGCATCCTCACTCTGGCCCCTTGAATAGCTTATCACTTCCCACAATATTAATCAAGAAAGAGAAAGGTAAGCAGATATAGCCTGGTCATTCAAACAGGAATTACAGAGGACCCACCATATTTCACAGATGCTGCATCCTGGGATGTGTCCCAGTTCCTCCCATGGTTGGTCTGCAATAAAGATTCTGCCTCCAAGGGCAGCATCACAGTTAGAGTTTGATGAAACTAGGGGACAACAGCTGGTCTCTTGTTTGCATGGGAGCTATACATAGTACTTTCTTTCTTGAGGTTGCCTTGCTTTATAAATGCATACACGCTAATCTTAAAGAAATCAAAGTCTGAAGGTTGCTGGTTTAAAATTAGCAAGCCTCTATGGCAGAGAATGAAGAAAGATTTTTCAAAATGTTATAGGCTGAGGCCCTGGCTGGGTAGAGTTTTATATGCCACGGTTGCGAGTTCCATCCCCAGTCAGGGCACAAGCAAGAATCAACCAATGAATGCATAAATGAGTGGAACAACAACTTGATCTCTCTCTCTCTCTCTCTCTCTCTCTCTCTCTCTCTCTCTCTCTCTCTCATAAAAATAGCAAAACCAAACAACTTTCTAGGCTGGTATCTCAGCAGCAGCAAATCTCCTTGAGGAAGGACTTCGTCTTCATCTCCAAGCTGTTATCTAATTGACTCTTCGTCATCCCCTGATTAAAACCAACAGCAAATGGGCTGTCTAGATGCTCTAGATAACAAGGTTTAGATGCTGCCTAGGAAGAGCAGTGTGGTTTCTCCAAGGCTAATAAGGTTGAACTTGGCATCATCTGTCATTAATCTGTGGCTTTCTCCTTAGCTCCAGTTTCATGTTCTGCCACATTGAATTCACAGCCCTCTGTTCCAGATAATACTGAAAGTCAGTGAGCAGGGAGGTGGGGGTTGGGGGATAGGAGGCTGTGCTTAATAAATATGGTCCTAGCAATGTGGTGTGTATCTGACCTTTATCTTTCAAATAACTTGTGTAAATCCAGACCAGTCAATGAAAGCAGATAGATGACTGTGTTAAGGGAGACAATGAAATTAGGTGAGCAAATTCGGATACAAGGGAAAATTGATGCGTTGACCTGTCCACACCACCCCGTTCTGCAGTCTCCCTTAAGTGGCTTCTGTCAGTGATGCTGAGTGACCAGACTGGCTGCTAATGGGAATGGATGGCCAATTTTCTTACAGCAAAGGATGGTGTATACTTGATCTCAGAGGTTATTTTCAGAATAGAGACACTGTTATGACTATGACCATCAAGAAATATGTTATGGGCATCTTCTCTCTAAAATTGGGTGAAGAAAAACAAAGCCCACCAGTGTACCATGTCCCAGAAGGCTCATAAAGAACAATTTAAGAGACTGATGTCTCTTAGTGGTTGTGTGTGTTTTTCCCCAAAAGAGCTGTGCAGTTCACCCCACATTCACATTTTGCTTGCACTTGTCTGTGATTCCTGGAACTTCTCCCCTCAAGTACAAAATTATGGTTTTCTGTGTAGCTTTTGACTTAGCTATCTATTCGAGTTTTGGTGTCTCTGTGCATTGAATAAAGATGGCAAGTTCTACCCCAGGTTGTAAAGAAGCGGTCCTTGCCCCCTGCTGAGCTGGTCTCCCTTTCTTACAATTGAGACAGGTTCACATGAGGGAACATGGAGAGGGGTGTACCCTTGGGATGTATGGCTCTTTGCACCTATTTTCCCCGTGGCTTCTATTCTTAGCTATTAAAACATGTCTCAGGTTATTATTTTACACAGCTCTAGAACTTTATTAATTAAGGTAGCATTCACTGCTTTGAAAGATAACTCCCTAAATCTCAGTGACAAGACAATAGAAATGTATTTGTCATTTACACAAAGTTCAAATGGAAATGGTAAAAAGGAGAAAATGATGCTCCTTTAATGTAGGGTCCAGGCTAACAGAAGCTCTTCCATTCCAACATGTGGCTTCTAGGTGTATCTTCATTTCATAGATGCCAGCACACAGGGGCAGAGAAAGAATAGTTTGCTGTGAGAGAACTTAATCTGCAGGCCACAAGGACAGATGCAGTTACCTGACTTCAAGTGAGGGTGGGTGTTTAGTTGAATCTCATGCTCAGGAAGAATGAAAGAATGAGAAGCCTGTTAGTGGACACTTGTTGGCACATGCCAACTCACAGAAGAGTTCTGGACTGGAAGGTGGGAGGGTTGAGTCCTACCTAGTTCTGGTGCTGCCACTAACTTATTACCTGGTCTCTTCAGCTGTTTCATCTACTCTGGCATTGATTTTCATAGCAATAATACATTACAATATCTAGTCTATAAGAAAACTTCTGACACTAACTAATAGGTTATACATTTATAATGTATTAATAATAAAAAAGATAAGGTCAACAGATAGAAAGAGGCCATTTATTTTTAGTCGTTGGTTATATTTTTGTCCTATATCTCAATATTCATACCGAATGATACGTTATTCCTACCCAAAGCATTTCAAATCTCAATATATACAAACATTTGCTATGCCTGCATCACTTGATTTCTGCAGAGTTTCAATGCAATTTCAGCTTATCACGGTTTATTCACCTGTTTCTTTTTCATCTTGCTTAAGCTCCTGAGCAACATTTCCATAAAAATTGGGAATGAGCTCCAGAATACACACACTAGTAAAGATTCTCTAAAATGAGATTGGAAATACAAGTAACTACTCATTTGAATGATTTATAACTAGGCAGTCATTATTCTCCAAACTGCTCTCTCTCCATCATCATATGCATATTTTTTCCAGCAAAATTTGTAAAATTTAATTCATAGAATGTAGTTACTACTTCTTCACTTCTAACCACTCATTAATATCCAGTAATTCATTTAATGTATCTACTACTTGACTATAATTGTTCTGGTTTTTTCTACTCCTCTGATATAAATTTCCAGGTCTAAGAAGATAAATCACCAATATATTTTTGTCTAAATCACTGTCATAAATTGTCAAATAATCAATTGCTACTGATTATTTTCAAGTAGGTATCCCATGAACATTTCAAATACTAACCACAAATTGTCATTAATTTATCTATATATTAGTTAATTCCAGATATCTTCAGTGTATTTTCCTGCTTTGTGTCACGAAATAGTAACCAAGATCAGACTTATTCACCTCTCAAAAAACAAAACAAAACAAAACAAAAAAACAACAGAAAACTATCAAATGGTATATGACTCTGATACCAGGGAGACAAAGAAATAAGGGGTCATTGGCATTGATTTTCATAGTGATAATAAATTACATTATCTAGTTTCTAAGAAAAATTCTAACACTAATAAGTTATAAATTTACATTGTATTAATAATAAAAAGATAAGAAGATGAGCAGAATGACAGATTTACAATGACGGCACTTCCTGGACCATCACCCAGGGAGAGGGCAAAGGGAGAGCAGAAGACTCTGCTGAGTTGGTGGACAGAGAACAAAGTCCAGGGAAGCTCAGGTGGATGGCATTTGGGGGGCAGAGTACCAACCAGGGGAGATGTGCTCAGAAAAGACTTCAGAATTGTTCTTGGTGTTCTTGAATACCTGGCTATAACTAATCTGCACATGTGTAAGTAGAAATTCCACGCGGTCAAACAAAGAACAAGGTCTGAGGATTTCACAGTGAATCATTCCTAGCGTTCAGATACGATTGGAAGGTGTTTGAATTCTGCCTGGCTAGACAAGATAAAATACACTAGAGATACTGAATAATGAAGAGAAAATCAAAAAATGTCATCACTTATTATTACTGTGGCTAAAATAGTACACTAGACCCACCTTTACAAAGGTTAAAACAGGTCTCAAATGAATCAACCTAATCCAAAATAACTTTATTCCTGGTTAAACAAGCATCAGCACTCTTTCAGTTCCACTGAGCCAAACCGGTTAGGGCAACATCAGGACTCTTTAAAGTGACAGAACAACACAATGTCCAGCACTCCATTTAAAATTATTAGACATGCAATAATGCAGCAAATTGTTACTTACAACTAGGTTACACTCATTCTTTAGAGATGGACCCATAAATGACAGAGGTGATGAAATTTGAAGATAAAGACTTAAAACAGCTATTATCTATCTATACTAATAAAAAGGTAAGATGCTAATTAGACAGGACGTCTTCCAGACATCCTTCCGGACAAAGCCATGGTGGTGGGGGCCAAGGCAGAGGCAGTTAGGGGCAATCAGGCCAGCAGGGGAGAGCAGTTAGGGGTGATCAGGCTGGCAGGGGAGAGCAGTTAGGGGCAATCAGGAAGGCATGCAGAGTGGTTAGGAGTGATCAGGCAGGCAGGCAGGTGAACGATTAGGAGCCAGCAGTCCCGGATTGTGAGAGGGATGTCTGAAGGGTCCCAGATTGGAGAGGGTGCAGGCCGGGCTGAGGGACACCCCCCTGCATGCATGAATTTTGTGCACCAGGCCTCTAGTCCTATCTAATAAAAGAGAAACATGGTAATTAGCCATACGTCTGCTACCCTTCCCATTGGCTAATCAGGGCAATATGCAAATTAACTGACAGCCAAGATGGCGGCCGGCAGCCAGGAAGCTTGAAACTAACATGAGGCTTACTTGCTTCAGTGATGGAGGACTCCAAAGTTCCCCGCCTGCCACTGCAGGCCTCTGAGCTGCAACTCTAAGCAACTATGTTACAAATATAGAAGCTAAACAAAACGCCAGAAACCTGCTTTAGTCCGCCGGGCTTCAGCCAGCAGGATGGCAACATTGTTTCAAATACAGAAGGTAAACAAAGGCCAGAAACCTGCTTTTGCAGTGGAGGCCTAAGAGCTGGAGCCAGAGCTAAAACTGGCCCAGAATAAAAAAAGAAAAAGAAAAAAAGGAGCGGTTGGGAGCTTCAGTCACCCACCAGCCTGAAAACAGCCCTCAGCCCCTCACCCAGACTGTCCAGGCACCCCAGTGGGGACCCCCACCCTGAAGGGTGTGTGACCAGCCGCAAACAGCTATCATCCCCTCATCCAGGCTGGCCGGACACCCAAGCGGGACCCCCACCCTGATCCAGGACACCCTTCAGGGCAAACCAGCCAGCCCACACCCATGCACCAGGCCTCTATCCTATATAGAAAAAGGGTAATATGCCTCCCAGCACTGGGATCAGCGTGACAGGGGGCAACGCCCAAATCCCCTGATCGCCCTGCGGCTCTGTGTGTGACAGAGGGCGGGGCCACAACCTCCCTATCCGCCCTGCTCTGTTCGTGACAGGGGAAGGCGCCCCAACCCCCAGATCGGCCCTGCTTTGTGCCTAATAGGGGAGAGCTCCCAAACCCCCTGATCGCCCTGCGGCTCTGTGTGTGACAGGGTGCGGCGCCCAAACCCCCCCACCCCCCCCACCCACGGGCCCTTCTCTGTGTGTGACAGGGTAGAGCCATAACCTCCCCATCGGCCCTGCCCTGAGTGTGACAGCGGTGGCACCCTAACCCCCTGATTGGCCCTGCTCTGTGGGTGATAGAGGGTGACGCCCCAACCGCCCCCCACGGACCCTGCTCTGTTTGTGACAGGGTAGAGCCATAACCTCCCCATCGGCCCTGCCCTTAGTGTGAGAGTGGCGGCGCCCCAACCCCCTGATCGGCTCTGCTCTGTGGGTGATAGAGGGCTGTGCCCCAACCCCCCCTCCACGGGCCCTGCTCTGTGTGTGATGGGTTAGAGCCATCACCTCCCCATTGGCCCTGCCCTGAGTGTGACAGTGGCGGCACCCCAACCCCCTGATCTGCCCTGCCCTGTGTGTGACAGGGGGTGGTGCCCCAAGTCCCCTATCGGCCCTACTCTGTGAGTGACAGGGGGGAGCTCCTCAACCCCCTGATGGGCCCTGCTCTGTGCATGACAGGGGGGAGCTCCCCAACCCCCTGATGGGCCCTGCTCTGTACGTGACAGGGGGGAGCTCCCCAACCCCCCTGATGAGCCCTGTTCTGTGCGTGACAGGGGGGAGCTCCCCAACTCCTGGTCGACCCTGCTCTGTGCATGACAGGGTACAGAGCCCCAACCCCCTTGATGGGCCCTGCTCCGTGCGTGACAGGGGGTGGTGCCGCAACCTCCCCATTGACCCTGCCTTGAGTGTGACAGGGGCCGGTGCCCCAACCCCCAAATTGGCCCTACCCTGAGCATGACTGAGGGTGGCATCGCAACCTCCTAATCTGCCCTGCTCTGTGCATGACAGGGGAAGGCACCCCAACTCCTCAATCGGCCCTGCTCTGAGCCCGACCAGGGGCTGCACCTAGGGATTGGGCCTGCCCTCTGCCACCTGGGAGCAGGCCTAAGCCAGCAGGTCATTATCTCCCGAGGGGTCCCAGACTGCGAGAGGGCACAGGCGGGGCTGAGGGACCCCCACTTCCCCCCGAGTGCACAAATTTTTGTGCACCAGGCCTCTAGTATATATATAAAAGCCTAAGTGACCGAATGACCAAATGACTGGTTGACCGGTCGACAGGTCGTTATGATGTGCACTGACCACCCGGAGGCAGACGCTCAATGCAGGAGCTTCCCCCTGGTGGTCAGTGCATTCCCACAGCGGGAGTGCTGCTCAACTGATCACCCATCCCAGTGGCCCACCAGCCCAGCGGCAGCTACTCACTCCCTCAATAGTCCTGCAGGTCCAATCTCCAGAGAACAGGCCAGACACTGATGGACTGATGCCTCCTGGAAGTCGGTCTTGGGCACCACGGCCACTTCCCCTCCCTAGATGCTCCACAAAGAAGAAACGATATAAAAGCAGCCACCAGGTGACTCCCAATAACTGGCGTGAACATCAGCAGGATGGATCTAGATCCGGACTGGCCAGGGAGTCCCACCACCCATCTGGAGGGCTGATTGCGCCCCATGGGATGGGCTCCTAATGCAGGGGTCACAGCTGGTGAGTGCCGTTGCAGTGGCACGAGCCTCTCCCGATCAGGACTGGTTGCGTGTGAGCCCCTGGAAGGCGCAGCAGGGCCAGGATGAGTGGAAGTGGCAGGCAGGAGTGTTGGACTGCTGGTTTCAGCCCAATATCTGCACGCCATGCCGAGGGACCCCACTGGCGCACAAATTCGTGCATTGGGCCTCTAGTAGTATTATAATGTTCATAGATTGTAAACACTTTTCTAGAACAGTTTGAGGTTTACAGCAAATTTGAGAGGAAGGTATATATTTTTCATATACCTCCTGTCCCACCACATGCATAGCCTCCCCCATTAACAACTGCTGGCTCCTAACCGCTCACCTGCCTGCCAGCCTGATCACCCCTAACCGCTCTCCCCTGCAAGCCTGATTACCTCTAGAGTGGTATATTTGTTAAAAATGATGAACTTACATTGACCCATTGTAATCACCCAAAGCCCATAATTTACTGTATGACTAACTCATATTATTGTACATTCTATGGGGATGAATAAATGTAAAAATGACATTTACCCAACATTATGGTATCATACAGCATATTTTCACTGCTCTAAAAATTCTCAGTGCTCTACCTATTCATACCTCCCCTTTTACCTCAACCACTTATCTTCTCACTGTCTCTACATTTTTTAAAAAATATATTTTATTGATTTTTTTGCAGAAAGGAAGGGAGAGAGATAGAGAGTTAGAAACATCAATGAGAGAGAAACATCGATCAGCTGCCTCCTGCACATCTCCTACTGGGGATGTGCCCGCAACCCAGGTACATGCCCTTGACCGGAATCGAACCTGGGACCTTTCAGTCCGCAGGCCGACGCTCTATCCACTGAGCCAAACCGGGTTCAGCTGTCTCTACATTTTTGCCTTTTCCAGGAGGTCCTACAGTTAAAATTATACAGTATATAATTGGCTTCTTTCAGATTGGCTTCTTTCACTTACTAATATGCATTTAAGGTTCCTCCATGTCTTGATAACATTTAATTTTACCACTGAGCAATATTCCATTGTCTGGATACCACATTTTATACATTCACCCACTGAAGGGCGTCTTGGTTTCTTCTGAGTTTTAGGAATTATGAATAAAGCTGCTACAACCATCTGTGTTCAGGTTTTTGTGCAGACTTACGTTTTCAGCTCTTTTGGGTACATATCAAGAAGTCTGATTGCTGAATTGTGTGGCAAGAGTATATTTTATTTTGTGAAAAACAGCCAAACTATCTTCCAAAGTGTCCATGACAATTTTCATTCCTACCAGCAATGTATGAGAGCTCTTGTTGTTCCACATTCTCATCAGTATTTGGTGTTGTCATGTTTTGGATTTTGATCATTTTAATAAGCTAAGTAGGGGTATCTAATTGTCTTAGTGATTTATCATTGTTGTTTTAATTTGTATTTCCTTGAACACATGCTTATGATTACTATCTGTTTACCTTCTTTGATGAGATATTAGTTAAAACTTTGGCATATTTTTATTTATTTTCTTAATTTTCTTTGCATTGGGGTGACATGGGTGAATTAAATGATATAGGTTTCAGGTGTACAAGTTTACAATACATCATCTGTATATTGCATTGTGTGTTCACCACCCAAGTCCAGTCTCCTTCCATCCCCATTCATCCCCACTTTTCCCTCTTCTACCTCCGCCCACCTCCCTTTCCCTCTAGTAATCACCATACTGTTGTCTGTGTCTATGAGTTTTTTCTTAATCCCTTCATCTTTTCTCCCAGCATCCTAACCCCACTCCCATATGACAGCTATGAGTCTGTTCTCTGTATAAATGAATCTGTTTCTCTTTTGTTTGAGACTTTATTTTGTTCCTTAGAGTCCACATATAATGAAATCACCTGGTCCTTGTCTTTCTCTGACTGGCTTATTTCACTTAGCACAATAATCTTTAGGTCCATCCATGCTGTCATTTCTATTTTTATGGTCCAGTAGTATTCCATGTGTAAATGCACCAAAACTTTTTTATCCACTCATCTTCTGATTCTTTGAAGAGATCCATATAAGTAATAAACCTTTAGTCAGGATACCTAAGAAAGCAGAGAGGACAGAAATTGCTAATATTAGAAATACAAAAGGAAAGTTCTTAGGGACATTTAAAGTAATTTTTATAGGTAAAGACTTACTATTGCCATTTTGGTTATTGTTTTCTGAGTGTTCTGTATGTCCTTTTTTTCTTTCTTCTTCTCTTGCTGTCTTGCTTTGTAAATTCACAATTTTCTATTGTGGTATTTTTTCTATCCTTTCTCATTATCCCACCACATATTTTATGTGTTTGATTTCACAGTTTACATATGTTGTATATTATATCCACTAATAAGTTGATTTAGTTATAGTTATTTTTAAATTGCAATGAACATAGGGGTGTATATATCTTTTTGAACTAGTATTTTGGATTTTTCAGATAAGTACCCAGTAGTAGGATTGCTGGGTAATATAGTAGTTTTATTTTTAATTTTTTGAGGAATTTTCATACTGTTTTCCATAGTGGCTACACCAATTTTCAATCCCACTATAGTACACAGTGCATGAGGGTTCCCTTTTCCCCTCATTAGCAGCAATACATATTGTTTGTTGATTTATTAATGTCAGCCATTCCGACAGGTGTAAAATTGTATCTAATTGTAGTTTCAATGCATTTCCTTGATTAGTGAAGTTGAACATCTTTTCATATGTCTATTGGCCATCTGCATGTTCTCTTTGGAGAGATGTCTATTCAGGCCTTTGTAACTGGAGTATTTGTTTTTTGGTGTTAAGTTGTATGAGTTCCTTATATATTTTGGATATTAACCCCCTATTAATGTTTTAAATGCCCAATCTTATAGATTCAACATTCTGACACGTCTTTTCCTGATGCTAGTTCTGGGTCTTCAAGTTATATTTCTCCTTTTAGTGTGGCTTGTAGTTATTTTCCTGACAGCTGACATAGTCTGCTGGGTCTGTGGTGGTGAGTGTGGGGAAAGGAAAGTGGTCTGCTGCTCTGTGATTAGGTCTGTCTTTAGTGAGTCTGCTGCTGGGTTGTAGGCTTCCCAGGAGTTTAGTGCTTTTTCTCTCCTTCTCAGATGGAACAGAATGGCTGGCATCGGCTGGAGGTGGGCATTCTCCTCCTTCCGGTCAGTTAGGCTCCGGCTCACTAGTTTTCCTCAAGTGCAGGCCTTAAGAAGAACAGAATTCTCTGGCTTTCTTTTGCCCCTCCCTCTTTTGGAAACTCAAAGAGATTTTTCTGCAGTATTTACTGTGGGAACTTGGAAGAGCTTCTAGAATGACATTTGTACAACATTGTGGGGGTTCCCCCTATGTCTGGGTTTTCTGAATTTTTAACTCTCGGTCTTCTCCACACAGCGCCTCCAGCAATTCATCAATTACAGCTCAGGCTTCCTTCCAGCACTGGTTTCCACGGTGCACTGAAGTGTGTGCGTGTGTGCGTGTGCATGTGTGTGTGTGTGCGTGTGTGTGTGTGTGTGTTGGGGGGGGGGTGGTTTGGGTCTCTGCTCTGGCAGCTGTGACTCTCTGCATTTACCTGTCTCTTTCTCTAGTATTGGGAGGGCGGTTTCTCCCTGTGCCCCTGCCTCTTTTACAAATCCAAAAAGAGTTGTTGGTTTTTTAGTTAGTTCAGTTTTTACTTGCTGGGATGGTGTGCTGACTTCCAAACTTCTTAAATCCAAAACTAGGTTCGTATAAATTTAAAAAACATAAACATAATGAGGAGTGAAATGGAAGACAATTAGAAATGAAAAGGAAAATGTTTTTATAAAATTCGAAGAACAAATGACAAGATAAAGAGTATATTAAATGCCGCAAATAAAAAGTCAGTTAACATGCATATAAAGTAAATCACACCAAGGCAAATAATAATAAAACTACCCAAAAATCATGATAAAAAAAACTCTTACAGACATCCACAGAAAGACACATTATTTCAGAGGAACAAAAATAAACACAATCTAAGAATTCTCACAAACTGTGATGGCCATAGGACAATGCAGGAATATCTTGAAAGTGTGAGGAAAAATAAACCTGTCACTTAGAATTTCACTAAAGTAAAAATATTGTTCAAAAATGAAAGCAAATATAAAATGTCTTTTCCAAAAGTATTCAAAGTAACACAATTCATCACCAACAAAACTAGACTACAAGAAATAAGAAAGGAAAGACTCATATAAAAGGAAAATTATACCAGATGGAAACTTGGAGCTATACAGAATATGAAAACACAGGAAGTGGCATATTCATGGTAAAAAACACCACCTAATTTTGCTTCTTTTTCAATATTTAGAGTTTTAAAAGATCGTTGCCTATTTAAAATAAAAATAATAACACCATTTCACAATAACTAGCACAAGTGATAGGAGAATGAAAAATTATATACTTTTTCAAAATCCTTACACTCAGCTTGAAGTTGTATAATAATGTTTGAAGGTAAATTTTGACAAGTCAAATATACATATTTAATTATAAACTTGGAAGGAAGAAAAAAGAAACAATGAAATAAATGAATAAAAAAGTATAACTAATACACCAATAGTAGAGTTAAAATCAAATAAAACATACAAAAATAATCCAAAGAATATAAGAGAAAAAATATTACAAAGATCAAAGTATAAAAAATTATATAAATGGAGCCACTTTAAAATGCAGTCAGATTTCCTATTCCCATTGGGATTGCCTTGCATGTGTTATCCTTCAGACATTGCAGTGTTACAACAGGACAAAGTAACCTTTGGACTATGACTAAATATCATTGTGTCCCAAAGTACTATCTACAAGAATAACAAGGAAGCAGATATTATGACTACTGGACTGAAATTTTAAAAAATATTGGTTAGAATTAGTATCACTCTGTTAGCTACCCTGCACCAATAGAAATGTCTTCCTTCTACTGATGTAATTTTGTCTCTTCCCTTTCTTGTAAATACTCCTTATTGTTGTCTCCTAATGGGAACACTATTTGGATTTCTGCATGAATCAGTGCTTCCTGAATAGCTTAAAAAATATCATTTTGGCCTTTTATTTTCAGCTTAACACGATGGTCCAAAACAACAACAACAACAACAAAACCCCGAAACATAACAAAACAAATATGACATATGATACCCAGCTAAACTGATAAGTACATTATGTAAATTATCTACTTATTTCAAATAAATGATAGAGATGATCAAAATGGATAGAATAAGTATATTCCTAGGCTGCCTACACAGTATGCATTTTAAATATAAAGACAAGAGATTCCAAAATGGCAGCAGAGTAAGTGGAAGCTACACTGTCATGCTCCCAGGACCAAACTAGAATTGCAGCTAAAATACAGAAAAACCATCCTGAAAAATCAACTGAAGACTAGCTGCAGAGAACCCTGATAACCAAAGATGGAAAGTGGAGACTGCACAGAGGGTGGGAGGAAGTGCAGAGGCATGAAAGGGCTGGCCAGGCTTCCACAGGCAACAGCTGAATTTACAGAGGGATATCTCAGTTCTAGGGGTTCCCACTGAGAAATATGGGGTCTAAATCCCAAGCTTGGCTCCCCAGCCCAGAGCACCAGAACTGAGAAAGTTTCCCACATAACCTCTGGCTCTGGAAAGCATTAGGGTTGCTGTCTGGTAGAGAGAGATGGTTGGAAATACAGGCATGCTATTAAAGAGCCAATGCACTAACTTTTGTGTGCAGCCACACCTTGGTCTCCGGTAGAGGGAGGGCAAAGCAGACAGGAGCTGTGTGATCAAAAGCCAGGGCTTGGGGTTCTGGAGTTAGACCTCAGAAGGCATACACTTTGGTTTCCTGTGCTGAGTCATTCCCTCACACTGAGTAGCAAATATTTCTCCAGTGGTGAACCTTTGCTATCCAGGCAGATTTTGCCTGGGGGGAAGGCAGTTGCCCCACCCTGTTGTAAAATCTCTCATTGCAACCTGTGGTCAATAGCCTGAAGCTAATAGAGTCTGAGTATGAATAGGATTGTAGGCAGAGGTGAATATCTGGGGGCTTTGAGTCTTTGCCTGATCTAATTCTTGGCCAGGGTCTAGGAAAAGCAGACCCTGGTGCACACTTTGGTACTTTCTAAAGACAACCAGCCCTAGCAGAGGGAGCCACAAGCTGTGGATTGCTGATAGCTCCAAACAGGGTACTCGGGGCCAGTCACAAACAGCATCAGACATTGTCCTGCACCAGAGATTGGGAGTCATAGTAGATCTACCTAACACACAGATGCAAACACAAATAGGCAGCCAAAATGGGGAGACAAACACACACACACACACACACACACTAACAAAAAACAAACAAAAAACAAGCCCCAAATAAAAGAATAAGATAATTCTCTAGAAGAAGAGCAAAGCAAAATGAAATGAAGAAAAGAAAATTAGCAGACATAGAGTTCATATTAATGATGGCAAAGATGCTCAATAGCATGAGAAAAGACATAATAATAAAGAATGAGATAGCACTAATAAAGAAAACAGTGAAAGGAATACACAGCAGATTAGGGGAAGCTGAGGATCAGATCAGTGAATTAGAAGAGACAAGATCTCAGAGACCCAAAAAAGAAAAACACTATATCAGATAACAAAAAAGAAAAAAACAATTAAAGAAAGAGGAACACAGCTTAAGGGAGCTGTGGGGCAACATGAAAGCTAACAATATTCACATCATATATGTGCCAGAATGGGGAGAAAGTGAGCAAGGGATAGAGAAGGTGTTTGAAAAAATAATGGCAGAAAACTTCCCTAACTTGGTGAAGGAAAAAGTCACACAAGTAAAGAAAGCACTGAGAGTCTCAAGAAAGAATAACCCTAACAGGCCCAGACATATCAAAATTAAAATGACAAAAATTAAAGGAAAAAAAGAGAGAGAAGCTTAAAGGCAGCAAGAGAAAAGCAATTTGTTACCTACAAAGGAGCTTCCATAAGGCTGCCAGCTGATTTCCATAAGAAATTCTACAGGCCATAGAAAATGCCATGAAATATTCAAGGTAATGAAAAGCAAGAATCTGAAACCAAGATTATTATATCCAGCAAGGCTATCACTCAAAATAAATGGTGAAATAAAGAGCTTCTCAGACTGAAAAAGGCTAAATGAATTTGTCCCCACCAAACTAGCATGACAAGAAATGCTAAAGGAACTGCTGTAATGAGAAGAAATGGAAAGAGAAAAACATAGACATAAATAATTAAAATGGCAATAAGTAATCACCTATCTGTCCTGGCCGGTTTGGCTCAGTGGATAGAGTGTTGGCTTATGGACTGAAGAGTCCCAGGTTCGATTCTGGCCAAGGGCACATGCTCAGTTTGCAGGCTCAATCCCCAGTAGGGGGTGTGCAGGAGGAAGCCAATCAATGATTATCTGTCATCATTGATGTTTCTATCTCTTTCTCCCTCTCTGAAATCAAGAAAAATATATTTTTTTAAAAAGTCATAATTTGATATGCAAGAATGAAGCTTTTAAATAAATAAATAAATAAATAAATAAATAATCACCTATCAATAATCACCGTAAATGTAAATGGTTAAAATGCTCCCATAAAAAGACATAGGAAGCTGAATGGATGTGAATATATGATACAAATATATACAGTCTACAAGAGACCCACCTTAGGACAAAGATTAACACAGAATGAGAGGTAAGGAATGGGAAAAAAATGTCCAGGCAAATGGAAATGAAAAAAAAAAAAAGCGGGGTAGCAATAATCATATCTGACAAAATAAACTTCAAAATGAAGGCCATCAAAAGAGACAACAAAGGTCACTACATAATACTAAAGAGATTGATCCACAAGAGGATATAATCCAGGTAAACATATATGCACCCCATCTAGGAGCACCTAATACATACAAAAAAAAAATTCTGGAGAACCTTAAGTGAGAGATTGACAGCAACACAGTCAAAATAGTTAGATTTAATACCCTCCTGAAATCAATGGATAGATCTTCCAGACAAAAAATTATAGAAGGAAACAGTGACTCTAAATGACACACTGGATCAGGGGGATATAAAACATTTGAAATTTATAAAACATTTCACCCCAAAGCTGAAGAATATACATTCTTCTCAAGTGCACATGTGTCATTCTCAAAGATAGAACACATGTTATTACACAAAACAGTTCTATACAAATTCAAGAAGATTGAAATTATATTAATCATTTTCTTGGAGACATAATAGAATGAAATTAAAAATAAACCACAGTAAAAACATTCAAAAACATTCAAATACATGGAGGCTAAATAGCATGTTATTATTGAATGAGTTATTAATGATATCAAAAAGCAAATTAAAAACTTACTGGAAACAAGTGAAAGGATTGCAGAACAACTCAAAATCTCTGGGAAATAGCAAAAGCAGTCTTGAGAATGAAATTCATAGAACTACAGGCCTATCTCCAAATAGAAGAAAAATTAATAATAAACTCTTTAACCCTTCAACTTAAATAATTAGGAAGAGAACAACAAGAAAAGCCCAGAATAAGTAGAAGAAAGGAAATAATAAAGATTAGAGCAGAAATAAATGACATAGAGAGTAAAAGAACAATGCAAAAGATCAATGAAACCAAGAATTTGTTCTTTGAAAAATAAACAAGATTGAAGAACCTTTAGCCAGACTCATCAAGAAACAAAGAGAGAGGATCCGAATAATTAAAATCAGAAATGAAAGTGGTGAAGTAACCACTGACATCACAGAAAAACAAAGGATTATAAAAAAAGACTGAGCAACTACATGCCAACAAACTGGACAATGTGGATGAAATGGACAAATCTCCCCCCCTCCCCCCAGCCCCCTGCCCCCAAAAACACAATCTTCCAAAACTGAATCAGGAAGAATCAGAAAATCTGAAAAGGCCTAAAATAACTAATGAAATAAAAGCAATAATAATAATAATAATAATAAAAACTTCCAGCCAACAAAAGGTCAGGATGTCCTTACAGGGGAGTTTTACCAAACATTCAAAGATGAGCTAACACCTATACTTCTCAAACTATTCCAGAAATCCAAGGAAGGAACACTCCAAGCATTTTTTATGAGTCCAACATCATTCTAATTCTAAAACCAGATAAATACACTACAAAGAAAGATACTTACAGGCCAATATCCCTGATGAATATAGATGTTAAAATTCTTAACAAAATATTAGCAAATCAGATCCAGAAATATATCAAAAAGATCATACAACCATGACCAAGTGGGATCTATTCCAGGGATGCAAGGCTGGTACAATATTCACAAATCAATAACCATGATACATCACATAAACAAATTGAAAGGCAAAAATCGCATAATCATATAAATCGACACAGAAAAAGTATTTGACAAAATTCAACACCCACCTTTGGTAAAAACTCTCAGCAAAGTGGGAATAATCATATCTTTTATTTATATTGTCTAAAGTTTTACATATGTCTTCTTTTTCCCCAATTGACCTCCCCCGACTCCCAGCCATTCTCACCCTGAGCAAGCTCCCACCACCCCAATGCCTGTGTCCATTGGTTATGCTGGTATGTATGCATACAAGTCCTTTGGTTGCTCTCTAACCACCCCTCCTCCCCTACCATTTGTCTCTGGATCTATTCTTGTCCATCAAATTATGTTGATCATTATATCCCACATATGAGTGAGATCATGTGATATTTATCTTACTCTGACTGGCTTATTTGGCTTAGCATAACGCTCTCCAGGTCAACTCATGCTGTTGCAAATGGTAAAAGTTCCTTCTTTTTTATAGCGGCATAGTATTCCATTGTGTAGATGTACCACAGTTTTTTAATCCACTCATCTGCTAATGGGCACTTAGGCTGTTTCCAAATCTTAGCTATGGTAAATTGTGCTGCTATGAACATAGGGATACATATGTTCTTTCTGATTGGTGTTTCTGGTTTCTTGGGATATAGTCCTAGAAGTAGGATTACTGGGTCAAATGTGAGTTCCATTTTTAGTTTTTTGAGAAACTCCATACTGTCTTCCACATAGAGGGATTATATGTTAGCAAAATAAAAGCCACATAAGACAAACCTACAGTGATCATCATACTTAATGGGCAAAACAAAAACCATTTAGACAGGGATGTCTGCTTTCACCACTCTTATTCAACATAGTACTAGAAGTCCTAGTCACAGTGATCAGACAAGAAGGGAACATTGAAGGCATCCAAATTGGAAAGAAGGAAGTAAAACTGTCATTATTCCCAGATGACATGGTATTGTACATAGAAAACCCCGAAGACTGCACGAAAAAAAAATTAGATTTAATACATGAATTGTCAATGTAGCAGGATACAAAATTAAACCCAGACACCAATGGCATTTTTATACACCAATAATGAATTCTCAGAAAGAGAAACTAAACAAACAATCCCTTTAACCATAGAAACAAAAAATTAAGATACCCTGGAATAAACTTAACCAAAGAAGCCAAAGACTTGTACTCTGAAAACTACAGGGTGTTGAAAGAAGGCTAGAGGAAGATATAAAAAAGTGGAAGAATATACCATGTTCATGGATTGATAGAATGAATATCATTAAAATGTTCGTATTACTCAAAGAAATCTATAGATTCAATGCATTCTCTATTAAAATACCAATGTCATATTTCACAGAGCTAGAAGAAACTCTCCAAAAATTTCTATGGAATTAAAAAAGACCCCGAGTAGCCAAAGCTATCTTGAGAAAGAAGAACAAAGTCAGAGGAATTACAATACCAGATATCAAGCTATACTACAAAGCCACTGTGATCAAAACAGCCTGGTACTGGCACAGTAAGAGGCATATAAATCAATGGAACAGAACAGAGACTCCAGAAAGCAACCCAAGCCATTATGCTCAATTAATGTTTGACAAAGGAGGCAAGAACAAAAATGGAGTCAAGACAGTCTGCTCAATAAATGGTGCTGGGAAAACTGGACAGATACATGAAAAATACTGAAACTAGGCCACCAACTTACACCATACACAAGAATAAACTCAAAATGGATAAAAAAACTTAATATAAGATGCGAAACCATAAAAATCCTAGAAGAAGCCATAGGCAGCAAAATTTAAGACATTTCTCATAGGAATATGTTTGGGGATACATATCCTAGGGCAAAGGAAGCTAAGGAGGATACAAACAAATGGGACCGCATCAAAATAGAAAACTTCTGTAGAGCAAAAGAAACCATCAACAAAATAACAAGAGAGCTCACTGCATGGGAAAATGTATTTGCCAATGATACATACTGTAAGGGGTAATCTACAAACTATGTAGGGAACTCACACAACTTAAGACAAGGAAGACAAACAATCCAATTAAAAAATGGGCAAAGGACTTAAATACACACTCCTCCAAAGGGATTATATATATTGCCAAGAGACGTGAAAAAATGATCAAAGTCACTGATCATCAAAGAGATGCAAATTAAAACAATAATGAGGTATCACCTCATACCTGCCAGAATTGCTACCATCAACAAATCAACAAATGACAGGTGCTGGTGAGGGACCCTAGTACTCTGCTGGTCAGAATGCAGACTGGTGCATCCACTGTGGAAAAAACTTTGGAGTTTCCTCAAAATATTAAAAATGCAACTTCCATTTGACTCAATGATCCCACTTCTAGGAATATTTCCTAAGAAACCCAAAACACCAATAAAAAAGAATGTATGCATTCTTTATTTTCATAGCAGTACAATTTTCAATAGCTAAGATCTTGATACAGTGCAAGTGCCCATCAGTAGATGAGTGGATAAAAAAGCTGTGGTATATTTATACCATGGAATATTATGCAGCAGTAAAAAAGAAGGATCTCTTACCCTTTGAGATAGCAGAGAAGGACCTGAGGGGTATTATGCTAAGTGAAATAAGCCAGTTAGAGAAGGACAAATATCACTTGATCTTACTCATATGTGGAAGCTAATGAATAAAATAAACTGTTGAACAAAATAGGTCTGAAGACATAGAAACTTGGAACAGACTGTGGAATTCAGTGGGAAGCCTGGGTGGGTGCATGGGAAGTATCAACCAAAGAACGTGTATGCATTTTTGCTTAACCCATTGATACAGACAATAAGGTGCTAGAGGCATTAGGGTGAGGGTGGGCTGGGCTATAAGAGGTCAATTGGAGAAAAAAGGGGACATATGTAATACTTTCAATAATACGGATTAAAAAAAGGAAAGATGAAAATAAGTGAAAGTACATGACTGAGAAAAGAGGTAATAGAATTATTATAAGCATAACCAAGATGAAAGGGCTATGTTAGTAGCATAAAAAAGATGAAAGGGCTATGTTAGTATAAGACTTAGGAAAAAATAAATGGACTTAAAGAATAAAAAAGAAATACTACCAGTACAATAGGAGGTATTTAAGAAGACAGAGAGGGAAGAAAACTTACCAAGGCATTCTTATAGGCCAGTACTACTTTGATGTCAAACCAGACAAAGATATTAGAAGACACATTATAGAAAAGCTATTGAGTAAAAAGATATATCATGTTTTAGGACTGGGAAGCTACATATTGTTTAGATTTAAATTCTACTCAAACTGAACTATGTATTCAATGGAATACTAATCATAATCTGGGAAGGCTTATGTTTTGGTAAAAATTGACAACTGACTCCAAAATAGATACAAACATTTTTTTTACACATTGCATTAATTTTCTTAGGCTGCTATAACAAGGTACCACAATACAAATTTATTCTCTCACAGTTCTGTCTGAGATAAAGGTTCCCTGAGACCATGGGTGGAATCCTTCTTGTCTCTTTTAGTTTCTTGTAGTAGCAACAATTCCTTAGGATTCCTTGGCTTGCAGCTGCATCAGTCCAATCTCTGCCTTCATTGTCACATTATCATCTTTACATCACCTTCACTCTGTGCATGTTTGTGTTTTTGTTTAGGATCTACCCTAAATGATCTCAAATTACCTTGGTGATTTATGAAAAATCCTATTTTTAAACAAGATCAGATTCACAGGCACAGGAGAGAAGGACTTCAGCACATCTTTTTCAGATACACAATTCAACCCACAGCATACTTCACTAGAAAATTAAAATTCCAAGCTGGCTGTAGAATAGGTGGAAGCTACACTCACCTGCTCTTGGCCCCAAAGTGGATTTGCTAAATTAGAGAGCAATCAACCTGAGTAACCAACTGAAGGCTAGTTGAACTGAAATATTATAACCAAGGATTTACAGAAGAAGCCACATAGAGACTGGCAAGAAGGGCAGAGACCTGGAAAGGTCTAGCCCAGGGGTGGGCAAACTTTTTGACTCGAGGGCCACAATGGGTTCTTAAACTGGACCGGAGGGCCGGAACAAAAGCATGGATGGAGTGTTTGTGTGAACTAATATAAATTCAAAGTAAACATCATTACGTAAAAGGGTACGGTCTTTTTTTTTTTTAGTTTTATTCATTTCAAACAGGCCGGATCCAGCCCGCAGGCTGTAGTTTGCCCACGGCTGGTCTAGCCCCTACACCCAGGTGCAGCAGCTGAGAAGCTGGAGGAATATCTTGGCTGCAGTACACCTTTCCTCAAGGAGTGTGGGGACTAAATTCCATGCAGGAATCTCCAACCCAGAGCAAGAGAAGTAGGAAGAAGAGTTCACATGTGATTTTGTGGTGAAAACCAGTGGGGATTCAGTCCACCTAGAAGAGAAGGGAGTCTGTTACAGATACCACCCAGATACCACCTTCCCAGGGACTGTTACAGCCCCTGGTCCCTGACTGCTGGTGAGGCCACTGTGCCATGCTCAATCCTGCAGAGGGGCTTCTGGCTGCACTAAGCAGTGTTCTTTGGGGCCCTCCTGTTCTGTGGAGGCTTCTGGTTAAGACACAGACCATGACTAAACTGTGTGGCTTTGGAGAGGGAACTGGTCTCCCTTACCTTGAGCACATAACTAGCGCCACTTCCCCCCATTCGGTTGAATCACTTGGCCAGCTCCATCCTGTTCAGTTCAGCCACACAGGGAACCAGAGTGCTGTTCAGAGCATGTCTCCTGGGAAAGCTTTTATCTGGAAATCAGATAGGTGCTGGGTTGTTTGGCTACATCATGCAAGGGCCATTCCTATCTCCCCTGTGAGCTCAGTCCAGGAAAGAAAAATAGTGCCTGTTCCCCTCCTACAAACTTGTGGGCACTACTCCCAATGAGAAACTGTTTGGATCTTCCCTTCCAAGTCCCAAGTACCTTACCCCTTGAGATCAGTTCCATGGGGGCCGGGGTGAGGGGAGAAAGAGCTGCTCAGAGCTGAGAAAGAGTAGGAGGCTATTGTCTGGGACCAGGACAAAGTGCTTAGGCCCCTCCTGTGGGCTGGGCTGATATTACCTTCAAGGAGAGATTCTTTTCACTTGTTTTTCTGAACCTAGTGCTGAGCTTGCTCCTGCAGAGGGGACAGTTGGCTGGCTCAACCTGAAACGGTGGTGTGACCCTCCTGGGGAACAAGTGTTGGAAACTCTGGCAGAGACTGAATGATTTGGCTCTGGAGTGGGGGCCACTTTCCCCTCATTAAATGCCTGACTACATGACCCCCAAATAGGGTACCCACTAGCCCCACCTTCTCAACCCTGGTTGCCCCATCCTACCAAACTCACAACCTGTGAAAGGGTCAATGGGGTACAACCAGCTTGGGTCCACTCTACGGTCTTTCTTTAGAAGGCTCTGGAGAAAGACCAGGCAACCTCGGGGGAGGCAAAGTAGATGACAGGTAGAGAGGACCTCAGCAAGCCTTTTTCCTTTTACAGATCATCCCTCAGCTCTAAGCTGGAGGAATCTACCCTTGTACAGAGATTGGCCCCTCACACACACCTATGCCCAGTAGATACAGCCACAAACAGAGAATAATGTGGTAGCTCTAGACAGATGGGCCATGGATGATTGTTTACAACATCTGACATTGACATGTGTCTGAACCCAACCCAAGTGGACCCAGGAAAAACATAAAGAGTGGTGAGCTTCATACCACACCAAAGCTCTACCCAACTAGCTACACAAGTGAGACACCCAAAGGTGAATTCTGGCAGGCACCAGACCCTACTGGGAACAAATCTGCCTCTGGGGGAGCTCCTGCACCGTGTGTCATACATGGATGAGGTACATCACTATAGTAAGCCAGCCTGAAGGGTTAACTCCACCTGTAAAAGGCTCAACAGCATTCATTCAAGACTCAACTACATCAGGAGGGTTCACATAACCTACAAGAAATATTCCTGGAGCACAGAGCTCACGTGATCTGAAAGATTGTGCCACTGAGCCCAACAAGATGCCTTCATCATAAAATCATAGCAAGTTTGGAAGTCATAGTAGATTTACTGAATAAACAGAGACAAAAATGGGGAGATAAAGAAATATGCCCCAATAAGAGAATAAGATAAATTTCCAGAAAAAGAATTAAATGAAATAGAAGTAACAAAAATGACAGATGCATATTTAAAATAAAGGTTATAAGGATGCTCAAGGCACTTAGGAGAAAAATGGATGATTTCAGAGAAAACTTAAACAGTGAGATAGTAAACATTCAAAAGGACATAAGAACCATAAAAAAGAACCAATCAGAAATGAAGAATACACTAGAAGGAATCAAGAGCAGATTAGATGAAGTGAATAATTAAATCTGCAATTTATTGGGCGACAACTTAACAGTAAGCACCAAGCAGAGCATCAGAAAGAAAAGAGAATTAATAAAAACAATGAACAAACTCTAAGAGATATTTGGTACATCACCAAACCTAACAACATCAGCATCATATGGGTACCAGGAGAAGAAAAGAGTGGATGAAGGGTTGAGAACCTGATTGAAGAAATAATGTCTGAAAATTTCCCTAACACGATGAAGGAAAAAGTCACACAAGTTCAGGAAGAACAAAGAGTCTCAATCAAGATAAACCCAAAGTGGTCCACACCAAGACACATCATAATGATAATGCCAAAGATTAATGACAAAGAGAGAACCTTAAAGGAAGCAAGAGATAAGCAATTAGTTGCATACAAAGGAGCTTCCATAAGGCTTTTGGCTGATTTCTCAACAGAAACAATTCAGGCCAGAAGGAATTGTCATGAAATATTCAAAGTGATAAAAAGCCAAGGGACCTGCAACCAAGAGTACTCTATTCAGCAAGGCTATCATTTAAAATTGAAGGCAAAATAAAGAGCTTCCCAGACAAAAACAGAACAAAGCAACAAACAAACAAACAAACAAAAACACTAAAGGAGTTTATTACCACCAAACCAGTATTACCAGAAATGTAAAGGACCTACTTTAAGAAGAAGGAAGATTAAAGAAACCAAGAGAGGAAAAAAGGTATAAAGAATAAAATGAAAAAAATAAGTACTTTTCAATAATAACCTTAAACGTAAACAGATTAAATGCTTCAATCAAAATACATGGAGTTGCAGAATGGATAGGAAAACATGATCATATATATGCAGTCCACCTCAGGAAAAAACATAAACACAGACTGAAAGTGAGGGGATGACAAAAAATATTCTATGCAAATGGAAACAAACAAACAAAAAGCTGGGGTAGGAATACTTATATGGACAGAATAGACTTCAAAATAAAGGCCATAAAAGAGACAAAGAATGTCACTACATAACACTAAAGGGATTGATCCTACAAGAGGATATACTTCTTGTAAACATGTATGAACCCAACATAGGAGCACTTAAATATAAAAAAAAAATTTGGCTGGACATAAAGAGAGAGATCAACAGCTATACAGTCACGGTAGGGAATTTTAATACTCTCCTGTCATTAATGGATAGATCTCCTGGACAAAAAATATCAACAAGGCAACAGCAACCTTAAATGACACCCTAGATCAGATAGATTTAATTGATATTTACAAAACATTTCATCACAAAGCAACAGAATATACATTCTTCTCAAGTGCACATGGAACATTCTCAAAGACAGACCAGATGTTAGGACACAAAAATAAGTATTAACAAATTGAAGAAGGTTTAAATTATATTAAGTATCTTTTCTGACCACAATGGTATGAAACTTGAAATCAATTACAATAAAGAAAACCTGAAAAACATTCAAACACATGGAAGTTAAATAGTTTGTTATTAAACAATGAATGGGTTAACAATGAGATCAAGGAAGAATTAAAAAATTACCTAGACATAAATAAAGATGAACAAACAACAACCAAAAATCTATGGGACATAGAAAAGTCAGTCCTGAAAGGGATGTTTATAGCATTACAGGCCTACTTCAAGAAGCAAAGAATCTATACTAATAAAAGGGTAATATGCTAATTAGACTGGGAGACTTTCCAGACATCCTTCTGGACAAAGCCATAGTTGCGGGGCTGAGGCAGAGGTGGTTAGAGGTGATCAGGCCAGGAGGGGAGGGCAGTTGGGGGTGAGCAGGCTGGCAGCGGGGGGCAGTTGGGGGAGAGCAGGCCTGAAGGGGGGGCAGTTGGGAGAGAACAGGCCAGCAGGGGTGGCAGTTGGGGATGAGCAGGCCAACGGGCAGAGTGGTTAGGGGCAATCAGGCAGGCAGACAGGTGAGCGGTTAGGAGTCAGTGATCCTGGATTGAGAGAGGAATGTCCAACAGCCGGTTGTCAGACATCCCCCGAAGGGTCCCAGATTGGAGAGGGTGCACGAATTCCATGCACCGGGCCACTAGTCTATGCTAATAAAAGAGTAATATGCTAATTATACTGGGATACCTTCTGGAGACCTTCCAGACATCCTTCTGGACAAAGCCGGGGGCTTGGCTGGCCTGAAAACTGCCCCCAAACAGCCCTCAGCCCCTCACTCAAGCCAGCCACACTTCCCAGTGGGGTCCTTCACCCCAATGGAGGGGTGGCCAGCCTGCAAACGTCCCTCAACCTCTCACCCAGGCTGGCCACGCTCCCCAAGGGGACCCTCACCCTGATCCAGGACCCCCTTCAGGGCAGACCAGCCAGGCCCCACCTGTGCACCAGGTCTCTATCTATACTAATAAAAGGGTAATATGCTAATTAGACTAGGAGACTTTCCAGACATCCTTCTGGACAAAGCCATGGTTGCGGGGCTGAGGCAGAGGTGGTTAGGGGTGATCAGGCCAGGAGGGGAGGGCAGTTGGGGGTGAGCAGGCCAGTGGGGGTGGGGCAGTTGGGGGCAATCAGTCCAGCAGGGGTGGGCAGTTAGGGGTGATCAGGCAGGCAGGCAGGCAGGTGAGCGGTTAGGAGCCAGAGGTCCCGGATTGCGACAGGGATGTCAGACTGCCAGATGTCCTAAACCGGCAGTCGGACATCCCCCGAAGGTTTCCCAGATTGGATAGGATGCAGGCCAGGCTGAGGGACACCCCCCCTCCCCCCGCCATGCACAAATTTCATGCATCGGGCCACTAGTATCTCAAATAATCTAATACTATGCCTAAAAGAACTAGGAAAAGAAAAATAAAAGCCAGAGTAAGTAGAAGAAAACAAATAATAAAGATCAGAGTATAAATAAATGACATAGAGGGTAAAAAAACTTACAAAAATAAATGAAACCAAGAGCTGGTTCTTTGAAAAGGGAAATAAAGCTGATGAATCTTTAATCAGACTTATCAAGAAAAAAATAGAGAGGACCCACATAAATAAAATCAGAAATTAATTAGGACAAGTGACAAATGATATCACAGAAATACAAAAAATTGTAAGAAAATACTTTAAACAACAATATGTCAATGAGTTGGACACACTGGGTGAAATAGATAAAATTCCTAGAAACATACACTCTTCCAAAACTGAATCAGGAAGAATCAGAAAACTTGAATAAACTAATTACAACTAATTAAATTGAAATAGTTATAAAAAAAATCACAGAAAACAAAAGTCCTGGACTGGATGGATTTGCAGAAAAATTTTATCAAACATTCAAAGAACTAGCATCTGTCCTCAAACTATTCCAAAAAAATCAAGAGGAGGGAAGACTCACAAACTGATTTTATGAGGCCGTCATTATCTTAATTCCAAACCTAGATAAAGACACTAGAAAGAAAATTATCAGCCAACTAGTGTCCCGGTGCAAAAATTCATGCACAGGGGTGTGTCCCTCAGCCCGGCCTGCACCCTCTCCAATCTGGGACCCCCCGTGGGATCCCTGTGGGATCAGACCTAAACTGGCAGTTGGACAACCCCCTCGCAATCCAGGACTGCTGGCTCCTAACCACTCATCTGCCTGCCTGTTTGATAGCCCCTAACCACTCTGTGTGCAGGCCTGCTTGCCCCCAACTGCACCCCCCTGCCAGCCTGATCGCCCCCAACTGCCCCCTCTGCCAGCCTGCTTGCCCTCAACTGCCCCCCCGCCAGCCTGATCACCCCCAACTGCCCCCCCCCGCTGGCCTGATCACCCCCAACAGTCCCCCCCGCCAGCCTGATCACCCCCAACTGCCCCAACTGCCAGCCTGCTTGCCCCCAACTGCCCCCCTGCCAGTCTGATCACCCCCAACCGCCCCCCCTCTGCTGGCCTGATCACCCCCAACTCATCCCCTCTGCTGGCCTGCTCACCCCCAATAGCCCCCCCCCGCCAGCCTGATCACCCCCAACTGCCCCCCCCTCCTGGCCTGATTGCCCCTAACTGCCTCTGCCTTGGCCCCACCACCATGGCTTTGTCCGGAAGGCTGTCCAGAAGGTCTCATGGTCTAATTAGCATATTACCCTTTTATTAGTATAGATAGGATATGGCATACTGCCGTAACTATAACATATCTACCAGTATTACTCTATGACAGTGACGGCAAAGCTTTTGAGCTCGGTGTGACAGCATTTTGCAAAACTCTAACTTAACTCTGGTGCCGTGTCACATATAGAAATTTTTTGATATTTGCAACCATAGTAAAACAAAGACTTATATTTTGATATTAATTTTATATATTTAAATGCCATTTAACAAAGAAAAATCAACCAAAAAAATGAGTTCGCGTGTCACCTCTGACACACATGTCATAGGTTCACCATCACTGCTCTATGAGAATACATACTTCATGCGATAGGAAGGCATCTAATACATTACATTATATATGTTGTAAGTAGTAGGAAATACTGTATTCATAGCAATAATATACACCCTGTGACTTCCCTTCCTGATTTGGGAATGGTTCCCCAGTTCTTTGAGCATTTTCTGGTCCCTGATGTATTTTTTTTTTTTTGTCATTCAGTATAAGTTTATTTACTGTTTATTGCACAATATTTGAGGTCTTTAATTTCTAACCACCAAAGATTCAAAGGACTATTTTTCCATGAAGTTTAACATTAACATTAGTGAATTCATGTATTCATGTGTTTTTATTGTAAACGTCTGAATTATTCACATTGCCATAGATCCTGAACTCATAAGCGTGGACCATGCTCAGGCTGGCAGCAAGCCAGGAAGCCACTCTGCAAGCAAACCGATACTCTGCGTAAGGAGAAAAGTCATAGCACAACATTTAATGTCCAACCTGAGTCACCTCAGAATGTTACATATATTGACTTCTTAATTCATATAGTGTCGGGAACTCAACAGCTTGGTTGGTGACGGGGTTGACCTGGTTTCGGGAGGATTATTCCTGAAATAATTAAGGAGAGGGGGGCTCAATCTTTCTTCCTGGTCGCTTGCTCCTCCCCAGCACCTTCATCTTTCTTCTCGTCCTCAGCTTCCTGGGTATCTTCTCCTTCACCTTCCCTTTCCAAGAGTTCCCTGTAAGCTGCAATGTCAATGTCCAAAGCCATCTTCACATTGAGGAGGTCCTGGTATTCTTTTAAATATGCCATTTCATTCTTTGTAGTTCTCAACCCATTTTCTAATTTGTTGATTGTGTCCTGCATAGCACTAACGTCAGCGTTCTGCTTATCCTCCAGCTCTTGCAGCTGCTTTTCCAGCGCTTTGCTCATGCCCCGGCATGCTTTGTTCTCCAGGGTCTTGGCCTTGAGCAGGCGGCAGCTCTCGGACACCTCATCCTTGGTGGCATGCACTGCGTCGGTGTTCTTGGCAGTGCTATTGGTCAGCACAGTGAAGTGGCTCTTGAACCATTCTTCAGCATTCTGCATGTTCTTGGCAGCCAGCTTCTCATACTGGGTGTGAATGTACTTGAGTGAGGCGGAGAGGTCGGGCTTGAAGGTCACGTCCATCTCCATGGAGATCTGAGCATACTGGACCTGTGCCTGCAGCTTAGCGATCTCCTCTTTGTGCACCTTCTTCAAAAAGGCGATTTCGTCCATCAGGCTGTCAATGCTTTTCGAGCTCAGCACAGGCAACAGCTGCCTCGTCTGCACCTTTGTGCTCCATCAGTAGCCAGCCCTCGGTGTCCTGATAGTTCAGCACCTCTTCCTCGAAGAGCATCTGCAGGTGGCTCCCGGCCCCTCCCGAGCCCTGCTGGTCCTGAGGCTGCACCCCTGCTGCCCTCTCCTCACTGGGGACCAGGGTGCGGTGGGGCGGGGTGCAGGCATCTCATTTTCATTAAAATGTTCAACCCACTCCACCTGTGTCTGCAGGTGGCCCAGGGGTAGACAGTGATCCCGGAGGCGCTTGCTGCCCCTGCCACAGCTCAGCCACGATGGTCCGAGGTGAGACAGCCTCGTCAGGCCTCATGGCTGTGACTTGGACCCACTTCCTTAACCAGGGACCTGGTGCTGGGCAGGAAGCAGCACTTCCTCCCCAGCCTGCGCTGGAGCAGGTTCCTGTGGTTTCAGAACTGAACTCCGAGGGCCTCCCTGGGCGGCAGCGGCCCGGAGCCCGCGGCTCTCCCTCGATCCCGCCAAAGCTTGCTTCTCACACTTGCTGAAAACCTCCTCGGTCCACTTGCCATAGTAATTAGTTAGGGCTGAATGGACTGGGGACTCCAGCGGGCCTGAGGGGACTGGGCGCCGCCATCTTGTGGCTATGGGCACTGCCATCTTTGTGTCAGAGTGATGGTTAATTTGCATATTACCCTTTTATTAGATAGCTCAACATAATAAAGGCCATATATTCAATGCACACAAAAATAAGTGATTCCCTTATGATCAGGAACAAGACAGAAATATCCTCTTTCATCACACTTATTTAACATAGTACTGGAAGTACTGGAACCAGCAATCAGATAAGAAGAAGAAATAAAAGACATCTAAATTGCAGAGTGGTAAGTTAAACTGTCATTATTCTCAGATGATATGATACAGTACATTAAAAAACACACACACACACTCTAAATACTCCACCAAAATCCACTAGATCTAATAAGTGAATTTGGAAAAGTAGCAGTGTACAAAATTAATGTTCAGAAATCAGTTGCATTTTTATACATCAATAATGAACTATCAGAAAGAGACATTAACAATCCCATTTATTATTGCAACAAAAAATCAGATACCTAGGGATAAATTTAACCAACGAGGTAAAAGACCTATATTCGGAAAACTATAGCATTGAAGAAAGAAATCAAGAAAGATATAAGTAAGTGGAATTATATATCATGTTGATGGATAGGAAGAATTAACATAATTGAAATGTATTAGTACCCAAAACAATCTATAGATTCAATACAATTCCTATTAAAACACTAATGGCATGCCCTAACCGGTTTGGCTCGGTGGATGGAGCATCAGCCTGCGGACTGAAGGGTCCCAGGTTCGATTCCAGTTAAGGGCATGTACTTTGGTTGCGGGCACATCCCCAGTGGGGGGTGTGCAGGAGGCAGCTGATCGATGTTTCTAACTCTCTATTCCTCTCCCTTCTTCTCTGTAAAAAAAAAATCAATAAAAAATATTTAAAAACAAAAAAAAACAAAACACTAATGGCATATTTCACAGATCTAGAACAAATATTTCAAAATCTTATATGGAACAAAAAAAGGCTCAAAATAGCCTCAGTAATACTGAGAAAGAAGAACAAAATTTATAGGTATCACAATACCTGATAATGAAATTATACTATAAGGCCATTGTAATAAAAACAGCTTGTACTGGCATAAGTACAGGCATATAAATCAATGCAACAGAACAGAGTGTTCAGAAATAAACCCATGCCTCTATGGTTAATTAATATTGGCAAAGTAGGCAAGAGCATAAAATAGAATAAAGACAGTCTCTTCAATAAGTGATGTTGGGAAAATTTGACAGGTACATGCAAAAAAAAAAAGAAAAGAAAGAAGAGAAAAGAAGAGAAAAGAAAGAAATAGACTACCAACTCTTACCATACACAAGAATAAATCAAAATTGATAAAAATCTTAAATGTAAGTCACAAAACCATAAAAATCCTTAAAGAAAACACAGGCATTAAAATCTCAGGCATCTCTCAGAGCAATATTTTTGCTAATATATCTCCTCCTTGGGCAAGAAAAACAAAGGAAGTCATTAAAAAAATGGAACTGCATCAAACTAAAAAGCTTTTGCACAACAAAGGAAGCCATTAACAAAATAAATAGATATCCTACTGTATGGGAGAACATATGTGTAACTCCATCTATTGAAAAAAATCCCCATTATTAAACGGTACACCTAGTATTTGCCAATAATACATCTGATAAGGGTATAATTTCTAATATTTGCACCACTTTGTTCATTGAAGATTATTTACAATAGCCAAGGTTAGGAAGCAGTCTAATTGCTCATCAGTAAATTAATGGATAAAGAGCTGTGGTACATTTATACAATGGAATACTATGCAGCTGTAAAAAAAAAAAAAAAAAACCAGGGAAATCTTTCCTTTTGTGACAACCTGGATGATCTGGAGATTACAATGCTTAGTGAAATAAGCCATTCAGAGAAAGACAAATATATGGTCTCACTCATATATGGAATCTAATACAAATAAACTGATGAACAAAATAGTAGAGGCACTAGACTGACAGCTGTCAGAGGGGAAGGAGGTTGTGGGACTGGATGAAAGAATGTGAAGTGATTAAGCAAAAACTATATATACATAACACGTAGACACAGATAAAAGTGTGGTATAGCCAGAGGGAAAGGCGGATGGGGCTAGGTGGAGGTGGACAAAGAGGGAGAATTGGATTCAAAAAAAGAGACTTTGCTTGGGGCGATGGGCACATGAGGCAGTGTGCAGATGATGTCTTATTGAGTTGTACACTTGAAACTTCTATGATTTTGTGAACCAGTGTCATCCCAATAAATTCAATTAAAACAGAGAAAAAAAGAAAGTGAAAGTCAGAAATATAAAATGAATAACAGATTATGATTATGTGCGTTTAAACCAAGGATTCAGGGTTGATTTAATATTTGAAAATAAATCATCACAATTCATTTCTTTAGCAGAGTAATTGAGAAAAATCAATATCATCTTCTCAATAAATATATAAGTTCCCCGCCCATGTGGCTCAGTGGTTTAGCATTGACCTATGAACCAGGAGATCACAGTTTGATTCCTAGTCAGGGCACATGCCTGGGTTGCAGGCTTGATCCAAGTGTGGGGTATGCAGGGGGCAGTTGATCAATGATTCCTCGTTGATGTTTCTATCTCTCTCCCTCTCCCTTCCTCTCTGAAATCAATAAAAATTATATTAAAAAAATAATTGTGTAGAATCATCTGACACAATTAACTACACATGTATGATAAAAACCTCTGTAGAAATAAACTTTACAACCTGATAAAGATGAAATGTATCAAAAATGTACAATAGAAATTATTGTAAAAGACTAAATTTTTTTCTTACTAGATTAAGAACAATTCTAGAATATCCACTGTCATCACATACATTCAACACTTACTGAAGATTCTAGAAAGGAAATTTAGGCATGAAAAAGAAACAAGCATAGATATTAAAGAAGTAAAATTATTATTTATTTGAAGATAATATATATATTGTGAATGCAAAAAACCCTATTAAATCTATAAAACAACTATTACAACTATAGTGAATTTATCAAGATTGCAGAATAAAAGGTGAGTATACAAAATTAGTAGCATTTCTATATGCTAGCAATAAACATTAGTTAAATCAATTTACAAGAGCATTATAAATGTAAAATATGAAATAATAAATATGAATAATAAAGCCAAACAATGAAGAAAGCTACTAAAAAACACTATTGAAGACCTAAGCCCATGGAAAGATATATTATGGTTTGAAAGATTCAATGTTGTTATTTGTCAATTTTTTTTCAAATTGGTTTATATTTTTAACATAATTTAACCAAAATCAAAGCAGACCATTTTGTAATAATTAAAAAGCTACATATAAAAATTCTATAAAGGATATAGAATAGCCAAACAATTTTCAAGACTTACTATAAATCTATAGTAACCAAGATAGTATGCAATTGGCATAAGAATAAATATTTATAAATTTAAAAAATAAGAGTAGAGATATATATGTCCTCACATACCTGTTCAATTGTTTTTATGACAAAGTGTCAATATAATTCAGTAAGAGATAATTTTTCCAAAAAATGGTGGTGGAACAGTTGATATCCATATGCAAAATATTTTTTCATTCAAGTTTGAATTTTTCCTTATAGCATCCACAATAATGAAGTCAAAATCGGTCGTAAATTCAAATATAAAAGCTAAACCTGTAAATACTGTAAATAATCATACAAGAAAGTCTTTGCAACCTTAAAGAAATCACACATTACTTTAGATAAGGGATCTAAAATTATGGATCATAAAATAATGAATAAATTGAACTTCATCAAAATAAACACCATCTGCTTTTCCACATAATCTATGTTACTTGCAAAAATATAACTTCAAATTCAATGACATAGGTAAGTTTATTATAAAGGGTGAAAAAGATATGGCATATAAAATTTAAAAAAAAACAGGATTAGCTGTATTAATATATGCCAAAGTGTACTTCAGAGCAAAGAAAATTACCAGAGCCAAAGAAGGGCATTAAAAAAAAGTGAAAGAACCAATCTCACAGTAATATATAACATTTTAGCTAAATACACACCAAACAACAGAGCCTGAAAATATAGAAAATTAGAATTGATAGAGATGAAAGAAAATAGGCAAATCCACAATTATAGTTGGGAACTTCAGCTCTCCATGTCCCCTACTCCTACTCCAACTCCAGCAACTAAAACAACTACAAGACAAGAAATCAACAAGAACATAGAACAGTGGTTCTCAACCTGTGGGTCGAGACCCCTTTGGGGGTCGAACAACCCTTTCACAGGGGTCGCCTAAGACTATCAGCAAACCACATATATAATTACATATTGTTTTTTGATTAATCACTATGCTTTAATTATGTTCAATTTATAACAGTGAAAATATATCTTGCATATCAGATATTCACATTATGATTCATAACAGTAGCAAAATTACAATTATGAAGTAGCAACAAAAATAATTTTATGGTTGGGGGTCACCACAACATGAGGAACTGTATTAAAGGATCACAGCATTAGGAAGGTTGAGAACCACTGACATAGAAGAACTCAATAACATAATCAACCAATAGGACCTAATTTACATAATGTAACACTGCACTCAACAGTACAGAGTACATTTTTCTTCAAGTTCCATGGAATATTCACCAAGATAGATCATATCTTGAGCCATGAAACAAATTCCATTAATTAAACACTACTAAATAATTGTGGGTCAGAGTAGAAGTCTCAAATAAATAAAAAATGCAATTGAATGAAAAAAAAACAACCAACATAGTATTTCAAATTTTGTGAGTTCTAGATAAATGAACCCTGAAGGAAAGTTTATTGCACTAAATGCTTATATTAGAAAACAGAGAAAAGTTATCTAAAAAATAACTTAGTTTCCTACCTCAAGGTACTGGAAAATGTAGAGCAAAATAAATCCAAAGTAAACAGAAAAAAAGAACAGTAATAAATAAAATGGAAAACTATAGAGATGGACATATAGGCTTTTCAACAGAGTCTATAAAAACCCCGAACATCATACTTAATGGCAAGAACTGAATGCTTCCTCCTTTAAATCAGAAATGCAGCAAAGACATCTACTCTCATCACTCTTACGCAATGTTTTTGCCAGAAGAACCAGAAGTTCTACTTGCTGCAAGAAGCCAAGAAAAAATAAATCAAAAGCATAGATTAAAAAAGAAAATTATTTCTGTTTGCAGAAACATTGTTTTCTATGTAAAAATGTTAATAATCTTTTTTAAGTGAACAATCTATACGTATAAAACCCTAATATGCAAATAGACCGAACAGTGGAACAACTGAACAACTGGTCGCTATGACGTGCACTGACCACCGGGGGGGCACGAAGAACATGGTGGGCATCAGCCACGGCGGGATGGTGGAGCAGGTGAGCCAGGGTGCCAGACCAAGGAGGGGCAGTGGTCACTGTCATCGGGGCAAGCCTCTTGTGGTTACTGAAAATTCTTTGCTCCCACGTGCTGCAGTCCTGCCCGGCGCTCACACCTGCTGCCAGTGCCCGGTGCTGGCCCCTATCACTCGGCACCGTCAGCGGGTATGAGTGGCAGCTGCCAGCCCCAATCGCCCCTGAGGGCTTCTCCACCTCCCCTTGCTCCTGAGGGGTGATCAAGGCAGCAGCCACTACTCACACCCACAGACGGCGCTGGCCCTGCTCACACCCGCTACTGACAAGGCCCCAATCACTCCAAGCCGTCAGTGGATGTGAGTGGGGTCGGCTCCATCAGTACATCGGAGCTGTGACAGCGAAAGCAGGGCTGCCAGCAGAGAGGGGACTGGGGGCCGTGGTGGGAGAGGCTGAGCGGAGGAGTGGAGGATGGGCCAAGACCCGCCCCTGTGCCCACTGCAGCCACGCGGCCCACAGTTCCTTTCAAGGTGCACAAATTTGTGCACTGGGACCCTAGTAGTATTAATAAATGAATTCAGCAAGGTCACAGGATACAAGATCACATTCCTAGCAGCAAACATGTGGAAACTGAAATAAACTACACAATACCATTTCTATTTCCTCCAAAGGGAAACAAGTATTTAGGTATACATTTTTTAAAAATGTATACAATCTTTGTTTTGAAAATTACAAAATAGTGATAAAATAAATAAAAGAAGACCTAACTATGTAGGGATATGTACCACATTAATGGATTGGAAGACTCATCTTAGTAAAGACATCAGTTCTCTTCACATTTATCTACATGTTTAACACTATTTCTTTGAAGATACCAGCAAGTTTTTGTTAATGGACACAGACAATTTTATTTTAACTAGGGGCCCAGTGCACAGATTTGTGCACCTTAAAAGGAACTGTGGGCCAGGAGGCTGCAGTGAGCACAGGGGCGGGTCTTGGCCCATCCTCCACGCCCCTGCCTGGCCCCTCCTGCTGCAGCCCCCAGTCCCCTGAATGATAGCAGCCCTGCTCCTGCTGCCTCCACTTCCATGCGCTTGGAGGCGCCAGCCCCGTGTGCACCCACTGATGGTGCCGAGCCATTGGGACTGGTGCCAGTAGCAGGTGTGAGCAGGGCCAGCGCTGACAGCAATGCAAATGGTGGCTGCTACCCAGATTGCACTTCAGGAGCAGGGGGAGGTGGAGAAGCCCTCAGGGGCGATCAGGGCTGGAAGGTCATGCTCACACCCACTGATGGTGCCGAGCAATCGGGGCTGGCAGCAGGTGGGACAGTGGCGTGTGGGAGTAAAGAACTTTCAGTAACCACCAGAGGCTCTCCCCAATGACAGTGACCTGCACCCTGCCTTGGTCTGGCCCTGCTTACCTGCTCCACCATCCTGCCATGGCTGACACCCGCCAGGTTCCGCAGGCACCCACTGGAGGTCAGCGCACGTCATAGTGACAGGTTGTTAGGTTGTTTGGTTGTTCTGCAGTTCTCTCTATTTGCATATTAGGGTTTTATATAGATAGATATTTATATGGAAATACACAGGCTTGTCTACTAATGGTCGTTGATACCAATTCCATGCCAACAGGAATCCTTAATTTGGGGAGCAGTGAAGAGGGAAACTATTCAGGGCAAAACAGCTCAATTGCTATACAGCACGGAGGTGAAACAGCATGGCTGTGAGGCAACCCTGAGCCAGCCCCCTATCCAGGTAGACAGTTCTGCTCTGCTCCCTGATTGTCTGTTTGCACTGTGTTGGTCTGCTCCATGCTGTGCCAGTCTGCTCTGGCCTGTGCTGGTCTGCTGTACCCTGCTCTGGCAAGACATGCTCAGTGTTTCAGCTCAGCCAGGAAAACACAGACTTTAGTGGACAGGGAAAGGGCACTTCTAGAGCAGAGGGGAGCTGGCTTACATAGACAGAAGTTCCCAACCTGGCTGATCTGTCCTTAAGCAAATGAGGACTCTGAAACCTTGCAGCTCTGATCAGATGAGGAAAGCTTCGGTCCTATTGGTTGAAATAGGATTCCAGGAACGCCTTTATAAGGGCTGCTCAGATGACAGAAACACAGTGCAGGCAGGCAGTTAGTGCAGTCCTCTCCCTAAAGTGCATTTGCGTGACAGGCTCCTGTGTAGAAATGGCTGCTAGATTTTTTTTTATTTTTTTTTTAATTTGAGCCCAGTTAGCCACCAGGAGCCCTTCTTAGTAAATGCCTTCTTTCTCAGGGTTCACCGTCTCTAGAACATATAAAACAATATGACAAAGAAAATGAAAGTGGGACCAATTATTGCCCCAGCATTGTGGATTACAGTATTCAATAAAGTGGTATTGGCAGAGGTATACATAGAGATCAATGAAACATAAGTAAAGTCAGAAAATTAAAAAAAAATACATTTGTCTGCTAAAGAAACAATTCAAAAAATACTGAGACATGGCCCAGGACTGGAAAAAAATATTCTCAATGAATATATCTGACAAAAGGTTTATGTATAGAACTTGTAAAGATCTTTTACAATTCAACAATGAGACAAATAGCCAATAAAAATAATTATGCGAAGATTTGAACAGTTTCTGAGCAGGAAGATGTACAAACGGCTAATATGAACATACAAAGTGTGCCACCAGGATTAGTCAGCAGGAGACACAAATTAGAACAAAACAGAATACTCCTACTCATACGCTAGAGTCTAGAACAGCTAAACCCAAAAGTTGTGACTAGCAAATGTTTGCAAGATTATAGAACAGCTGGGACTCTTAAACATTGCTAGGGGATAATAAAATGGTACAATGACTTTGGGAAACTGTTTTGTAAATTTATAATATACTAGAGGCCCGGTGCACAAAAATTTGTGCACTCAGAGGGGAGGGGTGTCCCTCAACCCAGCCTGTGCCCTCTCACAGTCTGGGACCCCTCAGGAGATAACGACCTGCTGGCTTAGGCCTGCTCCCGGGTGGCAGAGGGCAGGCCCAATCCCTAGGTGCAGCCCCTGGTCGGGCTCAGAGCAGGGCCAATTGGGGAGTTGGGGCGCCGCCCCTGTCCTGCACAGAGCAGGGCGATCAGGAGGTTGCGATGCCACCCCTAGTCACGCTCAGGGTAGGGCCGATTGGGGGGTTGGGGCACCGTCCCCTGTCACACTCAAGGCAGGGTCTATGGGGAGGTTGCGTGCCACCCCCTGTCATGCACAGAGCAGGGACAATCAGGGGGTTGGGGCGCTGCCCCCTGTCACACACAGAGCAGGGCCCATCAGGGGGTTGGGGAGCCGCCACTCTCACACTCAGGGCAGGGCTGATGGGGAGGTTATGGCTCTACCCCATCACACACAGAGCAGGGCCCGTGGTGGTGGGGGGGTTGGGGCGCCGCACCCTGTCACACACAGAGCCGCAGGGCAATCAAGGGGTTGGGGAGCTCCCCCATATCAGGCACAGAGCAGGGCCGATCAGGGGGTTGGGGCGCCTTCCCCTGTCATGAACAGAGCAGGGTGGATAGGGAGGTTGTGGCCCCGCCCCCTGTCACACACAGAGCCGCAGGGCGATCAGGGGGTTTGGGCACTGCCCGCTGTCACGCTGATCCCGGTGCCAGGAGGCCTCGTGGCTCCGCTGATCCCGGTGCTGGGAGGCATATTACCCTTTTACTATATAGGATAGAGGCCTGGTGCACAGGTGGGGGCCAGCTGGTTTGCCCTGAAGGGTGTCCTGGATCAGGGTGTGGGTCCCCACTGGGGTGCCTGGCCAGCCTGGGTGAGGGGATGATGGCTGTTTGCAGCTGGTCACACACCCTTCAGGGTGGGAGTCCCCACTGTGGTGCCTGACCAGTCTGGGTGAGGGGCTGAGGGCTGTTTTCAGGCTGGGGGTGACTGAAGCTCCCAACCACTCCTTTTTTTCTTTTTCTTTTTTTTTTTTTATTCTGGGCCAGCTTTAGCTTTGAGGCTTGGCTCCAGCTCTTAGGCCTCCGCTGCTGAAAGTAGGTTCCTGGCCTTTGCTTACAATGTTGCGATCCTGCTGGCTGAAGCCCGGCGACTAAAGCAGGTTTCTGGGGTTTTGTTTAGCTTCTATATTTGTTACATAGTTGCTTAGAGTTGCAGCTCAGAGGCCTGCAGTGGCAGGCGGGGAATGTTGGAGTCCTCCGTCACTGAAGCAAGCAAGCCTCATGTTAGTTTCAAGCTTCCTGGCTGCCGGCCGCCATCTTGGCTGGCAGTTAATTTGCATATTGCCCTGATTAGCCAATGGGAAGGGTAGCGGTCGTACGCCAATTACCATGTTTCTCTTTTATTAGATAGGATAAATCTCTCTATATATAAAAGCCTAAGCGACCGTTACGACAGAATGACCAGAATGACCGGAATGACCAGTCACTATGACGTTCACTGACCACCAGGGGGCAGACGCTCAACAAAGGAGCTGTCCCCTGCCTGCAGACCCCAATCACCAACCAGCAGGCCCCAATTGGCCCGCCACCCGCCCACTGCAGTGGTGTTTGGACACTCCCCACAGCAGACCCCGATCACCTAATCGGGGCCTGCTGGTCAACCTCCTGGTCAATCCCCCCAGCTGGCAGGTCCTGATCACCCTATTGAGGCCAGGCCTCAGGCTGGGATGGGGAACCAGGGGTGGATGGTGGCGGATGCAGGCTGTGAGGGAAGGAGGAGGGGAGCCAGGGAACCATGCGATGGTGGCATGTAGGCAGTGAGGGAAGGAGAAGGGGGGGCAGGGAGGCGGGGAGGCGGGGAATTGCACAGCGGTGGTGTGCAGGCAACAAGGGGGAAGAAGGAGTCCGGGAAGTAGGGAGGCAGGGAACCTGATCAGCCCTGATCACTTAGGGACCCCACCCATGCACTAATTTCGTGCACTGGGCCTCTAGTATATTTATAATGCTAAATATACAATCAGCCTGTTAGCAATTGCAGACCTAGATATTTACCCAAGAAAGATGAATATGCCCATGTAAAGACTTGTACTTTAATGTTTTTACAGCTTAATATTTAGTATACAAAAATTGGAAGCAATCCAAGTGCCCATCAACAGAAGGGTTAACAGGTTGTTGTACTTCTATCCAATGAATATCCCCCAGCAACAACAAGGGATGTACTTTCCAATACACACAACATGGAGAAATATTGCAGGCATACTGAGAGAATGAAGGGGGTGTGTACTTTATAATTTCATTTATTTTAGTTCCTAGAAAGTCTAAATCTGAATTGTAATGACAGAAGCAGTTCAGTAGGTTGCTTGGGGCTAAAAGAGGGAGATGTTTTCAGGGTGGTGAAAACATTTTATCTTTTGATTATGGTGGTTGTCACATAGATGTGTCAAAAATCATAAAACTGCACATTAAAAGTTGATACATTTTATTATAAATAAATTATGTCTTGATAATGTTGATTAAAAAGTAATAGTAACCATTTCAGGAATGGAAATGAAATGTATAAATTTATATATAAATAAAGGGGAGAGAAAAAAGTTAACAATTTCAATAGGAGGCAGAAAAACGTCAATATAAGAATGCAGTTATGATTTGAAGAGATCTGCTCAAATTCTGTTTACCATTTTTTAACTTTAAAAAGTTGTTTAATAGTTTCAACCCAGTCTCTTTATCTGCTCTTATGAGTTTAATGATTACACTTGCTTCCAGGTGTTGTTTTAAAGGTTAAATGAAATTATGAACATAAAATGCTTAATGATGAGTTTGAGACAAAAAAGCATTCAATAAATTTTAAGCATTTTTTATTAGTATTATACTATTGAGAATAATATTTTTTTAATTTATTGGTTTTAGAAAGAGAGAAGAGGATAAAGAGAGAAAGATCAATTCGTTGTTCCACTTATTTATGCATTTATTGGTTGATTCTTTTTTCTGGTTTTTATTTTTTATTTATTTATTTTTTCTTCTTGTTAAATTTATTGGGGTGACACTGCTTAACAAAAGTATACAGGTGTTAGGTGCACAATTCCACAACACATCACCTGTACACTGTATTGTGTGTTCACCACCCCAGGTCAAGTCTCGGTCAATCACCATTTATGCCCCATCCCTTCCTCCATGTCCTCCCCGCTCCCCGCAAGAAATCACCACACTGTTGTCCATGTCCTTGAGGTCTTTCTCTTTTTTCTTCTCCTTTTTGCTCAATCCCTTTACTACCCTCATCCCTCTGCCCCTGCCCCGTGGACAGTTGTCAGCCTGCTCTCTTTCTATGAGTCTGTTTCTATTTTGTTAGTTCACTTTGTTTGTAAATTCCACAGATGAGTGAAATCACACTTGTCTTTCTCTTAGTGACTGATTTCACTGGGGATCAAACCTGTAACCTTCAAGTATCAAGGGGATGGTCTAACCAACTGAGCTACCTAGCCAGGGCAAGAGAATAATATTTAAGTAAAGCATTTGATCTCACCTACTCTGCCTTTTTTTGTTGGTTTTCTCAGTCCCTTGTTGGGATGTGAAATTGCACCTACCTTGCTCGCTGTTGCCACAGCACTAGCACCAGACTGGCCCTTTGGAGGCGCTCATTGTCCCCATGTGAATGCTGGAGTAGATGCTCCAGGATCAAGGAGAAGCTTGCTTCTCTCCTGAAATTCAATTTCAGTGTCTCTCAGGCCTACTCACTCTCATTCTTACTGCGGAATAAAATACCTGGTTGCTGTAGATTTCTGGAAGATATGGGAGCCTTCTGTTGCCTCTTGTTGAGTCTGGTGGAGTACCCAGAAGATGCTGGGCCGAGGCAGTGGGGGCAGTCCGGCACACCAGGGAATGTTTGGCAATTATTGTATTTCAGGGTGTACCCTGCGTGCCAGGTTCAACCCTTCCCCTTACTGCTCAGTGCTTTGCTACTGCCCGCCTGCACAGACACCCATTCTGCATAAAACCTTCTTGATTAAGCCTTTTTTTAAAAAAATTATGCACAGTGCTTACCTTTACTAAAAACTTATAAATGTTACCTTTGGAGATTCTTACTGCATATATCCCCTGCATATATCCCCTCCTTTCCTTTCACTGATGGTGAAAGCTTATTCATTTGTCTCATATCACACAGTTAAATAGAGACAGAGCCACAGAAAGAACCCAGATCCCTGAACTTATGATATAGAAAACTAAGGCTGTATAGTAAACTCCAACCGACCTGGCAATGTTTGGCTTTGAAACATTACCCAACTACCACCACCCAACTTTATTTATATCTGAACTGTGGAAGCTGTATGTCCTGGGATAACTTCAAATTCAATACTTTTATCTCCCAACATTTATAGTGGCCGCACTGCTGAGCATAGGGCTGTTTATACAGATATTATGTGCCGGAAGATGCTCGCTCAATATTGATGAATGCATAAAAAGAATGATGGCCTCATTTCGCTTATATTGGCAAATACACTTTCGGGTATCCTTTCATTTGCTTTTACTTATTATTTATGGGATGTATTGGGGTGACATTGGTCAATAGGATCATACAGATTTCAGGTGCAGATTTCTATGAAACAGATCTGTATATTGCATTGTGTGATTTGCTTTTAAAGTTTAAACCTCTACAGAAATACCTTCTGTAACTCTGACAAACAAATGCTTGTTTTAAAAGGATTTAATGTTTAGTTGAGCTTCATTTGTCTTGCTTCCCATAGGAACAGCAGTAGTTGCACACACAGACATGTGCCTAATTGACTGTTATTTCATCTTCCTCTGAATTCAGAGAACCCCCAGCAGTCTCGTCTCTAACAGAAGCCAACGTGATTGCAGGGAATTAGCTTTTATTACACTTGGACAGAACAGGACAGGTTTGAAGGTGTAATTGAAGGCTGTGGAAAGCAGACTGTGTATTTTCCCCTCTCTCCAGAGATTGTGTAGTGAAATGGGTTTTCGCTCTGCACGAGAACCGGGAGTGGGCAGGTCGGCAGCCTCCATCTCCGCTGCCCCTCATCCTGGCGTCCACAGGGCCGCTCTCCGGAGAGGCAATAAGGAGGGTCCCCAGGAAGGCGCAGGAAGCAGGTGGAATGAGGGAGCTCTATAATTCCGGGGAAATAAAAATAAACAGTGATTTTATTTAAATGAGCCAAATTACCCTAACAAGCTGCTTTTCAATTTCAGCAGCACTAGAAATTTTACCTTCGTCAGTTAACCCAAGGTATTGCCTCTGCCGCTGGAATGAAATATTAGCAATGGAGGCAGCATTCTAGTTAGTCTGCTTCAACCCCAAACTTTAATGAAATAACCTGTCGGCTTTGATTGAATGTGATATCACTATAGGAGCCTTGAATTTAAACTGGGGGATAAAGAAAATTGCATAGTGTGTGAGGCCAGTTTGACTAAAATGGAAATTTTACTTCAGTCCCATCTGGCTGTCAAAAGGCCACTTCTAATACTTTCCCAGAGCAATTTCACTTCGCAGTAAAAAAATAAAAAAGCATAAACTGAAAATGCAAAAAACTGAAGTAAAGGGAACCTCTGTCTGCTTTGCAAAGTTTGACTCCTGTCCTGCATCCTCTGCAGGGGCTGGGAGTGAGCACAGCTCCTGGCTGGCTCAGCTCCTCTTTCATATAAGCACGCTCTGTTTGGGATATTAAATCATTTAAAGGTAAAAAAAGCATCCACGAATGGAAGTCCTGCAGAATCTGTCAAATGCTTGAATGAAAATGCATTCCACTCTTGCTTCAAGATTTTTAGAGGAGGCAATGCAAGTCTGCTGTGGAGAGCTGGCTGAGGTGGCAAAGCTGGGTGATATTTTGGAGCCCGTGGGGCACATTCCAGGTTCACTGGTGGTCCCGGGGCGTCCACTTCACATCCAGGCCTGGGAACGTTACCTCATGTTACTTGAAGGAAATTTGCTAAAATTTATTCTGAAGAACCTGAAGGAAAATGCCATTTGGGTACTAGTCACATGTGAACACCTGTGAATGTTGGGGGCTCTGATGGTTATGCAGTGAGACCCAGGTCCAGGGGAGGATGGAGACACCCTGACTGAACCACAAAGGGTTTTTAAAAAGACATTTGCCCCATTGTCTCTCTGAAAACTCTTTGATGCTCTATTCCAATGTCTATTAAGAATATACACAGAAAAGCAAGTACCATAGATTTCACTTATATGTGGAATCTAATGAACAAAAGGAACTAACAACAAAATAGAATTGTTTCTCAGAGACAGAAAGCAGACGGACAGCTGTCAGAGGGGAGGAGGGTTGAGGGGCTGGGTGAAAAAGGTGAAGGGATTAAGCAAAAAGTAATCTTACTAACCAATGTCATCCCTCAAATAAATTCAATAAAAAAGAATCTACACAGAAATATGATGAAGGCAGATGGGATGTTGGAGAAATACTTCCAAAGCAGGCGCTCTTTGCCTATTAAAATGGAATTTTTACTCAGAGAATCAGAGGAAACAAAACCTCTTTGTCTGGGAGGGGAAGAGTAAGGCCATGAATTCTATCAAGATGTCTTTGAAGAGTTTAGTTTGGCCGGAGAAAGAAAATAAAGGCTCTGCCCATGCTTTGTAATCTCTGGGCGATCTCTCTCTCTCTCTCTCTCTCTCTCTCTCTCTCTCTCTCTCTCTCTCCCTCACACACATACAAACACACACACACACGCTCACATGCTCACCCATGCACATACTCACTCTCTCTCTCTCTCTCTCTCTCTCTCTCTCTCTCTCTCACACACACACACACACACACACACACACACACACACACACACACACACTCACTCACCAAGAAAATACACACAACTGTGGACAGCCTTACTTCTTACATTCAAAGCAAAATGTATTGAACATTCAACAAGAAGCAGATCCATTGGAGGACTTCTCTTCAACCCTACAGGTCTGGACATTATCTAAATTATTATTACATCTCAATTTTACAGATGAGAAAGATGATGCTTTGATGTTTAGGAAGGTAAGTAACTTGTCCAAGATCAACCAGTTGACAAGTGTGGGACTGAAATATAACCCTCATTTCTTTTATCCCATAGTTCATACTTTGGTCTATGGATCTGCTTCCCTCCTTCCCTTGGGTCTCTCCTCCTAATAGGCGCCCTGCTATTTTCCCATTATGTGCCCTGCAGTAGCCTAGAGTTCTGCACAGAATCATAATAAACATATGCTTTCCATTGTCAGCGTAAACTTATGCTTTCAATTCTCTGACCACTTCTCACCTCCTTGTCAAAATTTACATGTCTGATCCATTATTCTTACAAGGCCATTCACTCCAATTTCCAATGTCAGACATAATTTTATATTAGCACATTTGATCTAAAGTACCAATGTCTGATAATTCTATATCACAGATATAGCCTAAATTCACTTGCCAAAATTCTCCTTTAATTACACAATTATGCTCTATTTTATGCTCTAACTATTAGTCTCTCCACTCCTCCTACTTTATTAGCTCTTAGGAAAGAGTTTATGTTTCTGACTTTTCACACTATGTTTTCCAGCCAGCATTATTCCCAAGCCTTCTTTACACGCACGCTCTTCTCTATGTCACTTCTAGTTTTCATGCCCTGCATGTGGGCTCCACTCCACATGGAACACTGTACACATATACTAAAACTTTTCAAAAGATATTGGCAATCCAAGGCAATTTCACATGTTGCTTCATTTAATTCTTATAGAATCTAGTGCTGTAAAAATTACTAATTCTTATGTTATATGTAAAAAAAAAATCAAGAATTTGAGAGGTTTGAAAATACATGTTACCATGAAGCTTAACTGTAGGGCTCTTCATAGTGCAAAGCCCTGCGAATGCCGGAGCTTCAGACGCAGTGGCTTGTTCCTGGTCCGTCAGGAAGCATTTCTCTGTGAGCATGTCTGGAATCCAAAGAGGAAAAAGGGACCAGACTATCTGAAGTGCCAGTAATATGTTGTAATACCATTTTTCATTTAAAAATATTTATTTACTTATAACATTTAAGCTCTACCTTTTTAGCAAATTTCAATTATACGGTACAGTGTTGTCAACTATGTTTTACATTAGATCCTTACCTTCATTTTTTTTATTGACTAAGTTATTAAATATGTGTCCTTATCCTCACATTACCCCCCATTCCTCCACTCATGCCCTCACCCTCCTGTTGTCTGTGTCCATTGGTTAGGCCTATATGCTTGTATATAAGTCCTTTGGTTGATCTCTCCCCTTACCCCCACCCTCCCCTACCTTCCCTCTGAGGTTTGACAGTCTGATCGATGCTTCTCTGTCTCTGTATCTGTTTTTGTTTATCAGTTTATGTTGTTCATTATATTCCACAAATGAGTGAGATCATGTGATATTTATCTTTCTCTGACTGGCTTATTTCGCTTAGCATAATGCTCTCCAGGTCAATCCATGCTGTTGCAAATGATAAGAATTCCTTTTTTTTTTTTTTTTTTACCACCATGTATTATTCCACTGTGTAGATGTACCACAGTTTTTTTAATTTACTTACCTGCTGATGGGCACTTAGGCTCTTTCCAAATCTTAGCTATGGTAAATTGTGCTTCTATGAACATAGGGGTGCATATATTCTTTCTGATTGTTGTTTTTATTTTCTTGGGATATATTCCTAGGAGTGAGATTACTGGGTCAAATAGGAGTTCATTTTTAATTTTTTGAGGAAACTCCAAACTGTTCTCCACAGTGGCTGCACCAGTCTGTAATCCCACCAGCAGTGCACGAGGGTTCCTTTTTCTCCGAATCCTTGCCAGCACTTGTCATTTATTGATTTGTTGATGAAAGCCATTCTGACAGGTGTGAGGTGGTACCGCATTGTCATTTTGATTTGCATCTCTCAGATGATTAGTGACTTCGAGCATGTTTTCATATGTCTCTTGGCCTTCATTTTTAAATTTTATCTATATTGTTGAAAGTTTTACAGGTATTCCCTTCCCTCCATTGACTCCTTCCACCTCAAACCCTCCCTCCCAGCCCTTTACCACACTATTAACTGTGTCCATCTGTTATGCATATATGCATACAAGTTCTTAATCTCTTCTCACTTCCACTCCACTTCAGTGTTCCCTTTGAGATTCACCAGTCTGTTCCATCCTTCAGTGTCTCTGGATCTATTTTGTCCATCAGTTTATTTTGTTCATTAGATTCCACATACTAGTATGTGTGAGATTATGTGATACTTGTCTTGCTCCAACTGGCTTATTCCCCTTAGCATAACAATTTCCTGGTCCTTCCATGCTGTCTCAAAGGGTAAGAGATCCTTCTTTTTTCCAGCTGCATAGTATTCCATGGTGTAAATGTACCACAGCTTTTTTATCCACTCATCTGCTGATGGGCACTTGGGCTGCTTCCAGATCTTAGCTATTGTCAATGGTTCTGCTGTGAAGATAGGGGGGTATTTGCTTTTGTTTCAATTAAAGGTAGAACACTTAAGCCTGATAAACCTAGTTCCCTTGCCCCAAACAATGGAAGAAGGAAAACCTGATCTCAGTTTCTCAAATTCCAGGCCCTCGTGTCCCTTCTGTGTACCAGATGCTGGCATTGCAGTTCCATTGTGAAAGCTGAGGTGAGCAGTCACATCAGCCCTGAAGTCTTCCACACCCCGGCAGTAGCAGAGTGCCCTTTTGGATCTCACACAGCAATTTTGAAGCCTTTAATGTTTGTAAATAACAAATTTGTTCAGTACTGTGACATCTATTTGTTGTCTTATTTCTCCAGTTAAATGGGAAGAGGCCTTGGTCACCTTTCTGAAGTAATTGTCACGGCATGAACTTGGTGATGGGAAGTGAGCCTCGCAGAACAGGCAAAGCCTTTCCTATTCTGCCAAGCATCTTGTTGGCAATTTCTAGACTTGTAAGGAGAGTTTATGGCCTAAGGCAATGGGAGAACTTAAGGACTCCCCCAATATGTTAGAAGTCAGATTCATGGGTCTGTGTCTTTGCTTTCAATGTTTTCCTTGATGCAGAAATTACTCCCAACTTCATTCATTCATTCATTCATTCATTCATTCATCAAATATGTTTTAGTCACTGACCTAAATTCTGGGGATAAATCTGAAAAATTCCCTTCCTGCCCTCATGTAACTAAGCAAAGAGAGACTAGAATTTATTATCAGTGATGGTATGGTTTTCATCGAAAACTTAAGTCATCTGAATTATTTTAAATTGTTCCATGAAATGAGGCTTATTACAGATAAATGGGCTAGTTATTTTTACTTGGCAAGGCACCCTTGATTTAAGGAATAAATTTGTTCTAGAAAATTTGTCTATGGCGTGAATCTTACCTTCTTTTTCTGGTTACTTTTAATATAATATCTGACACCTTTTCTGATGGGAAAGGTCTTCTGGGATGAAACTTTTATGGGTGTGCTGTGTGACCAGCAAAGCAAGGAGGAAGGGAGGTGTGGGGTTTGCATTCATTTGATTTGTGTGGCCCAAATAGATGCTTGCTTATCTCAGCAACATTTATGAAACTTTCTTGGCTAGGAATGGACTTCTTCATGAGGATAATTTTCTACTCTTCTTCACCTCAAGTTTTTGCTTCTGCCTAGGAATTTCTAACTTTTCTAAATTTGTTTTTTCCTGTTTATCTATGTGATACAGAGTATGGCTATAAATCACATTTGCAGTAGCCAGGTGTCCTGGAAATACGTCTAGAATAATATTTAATTCAAAATAGAGACAGACTCATAGATAGGGAGCAGGTGCACAACTGTTGAGGGGTGGAGAGGTAGAGTAAAAATGAAAAAAAAAGAAAAATCTCATGGACATAGACAACAGTGTGGTGATTGCTGGGGGAAGGTGGTGGCAGGAGATGGAGGAGGGATAAGTGGTGATGGGCGGAAACCTCACTTGGAGCGGTGAACACACAATATAGTGTACACCTGAAACCTGTATAATTTTATTAACCAGTGTCACCTTAATAAATTCAATAAAAAGTAAAAAAAAAAATGTTTAATGCATTTTAAAAAATTCATTCTTCTTAAACTGTGGGGAGCCGGCACGGCCATGGCATACTCAGCCCCAGGGCGCCTTATGTGCCATGTCAGCTCAGCCTAGTTCAGTGACCCTGAGTGGGGGCAATGAAAGGCTTAGAAAAGACTGACATGAGAATGAAAGCTGGGTCTCGGTGGGACGCTGCTCCTCTGATGGACAGCGCCAGCACCCACAAGCCGTGTCTATTTTATAGCTGATGCCACCAGGCAAAGTAGGGGCATGATCAAGATGTTTACAACATTCTCAGGGGTTTCAATCCTACTCAACTACATGCACCTGAACTATATCACACAGGCACGTGGGGCTACGTGTTCGGACCATAGGTTCAAGCTTACAGCTATAGCTGTTGGCTATAATTGTGCTGGGAAGGCTCTGCCTTCCAAGCTGGGACTTGCACGTGGCAAGGAGAGGACTGTGCCCTCTTATTAGTCCGAGGCTTGAAACTGTCCAAACACTGTAGCCGCGCCCTGTATTAAACAAGATATTCTTTTTTTAATTGGGAGGGTCAAATGCCTTTAAAATGATTGTTGGAACAGCCCCCATTTCTGTGCTGCTTTTGTAGAGAAAGAAGAGCCAACACTTTGCACTTTGTGTATTTCCTCTCCATCTGCCCCCAAAGCTGTAGCTCCTTGGTGGGCAGACAGCACATCTTAAATTCCTTTAGTGTTTTCCCTAGATCTTGGTTCTGTGTTGGACAGAGTAATGACTTGTGCTGCTCCCTTGTCAGTTATGTCCACACCTGGCCCAAGTTACCTCTCACATTTATGGACAAAGTGTGAGTTGTTTCCGCATCTGAGAGTGAGCACACTGAAGGTGAGGACTGGTCCTGACTCCCACACTCAACATCATGCCAAGTGTTTTGTGGGTGGTCAGTGAGTGTGGTATGAGTAAGCAAATGCATTAGCATTTACTTTTATTTATATAATGACTTGATTTTGATGTTACTATTGTAACTACTGTCAGTACAGCAAGCCTTTGAATGACATCCCTTCTGTTATAATAGTGATGAAAATGCATAGGAACTTAACTCATGTTTATAACAAGCAGCATATGGTAAAACTGGTTTTGTTTTGCTTAAAATCACAGAACTGCCTGACTGGTGTAAATCAGTGGTTGAGCATCCAACTATAAACCAGGAGGTCATGGTTTTATTCCCAGTCAGGGCATAGGCCTGGGTTTCCGGCTCCATCCTCAGTAGGGGGCACAGAGGCAGCCCATCAATTGTTCTTTCTCATTATTGATGTTTCTATCTCTCTCTCTACATCTCTCTTCCTTTCTGAAATCAATAAAAAAATAAAAGCATAGAACCTATTAACTACAATAAATAAAGGCTTACTGTATACACAAGCTTTGCTCTCAAGGAGTGTGTGAGAGACGTGGCGTAGAACCTTCCTCGCTGCTTTACTAGCCCAGCCCCTCTCCCCCACTGGACCTGTGGAGGAGAAGAAGCATGGGTACAGGGCGCTCAACAGAACACCGTTCCCCACACTCCAACTTCCATGGCATTCTCCCTGAACTGGCGATTCGTTTGTCTCCTGGAAGAGGCATTACGGTCATTCTACCTCACTTAGCCTTTGCCCAAGTATAAATAGAATAAGATACAACAGAATAGAATAGACTAGAGTAGAATAGGATAAATATCTTCAATCTAACATCATATCTTGTCTTCAGTTGCATGAACTGAATTCCTCTGGCTTAAGGGAGCACATGCTTTAAAAATAACATTGCCTTTTGGAAATCCATGGCTTGTGTCTTTGGCTGCATAATAAAGACCCCTCTCTCATCTTTGCCTCTGTGGTTTGTGTAAGAAGTCTGGGGCATGGCTATGCAGGGGTCCTCTGTGTCTTCCTGTTTGGTCCCTTCCTGAGGTCGCTGGCAGAATCCTCAGCCTCGTCATAAAGAAAGCTGTTTCCTCATTTAGGGACGTCACCTACTCCAGGTGTCACATGGCTCCAGGTCCCTGAAGACTTCCGGTGCTGAGGCCCTCACAGAGTTGGGAAGCTACTTATTTCTGTCTTGCTGTGTCACACTTGTTCCCCTGGGCCTTCAAACAACACTGAACGCATTCTGTGTCCCACACATTTCCTTATGAAAAATACTTCTTCAGTTTCCACTGGTGGCCTCAGAACTTGGGCCTTGTGCATGGGTTGAGCTGGTGGGACAGAGGCCATGGCATCCCCTTCGTGGTTGCTCTCTCTCAGTGCTTGTTCATTTAAGTCACTTTTGTCTTGCGGGCTTTCTGTCATGCCAAATGCTATCTGAAGTCCAGAGGTGGCCAGTTCCTCAGACAGACCAGACTCTGAATCCCATAGTATCTGAATCCCAGAGTCTCTAAATCTGGGACACACTTTCTACAGTGATAATCCATCAGGAATGGAGTGAAAAGGCTGAAATAGAAAATGGTCAACAACATGAACTGAGCAGGAGCCCAGTTACTGCTCTAGTGCACTGCATTGTTGCCGTGAGTCAGCAACACCTGCAATTGGAAGCCCACAGCACCAGGGCAGTCCTGGGTTGGGTCCCACCCTCCCTTCCCTCCACCTATGTGTAGTTGGGCAAATGTTAAAACTCTTTCAGCCTCTGATGTCTTATCTGAAAATGACAATCATACTGCACACCGCACATTGTGAATATTAGAAATAATGAACACAACACCTAAAACATAATGGATGCTCAACTAATATGATGGCTCCCTCACCATTCATTTTGAAGAAAGTTATAATCCAATGAGTGAGATAAAACGATACCTAAATCTTACCAATTAAGATTAAATTAAGTATTTAAAAAAGAGGAAATAACTTCTCTGCTTTAAAGACTCAACTTAAGTGGAAGGCAGGGAAATGTTTTCCCTCAATGAGGGAGAGGGCAAATAAACCAACTTATTAGTGAAATCTGAGTCAGGAGAGGTTTTAGAGAGTTCCTGACATAGCTCCTTATCCCCAAAGCCATTAAAAATTATTCTGAAAAGTTTTCCTAATTAATATTCATGCCTTCCATAGTAGTAAGGGGACATTCCAGAGCCATCAACCTCTGAATTATTGGCTGTGAAATTCTCAACAGCAAACAGTGCTATGAGCTATGGCTCTGCTCAGTTATGCCCTCACCCTGATAAGGATCCATCAGGGCCCCATATGCTATAACAACTGCCTCGGGGAAAGCGGAAAAAGAGGAGTTCTACACAGATTTGGGAAAATACCTTGGAAAGTCCCGGTTGAAGGCATCAGAAGATGCTATTTGGAAGGAGTAAGACTGAGAAAGATATTCTTATGAACTTTATGGAACATAATACTATTTGTTATGCTTTCAAAACCATATTATGACTTGTTTCTCCAAGAAATCTATTACCTTTTTGATCATTTACACTGTTTAACTGAAATAAAAAATTATCTAAATGCTATAAAAATAGCTCAGTTTTAGCAGTTTCATCAGAATGATTTATTTTCCTTGCTCTTTTAACAAACATTTTTGTTTTAAACTGCTGGTCTGCAGGGACCCATAAAATATAAAAAGGAAAACTGAGAGTATCGATTGTTTCTGGACTTGGTATCATTAGGCTCAATGTCGGATGAGATAGGGAAATGAACCCATGTCAGGAAGGTGTGAGTTATGAGCACTGACAGCAGTGAAGGACTACCTTCTCGTATGGGAGAAAGCTGGGGATTAATAAGCAAGGGAGGAGGAGGTTGGGAGAGAAAAGCTTCTGAGTCACCTTGGGCAGGTCACTTGAATAATTTCCTCGGTATCTCATATAAAATAAGAATACTATTGTGTTCAAAATATTTTTATAAGTGTTAGAAATAATGTATGTAGGTTGCTTAGAGACCAGGTCAAGAATGTAGGTTCCTTTAAACTATTACATTGTGAATTTCATCTGCACAAAGTGATGTCAAGGGCATGCCAGTGGGATTACAGGCATGGTAGTTGGACTCATCTGTATGGCCACCAGGCACCATATTACAGTGGGACAGATGGGAATTTAAAGCCACAGTGCATTCATCTTGTCCTCCCTGGAGTCTTTGGGAAAGGCAATCAGCCACAGCCCTGAGTCTCCTTGAAATCTCCTCGCTGAGTAGGCCAAATATGCAAAGGCCTGACTACTCTCTACCAAAACATTTTCCAGGGTTATGTTTTCAATGAGAAACCATGAGGATGAGGTCATGTCTCTGTTGAAGAGAAAGAGTAGATTGGCTTACTGCTTGCTATAACATGATAGATTTCCAAAGCCCGATGTTTTTAAGTTGTGATACAAACATACTGCATGCACCGTATCCACTTGAGCCCATGGTGGGACTTGGGGGAAAGGAACAAAGGTAAATTGTGCTACTTGTGCTGTGAGCAATAAAGTTCTTTGTTTCTGATCCAGGAGTCTTGTGTCTTCTGCCAGCATCCAAAAGACAGTAATAGGCTAACTTAATGGCTAGCATGGACAAATCAGATCCCAGACTTGATAATGTCAGAAGTCAAATTATTTCATTCCTCACATTCATGGTTTGCTCATCTGTAGAATATAGACAATAGTAGTAGTATTGAAGGATTGGCATGAGCATTTAATAAGTTATTAAATGTTAAGGGTCTTGTCCAGTCCTTGAACCACTATTGAGTGGTTGGATCCTTTCCACAGCTTCCAAGGTATGTGGATATTGCCGGGTCATTGCTACAGCAGGTCAGAACCCCACCATCCAACAGATCATTGGTTTCCTCTTTTCCCCCCCTGTGTTAGTTCACCTTACCATTGCATGATAAGCAGCATTGCATGTGTCTTTTGTGACCTTAGTTGTGTTTAACATAGCGTCACAAAAATTCACAGCACCCAGAAAACACATATTTGAGTATTGCTCAGTGGGCATCTAGCTCTGACCTCAGGTAGGGCCTTAAACTTCATGAACATTGGCAATCCTGTTTTACGTGTCTCATTTTTTTCCTTGGGAGACAAAGACATCATCAGTATATTTTTAAAATTATGAGTACTCGAAATTATAAACCAACAAAATAATACTACAGGTTTATTGAATGTTCTTTGAATATCAATTACTAAATTTACATCTCTTTTTAGCTTCCCAATATCTTTTAAAATATTTTTTCTAATTCTTTTACAGATTAGGCAACCAAAGCTCAACAAGGTTGAGTAAGTTTTCCAAAGTTACACAACTACTAAGTTATATACACAGGGTTTGAATTTAGTGCATTCAGACTCCAGAGTTGCGTTGTCCAATATGATAGCCACTAGTCAGATATCATCATTTAAATTAAAAATTTTAAAGTTAACAATACTTCTATTTCATAAATATAGAAATGAAGGCTGTGAAAATCGTGACATTCCCACAAGGCTAGAATATTAGCAAGTGACAGAACCAGGATCCAAATTTAGGACTCTTTGCCGAACTGGTGCTATGGGTCTCTCTGTAGGTGCACAGCTTCTCTGTCCCCAGGATATATGGCTGCTTCTGTCTGTACTTTATGCGTAGCCATATTCAGCTGAGTGACTGGAGCCCTAGACCCCAAGAACCTCAGGGAATAGTCTTCCTATCAATTTTATCTCATTCTATGTGACGGAACTGCAGATAATATGCTGTCTTACACATAATTGATGACCAATAATTCTTGGTAGAGGTGAACCATCATTTTTTCATCAATTCATATTGTTAGAGACATGAAACAGAGTTGTTACAGAGATAAAAAACAAATCTGGAATCTGTGGATGGAAAAGCTGTCTTATAGCTGACAGATTCGGGCACTAAATATTCTCCATAGGCTGAGTGAGTGCTCAGTGAAAGACAGAGACCAGGAATATTACAGAAAACCAGAGAAGCCACAACAGGTAACGCTAGCTGTGGATGGAGGGCAGTCAGAAAAACCTCAAGGAATGGGGCACTGATGGGGCCTTGAAGGAGGCCAGAACTTGGAGGGCAAACTTCTTAACAAGGTAAGTCTCTGCTTCCCATTCTAACCTGATTTCCTAATGATTCACAATATTTAAAATTCCATATTGCTTTGCATTTTCTTATACACATTTGGCACTTCTTGCTTACCTGTGTGTTTCTGCTCCTATATTTGCCCTAATAATATACTTAACTAATTCTTCCTAATGAGTTAGCTCTTAAGTCCTGTATAATCCATCCCCATAAACCTGATTAGTCAATCTCCTTTGTGCTACCCAAGAATCCTGCGCTTATTAATAAAACTGCACTTATCTGGTTTCTTTTTGTTTCTGTTTCCCTGGATCAGTTAGGTTTTTGCTACTTAAAAAAACAACTGAATACTTAGTGGCTAGAGGCCCAGTGCATGAATTTGTGCATGGGTGGGGTGTGGCCAGTCCACCCAATCAGGGCCGATCAAGCTGGGCCAGCCAAAGAGAGGGGCTGCAGGTGGTTGACCAGCAGGCCCCACCCCCTGGTCAAACTCCTGGTGGAGGGGACATTTGCATATTAACCTTTTATTATATAGGATCATGAATCTGGGTCAGCTGATCTGAGTTGGACTTGTCTGAAGTCAGTTTGTGGGCAACCTCGAGTCTGGCTGATTAAAGATAGCCTTATTTAAATGGATATTGATTGGTGGACAGAAGAACTGGGCCATATTTCTTCCCCAAATTCAGCCTGCTTGCCCAGTTTATAACTAGGACACTGGCAGAGTTCCAAGAGGGAGAGCAGGAGCCTAGGAAACCTTTTGAAGTTCAGGTTTGGAAATGCCACAATGCATTTCTTCTGCTGCATTGCATTAAAAGACCCAAAGCCCCCCACCCCCGGCACAAAGAGTGGGAGTCCTATTGCAAAGAGGTGATACTTGCAAGATTATTATTAATGAGATATAGCACATTCCTTGATATCTTTCTCATCAACAAGAATGGGAGCTGAGTTTTACTCATCTATCTACGTCCAGAACCCACCAGAAGTTAGAACTTTGTGCATGTTTTATCATGGGTGCTGATAAGTGGAAAATGTTAGAGAAAACAGCCCAGGTGGAGAAACCAGGGAATGGAACAAGTCATGTATAGGTTGTTACTATGGAGACAGTTGCCCTAGATGAGGACCTTTGATTCTTCCACTACCAGGCCAAACCTGTAAAATAACAACCACCTCATCTTCCTCCTTTCCCATATATTTCATCTTCCCTTTCACTGACATCCACTCCTCTCTCAGCACACACACACACACACACACACACACACACACACACACACACACACACAGATATTCCTGAGGAGAGATTTCATCTTCCTTTTCACTGACATCCACTCCTCTCCCAACACACACACAAAGATATGGCTCCGAGGATACTCCTGTTAAATGCACTTTCTTAATACACACATTAATTTTTACCACTTGTCTGCTTTCTACTAAGATTAACTGGGCTGAACAGGTGTGGAATGTGAGGGTCATGTCCTGTCATGCAAACTTTTTTCCATATTTCCGCTGAGCCACTTCTTGCTCCCCCTCTTCTCAACAGCTTTCACTTGAGATCAGAGTGTAGGGAAAAATCCCAAGAAAGAGGGAGCTATACACATGGACTATGGAAATAAGTAGTCAGTACAAGGTTAAAAGCAAATATGTCCTGTAAATTCTCTCACAAAGACCCATTTTGCTCTTGACCATTGTTTCTGTGCCTTGGGAGAGGAAAGAAAGAGGCTTGAGTATAGCTACCCCTTAAAAGATTTTCCCAAAGTATATTTCATAGAAGTATTAAGATCAAATGTAGGGAAAGAGTTTCTACAGTCTAAAATCTTTGGGATACTTTGAGGCATTTTCAAATTATAACTTCTTCATGGAAATTCATGTTCCATGCATGCTATTCCCAGTGTTGCTCATACTTATTTCACCAGTGAAAACTAAGGTAAAATCTATGAATTTTCATTGAAACATATTTTAGCAGATGGTGCTCCAGTTTTCAGAGCATGTAAGGATTACCACTGGTACCTAATGAATTACCCCCAAATTTAGTGGTATAACAACATTAATTATATTTACAGATTTCCAATATCAGGATTTCTGACAAAGTTTTTCAACAATGGCTTGTGTCTGCTTCATAATATCTAGAGTTTCAGCTAAAATACTGAAAGCCTGGTCATCTTAAGGCTCACTTACTCACATGGCTAATGATTAATACTGGGTGTAGCCTAAGACTTCAGCTAGAGCTGTTGACCTGACTACCTATGTGTGGTCGCTTCACGTAATCTGTGCATCTCACTGCACAGTGACTGAGCTCTCAGAGTGGACATCGGGAGAGAGCCAACTATAAGCTATATAAGCTCCTATGACCTAGCCTTGGAGGTCATGTTATGTCACATTCTATTCATAAAGGCAGTAACAAAATCTTCTGTGATTCAAGGGGGGAAAGAAATTGATGGAGATTAGCAAGGCTCTAAGCATGTGGGACTGGAAATTGCTGAAACAATCTACCATAGCTGGCTGTAAGGATATGGGCTTAATAAGACAGAGAATCCGGTAGAAAAGTAGTGAGAAGATATTTTTTAAAATAGAAATTAAAAACACAATATTCTAATTGGTTCATATAAATCATCATTGAATACACTACAGCCACAGACTATTGCCACAATGAAACAGCCCAGCACTGAGAGTTATGAAATAAATAAGTGAATTATTTTTTACAATATCGACAAGGATCTTTTCATGCTCACTCTTAGATGTTTCACTGTATTGTTTGACCAGTAATTCAAGAAAATGTCCCTTCAAGACTCTAGTCAGAAACTTAAATTCAACTGGTGTCTATGGCACAGCTGGGAGACCGAGTCTGCTACATCTGCTGACCTGTGAAGAGCCTGATAGCATGTGTATTACATTTAATAGAGAATATTAAAAATTAAAATACAGTAACTTCAGTAATGTTACATAACATAAACTTTTCCAGTCTTCAGCAACTTTTGAGAATAATCTTGGTTAACACAGGCCCTCCAGCTTTCAAAAACATCTTTCTTAGGAATATTTTGATGTTTCAGAGAAGATACATGCTCCTCAAAACTCTGACCTTATTGGGAAAATCCAGTGCCTGGGGGGAGTTTTATTGTCTGTCAATCTGTACTTGACATTGCTGGAGCCAGCAGTGCCCTACTGGGCATTGAGGGCTGCCCTGGGCATGGACTCCACTGGAGCCTGTTGGGAATCCTGCATAGTATTTTAATCATTAAAAAAATGAAATTGCAATTTAAAGTCTCCCCAAAAAGAAATCTCCAGACCTGGTGGTTTTATTGTAGAATTTTACAATGCTACTTATTGTTAAAAGAATTAAGGTCAATGTTAGACTATCTCTTTCAGAAAACATTCCAACTCATTTTATAAAGCTAATATTACCCTGGTAACAACACTAGACAAAGATATTATGAAAAAGAAAACTATTGACCAATATTTCTCATAAATTTAGACATAAAAATCATCAGTAAAATTTTAGCAAATCTTACCTTTTATAAAAATTAACTCAAAATGGATCAAAACTGAAATTTAAAACATAAACCTCCAAAGCTTTTACCAAAAAATAAATAGAAGGATATCTTCAGGACCTATGGTTAGGCAAAGACTTGTTAAGATGATGCCAAAAGCCTGGAAAACGAAGAAACATGATAGATTTGATCTCATCAGAATTTAAAACGTTTGCCCTGAGACAAATCTTGTGAAGAGAAGGAAAAAACAAGCCACAGACCGGCAGAAAATATATGCAACCATATATCTGACAAAGGACTAATAGCTTGAATATAAAAACTCTCATACCTCAACAGTAAAAACAAAACATAGAACAAAAATAAACCCATGGACACAGACAGTAGTGTGGTGAAAATCCGGGGTCGGGGGTTGGGGGAGGGCCAATGGGGATATAAGGGGACTCTGTAATACTAAAAGGAGTTAAAGCAGAATTAGGTAGACAGGTGAAAGGGGGGAAGAAGGTAGGAATGGTGGAGCTAGCTGAAACAACAAAACGTTTTGCAGAAAAACAGGATAGCAGAAAAACAGGGTGTTTTGAAACAAGGATGTTTTTCTTGTAAGTGCAAAATAAAATATTGCAGAAAAGCCAGGAACCAATCAGAGAGTGGCACAGATAGACGAAGAGCGGGCCTTTAGCAGATATAAGGGGAGAGCAGAATGCTTTAATGACAACCCATTTGAGTCCCCTTCCCGAGCTGGGAGCCTGTGTTTGTCTATAATACATTCCTGCCTTGTTTGAACTCCTCTGGTCCGTAGCTTCATTCTTTGATTTCATGAGACATGACCTGGGAAAAAATTCTGCTTACTGGGTCCCGTGTCAATACCTTCAATCATAAGAAAAAAAAAAAAAAAGCCAGTCTGTTTAGAATATGGACAAATGAAATGAAGAGACATTTTGCCAAAAGATTATACAGAGGTCAAATAATGTTGAACATAAACAAAAAAATGCATACTAAAATGACAATGAGATATCATTACACAAATATCAGATGGGTTAAAATGAAAACGAAAATAGTGACCACACCAAATGCTGGCAAGGATCCGGAGAAACTCCATCACTTAGGCATTGCTAGTGAGAAGGCACAGACACTTTGGAAAACAATTTGGCAGTTTGGTTTGTCCATCCCGGAGAAATGAAAACTGATCTTCACGCAAAACATGTGCATGAATGTCCATAACTACGTTATTCATAATAGCTAAAACACAACCCAGAGATCCTTCAATGGGAAGGTGGTTGAGCAAGCTGTAGAATACTCAGTAATAAAAAGAATAAACTATCAATGCAGGAAGTAACCTTGATGAATCTCCAGAGAATTTGACTGAGTGATATAAGCCAACGTCAAAAAGGTACATAGTGTACAATTATGTTGATACTAGAGGTCTGGTGTATGGATTCGTGCACTGGTGGGGTCCCTTGGCCTGGCCTGCACCCGCTCAAAACCTGGGATCCCCTCGGGGGATGTCAGATTGCCGGTTTCGGCCCAATCCCCATAGGCCAGGCTGGGGGACCCCACTGGTGTATGAATTCATGCACCAAGCCTCTAGTATGCACATAAGATCCTTGGTTAATCTCTTCCCTCCTCCCTTCCCTCTGAGATTCATCAGTCTGTTCCATGTTTCCATGCCTGAGCGTTGAGCGTCTGCCCCCTGGTGGTCAGTGTGCATCATAGTTACTGGTTGAATGGTCAAACTGTTGAACGGTTGTTCAGTCACTTAGGCTTTTATATATATAGATAACCTTCTTGAAAAAAATTATTGAAATGTGGACTAGATTAGTGGTTGCCAGGGGCTAAAGGAGGGGATGGGGATCAGAGGTATGTAAATGTGGTCATAAAAGAGGAATGTTTGTGGTGATGGCAAAGGGCATACTGGATTTTTTAATATTATTTCCTACAGCTGCATATGCACTTTAATTATCTTAAAATAATAAGTCTACTTTAAAGAAGCAGTTCTCTCTCAGCGACTGAGGTGTTGTTCTAGGTCTACTTGGGATAGTCACATCCTCCTGGTCTTTGTGTGCATTCTTCCTCGAGAAGCTGCTCCACCCTTCACAGGTCACCTCCAGGGGAGCTCGGCTCACCACGGGCAGGTCTTCTCCCCCACAGGGCATAGTCTCTCCAGCTCTCCAGGGGGTGGCTCCTAAGTGACCAAGTCCTTTGGGGGCCAGGTATGTCCAGTCAGGACCACACTCAGCAGCTATGGGTAGGACCTCGTCTTGTACTAACTTCAGGCTTGAAGGTGCTGGTGAGGCCAATTCCTTCAATGACTTTACTTCAGAACAGAAATAATCAAGATTAAGACATGATAGGTCTCATGCTGAGGCAGGAACTTTTTTTATTAACATGTGGGCACTTTTTATACATGTTAACCCATTCTCTACTAGCAGTTCTGATATAAAAAACATGATTTATTAATGTTATTGCCCACTCTCCAGCTGCTTTGTATAGGACTTTTGTTCTCCATCTAGAAATCAAATAGTACTACAGTTCTCTGCATAGTAGCGTTACCAGGTTCTGTAAAGTAGCTGGAGGATGTGTTGTAAATATTTCAACACTGACTCTGAGCAAAAAAGAATGTGTGTGTGTGTGTGTGTACATTCACACATTCATATAAATGCATATATATATTTACACATGTTTATAATAGGTGGTACTGATGTAAGGCATGTATATAGCACACAACATACAAGTGATAAAATATACAGCACTCTATAGTATTGTAAATTCCATACAGCCAATTGATTCTCACAGAATGCTCTGTTGGTTTTTGCCAAACTCATATCTGTACCAACATACAGTTGCAACTGATGAACAAATGTAGTTCCCACACAGTGTTGGTTGATGTTTTTGTTGGCATTAACAAGTAAAATACAAAACTGAAAGAATAAAGACATATTGGAACTTCACTCATTCATGTAAACTGAGCACATTTTTTTCCTGATTCAAATAATGGGTTTTTAATATTGGAGGAATGTTTTCTAAATTTTTGTGCTATTTTCAATAGCTGACTACAGACATAACATAAAATTTTGAAATTTAATCTTCATTATTAATTTTCTCCATTACTTTCTTTAGTCTAGACAAGGGACAACAAACTCTTGCTATTAAGTATCAGAGCATAAATATTTTGGGTTTTGTAGGCCAGACAGTCTCTGTCACAATTACTCAGCCTGCCATTGTAGCTCGAAGGTGGCCGTAGGCAGTACAGAGATGTGAGAGCCTGGCTGTGTTTCAGTTAAACTTTATTTACAAAAAGACTTGGCAGACTGGGTTTAGTCAAGACACAGTATCCAAACCTTGTTTTAGACCAGGGCTGAGCAACCTTTATGTAACGGGCCAGCTGTTAGATTTTAAGCTCTCCGGGCCACGAAAGGTCTGACTCAGTAGCATGTTCTTTGCCTTTAGTTTATAATCATTTGAAAATATAAAACTGATTATTAGCTTGCAGGCCAGATTTGACCCATTTGTTTTAGTTTGGTGATTCCTTGTGTAGACAAAAACAATAAACCAATTAAAAAAATATTCTTATTGATTTTAGAAAAAGGAAGGGAGAAGGAGAGAGATAGAAACATTGATCTAAAAGACACATCCATGTGAGAGAGAAACATCAATCAGGTGCCTCCTGCATGCCCTGAACTGGTGATTGAGCCCACAACCCAGGCATGTGCCCTGACTGGGAATTGAATCAGTGACCTCTTGGTGTATGGGACGGTGCTCAATCCACTGCACCACACTGGCCAGGGCTAAACCAAGTCTTGATTTGTAGGATTTATCTCTTTCCCTGATATAAATGTATCCATGGCTGATTTTCTTTAAAAAATCCTCACCTGAGAATACGTTTGTATTTATTTATTTATTTTTAGAGAGTAAAGAAGGGAGGAGAGAGATAGTGAGAGACACATCGATGTGAGAGAGGAACATCAATCAGTTGTCTCCCGCACTTGCCCCAACCAGAGATGGAACCTAAAACCTAAATATATGTCCTGAAGAGGAATTGAACCCAGAATCTTTGATGCACTGGTCTACATTCCAACCAACTGAGCCACACTGGCCAGGGCTCCATGGCTAAATTTAAGTTTTTAATGTGATGTCAGTGGACGCAGTGCTGGGAAGAGATGCACACTAGAACACCATTATATGTATTTCCAAAATGTAGATGCAATACACATAAATAATCTCAAGAGCATAGAATATAGATACAATGAATTAAGTAGGAAATGATGAGTTTAGATTTAAAAACTAATTGTAATATTTATTAAAATTATGTTTATAATATATTAACAATTATAATTAAATATAAACTTAATTCCATTTACATTTATTAATAACAGTATAAATTTAATGTAATTTAAATTTTATTATAAGCTAGAGATATCCTGGGTGGTGGATAGAGCTTTACTCGCAACAACAATGTACATGGTCTCAGGACTATGTCAGGTAGAGTAGATTGGCCAGGGTTGAAGGAAACAATTAGAGTAGTGGCCCCTGAAGCAGGAATTGAGGTGCATATGTAAAAACGTGACGGTGAGCTAGGGGAAATTGGAGCAGCAATGTCGATGTCTGGACAGGTAGATAGCAAGAGAGCCAGGGAAATTTTAGAAATGGGGACACGACACATCTCTTGATAGGCAACCACTCCCAGCACATTTTCAGGGTCTGGGCAAGTGATTGTGAGACATGTTGCGTGGGTTTGGTGCTAATGAGGCCTTAACAAATACCCATTATCATTGTTGTTCTTATTATTATCATCATTACATAGGGAGAGGATGAGAGGCTGGGACTGAGTCCCTGGTGCTTGTTCCAGGGGACCAGAGAGGAAAAGGCAGGTCCTGCTGAGACTCCCATCTCTGGAATGCCCCAGGGCCCAGCCCCCTAGGCTCCCTTGTCTGAGGAATAAACACTTCCCAGGTGCCATGAGGGATCAGCCTGTGTTCATACACAGAGTAACAGGCAGTCTCGTTCCGTTCCACCCCAGACAGTGCTGCTGAGTGTGGTAGCTGCATGCGTTATAGCTCCAAGTTTTCCACCTACAACAACATCTCGTCACCAGAACATCAAGAAATTAGGCAGTTTAGTCACATAGTCAGGGCGACATACTAGTATCTGACCCAGGGAAAAGAGGTGAGCCACCAGGGAAGAAAACTGTGATGTTAGAGAGAAAAAGTGAAGATGCAATAGTGACACATGGAAACACTGAGGTTCTAGATTTAGGGTGTTGACACTGAAACTGGCTTAGAGGAACACGCAGATAGGACTTGGTCAGGACGTGTTCCCCAGGGATACTCAGCGGTCCTTGGAGACTGGAGGCAGGTTCCCTCATATTAGAGGCTGCCTTGATAATGCTAGTGCATTTTTAGGAGACTGGAGTTCTCCTGGAAGAAATGTACCTGCATAAGCAATCCAGACCTTCAACACAGTGTTAGTCTTTCTCCATGGCTTTGCAATAGAAAGAGTTCAAAGGTGGACTTGACAGAAAGTTATTGCTTCAGAGAAAAAGCTTTATTCAGGTGAGTTCAGTAGAGTAAGCCAAGAGATTGGGCATCTTTGCCTAAATGTATTGGCCTGGGCCCCCTACTTCCCTCTAGGAAGCCACTCCAATGCTCCCACCCTCTTTCCCCATCTCAGTGCTGACGATTAAGCTGAGAATGTGGCAAACACCCCAGTAGTCTCCAGTGTAATCTCCCACAGGTGGTCAGTTACTAAGGCCTGTCCATTGGACCACCTACATTTTACCCATACTTGTTGCCTTTGCGTCAACTGGATTGTCACTTCTCTCTCAAGTACTTGCTTCTTAGCTGAACTGTTGTTGATCTCCTTTATTCAGTCTGACCACCTCTTTAGTCCATCATTCAAACTGTTGCCAGGGTAACCTCATGGGAACATCTGATCAGTTGCTTGTCATATTTAGGTATAAATTAAATTATTTGGTGTGGTTCACAAGGGGCTTTGTTATCTAGTTTCTCTCAACCTGCACCCCATATTTCATCTCCTCTCCCATTTTCCTTCCTCCCACCTATCTCTACCAGAACACCAGTCTTCATTTCATTATTACCGAATTGCCTCAGATTCATGTGATTTTGCACATGCTGTTCTTTTTGCTTTCAATGCCTTTACTTTTGGATGTGAGGGCGATCTGGCTGCGACATCTGTCACCCCATTGATCGCCAGGGTTGATTCGGCTGATCTGGCTGGCTAGGCGGGTGTCCCCCTCCTCCCTCACCGATCCATGTGCGTCCCTCCCGAAGCTGCGCGCTCGGTTGAAGAGGACGACCTTCCCCCCCCCCCCCAGGAGAGGACCGGTCTTCGGTCAAGGGTATACGAGTAGCTGCGCTCCCCTGCTAGAACCTCCAAACAAGCTCTCAATGCCTTTACTTTGTTTTCCTCTCTCATCTTGAATTAGATACCTAATCTCTAGAGATCAACGCAAGTTTTCCTTCCACTCCCTACTTCATCTAACCCAGACAGAGATTCTTAAAACAGGTCAGGCCTCCACTTTCCTTAAAAAAAAAAACAGACAAAATAAAAACAAATGCAAATCAAACCAAACCAAACAAACCAAAACAAAAAGAGCTCCAACAATACTATCTCAGTATGGTCTATGGATTTTCTTCTGGAAAAATGATAGCAGATGATGCTTCTCTGGGGGAAGTAAAGGACTTTTTTTTTTTTTCAGGCAAAACAAATGAATTTCTTAACAAGAAAATGGAAAAAAGGTGTTTCCATTTGGTAAAATATAAATGTAAAATATGTGGCGTAAGCCACACAAATATTTATTAACTGCCTGATGATGATTCTATGATAAGAGAAGTGACAAAAGGTGGAGAAGGAAAGGTTGTCTTAAAGTTTGAAATTTATTTAATATAGAATGAGAAATTTAAAAAAATTAAAAGGATAACATACAAAATACATTTTACATTTTATTTTAAAAATCTTTATACAGCAAAATTGTATTTTTTTTCAGTGTTTTTTGTTTTCTGTCATTCATTTTTAGGAGTTTTTTAAAATATATATTTTGGCAATCAATCCCTTATCAAATATATGATTTGCAGATATTTTCTCCCATTCTATATGTTGTCATTTCACTCTGTTGAGTGTACTTTGATGCACAAAAGTTCTTAATTCTTATGAAGTCCAACTGATTTTTTCATATATATATGAAATATATGAAATATATGAAATATATGAAATATATATATATATATATATATTATTGATTTCAGAGAGGAAGATAGAGGGAGGGAGGTATAGAAACATCAATGATGAGAGAGAATCATTGATTGGCTGCCTCCTGCACGCCCCCTATTGGGGATCAAGCCCACAACCCAGGCATGTGCCCTTGACTGGAACCAAACCTGGTACCCTTCAGTCCGCAGGCTGACGCTCCATCCCAGTGATGGCGAACTTATGACACGCGTGTCAGAGGTGACACGTGAACTCATTTTTTTGGTTGATTTTTCTTTGTTAAATGGCATTTAAATATATAAAATAAATATCAAAAATGTAAGTCTTTGTTTTACTATGGCTGCAAATATCAAAAAAATTCTATATGTGACACAGCACCAGAGTTAAGTTAGGGTTTTTCAAAATGTTGACACTCCGAGCTCAAAAGGTTCGCCATCACTGCTCTAGCCTCTGAGTCAAACCAGCTAGGGCTGTATCCAGAATTTTAACCTGACCCTCTGAGCAGGGAGAAACCTACATGGCTGTGAGGTTTTAAAGGAAACTGGTGATTTTGCCTGAGGATCCTCCAAACAATGTGAATCTATGTTATTTCTTCTTCTTGTTGACTTTGTAAATGTCTGAGCACAGCATCGCAGATTCCAGGAATGCCGGCACGGGGAGGGAAGATCACATTTGATGTGTATATTGTCTGCACGGGAAGACTGGTCATCAGAGGGGAGGCCGCTCCCTCTAAGTCAGGGGGTCCTGGGTGGCTGAGCCAGCACTAAACGCAGGCCCCCTGACATGCCAGTTGTCTTCTTCCTGCACTAACCTCCCCACCCCCCACCCACCCCCACACACAGTGAGTTTAAGTCATAATCACCAAGAGGAAATAAAAGCGGCAGCTGCTTCCTTCAGGTACAAATCCTGAAGACTTGGATGCGTTCAGATGCCTCAGAGCCTTAGCAGGGTGCCTTGCATTTAATAAATGCGCCCAGATTGACAGAGCAAAACTAAGCCAGTTAATTAAACACTCTTAAGTGATTAAGCAACATAATTAACTATGTTGGTGTTATCAAAATTCTGCCCCTCCCAGGACCCGCTCTCCTCTAATCAGGGGAAGGACGCGGCTCTGCACCCTGGAAGGCCGAGGCAGTGCAGCTTCTGCACAAATGCCCTGCAGGCAGAGCCGCGCTGGCCGGTAGCCGCAGTGGACGCCAGACGGTGACTGAATTTCCCCTGGGCAAACAGAATGTCGGGAGGAGGGGAGAGGGTATAAGAACAAAAGAGCTGTGTATGTGAGCCAGCACCACTGTAGAAACCTTCGAGGCGCCCAGGAAGAAACACCTTGCGCCCCGCCTCAACTAGACACGAAGGTGGAGACAACTAGAAAGGCCTCAGCACGCCTCCCAACCCCCATCTTTTTTAATGGCTCACTAGGACCGTGGTTGGCAAACTGCGGCTCGCGAGCCACATGCGGCTCTTTGGCCCCTTGAGTATGGCTCTTCCTAAGCCTTAGGAGTACCCTAATTAAGTTCATAACAATGTACCTACCTATATAGTTTAAGTTTAAAAGATTTGGCTCTCAAAAGAAATTTCAATCGTTGTACTGTTGATATTTGGCTCTGTTGACTAATGAGTTTGCTGACCACTGCCTAGGAGACAATAAGACCTAGGTGGAGTATGGGGAAAACTATCAACCCCATAGTACTCAGCCAATGGGAGGAGGGACTCTTGCACCTAGGATAAAATAGCCTGTGATCGCTACTCTGTGTGCCTGTTCCACCGGACACCCGCTCTTGCCAGAACATATTAAAAGTCTCATTTTCACCATACTTCTGTCTCCAATTCCGTTATTTGAATTCAGACAGGTGAGCATTTCTCACAACAGGTGAGAGCCCTAAGGCCTGGCTCTCCAATCGTTTCTAGGAGATGCCTTTTATAGGGGACTGAGGGAGTTAAGGTCATGGTCAGGGTTACAGGCTCTATTGATTGGTTGGAGCTAGGGTAGGGGTAGTAGATCATTGCATCTGTTGCTGATGTCAGTCATGGCATCTTTCAGTCTGGTTTTGTGAGGGGGTGGTAGGTGGGGTGGTTCTGATTTTGGGCCTGGAGCTGAAACAAAACTGAGGTCTAGATGTTATGTTTAGATTGACTGAAACTCTGTTTTTATGATCAACAGACTCGAGGCTTTGTTCCTAAGACTGTTTGATGCTCACCAGAACCGAACTGACCTGAGGGTATAATGACTGAGGAGTAGCCATGGAAGGGAAGGGGGCAGCAGGCGAGTAGGTGCTCGTAGGCTAGACAAGGCCAATTGGAATCAAAAGGAAGGAAAGGAGAGAAGGTCAAATGGAAGAAACGAAGTTCTACCTCCTTTCACAAAGGCACCCTCATCTTCAGGTACTCCCTCTAGTCCCATACCCTGACTTATTCCCCTGTTCCCCCCTACCACCACCACCCCTGCCAGCTTCTCCAGTTCAGTTAGTCTGGTCTCTGCTCTCTAGATCTGCCCCTTCTTCTGACAAACTATTTGTTATGAGTATGAATGGATGGTACACCTGACAACCTGTGAGAAGTATCCTACCCCAATTAAACACAGCAAGGCCAGCATATCTTACCAGGACCTTATAATGCTGCACAGAAAGGTTTACTAGACTAGAAATAATTTGGGTTTTAAGGCGCTTTCAGAAAGGCTGTGTTTAAGGAAAAGGCGTAAGGAACTCCACAGAGCACACTGTCTGGGTCAGCCCTCGGGGTGGCCTGGAAGGGGAAAGCCTTGGAGAAGGTTCAGGTGGTAGTTATTTCCCTTCCTCCCTCAGATAAGCCAGTGCCAGGCAGGCAGTGCTCCTGTGGAGATTTCCTGTTTGCTCAGATGATTAAGTGTCGGCAGCGGCGGGCCCCTGGAGTGTCAAAATGAGTCTGAAAGTATGATATCTTCCTCGTAAGCTTAATGGAATGCTGTCCTAATATCTGATCCAGCTTCCCAGTTTATTAAGCTTAATATTTGATTCAGTTCTCTAGTTTTATAAGCTCATTTTCTGATTCCCTTTGCTCCCTCCCTTATTAATAAGTAGCTAACTATCTATGCTAATGTCATGGCTCTATTTAAGGGGAGTACAGATTAATTTTCTGTTTGGACATTAGCCAGAAGTATTTTTTTAAAAAAGGAATATCCAGACCTGAAATGTTCCTCATTGATACTAGAGATGCAACACAGAGACCAAAATCTCACACTGAAGAGAGAACTGAAGAGCTAAGCAAGTGATCATAAGGCAGTTTCCAAGCATAAAATTCCAAGCAGTCAGTAATTTCAGAGCATGATGAAAGACTCAAAGCCCCATGGAAATCAGTGGAGGGACACGATTTGAAAATGAACTTTGTGCATTTGCATATGCAATGACCAGGCACTTTCTTCTGAGAGCAGAACCTGTTCTAATTCATGGTTGCCTTTTTTCCTAACTTAAATGAGGTGAGGCAAACAGGAAGGCGCACGCAGAGACCAGCAGAACCTACCCACAGGGCACCAATCAATTCAAAGGTGTAATTCCAGCCAAGACTACTCTTCTGGGTGGAGAACGCTTCTCTCTCTTCTGTCAATCTCTCAGACTCTCTTCATCCCTGGATCAAATTCTCTGCAGGGCAAAGACCCAACTATTCTGATTGATCAGAATCCAGGCTATTCTTTGGATCCCACTGAGGGTCTTTGCCCTCATGCTAAGAAGTGGACTTCATTCTTCCCCTTTTTACACTGGTGCTCAGGTACAAAGGACACTTTTGGCTTTCCGTCACTTTTTGAAGCGCACAGCTGGGAAGGGTCTCCAAAATGGACAAGGGAGTACACTCCTGCCGTATCTCTGTTCTCTCTGCAATTATGTAAACCCAGCCAGCCAGGCTGTCTCTGGAGACAGTGATTTGTCAATTTGTTATTGTTCTGACTATCAGCTCTGGTATTCATAGGCACTAACATAGAGTGCTCGACTAACAAGAATAATTTTTATCTGAATAAACTATATTTTCTTTATTTTTCCCAGCCTTATTGAGATCTAATTGACATATAACACTGTGCAAGTTTAAGGTGTACAGTGTGATTATTAGGTATATATAGATTGAAATTATTACTATAATAATGTTACTGAACACATCCATAACCTCACATTGATGCCATTGTAATAGTAATTTTATTTCTTTCAGATATGTACCCAGAAGTAGAATTGCTGGGCCATAAGGTAGTTTTATTTTAAATTTTTTGAGGAACCTTCATACTGTTTTCTAAGTGTCTGCACCAACTTACAATTTCACCAACAGTGCACAGGAGTTTCCTTTTCTTCACATCTTCACCAGCATTTTTTATCTCTTTGCCTTTTATTAAAAGCCATTCTAACAGTTATAAAGTAATATCTCATTGTGGCTTTAATTTGCATTTCCCCGATGATTAGTGATGTTGAGCACCTTTGCATGTACCTATTGGCCATTTGTATGATTTCTTTGGAAAAATGTTTATTCATAGCCTCTACCCATTTTAAAATCAGATTATTAATTTCTTTGTTTTCCTGTTGAGTTGTATGAGCTCCTTATATATTTTAGATGTTAACCCCTTATGTGATATATTACTTGGAAATATTTTCTCCTATATCTTGCCTCTTCATTCCACTGGTTATTATTTATTTATTTATGCTGTGCAGAAACTTTTTAGTTTGATATAGTCCTCCTTGTTTGTTTTTAACTTTGTTGCTTGTGTTTTGGTGTCATATCTAAAAGTTTATTGCCAAGATCAATGTCAAGAAAGTTTTCCCCTATGTTTTCCTTTAGAAATTGTATGGTTTCATGCCTTCATGTAAGTCTTTAATTCACCTAAGTTAATTTTCTGTGAATGTTGTAAAATAGGGATCCAGTTTCATTTGTTTGCACGTAAAATCTCAGTTTCCCAATACTTTATTAAAAAAGACTATCTGTTCTCCATTGAATATTTTCAGTTGACTGTATGTGCGTGGATTTGTTTCTGGGCTCTCTATTTGAGTACATTGGTCTGTGTGTCCTTTTTATACCAGTATTATGCTGTTCAGATTACTGTAGTTTTGTAGTATAGTTTAAAATAAGGATGTGTGATGCCTCCAGCTTTGCTACTTTTTTCTCAGGATTTCTTTTGCTATTAAGGTCTTTTGTGCTTTTCTTTTTCAATCCTCACTCAAGGATACTTTTCCATTGAATTTTAGAGAGAGTGGAAGGGGGGGGAGAGACAGACACAGAGAGAAACATTGGTGTGAGAGTGACACATCAATTGGTTGCCTTCTGCGTGTGTCCCAACCGGGGCCAGGAGCCTGCAACTGAAGTAGGTGCCCTTGACTGGAATCAAACCTGGGACCCTTCAGTCTGCAGGCTGATGCTCTATCTACTGAGCCAAGCCAGCTAGGGCTGTGCTTTAATATAAATTTAAAAACAAATGTTTCTACTTCTGTGAAAAAGCCCATGGGGATCTTGTTAGGACTTTCATTGACTCTGTAGATGTCTTAGGGTAGAATGCATATTTTAATGATATTAATTCTTTCGATCTATGAACATGAAATATTTTTCTATTTATTTGTGTCTCATTCAATTTCTTTCATCAAAGTCTTGTACAGTTACTATTGTACCAATCATTCACTTCCTTGGTTAAATTTAATCTTAATTATTTTATTCTTTTTGGTGATACTGTGAATGGGATTATTGTCTTTTTTTCAGATATTTTATTGTTAGTGTATTAAAATAGATTATTTTTGCAAGTTAATTTTGTATCTTGTAACTTTACTGAATTCATTTATTAGTTGCAATAGATTTTTTTGGTGGAGTCATTAGGGGTTTTTATATATCAGATCATGCTATCTGCAAATAGAGATAATTTAACTCCCTTGTTTTCAATTGATCACCTTTTATTTATTTTCTTGATAGTGGGTACCACTGTCATATTGATATTAAAAGAAAATCTTTTAATTCTTCACTGCAGAGTATGATATTAGCTGTGGGTTTGATGTATATTGCTAGGGCGGACCAAATAATTGAATCGATACCTGCTCCCTTGGGAACTGATCTTTAGGCCACTTCACAATGGACATCCCATTTTGCTTAGACCACATCCCATTTGCTAAGACCATTATTTCTCCCCTCCGGACTTTCCCAGAATCCGGACCCACCCAGAGACTTCTGCACCCAGAAAATTTCTGGCTCCCTGTCCCTGGCTGCTGGTGCCATTTTGAGGATTTTAAAATCCCTTACCCTTTGGCCTCATGCATTCCTCCTTTGGCGACCCTAACATATATGGCCTATATTATATTGATTTATGTTCCTTCTATACCTCATTTGTTGAGATCTTTTACATGTAAGGGTGTTAATTTTTGGTAAGTGTTTTTTCAGCATCTATTGAAAGAACCATATGATTTTCATTGTATTAATGTGGTGTATCATACTTACAGATTTGTTTATGTTAAACGATTTTTGTATCTCAACAGTACATATCACTTCATCATGATGGATCATCCTTTTTATGTGCTGCTGAATTCGGTTTGCTGGAAATTTGTTGAGAATATTTGCACCTATATTCATCAGGGATATTGGCCTATGATTTTCTTTACTTGTGTCTTTACCTGGCTTTAGTAGTTAGAGTAATGCTGCCTGGGAAAGTGAGATTGGAAGTATTCCCTCCTCTTTAATATTTTGAAAGAGTTGAGAAGTGTTTGCATTAATTTCTCTTTAGATGTCTAGTACAATTTCCCAGTTGCTGGAGAAGTTAATAGGTCCTTTTGCAATGACCCAATTCTAAACATACAAGTATGGGGAAGTTTAAATGTGAAGGTAAGATTTTATTGTGAATTAAGGGGAATTAATACCCTCTCAGGGACCCAGCGGGTGGGGCAGACTTTAGAAGCATTGCCGGAGGCTTCTGCTAATTCTCCATATGTCTTCTTGGATTAGGTAAAGGGCAAAGAACTATTTAAATTACCCAACCCAAATCCTAACTTTTCCCAGGCCTGGATTGGGCCCTTCTCCCAGTAAATTCCATTAGGGTTTCATGACCTCTAGCTAATCAGATTACCTTTCTGATTGTTTCCATGCTAGGCCCTGCGTCTCTATTTTGTCACCCTGATTCCATTGCATGTGTCCAAAAGCTCCATAATATTACCTAGTTCCTATTGTTAGAGACAGAAATAGGATATTGGGGAGCAGCTATGATTATAAGAAACATTAATCGTGCTCTGTTAACCGTGATGTTTCTGTTCTGATTAGAGAAAGCACATGCTAACCTGACAGAGCTGCATGCCCTGGGACATGGAAGCTCACATCAGAATGCAATCCATCCTCCATTTCTGAGAGCTGCCTATCATTTTGGAAAGATTGACAACCTTGTGGCTAAAACAATCTAGTCCTGGAGGCACCCACCTTTGCAACCCCCAGTCCTATTATTGCCTGTAACCCTTATACCTGCCTATTTCCCATGCCTATAATTCTTACTTCCCCGAGTAATCTTTGCCCTTCTACCTAATATAAGCAGCTGGCTGATGAGAGGGGTAGAGTGGATTTTTGTGGATGACCTGCTGCTCTCCCACGCTGCCAGCATTACTGGAATAAACACTCTTTTTTGATTCAATACTCTCTCTGCTGAATTGGCTCAAGTAGTGACAGGCAGCCTGGACCCCTTGGTTGTGTGGTCGCACTCTTGTGATTACTCGAGTCCCAGGTTGTCAGCACTCCTGGTGGGATTTCCTGCCTGTCCCCAGGAGTAAGTCCTCCCAGGAGCAGCGTCCCTAGAGTGTGTCCATGGGTCTGATTGCCAGTAAACTAGGTGGAAATTCTGCACTGCTACTTATTTCTGCTTCCCAGTTTATGAAAACTATTTCATTCCCTTTTGCTTTCTTCCTTATGTCGATAACCAACTGCCTATGCTGACAAAACAGCCTGGTCTTGGGCTTGCTCTGTCTGGAAGTTTTATTTTCTATATTCTCAGCGTTCTAGCATCTGGCTGCCTTTCCCAGGGTTAGGTAAATTCAGAGACAGTGAGCAATTTGCCCAGGAGTGTACCTTTCTTATGCAACTAACCAACGCAGAGGCTATAAGCTTTGCTTCTCACCTTCTTTATCGGTTCTCACACTCTGGGGCAATATTCAGCTTCCCTAGTCACCCCAGGGCCAGGTACATGCAACTGCGGGTAGCCCCAAGGCCCAGAGCATGCCGAACCTACTTCAACTAGCCTGTCCTCACCCTGTTAGCCTGCCTTGCTTTGCCTTGCCCAGGTAGACCACAATAAAGCTTCTTGCCCACAGCTTTCCTTCCCTCCCTATGACTGCTGACCAACCCTGGTGCTTCCCTGTGTGAGAAATAAGGCGAGTCCCCCAAACCAGGGGTCCTGGCAGGACACAAAGCATACTCGGGAGTCAAGCTGCCAGGCAGTGCCTTTCCTCCTGCGGGAGGGTGCGCAGCGCCGGGGCTGGGAGCTCACGCACCGAGCAGCCATCCGCTGGGGTTTTATCCCTGATGCACATGATCCCTCCCTCCCTCTTGATTGGAGCTTAGGCTTACAGTCTTTCATGATTGGATAATTTAAAGGAAAAAGGGAGGGATTGACCTTTGCCATGTCAAAACGGCAGCCCCAAAGGAGCTGCAAGTTACACAGGCCTGAACTCCCTTCTTTGACAGAAAAGATTGTTTATTCTCACCCCTGTGTGGCCCTACTGGCAAGCATCTCCTGATGTGTTAGCTTCGTTATACCCGAGAAATAACAAAGCCTTCATTTTATTTTATTTTATATTATTTTTCAGTTGGACTCATTTTTAATATTTAATTACAAAAGTGAGCACTGACTGTTTTCTCTTTTAGACACACATACAGGTCTAATAGCCAACATGTGCAGAGGAGGTGAGCTCCCGCTTGCCCTCCACCCTACCATCCTGCGGTGGAAACTGCAGTCCCCCCCCTCCCCCGCCCCCCTTCCCAGGGTCCACAGGCTGTGTCCACACTGGGCTGGCTGCGGTTTGGTTCATGTAGTGAGTGTGTCAACACAAAGCCTTCCTCCCAATGGTGTTCCTGATCCTCAGAGAGACCCTGAGCTTCTGTCCCAGTGAGTCGGGGAGGCGGTGCTGGAGTCGGAGGGCCGTCTGTTCCCTGCACTCGGTCAGAGTGAGGACAGAGCCAGGCAGGAAGCTTGGAGGCCACAGCTGCAAGTCAGGCGTCTCTTCATGAGACAAGGTAGGGGACATTCCCCCACCCAGGAGCCTCTGAGTTGGTTAATTGCATATGAAGGTGCACTCCTGGGCAAGCTGCTCACTGTCTCTGAATTTACCTAACACGGGAAAGGCAGCCAGATGCTAGAACATTGAGAATATAGAAAATAAAACTTCCAGACAGAGAAAAGCCCAAGACCAGGCCTTTTTGTCAGCATAGGCAGTTTAAAAAAAAAAAAAAATCAGCGTTTTCAACAGTATTGAACGTTCAAACTTCTCCCACCAACACAGGTCAAACAGCAGTCACAGCCTGGGCCTTAGGGGAAGGGAGGCGGACCCCAGGTCTCATCTGACAGCCCCAGGTTAGGCCCTGGAGCACCTGTCGCTGCTGCAGGGGCAGCTTCTCATCTCAAAAGCAACAGGAAGAGCCGGGATTATGACGAGTTGCCCCAATGCACAAGGCTGCCCTGGCAACCTGCACATTTTTTCAGCCGCACAGAGGGAGAGATCAAAGGTGGCTCCAGCCGCGGCCCAGATCCTCTCGGGAAACATCTCCGTCAGACCCCAGAGTCTCTCCGACAGGGTCTCATCTGGCTCCTTGTCATCCTTTTCCAGCTCCTCCTCAGTCTCCGCATCACCTTTCAGAAGCAATTTGGCAAGGGAGCACCAGGACCTAGGGCAGCGTGGGCTCTAGTCCTAGTCAATAAGAAAAACAAACTCTCTGGAAATGATATTCCTCTTAATAAACTAAAAAGATGCTTGAAGAAAGCTCTGCTCTTAGTAGGCTTGAGGCTTCGCACACAGTTGTATTAGCATGTAGTGTTGGGAGGTCACATTGTGTAACTGGACAATCAGTGGGTCCATGCTGCCTGTCACTACTTGAGCCAGTTAAGCAGAGTCAGGGTTGAATCATATCTGAGCATCTATTCCAGCCGTGGGCAAACTACGGCCCGCGGGCAGGATCCGGCCTGTTTGAAATGAATAAAACTATTGAAAAAAAAAGACCGCATCCTTTTATGTAATGATGTTTACTTTGAATTTATATTAGTTCACACAAACACTCCATCCATGCTTTTGTTCCGGCCCTCCGGTCCAGTTTAAGAACCCATTGTGGCCCTCGAGTCAAAAAGTTTGCCCACCCCTGGTCTATTCCAACACTGCTGGCAGTGTGGGTGAGCAGCAGGTCACCAACAAAAATCTGCTCTGCACCCCACCATAAGCCAGCTGCTTATATTGGGTAGAAGGACAGATTACAGGAGGAAATAGCCAAAGGATATGCCAAATGGGCAGTTAACAGGTAAGCAGGCTGGAGATTTGCAAAGGCCTGCAGGTATGCAAAAGGTCTGGGGTTTTTTAAAAGGCTTAGTGATAAGCCTACAAAGGCCTGGTGGCTCTGGTTTCTGCAACAGGTTGTTAACCTTTCCATGATAATAGGCAGCTCCAAATGGGGAGGATGGGCTTCTGTAATCAGAACAAAATAATCACGGTTAAGAGAGCACGATTGATATCTAACAATTCTAGCTGATTCCCCAGCATTCTATTTCTGCCCCTACCAATTGTCATCCTGCAACCACAAAGCAACACATCGCAAAATGAAAACACATCTCAAAATGCATCGAGGATCCTTGCAGAGGTAGGAAGGGAACTGTGTAGGTCCCAGAAGACAGGATTGAGCCTCTACACCTTTGTGCCCATGCGAGCACCGCCTCACTCTCCAGGGCTTGTTGTGTAAGATGGCAAAATCCCTACCACTTTGTTGCAGATAAGCTTCCAGGCAGTCGGGAGAATTAATCAACCAGGCACTCAGAAAATAATCAGAAAAGTAGCCTTTATTACAGATTGCACTAGTGCTGTGACTCAGGGGTGTCCGTCTCCAAATCCTGAGTGATGAATATGGGCGAAGCTTTCCCTTTATACCCTTTAGTTCCTTTGTCCCCCAAATATGGATCAGGCTTCTGGACCCTTAGCAGGCTTTGCAGCCCCACGGAAGTTGGGATAGGGGAAGTGAAACCACACCCAGAGGCCTGCCAGCACTGGCACCAGCCCCTTCAGGGATTGTCTATGGTTCATGTTTTATGGTCTCTGTAAAATGGGAGTATTCTGGGAAACAGTTCTGCAAGGCAGGACAGACATCACAGATAAAAAGGGAGTTTGATAAGAATGGATTTTTTGGCAAGATAGAGTGTACATTTATTGGCAAGCAAAGGTGTACATCAGAAAGCAGGTTACTGACACAGATTGATATAGCTAGCCCCCAAAATGTCTTATTTTCCCCTTTAATTTAACCCACTGTTAGTAGCATTTTCTGCAATTGTATCCATGACATCCTAAACGGAACATCTGCTTTTCAGGGAGATTGCAGAGCTCTCCCCAAGATGATTAAATAATATTTCATTTCTCAATTGGCTTCTGATATTTGTTTGCTGTTCTTTATGAAACAAAACCCCAGAATCTCTAGAAGAAACAACTGTGAAGAGAATCCTTAACATCTAATATGATATTCTTATTGTCCACAACAAAACTTTTTATAAATTTTTAACCAGAAGAATTAGAAATTGATACCGAATGCAGAGAAAAATATTCATGGTTTATTGTAGGTGACTGTAATGAGTTAACTGTATAATACTATATTACGTTCTGTTTATATTTTGTTTTTATAAGAATCAATAAATAAATTTAGAAGTTAAAAATGCCTCTAACCAATACTAAACTCAAATATATGGATTAGAGAGGTAGTTATTGTGTGGTAGTTTAAACCAAGATCCCTGGAGGCAGCTGACCTCAGTTTATAATCCTGGTTAAGCATTTTACTATATACACTAATAAAAGAGAAAGATTCAAATTGACCATACCTTTGCGACACCCACCAGCCAATCAGGAGTGAGTATGCAAATTAACCCAACAAAGATGGCGGGTTAATTTTCATACGTAGGTGCCGAGTGGCTGGGGGTGGGGTGGGATGCTTACGTCATCACCATGGCGACAATGCAGGTGTTCTGCACCACCCCTGGCCACTCCGGGCCTCTGGGCAGCATGGGAAGGCAGAAAGGCAGCTCCAGGCTGGAGCGAATGTGGGAAGGTCACTCCAGTCAGAGCGAAGGTGGTGCTGGAAGCCAGGGGAAGGAAGGCCCATTCCTGCATGAATCTTTGTGCATCGGGCATCAAGTTTATATAATAATAGAAAATAACAATTCAAATTGCCTCAGTTTTCTCATCTTTAAATGGGATGATGACACTAAAACTTAGAGTGTGTGTATAAGACAGTGCTGGGAGCATCATAAGTACTGAAAGTGTTAGCTGGTATGATTAGCAGCTATATTTGCTCTGCTATTCTTTTATCTGTTTTTACCAAGATAAATAAGCCCCTTCAAGAAATGTTGGTTCTATATATATTATTTCTGATATGGATCAAAAATATAGTTTTCCCTATTAGTTTAATCCTTTTTATATTGTCTATGCCAACTTGATCTTTTACTTCACAGCTTAATTTTTTCAAGCAGGAATATTGATGTCAGTCCCAGAAGCTCAATAATTTGGGTAGATGATATTTTTCCTTATTGGTTTTATTTAAATGTCAAAGTATTCTTTGCACTGAATTCCAGCTCAGGGAAAAATAAAGGACTAAAGCTTGGTGAACTGATAGAATATACCAGAACCAGGCTCCCAGTAATGACTGCTGCACATTTTTTGCAAATTTTCTTAATAAAACCAACCTGTAAATCATTCTCTTCTTACTTTAGAAAACCCATGCCTATATGGCCATTCCTATTACTAAGCCCCTACTATACATCAAATGCTATGCAAGGTGGCCCAGCCTGCATGGCTCAGTGGTTGAGTGTTGATCTAGCAACCAGGAGGTCATGGTTTGATTTCCAATCAGGGCACATGCCCAGGTTGTGGGTTCGATCCCCAATGTGGGGTATGCAGGAGGCAGTTGATCAGTGATTCTCTCTCAACATTGATGTTTCTGTCTGTCTGTCTCTTCCTTCCCCTTCCTCTCTGAAATCAATAAAAAAATATTTAAAAATACTATGCCAGGTGATTGATCTGAATTAGCAGATCTTAGGAAAAGCTCCAGTAGTACCTGAGGTTCAGGGGACCCTAGCCAGCTATCCAAGGTCACAGTGCTGGAAGGTGGCAGAGCTAGGATGAGAACAGGGGTCTATTTGGGTCCCTCAATACTTTCCTCCCATGAAACCCTACTAACTTCCATAGGATAAAATATTCCTAAAGTGATATTTTATAATGTTTATTTGGAGGTAAAATACATATAACATAAAATGTCCCATTAGTGACATTTAGTAAATTTAGTGTAATGCAGCCATTACCACATCTAGTTCAAGAAAATGTCATCGCCTCAGAGGAAACCCAATGCTCGCAGTCACTCTCATTTCCCTGCTCCCATCAGTGATGACCACTGACCTTTCCTGATACTATGGATGCTCCTATTCTGCATATTCCATAAAAATAGAATCATACAATTATTTAATGACCTTTTATATTAGACATTATTTAAAAAATAGAGAGTACATGAACAAGTTATTAAAATTTTATCTTATAATGGGAAGATTTTAGATATCTTAATAAAACAATTTTGATCTTGGGACCTTTGCTTAATTTACATAATAAAAACTGTTGCCAAAAGAGCATGGTATTTGAAGCAAAGATGTTTAAATCTAGAACTTATCTCAATTATCTTTTGACTTTGGGATGCCAGGGAAATAATTCAAGACCACAGTTTGGATCATCTTGGGTCCAGTCTTAGAGTGCTCCTCCTTAAAAGGCGATGTTTTTGGAACAAGTTTTAACTCTGGTGTCAGCAACTGGGTACCACCATCCATCTTATCCTGAGAATCAGGAATAGTTTTATGAATAATATTAAAAGTAAAAACAATACATAATATGATGGAAGGTCATCTTAAAACAGAGTGCCACCTCAAATATATTTTCAGTCAGATTGTCCACTGTATACAGCAATTTGACTCTGAATATTTATGAATATTAAAAGCAGGTCTGAAACAAAGTTCTGCCTTCTCAGGAGGGATCAGTGCAAGTCTCCTGTCTGAATGCTGAGCATCTCTATCAGGGCAAGGCATTTTGTGCTGCCCATGGGACCCGGTTTGCATGGTTAATCTTTATGGTGGCCAGTTCTAAAGCCATGCCTCAGCCTGCCACCAGTCCAGTCTTATCCCTGCTGGATTCCTTTCTTTGTTACTGTGGCCGAGGCTGTCATCTCTGGCCTCCTCATATACGCTTGGTGGCTGCGAGCAAATTTTCTTACCTCACTTCCCTGAACTTCTGTTTCTTCACTTGTACAGTTAAGATTTTGTTGTTACACAGTTCTAGAGAGATGTAATTCAACTTACAAATATATGCATCAAAATGGTCAATTTAACAGGGGTTTGGGTGTTTAAACTGATATTCAGGCAAGATTGGGCTTGAAAACAGTGTGTACATCATATCTTAGAAGGAGCATTAGAGAGTGTGAATAAGAAAAATAAAATGTAATAATAGCTAATGTTCATAACATGCATGGGAGATAGGAACTACTGGCAGCATTTAATGATGATAACACTAAAGCATAGGAGAGGTTAATGGGTCCCATTCATACAGCTGGGCAACAATAGGGCTCGTATTTGAACCAAGGCCACTTAGATCCAGAGTCTGTGCTATGAAACACATGGCTAGCTTTTCTGAACAATTCATCTAAAAAATCCTATCTAATAAAAGAGAAACATGGTAATTAGCCATACATCCCCTACCCTTCCCATTGGCAAATCAGGGCGATATGCAAATTAACTGCCAGCCAAGATGGCGGCCGGCAGCAAGGCAACTTGAAGTGAACATGAGGCTTGCTTGCTTCAGTGACGGAGGACTCGAACGTTTCCCGCCTGCCTTGCCGGCCTCTGAGCTTGCAGTTTGAAACATTTTTACAATACAGAAGCTAAACAAAACCCCAGAAACCTGCTTTCAGCCAGCCGGGATCTCAGAACTGGAGTTGAAACAGTATTCCAATTATAGAACCTAAACAAACCAGATACCTGCTTTCAGCAGCGGAGGCCTCAGAGCTGGAGCCAAGCCTCAGAGCTAAAGCTGGCCCAGAATGAAAAAAGAAAAAAGATAAAAAGGAGCGGTTGGGAGCTTCAGTCACCCACCAGCCTGAAAACAGCCCTCAGCCTCTCACCCAGGCTGGCCAGGCACCCAAGCGGGACACCCACCCTGATCCAGGACACCCTTGAGGGCAAACCAGCCGGCCCCCACCCGTGCACCAGGCCTCTATCCTATATAGTAAAAGGATAATATGCCTCCCAGCACCGGGATCAGCGTGACTGGGGGCAGCGCCCAAACCCCCTGATCACCCTGAGGCTCTGTGTGTGGCAGGGGGCGGGGCCACAACCTCCCTATCCGCCCTGCTCTGTTCGTGACAGGGGAAGGCGTCCCAACCCCCTGATCAGCCCTGCCCTGTGCCTGATGGGGGGAGCTCCCCAAACCCTGATCGCCCTGTGGCTCTGTGTGTGATAGGGTGTGGCGCCCCAACCCCCTGATTGGCCCTGCTCTGTGTGTGACAGGGTGTGGCACCAACCGCCCCCCACCCCCCGCCCCACGGGCCCTGCTCTGTGTGTGATGAGATAGAGCCATAACCTCCCCATCGGCCCTGCCCTGAGTGTGAGAGTGGCGGTGCCCCAACCCCCTGATCCGCCCTGTTCTGTGTGTGACAGGGGGTGGTGACCCAACTCCCCTACCGGTCCTATTCTGTGAGTGACAGGGGCGAGCTCCTCAACCCCCTGATCGGCCCTGCTTTGTGCATGACAGGGGACAGTTCCCCAACCCCCTGATTGGCCCTGCTCTGTGCGTGACAGGGGGTGGCACCACAACCTCCCCATTGACCCTGCCTTGAGTGTGACAGGGGGCGGTGACCCAACCCCCCAATCGGCCCTACCCTGAGCGTGACTGAGGGTGGCATCGCAACCTCCTGATCTGCCCTGCTCTGTGCATGACAGGGGGCGGCACCCCAACTCCCCAATCGGCCCTGCTCTGAGCTGGACCAGGGGCTGCACCTAGGGATTGGGCCTGCCCTCTGCCATCCAGGAGCAGGCCTAAGCCAGCAGGTCGTTATCTCCTGAGGGGTCCCAGACTGCAAGAGGGCACAGGCTGGGCTGAGGGACCCCCTCCCCCCCTGAGTGCACAAATTTTTGTGCACTGGGCCTCTAGTCATTACAATATAATTTATGTTAGTGCTGATAGTAAAACTAGTTGAATGGGAGTCAATAAGAAGGCCAATTTCTGAATGTGCTAACAGTGCTAACAAAGAAACCATGTGCCCACAAGGAAATCAATTGTGAAGCAGTAAAGGTTTCCGTCTGGCAAAGCTTGGAAGACAGTCTTTGGGGACTGCAGTAAACAATGTTCCTGCACTGAAAACTACAGGCAAGGTTTGATGAACCCAGTGCTGCTTCTTGAGACCCCCGAGTGAGAGAGACCTCAGCGTTCTGGAACATGTCTGCCATGTTCTGCCCCTGCTGGTCACTTACACACATCACTTCTGACCTTCCCCACAGCCTTGAAATGCCTGCTGCTGTCCCAGCCTCCAGAGCGAGGCACTTGTCGCAGACCACGCACAGCTCACAGAGCATGGACAGCATCCTGGGCTTTCTAATTCCAAAGCTGATGTTCTGGAAGAGCCACTTTGCATTGAATTGAATCCCTCAGCAGCACCCCCAAAACGAGTCACCTGTGCAGCAGGACTTGTCTCCTTCCTTCCCGTGTTCTTTTCAATTGTTGTAATATTAATGTAGATAAAGGGGGTGATGGCATTCATAATTATAATTTGAATACCACCCAGCTTGGCTTTTATTGCTGCTTGGAAATGGGTCAGGGTTGTATATGGAATATTTAAGTTGAAATGTCATTTTCAATACTTAATAGAATCCAATGAGGATTTTATTGATTAATTAGTGTCTACCTGAAGCATTCTATTTTTCTAAAGGCCAGTAATGCACCTGACTGTTTCCTAAATGTTAACATATTCAGATAATTATAACTGCATCGTACCTGCTGCTTAGACTCTGAGTTATTTGCTACTACCAAGTCTTCAGATTCAAGTAAAGCACTCCTTTAAAGTAAAATTTATATGTAAATAGCCTAAAATAATTGCTATAGAAAGTATTTCTTAAACATCCATTTAACTATGTTTACAAACATGCCAGCACCCTCCTGCACAGAAGCTCATCTGCAAATGTTTTATTGCTAACCAAGAAGGGCCAGATTATAGGAGGCCCTCCAGCCAGTGGATGCCCTTCAGACATTGCAGTACTTTAAGGCCCAATGTGTGGCTTAAGGAATTTTGAATTTCCAATGTTAGTATAGCAGCACGCATGAGAAACACGTTTAAAAGTGATGTTTGATAAAAACTTCTCTCCAGTGTCACTTAGGAACTGTTTGATCACCATCTGTTTCTCTCACAGGAGCTGTGCTGAGACTGGAGGTGCTCAGGCACCCAGTGCTTGATCGAAGGAGGGTAACTGGATGGAATTAGGAACAGGCAAAGATATGTTAAATATGTTAAGTAAGTTAAGTTTGTTGGACCAATGTCTGTTTGTATTGGGCCAATGCTTCTATCATAAATGCATAGAGAACAGAAAGCAGGTATGTATTATTATGGGGCAAATTAAAAGAATAATGTATTTGTGACATGTATAGGACTCAAATTGTGCTCTGAAGGGAATTAAATTTCTGATGATTTGGAACCATTTTCTAGCTGTATTCAAAATAAATATTGTTCACTATGAAAAAGTATTTTTGTGGTGCACAAATATGTGTGAAAAAACAATATTCCCTAATATCTATGTGCTGGGTACTCTACCACATACCATTGAAAATTCGCAATAACCTCATAAGGTAGTTTAGTTATTCTCATCTTACATATCATGATGCTAACTAACTTTGACAAGGTTAAGTAACTTGCCTGAGATTATTCAATTGTGTCTGAACTGCAACGTCTGGCGTTATTAGAACTTCCTCACAATAATAATAATGTTAGCAAAGGTCCTGGGCCATGTTTCTCCAGTGGAAATTGAATATTTTGAGGTGGGGCCAAGGCATCAGCCGCGTATTAGTCACAACTTTACTCCAGAGAAATGGAATCATGCAGATGATTTGGTCCCACCCATCTATGTTTAAAAGATTTCTGTATGTCCATAAAATTCCCTGTATGCATATAAAATATTCCTTTATATATAAATAATTCATATATATATATATATATAAGATTTCTGCATGTATATAAAGGTTTGTTTTCTTATATAATAAAAGCCTAATATGCTAAGTGTCTGACCTTCATTTGACCAGTCGACCAGTTGCTATGATGTGCACTAACAACCAGAGGGCTGACGCTCCGACCGGTGAGTTAGCTTGCTGCTGGGGTCTGGCTGATCAGAACCGGGCACAATGGGCCAGACTCGCCGTGGAGCCCTCCCACGGTCCCTCCCCGGCCCAGATTCATGCCCGGTGGGGTCCCTCGGTCTGAACTGCACCCTTTCGCAATCTGGGACCCCTCGGGAGATGTTGGAGATCTGGTTTTAGACTGATCCCCGCAGCGGTCCCAGACACCGAGAGGGTGCAGGCTGGGCTGAGGGGATCCGCGCCCCTTCCCCCCAGGCTCCCCCCTCCCCTGTGCATAAATGTCATGCACTGGGCCTCTAGTATGTATATAAAATATTCCTATATGTATGTAAAGATCTATATTAAAAGATTTTTGTACACCTATGTCTTGTAGATGATAGATAGATAGATAGATAGATAGATAGATAGATAGATAGATGATAGGATAGATTTATTTTCAGGATTGGCTCACATAATTCTGGAAACTGACAAATCCCAAACTCTGCACTCAGTAATCTGGCAACTCAGAGAATCACTGGTCTAATTTCCAGTCTAAAAGCCAGCAGGCTCAAGACCAAGAAGAGCTGTCACTTCAGCCATTTGCCTTTCAGAAGCGCAGAGCAGTGAGGTGGGAGGATTCCCGCTGACCCAGGGGAGCTTCCTGTTCTACTCAGGCCATCAGCTGACTGGGCAGGCGGGCAGTGTGGTTTACTGACTCACATGCCAGTCTCCCCAGAAACACACACACACACACACACACACACACACACACACACACACTCAGAGCAGTGTTGAGCCAAGCATCTGGACACCTCATGGTGCAGTCCAGTTGACAGAAAGTTAACCATCACATGCATTTTGGGAGATCTCTCCAGGTAATTCAGGAACCAAAAGGCAGGGAAATTCTAGAATATTCTTACCATTATATTCAGTAATTCTTAAATTTGGTTGCATATTGAAAGCTCTTGGAGAGCTTCAAAGATTACTACTACCCTGTAAATTCTGATTTAACTGGCCAGATTCAGATGTTCAGTCAAGGCTGAGACTGAGGCTAGAGCCCTTGTCCTGAAAGGTGGCTGGTGACCTTTCTTCCCAGCCACCAGCGCTGGGGTCTTTCCTTCTTTCTCGGATGGCACCTCATTGCTCGCCCCAGGCTGAAAGTGGCCAGGAATCACATTACACCTTGAGTTTTTACACTTATAAATGTACGCAAGGACAACACTGAAGTATCTTGTGGCTGTCTCCATCCCATTGCTGGGGAAGGGTTTTCCCCAGGGGATCCGGGCCTATTTCCTTTTGCACACATAGAAGGAAGATGTGCATCTCTGCCCTTCAAGCCAGTACCGTGATGACATTGGCACACTAGCAAATTGCTGCTCCAGAGAAATTCAGAAATGCAGTCATTGTTTCTAAACTGCATTTTACAGGTTTTCCACATCAGCACACTTGCGGAATGGAGAAATTGCACCCTGTGGCTCTCTGGCACTTCTTATCTGAGAGGTGATGTGTTTGGACACAGGAGGGAGAGTGGATCAAAGGCATCTGACCCCCACCTGTCTTCAAGCTATTTCAGCAGGAAAAACCATCAGTATTTTGTGGGTGATATGGCACAATTGTGCATTAATGGCACAATCTCTACTCTGGAGCATCTCCCATGTGACAACTATGGCCCCACATTGTGAGAAGGTTCTGAGTGTGAGATGGATCCCTGCTCTCATAGGAATAGGCAATGCAGCACAAGCAAGCTCGTGTGACACAAGGAGAGAGAGGGCACAGTGGCAGGTATGTGAGAGCCACAGGGGGTAGGACAAAGTAGACACCATGAAAAGTGTTTGAAGGAAGTTGGACTGGATCTTTTTTATTTCTCTTAAATTTATTTTATTTTTCTTTTCACCATTTATCCACTCTATGCCATTTTCCACCTCAAACCCCCACCCCCTACAATCACCACTCTGGTCCATCTCCATTTCTTTCTCTGTTTTTCTCAATCCCTCCATCCTGCCCTTCTGCCTGCCCCCCCCCAACCCCAAGACACACACACTCACACACACATCAGAGCTGTCTGCCTGCTCTCTCTCTGAGTCTGTCTCTATTTTACTTGGTCGTTTGGTTTGTTCATTAAATTCCATGTATGAGTGAAATCATATGGTACTTGTCTTTCTCTGACTGGCTTATTTCACTTAGCACAATACTCTCTAGGTCCATCCATGCTGTCCCAAATGGTAAAATTTTCCTCCTTTTTACAGTGGAGTAGTCTTTTTAAAAAGTGGGAATCAGGATATGCTATTGTCACTCAATTCTAATGTAATTACATTGTGGTAAGAACTCATTTTATAAAATACTAGTGCCCTGGTGCATGGATTCATGCACCTTGAAAGGAAATTAATTAGAAGGTGGCTGGCGGGGCAAGACTGGGAGAGACAGGCCAGACATGCCCTGGAGCCAACCCACCTGGGATGGCACCATGGCTGGAAGGGCATCTGAGGAGTGAGCAAGGTCCTTCCAGCAGGTGGAGTCCCTTGGCTTGGCCTGTGTGGATCAGGCCAAAACTGGCTCTCCAACATCCCCTGAGGGGTCCTGGATTGTGAGAGGGCAGTTCTTGGGTGACACACCCCGGAATCAGGCTCCCTCCTCTTTGGTTTCAGGGTGTGTCACTCGAGAACCACCACTGCCAAGTCACCGCAGCTTGGCAGCTCCTGCATTGAACGTCTGTCCCCTGGTAGTCAGTGTGTGTCATAGCTACCAATCAGAGCATCTGCCATCTGCCCCCTGGTGGTCATTGCACATCATAGCTACCAGTGAGACCGTTGCTTAGCCTTTTTATAAATATAGACTAGAGGCCCGGTGCACAAATATTTGTGCACTCAGGGGGAAGGGGGGGGTCCCTCAGCCCGGCCTGTTCCCTCTCGCAGTCTGGGACCCCTCGGGAGATAATGACCTGCTGGCTTAGGCCTGCTCCCGGGTGGCAGAGGGCAGGCCCAATCCCTAGGTGCAGCCCTGGTCGGGCTCAGAGCAGGGCTGATTGGGGAGTTGGGGCACCGCCCCCTGTCATGCACAGAGCAGGGTTGATGGAGAGGTTGCGGCACCACCCCTGTCACACACAGAGCAGGGCCAATCAGGGGGTTGGGGCTCCATACCCTGTCATGCACAGAGGAGGGTCGATTAGGGGGTTTGGGAGCTCCCCCCTATCACGCACAGAGCAGGGCCCATCAGGGGGTTGAGGAGCTCCCCCGTCATGCACAGAGCAGGGCCGATCAGGGGGTTGGGGAGCTCCCCACCTGTCACTCACAGAGTAGGGCCAATAGGGGAGTTGGGGCACCGCCCCCTGTCACACACAAAGCAGGGCAGATCAGGGGGTTTGTGCGCCACCCTCTATCACCCACAGACCAGGGCCAATCAGGAGGTTGGGGCGCCGCCACTGTCACACTCAGGGCAGGGCCAATGGGGAGGTTATGGTTCTACCCTGTCACACACAGAGCAGGGCCCATGGTGGGGGTGGGGTGGGGCGCCGCACCCTGTCACACACAGAGCCGCAGGGAGATCAGGGGGATGGGGAGCTCCCCTCTATCAGGCAAACTGCAAGCTCAGAGGCCGGCAAGGCAGGCGGGAAACGTTGGAGTCCTCTGTCACTGAAGCAAGCAAGCCTCATGTTCGCTTCAAGCTGCCTGGCTGCCGGCCGCCATCTTGGCTGGCAGTTAATTTGCATATCACCCTGATTAGCCAATGGGAAAGGTAGTGGACGTACAGCTAATTACCATGTTTCTCTTTTATTAGATAGGATTCCAATCATTTTATGATTTGTTGAGATTTATTTTAAAATCCCAACATGTAGTCTGTCTTATTGGAGATTCCAAGTGAATTTAAATAAATTTACATTTGCCAGGTGAAATATTATATAAAGGCTAGTTAAACCAATTTGGTACACAATTTTTTTAAATCATCTATATCCTTTTTGCTTTTATATTGCTTTTATTGCCTATTGAGGGATGGCCATTAAAAATAACCTAGAGTCCAGTGTTCCACCTAAAGCCAATTAAATCAGAACCACTAGAAGTGCACTCCCTCAGTAATTTTAAGGTATCAGCAGCGTTGAGAACTACCATTCTAGGGAAAAATGAAATTATTGTTGACACCATTTGTTAACATAAATAACTTCTATAATTATATTGGGTAATTAAATGTGTACAAGATAGAGATTTAAACTTTGCTTGTAACTTTCTTATCATTCTTATAGTCCTATACAACAACAAAAAATATATAAGAATTGCATACAAAAACAAAACTAATATTCGAATTAGCAAAATTAGTTTATTTAATGTCTTCTTTGTTTTTTTTTTTGTTTTTTTTAATCCTCACACAGGGATATTTTTCCATTGAGTTTTAGAGAGAGTGGAAGGGATGGGGAGAGACATAGAGAGAAACATGGATGTGAGAAAGACACATTGATTGGTTGCCTCCTGCATCTGCCCCGACTGGAGCCAGGGATCGAGCCTGCAACCAAGGTATGTGCCCTTAACTGGAATCAACCCGGGACCCTTCAGTTTGTGGGCCGATTCTTTATCCACTGAGCCAAACTAGCCAGGACACCAGTGTCAGTTTTAATAGTGGAAAGATGCAGCCTTAGGTTCTGTTCTGTAGCTAATCTGTTTCTATATTTTGCCTTCAATACTACTAATGCAAAGATCTCCCTTTGTATAAGCCCTTGTACTAAGTTGTATTATTAACAGCATTATTAGCTGGTTAAAAATGATAATTCTTCCTCCTTAAGCACAATGCTGCCAGAAAGCAATTCTGGCATGCTAATATTAACAAAAGCTAAGTTCAAATTTTAGTATTCAATCTCCTTTCTAGATTATAATCGATTTTCAGTTTTATCTTATTGGTTTGTAGAAAAGCAAGTGTATTCTTAATCAAAACTGAGAACAGCATGGACACTGGTCCCACTGTTCCCCACTTGAAATGGACTCAGCTCCCCACTCCCCATCGGTCTTCTCCATTGCTATTAAGTGCATGATCACTGTGGTGCCTGCTGAAAACTTTCAGAACACCGGGCAGGATGGAGTTATGAGACGGGGGCTCATGTCTGTGTGTGTTGATCCCCAGCCACTTCAGAATCGCATCGCCTGAGTCAGGTTTATAGGTTCCGCAGGGCTGGAAGTCTGTCACTCCACGTGGTCTCTAATCGCACACCCACTGCTCTGGCAGGCGAGGGATATATCGCACTTACGAGCAAGGATGGCGACCTTACAGGATGGCATGCAGCAAAGATGTCCAGGCTCGCCTGCCAATAGGAGTTCTGTGCCATGTGCTTATGTAAGTACGTGTGCCAAGCATTTGAACAGGCCTCACAGGTACCATATAAATCACGTAACAATTCCATAAAATTGCTTGCTCTCATTGAAGATAAAGTTAGGATTATATTGTTATTAAAAGCTGCCCTCATGCAATCATCTATGGAATAAAGAACATAAAACTGTTACTTAGCTATTACTGCATTTGCTGCTAGCAAAGCTTTGCTCTTGAAACTAGAGGTGGAAGTCCACCTGACAGGCAGGCAGAAAGGCAGGACGAAGGTAATGTGGGGAAGGTCAAGGGTAGGCCAGACCCACAGCACGGACAGAAATTCCAAAAACGGGAACTGAAATCACATTAATCCTTGTTGCCTCTGGCCTCGGTGACACGGATTTTCCTCAGGAGCCCAGACCCTCATCATGGAGCAGAGCACACATGTGGATCCCTTCTGTCACTCAGTAAAAGTAGAGCCTTAAGAACTGATGCGGGCCCTAGAATCTTGAGCCAGAATTCTATGCTGAGGTGGTCATGAGATGATCCTGAATACTGTACTGTACTTTTAACATTACAATTTTTAAAAAGCAACAAAAACTGTTGTGTATTTACAGTTGTCATAGAAATTGCAAACATCAATTTGGAAAGAAATTGCTTTACAACATCAATATTACATTAATTCAGACAATAAACCCAATAAGCAATTACAGAGTTCTGCTATGTGCTGGGCAAAGAGACAAGGGCTGGGCCACAGAAATAAATACTAGGTTCACCCATCACCTAAGATAAACATGTGTTACTGGAAAATTCTGTAGTCAAGCAACATTCCGGGAGCCTAAGTTTTGGAGAAGCATTGTAATTTCTGAGTCTTTGCTGAAGCAAACTAGAGAGTCTATCCATCTTTCTTTACGCAGTTACCGCTAGAGTCCAAAGATAGAGCGACTGGAATGCATGGCCACTCACTGTTGTTTGCAGGATAGACATTCACTCTGAGACTTTCCTTAGGTCTCATCAGCTGCCATCAGGGTGGTTTGTTCAGCCCCTTTCTTAACCCTGGACAATGGGCCTGGCATTCTAACAGCTTCTGGTAGGTTTTCTGGAACACACTGACATGAAAACAGCTCCCTTAGGCTTATGCAGCCTGGTCTTGTCTCCATTTGGCTTTGCTGATGTCTGACACTTGTACTATTTCCCCAAGAGTTGCTGAGTTCCAAGAGACTTGCTAAGGGAGATTTTAATGTGGCGAGCTGCGTTTACCTTCTTTATTAGAAATTTGCCACCTGACCATAGTCATGTTAGTGGACTGTGTCTTGGTGTCTGAGCAGGCTGCTGGGGTAAAGGACAGGGCAGGACAGAGGGATATGCTTTTTTTCTGCTCCAAGGCTCCCTGCGCTGAGCTTCCGGACTGTGCTCACCGCTCTGTAGGGTAATTCTCCCCAGTACTGAGTGCAGAAGCTCACACGTGGGGAGTGGTAAAACGAAACACAAACCAAGTCAAAGAAACAGACAATAACAACAAAATGCATACAGAATAATGGATGACTCTAGGTACTAGACACTGCAGAAAATATGTATCAGAACGAGGCAGTCTGGAAGGATGGGGTTGAGGTGTTGCAGGAGGGTTAGGTGGGTGAAATTCCTTCATTGCTAGTGGGAGTGGGGTTCTTGGGGTCCCACTGGAATAAGAATTTCCGGAAGCCCCCACAGGAGGATGAGATGTGGTAGAAAGCTTGATTTGTGTGGAGTTATATCCCTCGTTTCCAAGTCCCACTATCTTTAAACCAGTCCTGGAATTGGAGTAGTTGGGGCTTCAGTAGAGCTAAGGGCAAGGCCGGTGTTCAGAATCTCCATTCCAGGGTGGAACTGGGTCTGATGTATCATCAGGCTAATTAAAGTCCATTAGTCCATTGTGTGGGGTCCACAGGGCTGTGGGCCATGGATGAGTGCAGAGCGTGAGAGCCCCGCAGGCCAGGAGTCAGGGGTGAGCAGCAAGAGAGAGCGTGCGCTTTTGTTCAGGAGCTCAGTGTCTCAGTGTTTCCACCCTTGCAATGGCTGTGCCTATGCTGGCCACTGACTCGCTCCCAGGTGTGGCCCCCAGGTAAGCATCTTCCCATGCCACCCAGACCTCACTGGACATGCGTCTATTGTCCAGCCCCTTCCCTCATTGATATGTGGGGAATTGACCTGGAGAGTGTGAAATTACAGCTTCCTGGCAAAGCTGTACAAACGTCATATTATCTAGTCTCTCCTTCCTCCTTTCCTGTTATTTAATGATCAGGTTATCATAACGATATCAGAAGGAGGACAATGTTCCTATTCAGTAAAGAGAGGAAGGAAATAAAGGCATGGATGATGATAACAGTGAATTGTCATTCCGGGCTGAGCTGCAGGCCCCAGTGGGGAAGACAATAGCACCAGCTGCAAGGATATCGATAAAATGCTTTTTGGGTCCCAAGTCCTTTACGGCAGTTGTCTGGTATTTATTTCGGAGCCAGGGGGGTGGGTATAAGTACGCACACTATCTTGGGATGAAGGAACTCAGTTCAGCTTGTCTGTGATTGAATTCCTCACCACAACAGCCACACGTACTTGAATGCTGAGGCCAGAGTTCTCATCACCTAGGCCCTCAGACAGTTCTCCTCACCTGGGCCCTCAGTCAGTTCTCCTCACCTGGGCCCTCAGACAGTTCTCCTCACTGGGCCCTGAGACAGTTCTCTCACCTGGGCCCTCAGACAGTTCTCTCACCTGGGCCCTCAGACAGTTCTCTCACCTGGGCCCTCAGACAGTTCACCTCACCTGGGCCCTCAGACAGTTCTCCTCCCCTGGGCCCTCAGACAGTTCTCTCACCTGGGCCCTCAGACAGTTCTCTCACCTGGGCCCTCAGACAGTTCTCTCACCTGGGCCCTCAGACAGTTCTCTCACCTGGGCCCTCAGACAGTTCTCCTCCCCTGGGCCCTCAGACAGTTCTCTCACCTGGGCCCTCAGACAGTTCTCCTCCCCTGGGCCCTCAGACAGTTCTCTCACCTGGGCCCTCAGACAGTTCTCTCACCTGGGCCCTCAGACAGTTCTCCTCCCCTGGGCCCTCAGACAGTTCTCTCACCTGGGCCCTCAGACAGTTCTCCTCCCCTGGGCCCTCAGACAGTTCTCCCACCTGGGCCCTCAGACAGTTCTCTCACCTGGGCCCTCAGACAGTTCTCTCACCTGGGCCCTCAGACAGTTCTCTCACCTGGGCCCTCAGACAGTTCTCCTCCCCTGGGCCCTCAGACAGTTCTCCTCACCTGGGCCCTAAGACAGTTCTCCTCACCTGGGCCCTGAGACAGTTCTCCTCACCTGGGCCCTGAGACAGTTCTCCTCCCCTGGGCCCTGAGACAGTTCTCCTCACCTGGGCCCTCAGACGGTTCTCCTCACCTGGGCCCTCAGACAGTTCTCCTCCCCTGGGCCCTCAGACAGTTCTCTCACCTGGGCCCTCAGACAGTTCTCCTCCCCTGGGCCCTCAGACAGTTCTCTCACCTGGGCCCTCAGACAGTTCTCTCACCTGGGCCCTCAGACAGTTCTCCTCCCCTGGGCCCTCAGACAGTTCTCCTGCCCTGGGCCCTCAGACAGTTCTCTCACCTGGGCCCTCAGACAGTTCTCCTCCCCTGGGCCCTCAGACAGTTCTCTCACCTGGGCCCTCAGACAGTTCTCCTCCCCTGGGCCCTCAGACAGTTCTCCTCCCCTGGGCCCTCAGACAGTTCTCTCACCTGGGCCCTCAGACAGTTCTCTCACCTGGTCCCTGAGACAATTCTCCTCACCTGGGACCTGAGACAGTTCTCCTCACCTGGGACCTGAGACAGTTCTCCTCACCTGGGCCCTCAGACAGTTCTCCTCACCTGGGCCCTCAGACAGTTCTCCTCCCCTGGGCCCTCAGACAGTTCTCTCACCTGGGCCCTCAGACAGTTCTCCTCCCCTGGGCCCTCAGATAGTTCTCTCACCTGGGCCCTCAGACAGTTCTCTCACCTGGGCCCTCAGACAGTTCTCCTCCCCTGGGCCCTCAGACAGTTCTCCTGCCCTGGGCCCTCAGACAGTTCTCTCACCTGGGCCCTCAGACAGTTCTCCTCCCCTGGGCCCTCAGACAGTTCTCTCACCTGGGCCCTCAGACAGTTCTCTCACCTGGGCCCTCAGACAGTTCTCTCACCTGGTCCCTGAGACAATTCTCCTCACCTGGGACCTGAGACAGTTCTCCTCACCTGGGACCTGAGACAGTTCTCCTCACCTGGGCCCTCAGACAGTTCTCCTCACCTGGGCCCTCAGACAGTTCTCCTCCCCTGGGCCCTCAGACAGTTCTCCCACCCTGGCCCTCAGACAGTTCTCTCACCTGGGCCCTCAGACAGTTCTCTCACCTGGGCCCTCAGACAGTTCTCCTCCCCTGGGCCCTCAGACAGTTCTCTCACCTGGGCCCTCAGACAGTTCTCTCACCTGGGCCCTCAGACAGTTCTCCTCCCCTGGGCCCTCAGACAGTTCTCTCACCTGGGCCCTCAGACAGTTCTCCTCCCCTGGGCCCTGAGACAGTTCTCCTCACCTGGGCCCTGAGACAGTTCTCCTCCCCTGGGCCCTGAGACAGTTCTCCTCACCTGGGCCCTCAGACCGTTCTCCTCACCTGGGCCCTCAGACAGTTCTCCTCCCCTGGGCCCTCAGACAGTTCTCTCACCTGGGCCCTCAGACAGTTCTCCTCCCCTGGGCCCTCAGACAGTTCTCTCACCTGGGCCCTCAGACAGTTCTCTCACCTGGGCCCTCAGACAGTTCTCCTCCCCTGGGCCCTCAGACAGTTCTCCTGCCCTGGGCCCTCAGACAGTTCTCTCACCTGGGCCCTCAGACAGTTCTCCTCCCCTGGGCCCTCAGACAGTTCTCTCACCTGGGCCCTCAGACAGTTCTCCTCCCCTGGGCCCTCAGACAGTTCTCCTCCCCTGGGCCCTCAGACAGTTCTCTCACCTGGGCCCTCAGACAGTTCTCTCACCTGGTCCCTGAGACAATTCTCCTCACCTGGGACCTGAGACAGTTCTCCTCACCTGGGACCTGAGACAGTTCTCCTCACCTGGGCCCTCAGACAGTTCTCCTCACCTGGGCCCTCAGACAGTTCTCCTCCCCTGGGCCCTCAGACAGTTCTCTCACCTGGGCCCTCAGACAGTTCTCCTCCCCTGGGCCCTCAGATAGTTCTCTCACCTGGGCCCTCAGACAGTTCTCTCACCTGGGCCCTCAGACAGTTCTCCTCCCCTGGGCCCTCAGACAGTTCTCCTGCCCTGGGCCCTCAGACAGTTCTCTCACCTGGGCCCTCAGACAGTTCTCCTCCCCTGGGCCCTCAGACAGTTCTCTCACCTGGGCCCTCAGACAGTTCTCTCACCTGGGCCCTCAGACAGTTCTCTCACCTGGTCCCTGAGACAATTCTCCTCACCTGGGACCTGAGACAGTTCTCCTCACCTGGGACCTGAGACAGTTCTCCTCACCTGGGCCCTCAGACAGTTCTCCTCACCTGGGCCCTCAGACAGTTCTCCTCCCCTGGGCCCTCAGACAGTTCTCCCACCCTGGCCCTCAGACAGTTCTCTCACCTGGGCCCTCAGACAGTTCTCTCACCTGGGCCCTCAGACAGTTCTCCTCCCCTGGGCCCTCAGACAGTTCTCCTCCCCTGGGCCCTCAGACAGTTCTCCCACCTGGGCCCTCAGACAGTTCTCTCACCTGGGCCCTCAGACAGTTCTCTCCCCTGGGCCCTCAGACAGTTCTCTCACCTGGGCCCTCAGACAGTTCTCCTCACCTGGGCCCTCAGACAGTTCTCCTCACCTGGGCCCTCAGACAGTTCTCTCACCTGGGCCCTCAGACAGTTCTCTCACCTGGGCCCTCAGACAGTTCTCTCACCTGGGCCCTCAGACAGTTCTCCCACCTGGGCCCTCAGACAGTTCTCTCACCTGGGCCCTCAGACAGTTCTCCTCACCTGGGCCCTCAGACAGTTCTCCTCACCTGGGCCCTCAGACAGTTCTCCTCACCTGGGCCCTCAGACAGTTCTCCTCACCTGGGCCCTCAGACAGTTCTCTCACCTGGGCCCTCAGACAGTTCTCTCACCTGGGCCCTCAGACAGTTCTCTCACCTGGGCCCTCAGACAGTTCTCTCACCTGGGACCTGAGACAGTTGTCCTCCCCTGGGCCCTCAGACAGTTCTCTCACCTGGGCCCTCAGACAGTTCTCCTCACCTGGGCCCTCAGACAGTTCTCTCACCTGGGCCCTCAGACAGTTCTCCTCACCTGGGCCCTCAGACAGTTCTCCTCCCCTGGGCCCTCAGACAGTTCTCCTCCCCTGGGCCCTCAGACAGTTCTCCTCACCTGGGCCCTCAGACAGTTCTCCTCCCCTGGGCCCTCAGACAGTTCTCCCACCTGGGCCCTCAGACAGTTCTCTCACCTGGGCCCTCAGACAGTTCTCTCACCTGGGCCCTCAGACAGTTCTCCTCCCCTGGGCCCTCAGACAGTTCTCTCACCTGGGCCCTCAGACAGTTCTCTCACCTGGGCCCTCAGACAGTTCTCCTCCCCTGGGCCCTCAGACAGTTCTCCTGCCCTGGGCCCTCAGACAGTTCTCTCACCTGGGCCCTCAGACAGTTCTCCTCCACTGGGCCCTCAGACAGCTCTCTCACCTGGGCCCTCAGACAGTTCTCCTCCCCTGGGCCCTCAGACAGTTCTCTCACCTGGTCCCTGAGACAATTCTCCTCACCTGGGACCTGAGACAGTTCTCCTCACCTGGGACCTGAGACAGTTCTCCTCACCTGGGCCCTCAGACAGTTCTCCTCACCTGGGCCCTCAGACAGTTCTCCTCCCCTGGGCCCTCAGACAGTTCTCCCACCTGGGCCCTCAGACAGTTCTCTCACCTGGGCCCTCAGACAGTTCTCTCACCTGGGCCCTCAGACAGTTCTCCTCCCCTGGGCCCTCAGACAGTTCTCCTCCCCTGGGCCCTCAGACAGTTCTCCCACCTGGGCCCTCAGACAGTTCTCTCACCTGGGCCCTCAGACAGTTCTCCTCACCTGGGCCCTCAGACAGTTCTCCTCACCTGGGCCCTCAGACAGTTCTCTCACCTGGGCCCTCAGACAGTTCTCTCACCTGGGCCCTCAGACAGTTCTCTCACCTGGGCCCTCAGACAGTTCTCCCACCTGGGCCCTCAGACAGTTCTCTCACCTGGGCCCTCAGACAGTTCTCCTCACCTGGGCCCTCAGACAGTTCTCCTCACCTGGGCCCTAGACAGTTCTCTCACCTGGGCCCTCAGACAGTTCTCTCACCTGGGCCCTCAGACAGTTCTCTCACCTGGGCCCTCAGACAGTTCTCTCACCTGGGACCTGAGACAGTTGTCCTCCCCTGGGCCCTCAGACAGTTCTCTCACCTGGGCCCTCAGACAGTTCTCCTCACCTGGGCCCTCAGACAGTTCTCTCACCTGGGCCCTCAGACAGTTCTCCTCACCTGGGCCCTCAGACAGTTCTCCTCACCTGGGCCCTCAGACAGTTCTCTCACCTGGGCCCTCAGACAGTTCTCTCACCTGGGCCCTCAGACAGTTCTCCTCCCCTGGGCCCTCAGACAGTTCTCCTCCCCTGGGCCCTCAGACAGTTCTCCTCACCTGGGCCCTCAGACAGTTCTCCTCCCCTGGGCCCTCAGACAGTTCTCTCACCTGGGCCCTCAGACAGTTCTCTCACCTGGGCCCTCAGACAGTTCTCTCACCTGGGCCCTCAGACAGTTCTCCTCCCCTGGGCCCTCAGACAGTTCTCTCACCTGGGCCCTCAGACAGTTCTCTCACCTGGGCCCTCAGACAGTTCTCCTCCGCTGGGCCCTCAGACAGTTCTCCTCACCTGGGCCCTCAGACAGTTCTCCTCACCTGGGCCCTCAGACAGTTCTCCTCACCTGGGCCCTCAAAAAGTTCTCTCACCTGGGCCCTCAGACAGTTCTCTCACCTGGGCCCTCAGACAGTTCTCTCACCTGGGCCCTCAGACAGTTCTCTCACCTGGGACCTGAGACAGTTGTCCTCCCCTGGGCCCTCAGACAGTTCTCTCACCTGGGCCCTCAGACAGTTCTCCTCACCTGGGCCCTCAGACAGTTCTCTCACCTGGGCCCTCAGACAGTTCTCCTCACCTGGGCCCTCAGACAGTTCTCCTCCCCTGGGCCCTCAGACAGTTCTCCTCCCCTGGGCCCTCAGACAGTTCTCCTCACCTGGGCCCTCAGACAGTTCTCCTCCCCTGGGCCCTCAGACAGTTCTCCCACCTGGGCCCTCAGACAGTTCTCTCACCTGGGCCCTCAGACAGTTCTCTCACCTGGGCCCTCAGACAGTTCTCCTCCCCTGGGCCCTCAGACAGTTCTCTCACCTGGGCCCTCAGACAGTTCTCCTCCCCTGGGCCCTCAGACAGTTCTCCTCCCCTGGGCCCTCAGACAGTTCTCCTCACCTGGGCCCTCAGACAGTTCTCCTCCCCTGGGCCCTCAGACAGTTCTCCCACCTGGGCCCTCAGACAGTTCTCTCACCTGGGCCCTCAGACAGTTCTCTCACCTGGGCCCTCAGACAGTTCTCCTCCCCTGGGCCCTCAGACAGTTCTCTCACCTGGGCCCTCAGACAGTTCTCTCACCTGGGCCCTCAGACAGTTCTCCTCCCCTGGGCCCTCAGACAGTTCTCCTGCCCTGGGCCCTCAGACAGTTCTCTCACCTGGGCCCTCAGACAGTTCTCCTCCACTGGGCCCTCAGACAGCTCTCTCACCTGGGCCCTCAGACAGTTCTCCTCCCCTGGGCCCTCAGACAGTTCTCTCACCTGGTCCCTGAGACAATTCTCCTCACCTGGGACCTGAGACAGTTCTCCTCACCTGGGACCTGAGACAGTTCTCCTCACCTGGGCCCTCAGACAGTTCTCCTCACCTGGGCCCTCAGACAGTTCTCCTCCCCTGGGCCCTCAGACAGTTCTCCCACCTGGGCCCTCAGACAGTTCTCTCACCTGGGCCCTCAGACAGTTCTCTCACCTGGGCCCTCAGACAGTTCTCCTCCCCTGGGCCCTCAGACAGTTCTCCTCCCCTGGGCCCTCAGACAGTTCTCCCACCTGGGCCCTCAGACAGTTCTCTCACCTGGGCCCTCAGACAGTTCTCCTCACCTGGGCCCTCAGACAGTTCTCCTCACCTGGGCCCTCAGACAGTTCTCTCACCTGGGCCCTCAGACAGTTCTCTCACCTGGGCCCTCAGACAGTTCTCTCACCTGGGCCCTCAGACAGTTCTCCCACCTGGGCCCTCAGACAGTTCTCTCACCTGGGCCCTCAGACAGTTCTCCTCACCTGGGCCCTCAGACAGTTCTCCTCACCTGGGCCCTAGACAGTTCTCTCACCTGGGCCCTCAGACAGTTCTCTCACCTGGGCCCTCAGACAGTTCTCTCACCTGGGCCCTCAGACAGTTCTCTCACCTGGGACCTGAGACAGTTGTCCTCCCCTGGGCCCTCAGACAGTTCTCTCACCTGGGCCCTCAGACAGTTCTCTCACCTGGGCCCTCAGACAGTTCTCCTCCCCTGGGCCCTCAGACAGTTCTCTCACCTGGGCCCTCAGACAGTTCTCTCACCTGGGCCCTCAGACAGTTCTCCTCCGCTGGGCCCTCAGACAGTTCTCCTCACCTGGGCCCTCAGACAGTTCTCCTCACCTGGGCCCTCAGACAGTTCTCCTCACCTGGGCCCTCAAAAAGTTCTCTCACCTGGGCCCTCAGACAGTTCTCTCACCTGGGCCCTCAGACAGTTCTCTCACCTGGGCCCTCAGACAGTTCTCTCACCTGGGACCTGAGACAGTTGTCCTCCCCTGGGCCCTCAGACAGTTCTCTCACCTGGGCCCTCAGACAGTTCTCCTCACCTGGGCCCTCAGACAGTTCTCTCACCTGGGCCCTCAGACAGTTCTCCTCCCCTGGGCCCTCAGACAGTTCTCTCACCTGGGCCCTCAGACAGTTCTCCTCACCTGGGCCCTCAGACAGTTCTCCTCCCCTGGGCCCTCAGACAGTTCTCCTCCCCTGGGCCCTCAGACAGTTCTCCTCACCTGGGCCCTCAGACAGTTCTCCTCCCCTGGGCCCTCAGACAGTTCTCCCACCTGGGCCCTCAGACAGTTCTCTCACCTGGGCCCTCAGACAGTTCTCTCACCTGGGCCCTCAGACAGTTCTCCTCCCCTGGGCCCTCAGACAGTTCTCTCACCTGGGCCCTCAGACAGTTCTCTCACCTGGGCCCTCAGACAGTTCTCCTCCCCTGGGCCCTCAGACAGTTCTCCTGCCCTGGGCCCTCAGACAGTTCTCTCACCTGGGCCCTCAGACAGTTCTCCTCCCCTGGGCCCTCAGACAGTTCTCTCACCTGGGCCCTCAGACAGTTCTCCTCCCCTGGGCCCTCAGACAGTTCTCTCACCTGGTCCCTGAGACAATTCTCCTCACCTGGGACCTGAGACAGTTCTCCTCACCTGGGACCTGAGACAGTTCTCCTCACCTGGGCCCTCAGACAGTTCTCCTCACCTGGGCCCTCAGACAGTTCTCCTCCCCTGGGCCCTCAGACAGTTCTCCCACCTGGGCCCTCAGACAGTTCTCTCACCTGGGCCCTCAGACAGTTCTCTCACCTGGGCCCTCAGACAGTTCTCCTCCCCTGGGCCCTCAGACAGTTCTCCTCCCCTGGGCCCTCAGACAGTTCTCCCACCTGGGCCCTCAGACAGTTCTCTCACCTGGGCCCTCAGACAGTTCTCCTCACCTGGGCCCTCAGACAGTTCTCCTCACCTGGGCCCTCAGACAGTTCTCTCACCTGGGCCCTCAGACAGTTCTCTCACCTGGGCCCTCAGACAGTTCTCTCACCTGGGCCCTCAGACAGTTCTCCCACCTGGGCCCTCAGACAGTTCTCTCACCTGGGCCCTCAGACAGTTCTCCTCACCTGGGCCCTCAGACAGTTCTCCTCACCTGGGCCCTCAGACAGTTCTCCTCACCTGGGCCCTCAGACAGTTCTCTCACCTGGGCCCTCAGACAGTTCTCCTCACCTGGGCCCTCAGACAGTTCTCTCACCTGGGCCCTCAGACAGTTCTCTCACCTGGGCCCTCAGACAGTTCTCTCACCTGGGACCTGAGACAGTTCTCTCACCTGGGCCCTCAGACAGTTCTCCTCCCCTGGGCCCTCAGACAGTTCTCTCACCTGTGCCCTCAGACAGTTCTCTCACCTGGGCCCTCAGACAGTTCTCTCACCTGGGCCCTCAGACAGTTCTCCTCCCCTGGGCCCTCAGACAGTTCTCTCACCTGGGCCCTCAGACAGTTCTCCTCCCCTGGGCCCTCAGACAGTTCTCTCACCTGGGCCCTCAGACAGTTCTCCTCCCCTGGGCCCTCAGACAGTTCTCTCACCTGGGCCCTCAGACAGTTCTCCTCACCTGGGACCTCAGACAGTTCTCTCACCTGGGCCCTCAGACAGTTCTCTCACCTGGGCCCTCAGACAGTTCTCCTCACCTGGGCCCTCAGACAGTTCTCCTGCCCTGGGCCCTCAGACAGTTCTCTCACCTGGGCCCTCAGACAGTTCTCCTCACCTGGGACCTCAGACAGTTCTCTCACCTGGGCCCTCAGACAGTTCTCTCACCTGGGCCCTCAGACAGTTCTCTCACCTGGGCCCTCAGACAGTTCTCTCACCTGGGCCCTCAGACAGTTCTCTCACCTGGGCCCTCAGACAGTTCTCCTCCCCTGGGCCCTCAGACAGTTCTCTCACCTGGGCCCTCAGACAGTTCTCCTCACCTGGGCCCTGAGACAGTTCTCCTCACCTGGGCCCTGAGACAGTTCTCTCACCTGGGCCCTCAGACAGTTCTCCTCACCTGGGCCCTCAGACAGTTCTCCTCACCTGGGCCCTGAGACAGTTCTCTCACCTGGGCCCTCAGACAGTTCTCTCACCTGGGCCCTCAGACAGTTCTCCTCCCCTGGGCCCTCAGACAGTTCTCTCACCTGGGCCCTCAGACAGTTCTCTCACCTGGGCCCTCAGACAGTTCTCTCACCTGGGACCTGAGACAGTTCTCTCACCTGGGCCCTCAGACAGTTCTCCTCCCCTGGGCCCTCAGACAGTTCTCTCACCTGTGCCCTCAGACAGTTCTCTCACCTGGGCCCTCAGACAGTTCTCTCACCTGGGCCCTCAGACAGTTCTCCTCCCCTGGGCCCTCAGACAGTTCTCTCACCTGGGCCCTCAGACAGTTCTCCTCCCCTGGGCCCTCAGACAGTTCTCTCACCTGGGCCCTCAGACAGTTCTCCTCCCCTGGGCCCTCAGACAGTTCTCTCACCTGGGCCCTCAGACAGTTCTCCTCCCCTGGGCCCTCAGACAGTTCTCTCACCTGGGCCCTCAGACAGTTCTCTCACCTGGGCCCTCAGACAGTTCTCCTCACCTGGGCCCTCAGACAGTTCTCCTGCCCTGGGCCCTCAGACAGTTCTCTCACCTGGGCCCTCAGACAGTTCTCCTCACCTGGGACCTCAGACAGTTCTCTCACCTGGGCCCTCAGACAGTTCTCTCACCTGGGCCCTCAGACAGTTCTCTCACCTGGGCCCTCAGACAGTTCTCTCACCTGGGCCCTCAGACAGTTCTCTCACCTGGGCCCTCAGACAGTTCTCCTCCCCTGGGCCCTCAGACAGTTCTCTCACCTGGGCCCTCAGACAGTTCTCCTCACCTGGGCCCTGAGACAGTTCTCCTCACCTGGGCCCTGAGACAGTTCTCTCACCTGGGCCCTCAGACAGTTCTCCTCACCTGGGCCCTCAGACAGTTCTCCTCCCCTGGGCCCTCAGACAGTTCTCTCACCTGGGCCCTCAGACAGTTCTCTCACCTGGGCCCTCAGACAGTTCTCTCACCTGGGCCCTCAGACAGTTCTCCTCACCTGGGCCCTCAGACAGTTCTCCTCCCCTGGGCCCTCAGACAGTTCTCTCACCTGGGCCCTCAGACAGTTCTCCTCACCTGGGCCCTCAGACAGTTCTCTCACCTGGGCCCTGAGACAGTTCTCTCACCTGGGCCCTCAGACAGTTCTCTCACCTGGGCCCTCAGACAGTTCTCCTCCCCTGGGCCCTCAGACAGTTCTCTCACCTGGGCCCTGAGACAGTTCTCTCACCTGGGCCCTCAGACAGTTCTCCTCACCTGGGCCCTCAGACAGTTCTCCTGCCCTGGGCCCTCAGACAGTTCTCTCACCTGGGCCCTCAGACAGTTCTCCTCACCTGGGACCTCAGACAGTTCTCTCACCTGGGCCCTCAGACAGTTCTCTCACCTGGGCCCTCAGACAGTTCTCTCACCTGGGCCCTGAGACAGTTCTCTCACCTGGGCCCTCAGACAGTTCTCTCACCTGGGCCCTCAGACAGTTCTCTCACCTGGGCCCTCAGACAGTTCTCCTCCCCTGGGCCCTCAGACAGTTCTCTCACCTGGGCCCTCAGACAGTTCTCCTCACCTGGGCCCTGACACAGTTCTCCTCACCTGGGCCCTCAGACAGTTCTCTCACCTGGGCCCTGAGACAGTTCTCTCACCTGGGCCCTCAGACAGTTCTCTCACCTGGGCCCTCAGGCAGTTCTCCTCACCTGGGCCCTCAGACAGTTCTCTCACCTGGGCCCTCAGACAGTTCTCCTCACCTGGGCCCTCAGACAGTTCTCCTCCCCTGGGCCCTCAGACAGTTCTCTCACCTGGGCCCTCAGACAGTTCTCCTCACCTGGGCCCTCAGACAGTTCTCCTCACCTGGGCCCTCAGACAGTTCTCTTCACCTGGGCCCTCAGACAGTTCTCTCACCTGGGCCCTGAGACAGTTCTCTCACCTGGGCCCTCAGACAGTTCTCTCACCTGGGCCCTCAGACAGTTCTCCTCCCCTGGGCCCTCAGACAGTTCTCTCACCTGGGCCCTCAGACAGTTCTCCTCACCTGGGCCCTCAGACAGTTCTCCTCACCTGGGCCCTCAGACAGTTCTCTCACCTGGGCCCTCAGACAGTTCTCTCACCTGGGCCCTCAGACAGTTCTCCTCCCCTGGGCCCTCAGACAGTTCTCTCACCTGGGCCCTCAGACAGTTCTCTCACCTGGGCCCTCAGACAGTTCTCCTCCCCTGGGCCCTCAGACAGTTCTCTCACCTGGGCCCTCAGACAATTCTCCTCCCCTGGGTCCCTGACTTGCTGCTGACGTGGGAACGGGGCCGGGGCTGATAGATGTTCTTATAGGCCCACACGTTGTGAGGTGAGATCAGCTGTAGGGAGGTTGAAGTTTAAATGGCCTCTCTGGCTATTAGATTAAAAAGCAAAACAAAGTATCAGGGGAAAATATCAAATACACTTCGGCCTGGAAAGGGGAATTTCTAAAATGTGAGGCCAGGCACTCCTGCCAAGGTGCCCAGCAGGAAGGAGGCCTGGTGGGACTTTCTGACCCAGCCCACATCCTCTTGGGGAATGATGTACAGGTCTGGGCACAGGATGGGGTGAGGTGAGGGGCTGGCACAGGTCATGTGACCTGAGTCACGTGAGCCCGGGTGCGGCCTGGAGCCTTGATGCATTTTCCTTTTACTTCTCTGGCCTCAGTCCATTCCAGGAAAGAATCGCTCTCCCAGCACCAAGGTTTGGTGCAGAAAGTACATATCTCATCGGCAACTTTGAAGGGTGCAATCAGGTGTTAACTGCTCTTCCCTCCTCTAAATGCAGGTGAGCTGCCAGATCTGCAGTCAGTTGAATGGGGCTTCCCATGAGCATGTTTCTCTACACCCGGCAGGCAGGGTGTCCCTCAGCTCCCCAGCTTCAGACCCAGATGTGGTCTTACACTCCATAAAACATTTTTCCCCCCAGGGCTCTTGAATATTCTGACCTAGTGTCCACCTAGGTGGTCTCTAAACCCCTTATTCCTGAGGCAGATGACAGAGGCAGCATTAACTGGGCAGGGGAACTTACCCGCTCAGTTTTCTCCAAGTTCTGCTCACTGAGCAGCTTAGCCAGATGAGTCTCAGTGACCCGTGACAATGGCAGTGTCCCAGGAGCTCACTGCCCTGTCCGCCCTGACCACACTCCATGCTTTTTAAAATATATATATATTTTTTATTGATTTTTTACAGAGAGGAAGGGAGAGGGATAGAGAGTTAGAAACATCGATCAGCTGCCTCCTGCACAATCCCTACTGGGTACGCGCTTGCAACCAAGGTACAGGCCCTTGTCCAGAATCGAACCCGGAACCCTTGAGTCTGCAGGCCAACTCTCTATCCACTGAGCCAAACCAGACAGGGCCACACTCCATGCTCTTAAGTTTTTCCTGAAACGGGGCCTGTTCCTGGAATGAGCAGGAAAAGCCTGTCCTCATGACCATTCAGGTCCGCGCTGAGAATGACCTCTGAGCATCTGCTACCTGAGGTGTTCCCTGAAAGGGGACCTGGCCTTTAGTGGGTCTGCCTGGGGCCAGCCAGCAGTGTGTGGCTTCTTGACTTCGGGCAGGAAAAATTTCACAGCACGGGTCAGGAGAATTTTAGAGGATGTTTATGAAAGCTGGGGACAGTGAGACAGAGGGCTGGGGAAATGCGCCTCTGCTGGGCTTCCTTGGCTCACTAAGAAGTCAGAGAAAAGGTGGCTCTGGGACAGCGTCAGGGGCTTGTCTGTGAGGAGCTGCTGCTGCCCATCGCTGCCTTGGTTGCAAGCCTTGTGGGTCCCATAGACTTTAGGACAGTGGTTCTCAACCTTCTGGCCCTTTAAATATAGTTCCTCATATTGTGACCCAACCATAAAATTATTTTCGTTGCTACTTCATAACTGTAATGTTGCTACTGTTATGAATCATAATGTAAATATCTGATATGCAGGATGGTCTTAGGCGACCCCTGTGAAAGGGTCGTTCGACCGCCAAAGGTCGCGACCCCCAGGTTAAGAACTGCTGGTTTAGGAGATGCATGCCTGTGGGGAAAGAAGTGGGGAGAGGCATGGGTGTGTTCTTGGGAAGGAAAGGAAGGAAAGCACGTGCCGGGCCCCTTGTCCTGAGGCTTTTATCTCTCTCTTGCAGGTTGGAATCGTAGGGGGACCTCAGGGGAGGGTTTCAGCGGAATATTATCCATCAGCTTTCTGGGAGTGGTCCTTCAGCCACTGATTGGTCAGTGTCAGGGCAGGAGGTCAGTAGTCTTTGATGCTGGTCCTGGTGTCACCCACCTGGTTTTGCTGCTTTTCTGGGTCTGGAGCTGAAATACAACTAAGGCCTATGTTATTTCTCAGGAGGTGGCCTTCTGTATCTGATGTAAATTGCTGTACCAGTGTGTTCAGCTGTCTGTGTCAGTTTCCCTATTCCATCTGTCCTGGATTCCTGGCTTTTCTCCAAGGTAGCTGCCTCTATTCTGAACAATCACCAAGCCCAGCCATGGTAGTTCAGTGGTTGAGCTTCAACCTATGAACCAGGAGGTCACCGTTCGATTCCCTGTCAGGGCACATGCCTGGGTTGCAGGCTCGATCCCAAGTGGGGCACGTGCAGGAGGCAGCTGATCAATGATTCTCTCTCATCATTGATGTTTCTAGCTCTTTCTCCCTCTACCTTCCTCTCTTAAAGCAATTAAAAAAATAAAAAAAAACATTTGAAAAATCATCAAGAGGAGAATTTGAGAAGGAGGGGACTAGCAGTTACCCAGTTCTTCCTGCATTCCAGCTTGCTGCCATCTGTCATCTATCTATTATCTATCTATCTATCTATCTATCTATCTATCTATCTATCTATCATCTATCATCTACCTAGCAATAACCTATTATTATATATCTACCTACTTACCTACCTGTCACTTATCTATACCTATGTATCATCTATCTAATCTAAGTAGTGTTCCATTATGGGACACTGCTGAAGGGTGCAGGCAGAAAATAGCTTTGTTTTGTTTTTTTATGTGCTATATCTTTCTCATCCTTTGAATGACATATGTAACTGTTCTTATAATCTATTAAGTTAATCTTATTAAAGGAATACATTGTGAGATGGTTTCATAAGTAATTAAAATATACAGTCCAATATAATAATCAGCATCCTGAAATTTATTTAAATTTGAACCTTCTTCCTTTCTCAGGTCAGGTCTTTTTTCTCTTGTGGTTTAGTTGAAAGAATTTGGGGGTAGGAGGGAGGAGAAAGATAGAGATGGGGTGAGTTAGACCATGACTTTCTGTTGGTGCTCTCGGTTTCAGTGGGTGCTTAGCTGACCATTTCTGTTGTGTGGTGCTTCAGGAGCTTTTCAGATGTCCCCCAACTGCTGATGTCTTTTGCCTGCAGTTACCTTAGAGCAGTGGTTCTCAACCTTGGCTGCACATTAGAATCACCTGGGAATCTTAAAAATCCTGATTTCTGGGCCTCATCCTCCGGAAATTCTGTTTCTTTGTTATGGGGGTGGGGCCACAACATTAGTAACAAAGAAACAGAATTTCCGGAGGATGAGGCCCAGAAATCAGGATTTTTAAAAGATTCCCAGGTGATTCTAATGTGCAGCCAAGGTTGAGAACCACTGCCTTAGATCAAGCAATGCCTCCTCCATCTGCCCACCCATCACTTTCTCTCAGCCCTTGGAGCCTTGGGGTCATCTCACCTTTTCCATTGCTCACTCAAGGCCACATATCAGCCCTTTCTTCCTCTAATTCTCCTAAACACCCAAACGGCATGACTATTTTGAGTCCCATTTTCTAGATGAGGAAACTGAAGTTGCAGTAGGTCAAATGCCTTGTCCAAGTTCACACCGAATGAGTGGCAGTGTGACTCCCAAACGCCAATCAGTAGGAACCTGTGGTTTTACTTTGTGCTTAACTATGTGCTTCCTTTCCTCCTATTCAGAGCCATCCTACATCCTAACCACCTGTGCAGCAATCAGGTGAGAAAGCTGAACGTTGGTAAATAGTTGAAAGATTTCAGAGAACATTCTCAGATAGGCGCCATGATTCTAGAACAGGTAAAACACCCACAAAGACAGCAGAAATAAAACTGCTATAGCAATTGATCATATCATTCCAAGCAGCGTGGCTGTGAATGATGACACACCCTGACAAAGTGTCCAGGCCTTTTTTCTCCCATCTTCAGTATGTTGATGATTAGATGCCAGGCAGGCTACATGCCTGTCACTAATATGGCAATCACTCATGTGATATACTTTCTCTAGAGGTCTGGGAGTTTCCTCCTCCCTCCCTTCCTTCTTTAACTTCTTTAAAAGTTATTTTTCTTGTTGAGGGTATTATAGATATCCTTCATTCACTCCCCCTCTACCCCTCCACCTGGCCCCTGCCCCACCCCAGACCTGCGCTGCACTATTGACTGTGTCCAAGGGCTATGCATATATGCATGTAAGTTCTCTGATTAGTCTCTTTCCACCCCTTCTGCCCTTCCCTCTGAAATCTGTCAGTCCCATGTTTCCATGTTTCTAGACCTATTTGTTCATCTGTTTCTTTAATATTTTAAGAAAAGTTTAAATGAAATATTATTTACATACCCTACAACTCATATCTTCAAAGTATACAATTCACAGTTATGAAGCCATCACCACAATCAATTTTAGAACATTTTCACCTCTTCAAAATGAAACCCAGTAACCATTAGCATTTATTTTCCATTGCTCTTTACCCCTGCCTCTGACAACTAGTTAATTTTCCTTTTCTATAGATTTGTCTGTTTGCACATTACATATAAATAGAATCATATACTATGTGGCCTTTTGTGTTGGCATCTTTTACTCAGCACAATAATTTCTAGTTTTATTCATGTTGTAGCATGTATAAGTACTTTATTTCTGTTCACTGCCCAGTAGTGTTCCAGTGAATGGATATTTCACTTTATTTACTCATTAAATTGATGGACATATGGATGGTATACAATTTTTGTCAATCACAGATAAAGATGCTGTGAACATTTTTGTGGCAGTCCTAGGGATCAGATGTCCTCCAACACCCCCAGTTAACACTGTTTCTTGTTTGTTTAGTAACTTCTCTGAGCAAATTCTGTAAAATCTGTGCTGTTTGTTGTGTGTGCTCACTGAAGTCTCTACTTACTTAGCTTTGTGGTTGGCTAACGATTGTATAGATTTTCTTAAATTCATGGACCCAGTGATTTTCCAAGTATTTCCCAAGATCTCTGTGTGCTTGTTGAGGCATGGGTTTAACACTCAGCCCAGTCTTTGAGAATTCTGAGTTAGGCTTCATTTCATGCTTGCAGAGTCTCAAGGTCAACACAAGGTCAGAGCTTAAATCCTTCTAAGTCTTCTTTTCTTAGTATGTGTCCTGCCTTGGGCGTGCTCAAAACCCTACCGGATGGTGCCACTCTAGTGTGTGCGAGGCTTCATGGTGTGGTATGATTTGAATATCAAGATATTTGAATATTGAGACTGGTGTTTATTTTTACCAGCTGTCTCATCTGAAGTAAGTTAATGTCTCAGTGTCAGGGAACTTCTGTATTCCCAGAACTATGTCAGAGCTTTTCAAAGTCCCTATGGACATTTCATTTCCCAGATTTTCCTCTTACGTTTTGTATTTTATTAGCTTATTGTTTGACGAAACTTATCTACTGCATTAGCCAGGTGCAATGTTAAATTTCCTCTGATTGCTTTTGACAAATGTCCTTGGAGAAGGCTTTGCAGCACCGGGTGAGCACTGAGTCCATCAGATGAAGACAGCCTGGCAAGAGGAACCTTCTAGTGACCTACCAGGCAGGTGAAATGACAGTTCCCTGGAAAGGCGGCTTCGAAAGAGCTTCAGCACCATTCTGCCTCCAAGGGTGCTTGCCAAGCTGCTGGTTTCACCGTGATTTCAGGGGAATTTTTCAAAGCTACCGTGAGCTGGAGAGGTATGGGTGCAAGTAGGACATGTGAAAACCACCAGGCGCACTGTGCTTCCTGACATCCAGCAGTTTTCTCAAATAAATTGCATTGCTGCAACCCTTTGGCTAATTTCCAGAGTTCTGAAAAAGTCACTCCTCACAATTTTTGCTAGTTTTCTTAAAGCTTTTATGGAAGAGATGATTTTCAGAGGTCTTTACTCCACCATTTTTGATGATGTTTAAGGATTGCATTTTGAGAAATAAACAGTTAGGAAGAACTAGTGATTCCAGACTGTGGAGAAAAATGGGAGTTGAAGGAAAATCCCTTATGATTCTCCCTGAGGAAAGCTCTGTTATCTAAATCTCTGCTGCCCCATTGAGTAGCCACTAGCCACATGTATCTATTTAAATTTCAATTACTTAAAATTTAATACACATTTTCTCATTCAAAGTAGCAAAGTACCCAGGCTTCAATGACACATGAGGCTAGTGGCTACCATTTTAAACACTACAGATACAGGGTGACTCCATCCTCAACCAAATTCCATTGAAAAGTGCTGGTCTAGTGTGGGCATGACGCATCATTGTGTGATGTGATCTGAACGTCAAAACATGAGCTTATGATTAGTTTTAAGATTTACCAACTATCTCATCTAGTGCAAGTGAGTTACTTTTTTAGTACCAAGGACTTTTAAACAGAAGGGAGCGTAATTATTTAGTCAGGAAAATACATATGAAAGCATCTTAGTCCAGATTCCAGAACATGATAGGTACTCAGTAAATGTTGCCTCTATTCCTCTCCATGTACATACACTTATCACCTTGACATTATCTTGAAATACTGGCAAAATAAACTGTTTTCTATTCCAGATAACAGAATATTAGTCTCTCTCCATGCAAGAAGGCATTCTTAGTTATCAGAGAGGGAACATCATGGACAGACAACATATTCATTTACAGTCCATTTATTTGTAAGGGTAACACTGGCCCTCAGCCCCCCTCTGCTGTTATTTTCAACCACTATGGTTTTAGAAAGAACAGTACAGGAGGGCAAATCAGGTCCTTTGATGACTCCTCCCCCTTTGGAGTGGACCCCTCTCTATTCTGTGGCACTACCCTCTCCTCCCAAGGAAATCCCACCACTTCACCCCCAACCATTTTCAGATGAGAGCCTGCAAACCTGTTTCCACTTACAGAGACCTTTTTCTAAAGTAAAAAATGTTTTCTCTTTTGTACTTAAGCAAGCATCTTTAATTTAACATTTCAGTTTTACAAAATAAAATCTGGCTACTTGAACATTTTTTATAACTCATTTATTCTACAAACGAGATGTATCTGTCTCATTGCTAATAAAAGTATTATTTCATTGCAATATTTTTCTTAAAATACTAACACTAGAAAAAATACAGACAGACACTAAAAGCAATGGATTCTTAACTGGTACATTGGAATGGTCATTTCATATCTGAAGAAAAATGAATACTTCTTACTGGATAATTACCAGGATTTATTAAGAAAGGACAAGGCTCCAACAGTGATATCACTTCCCTGTTAGGCTGTACAGTGGAAGATGGACCTCAGCTTTTCTAAAACCAAGCTCTTTAAGGATGTAGCAGTAATGTGGAACTCTCCCCCAATCACCCTGAGAAGAATAAAAGAAACCATGCAAATATGGTAGCTTCTTGTAAAGCCAAATGCTAAGTGAAGTTTCTTTTTTAAAAAGTTTGAGACTAGGATATTGCAAAGACTAATATAAACTATACTTTTTCATATTTGTAGCATTTCATTTTTCAAAGTATAAGCCCAGTGCATGAAATTCGTCCCCAGGCCTGACTGCCGATCAGGGCCAATCGGGGCCTTTCAGCTGCCGGCTGGGGGCCTTCCTTCCCCCAGCTGCCAGCTGCTGGCTGGGGTCCTCCTTTATTCCATGCTGCCCCCTGTCAGCACATATCATAGCGGGCGATCGAATTCCTGGTCAGTCGAACTCCCAAGGGGACAATTTGCATATTAGACTTTTATTATATAGGATTACAATAGACATACCATATTATATTAGTTTTAGGTGTTCAATCTAGTGATTATACATTTATATAATAAATGAGTGATCATCCTGATATATCAAGTGTCCATCTGAAACCATACGTAGTTATTACAATACTAGAGGCCCAGAGCATGACATTCGTGCATTGAGGGGTGTAGGGGTCCCTCAGCCCGACCTGTACCCTCTCCAATCTGGGAGTTTCTGTCTGTCTTTGCAATCATATGAGAAAATTGTCTGAGACCCCAACTCAGTTTGGTTTGTTGCTCACAGAATAATAGAGGCATTTTTTTTTCCTTTGCTTCATTGGTGGAGATTTCCTGGATATCTTCCCTTTAATTTTTCCTAGACACTCTGATTTTACTTATGTCTCTTCACCTTTGCTTTCCCTCCATCCCCCACCGCAACAGTAACTAGCTCCAGGCTCACTTTGCTCTAGTGTCTAGGACAGGGGTGGGCAACCTTTTTGTGAGTGCGTGCCTAAACCAGCAAAATCTCTGACTCAAAATTCTTCTGCGTGCCAATCCTAATTTTTTGAGAACATGTTACGCCTACTTGATATCTCTTAAGGTGTACATATGTGAAGAACCTTGAAGAAATAATAAAATTCACTCGAGCGACAAAAACATATGATGATGAAAAATACATTTATTTTTTAATGTATACATCTACACTGATAGTCCAACAGAAAACTTTATGACTCCGTTTGATATTATCAGTGAGACTTTTGCTGCTGCATCACTGATGACAGAGATTTTACATCAGGTTTATATTTCGTGACCTTCAGAGATATGTATGAGCTACTACTTTCATCTGTCAGGCTACTCCTATTACGAGACTTAACAAAATTCATCACTGAGAACAAAGATTCACAAGCATATGTGGATGAAACCAAAACACTGGTTGGATCTAGGAAGGCAGGGAGAGTTAAGGCAGAGGCATAGAAATTGCTCTTCCCCTCTCTTGTCAATCCATGTCTATGGTCTTTAAGATAACTTGTTATGTAAAATTATTTATTTATCTAAGATGCACCTACACTGAATTTATCTGAAAAATAAAAAAGTTGATATTAAGAAAAAGATTGTAAATGGAAGATTATAAGAGAGGGTTTCACATGCTAGCAAAGTTACTGGCATGCCATGTTTGGCACGCATGCCAGGGGTTGCCCACCCCTGGTCTAGGAGATCTGAACTACGAACTACCACCAGAACTACGATTCCCAGCATTCCTGGTGCTCCCTGTGCCCTGGGCTTCCGCTTCCGGTCCTGGAGCTGCCACTAAAACTACTACTCCCAGAATTCCTGGTGCTCCCCACAATCTAGGTTTTCCCTTCCTGCTCTGTCTCCATCCCATGGCTTCCCACTCTGCCAAGCTCTCCTTCTCTGATCTCCATCTGGTGGCTTGGGGAGCCAATTTCCCCAAGCTGCTCCATTCTCTGCTTGCTCTCCCACTCTGCTCTCTGCCCGGTGCCTGTGCATGCAAATTAACCAGCCATCTTTGTTGGGTTAATATGCATACTCACTCCTGATTGGCTGGTGAGCGTAGTGGAGGAACAGTCAATTTACATGTTTCTTTTTTATTATATAGGATCATTGGCTATGTTCCCTATGCTGTACTTTACATCACCATGACTATTCTGTAGCTGCCAATTTGTACTTCTATACCTCTTCACCTTCTTCACCCATCCTCCCAATCCCTTTCCTATCTGGTAACCTTCAAACTGTTCTCTGTATCTATGAGTCTGTTTCTGTTCTGCTTGTTCACTTATTTCGTTATTTAGATTCTGTCTGACATTTCACTCAGCACAGTACCCTCTAAGTGCATCCATATTATTGCAAATGGCAAGATTTTATTCTTTTTTCTGGCTGCATCATATTCCTTTATATATATGCACCACTTCTTTATCCACTTGATGGGCACTTAGATTGCTTCTGCATCTTGGTTGTTGTAACTAATGCTGTAATGAACACATGGATCAGATGTGTTTGATTTAGTGTTTTGGGTGTCTTTGGATGAATACTCAGGAGTGGAATTGCTGAGTCCTTCCTTAAGTTCTGTTACAGTCTTTGTTTTAAAGTCTATTTTGTCTGGTATAAGTATTGCTCCCCCATATTTTTTGTGAGTGTTTTTTCCATTTTCATAAAATATCTTCTTCCATCACTTTACTTTCAGTCTGTGTGTCTTTCTATCAGAAGTGAGTCTCTTATAGAAAGCATATGTAGGGTTGGGCTTTTTTTCTCCAGTCAGCTATGTCTTTTGATTGAAGAACTTAAAAATATTGAATCTAAAGTAATATTTATAGCTATATACTTATTGCCATTTTTTCATATTTTTACTTTTCTCTTGTTCATTTTCTTAAAGAAGTCCCCCTTTAACATTTCTTGTAATTTGAAATGTTTGAAATATTTCTTCATATAATTATTATGTCAACATTTTGTCTAGGATAGGGAGTTGAGAGAACTTTTTTCCTTCTCTAGTAAATTGTGTTTGAGGAAAAAGCACACACAAACATATACTAGTACTATTTTTTAGAAGACTATAGCACATTTAATGCTCATTATCTCTACTTATAACTATAGATAATAACTCTACTACTTGGACATCAATTGTTGGAAAAACATTTGATTTGTGATTCAAAACCCTTTTAACACCCTGGAACATGGTTGCTAGGAAGAGTTGCAAGGATAAAACTATGGCTATAAAATGTTCATTTTTGCGGGTTTTCAACCATTTAATGGCCAAAATTCGGCTCTCATGCTATTCTTTGAGCAACTGATTTTAAAAGGCATCAGGAAACACTTTTATGAGTTTAAGGTTCTTGTAATAGCCCATCCACTCCTGATACATTTCCTGTTTCTATATTATATACTAAGTCCAAATTTCCCCCACCACTCCATTTTTGATTATTGTGCACTATAAAATTTTGTTGCAACCATAAGCTTGATATTGCTATATCTAGCTTAGCATAGGAATTCATAAATGTAAACTTCTATTACCCAAGGTTTTGATATGCACTTATTCCATATAATATTACAACAACAATTTATGTTTCAATAACTAGTTTGCATGAGATTAATTAAAATGCAATTGCCATTGTGATTAGATGCTTACTTTTTTACTTAAAAGTCAGTATTCTTTTATCTTAATATCAGGGAAAATATACTGATAATTGTAATCATCTGGCATTTATGTGTTATTAGTTTCTATATAATAAATTTTCATTTGAGGGGATATTTAACAAATAGGAAATAATCTGGCATTTAACTAGTAAATATTTTCAGGCTTATATGAACATTTTAGAGCTGTGATTTTTTCCATGGGTCAATTTAAGAAAGATGGTATTTTTAAGCCATAAATTTTGCCTCCTGTAACATTTTCCCTCTCATTGACTTGTACCCCAAGTAAGTGAGAACTGACTCTTCTTGCTGTCACTGTTCTGTTACTAAGTACCCCTCTAAATGCGTATGTTCTATTACTCTTCTATCACTAAATGATTGTATATCTTCTCTGTTATTGTCATTTTACAAAATTCTTCCCAACTTAGCTATAAGCCCCAAAGGACAGGAACTGCATCATCTATGTAATTTTCTTGTTGCCACCAGCCTCAAATAAGGGACATGGCAAGATCAGACCATCATTCCTGCTTTTAGGCCTCATCTCCTTATGAACCTCAAAGCAACACTGTCTTTTAAGGGAAAACCTGTATGATATGGAGCCAGAGAGCTAAGGTGACTTTTTTTAAGTAGCGATTTTAACGATGTGTAACATACATGTGTAAGGTGCACAATTCTAAGTGTCCGGCTCAGTGCATCTCACAAAGCAAGCTACCTGTGTACCACGTTCTTGGTCAGAGAATGGAATATAACCAGCTCCCAGAAGTCTGCCTCAGGCCCCTAGCCTCTCCTCCCCACCGGTAACTGCAGGCTCTCTTCCATGAACACTGAGTAGTTCTATGAACTCCATATAAATTGAATCATATAGTGAGATGCTTTTATGTTTTTTCACTTAATATTGCATGGTGACATTTATTCATGTTTTTGCATGTAGTTGCATGTAGCAAGAGTGCCTTATTTCTTATAAGTAGACCACAACTTGTTTATCCAATCTACACCTGATGGAAGTATAGATTGTTTCTATCTCTAGCAGTTACAATGCAGGCTGCTAGTGAACATTTTAGTGTAAGTCTTTTGTTGAACGTATTTACCCATTTAGGTTAGATTTATATTTGGGGATACATTTGGAGGATCGTATGGTATGTATATGTTCAAACTTAGAGGGTGATGCCAGTTTTTCCAAGTGGTTGTCACAATTTACCCTCCACCAGCAATGATGGGCAGATCCCGCACTTAGCAGCACTTAACCTTAACAGGTATGTTTAGTTTAGCTATAATGGTGAGGTGCTGTGGCAGTACACCTTGTTTTGATGTTTATTTCCTTGATGGATGATAAAAGTGAACAAATTTTCATGTTTACTAGATATGTGTACACCCTGGTTTGTGCAGTATTTTACCCACTTTGGGGGTTGTCCATTTCCTAAATATTTGTATTAGTTCTTCATACATTTTAAATACAAAAACTTCATATGATCTTCATTTGAAAATATATCATCCAACTCAGTTATTTGAAACTAGAGGCCCGGTGCACAAAAATTTGTGCACTTGGGTGGGTACTTCAGCCCGGCCAGTGCCCTCTCGCAATCTGGGGCCCCTTGGGGGCCCCTTCCCCTGGCTGCTGGCACCAGTTTTCCTCCGGCGCCCTGAACCCAGGCCTTCGCCCTTCGCCAGGAGGGGCCCGCACGGTGGGCGAGGGGCTTAGCTCATTTAAAAATACTTCTGAATATTTGGTAAATAATCCTGTAGGAATCTACTTTCTGAAACATGCTGGTTGTTAAGGGCTGATCTGGGTAATCAACAAAATGTATGTTAAAATCCTAATCCCCAGAATCTCACAATGTACCTGTATATGGAGATAAGATCTTTAAAGAGGGGATTACATTAAATTGAGGCAGTTCCAGTGGGACCCTTAGCCCATCTCACTGAAGTCCTTATAAGAAGAGGAATGTTGGGGTCCTAACCCAGCAGGTCCAGGGGTTCCCAAAGGTGTGGACAGAGTCAGCAAAGAAGGAATGACACAGAGGCAGCGTTAGGTGATCATCATAGCCAGGTTCTCTTTTTTTTGTCTTGTTGCCGGGGTCCAACCCCAGCAGGTCCAGGGGTCCCCAAAGGTGTGGACGGAGTCGGCGAAGAAGGAAGGACACAGAGACAGTGTTCAGTTGATCAGCAGCCTAGCCAGGATCTCCAGCCAGGATCTCCAGCCAAGTTCTGGTCTGGATCTCCAGAGAGGTTCTGCTTTGGATCTCCAGTGAGGTTCTGTAGCCATGTTCCCTCGCTAGGTTCTTCGGCCAGGTTCTGTCCAGGTTCTCCAGCCAGGTTCAGTCACCAGATTCTAGTCAGGCTCTCTTGCCAACCTCTGCAGTCAGGTTCAGTCCAGGATCCCTTGCCATGTTCTCTCCAGGGAAGCTCCTCCATCTCCAGGTTCCGCGTAGGTTCTGTGTTCTGAATTCTGTCTCTTGTTGACTTGTTGCATCTGTATTTATACCAGTTGATTCCAATCCTATCAATCTCTATTCCAAAGGTTAGGGCGTTTCTTATCTCCATTCCAGGGAGTAAAGATTATGTAGCTTAAGCATGATTGTCCGTAGTTAAAATGATTAATTACCCGCCTGGCACTTAGTTAAGAGGTTTTATTCCCTCCCTAACTTCAGGGGAAAATCCCTACCTGGGGATTCAACCTTTCTTGGAGAGGTGACCTTGGTTAAAACACAGCGCCAAGAAGGTGAGCAAACATATTAAGAACCGTATGCTCGCCAGAGCTCCAGTGGCGCAATCGGTTAGCACGCGGTACTTATAAGAACCGTATGCTATATATGTCAGGTCCCTTGAAACAGCAAGGATGGACCGGCTCCCGGCATCCTGTTACATCTATATTTATACTATTTGATCCTATAAACATGCCTCTATAAGCTTTTTTTTTTTTGCCAAGGAGAGTTTGAGGTCCGTTTATTGGGGGGTCAGTCAAAGGGGGAGCTGGCTAGGGTGGTGTAGGGCAGCAGCTTGTCTGGCCCCTGAGAAACCCAACTTGAGTCCAGAGCCTTGACCGCTTTGAAGCCAAAGTCTTCCTTCACCTTTATCTGTACAGGGGCCAGCTCCAGAGTCAGTGGGACTCTCACCCGGCGCCCTTCCTGTGGCACTTGCTGCCTCTTCCAACTGCTGGGCCCCTCACCAGGGGCCGGGCTGCTGGCTTCTGCGGGCGCTGGCGTCCTCCTGGGTGGGGACAGCCCCTCTTTCTCCAGAGGCTCATTCTCAGCATTGCCTAGGGTAGGGGGCGTCTGTGCCCTGGCTACCCTCGTCCTCCAGTAAGACGGTGAACTGGCTGGCCCGGTAGTTGTCGCCGTAGAGTCCAGCACCCTCATGAGGAACCTCGCTCCTGCTGGAGTCTCCGTGTTATCCTCTGTATCTGATGGAGCCTGTTCAGGACCCACTCATTCACCTGCTCGCTCTCCCTGCAGCGCCGACCCAGCGCCTGGTTCTTCCTGCGATTGAGTTCCTGTTGGCGCCGCCACCGGCCTCGGTCTGCCTCCTCCTCTTCATCTCACTCCCGGAAGCTGGAGCTGCCCAGGTCCCCAGACACGAACTCCACTTCGGTCTCAAGCTCGCTCTCCACGATGTGACCACCTTCAGCGGAGGCAGCACCAGCTCTGAGCCGGGAGGTGCTGAGAACTCCGCAAAGCCCACAGCTGCCGTGGACCCCTCTCTCTGCTCCAGCTCCATTTCTCCCTGGCTCCTGGTACAGAACTTCCAACCTTGCAAGCATCTTCAAGTGAAAAACGACAGGCCCCATCCAATTTCAGGGCCAGGCACCCAGGCCCCGGCCGCTAAGCCTCCTGGGAGTTGTAATTCTCTATTTCTCACTAGCCTCCCTCACCCCACCCCCACCCCGAGTCCTGGCTGAAAGGCCCTGCTCGCTGGTCTAATGCCTCAGCCAGGCATCTGAGTCACCTCCCTCTTTATTCCTGTCCTGCACCATCTGGGTCTGCTTCTGGGGCCGGGGCTGCACCACAGAGCCGGGGCCCCTGGGTCTCCTTCTGGGTCTCCTTCTGGGGCTGGGGCTGCGCCGCTGCCCGGGCACCGGATCATGTGCCTGGCGGCGATGCAACCCCAGCCCCTGGGTCTCCTTTTGGGTCTCCTTCGGGGGCCTGGCTGCGTCACCCCAGGGGACCGGATAGCGTCCCAGGCAGCAAAGCAGCCCGGCCTCTGGCCCCGCCTCTGGGTGTTCTCTGATCACTGGTGATCAGTGATCTGAGAAGCCAGGCGGGGCAGGGGAGAGGCGGACATCCGCCTCTTCCCTGCCCCACCGGGCTTCTCTGATTACTGGCCCAGGGCCGGCAAAGGTGGCCCGGCTCCTCCCATCAAAAAGGCAGCCCGGTTCTTCGGCTCTTGGCTGCCACCTGGGTTCCATCAGCGGCAGGCGGCTTCTTCCGTTCTTCCCCTTTCGCCTCCCATCATTGTGCCTACCTATGCAAATTAACAGGCATCTTTGTTGGTGGTTAACCACCATCTTTCTTAGCAGGTAATTTGCATATCGCCCTGATTAGCCAATGGAAAGCGTAGCAGAGGTACGGGTAATTACCCTTTTTGCCTTTTATTAGATTAGATGTATTCTTTAATTTCCAAATAGTTGGGAATTTTATAATCATTTATTTTTAATTTTATTCCACTGTCATAGAAACTTTGTTCTGTGTGGTTTCAATCTTTTGAAATTTGTTGGGCATTGCTTTATCATTCAACATATAATTAATTTTGGTGAATATTCTAAGAGCAAATATAAATTCTGATGTTTTGTGTGCACTCTTTTATATCAGTTTTTAATCATATATATAAATGTCAATACCTTTGTTAGTGCATTGTATATTAATGCACTAATATATCTAATAATCCATCTCTATATATCTATACACATACTTATATTCATGCATATACATATCTATATGCACATATGTACCTTAGGGTGCAGCTTTGTGTTGCACATTTTATAGGTTTGGACAAATGTGTAATGACATGTATTTACCATTACAGTATCCTAATCTTATACTCTAAATATCCTCTGTGATCTGCCAATTTATCCTTTCTTCCTCACCAAATCCCTGCCAAACACTGATGTTTTTACTACCTCCATAGTTTTGCATTTTTCAGGTTGTCATATAGTTGGAATCATATGGTATGTAGCCTTTTTAGATTCTTCTTCAACTCAATAACATTCATTTAAAATTTCTCCATGTCTTTTCATGGCTGGACAACTCATTTCTTTTTAAGTATTGAATAATATTTCATTGTGTGGTTGCTGCATAATTCATCTATTCACTACTGAAAATTGTCTTGTTTCTTCTCGAGTTTTGGCAATTATGATTAAAACTCCTGTACATATCTGTGTACAGGATTTTGTGTGGACATAGTTTTCAACTCCTTTGGGAAAATATTCAGAAGCACAATTAATGAGTATGTTTAATTTTATAGAAACCCTCCAACTGGTTTCTAAAGTGGCTGTACCATCTATATATATAAAAAGCCAGTGTCCGTAATGACCGGAACAACCGATGACCGGTTGCAACGATGCCCACTGTGGTCAGCGAACTGACCTGATCAGGGAATGGGGCTGAGCAGCCAACCACCTGCAGCCCCCCGCCCCTGCCAGCACACCCCTGATCGGCCTGCCCCACCATGATAGTCCCACAGCCCCTCGCCCAGGCTGCACCCACCCCTGATCATCCCCCCAACCCCAATAGAAGGTGGGACTTGCTGGCCAACCTCCTGCAGCCCCTCCCCCTGGTTGGCCCCACCCCCCGATGGGCCCCCACCACACTGATCAGCCGGCAGCCCCTCTCCCCACCCAACCCCACCCCAGATCATACCCCCACCCTGATCCGGGGCAGGGCCAGCTGGCCAATCACCCATGGCCCCTCCCCCAGGCAACTGGCCCCCGGTTAGCACCCCCTACCCCATTCAGGGGTGGAGTCAGCTGACCCACCACCCACAGCCCCTCCGCATGGCTGGCCCCACCCCCAAGCGGCCCCCCAACCCCAAAGGGGGGCAGGGCCTGCTGGCCAATCACCCATGGCCCCTCCCTCCAGCTGGCCCAGCCCTGATCAGGCCCTGATCTGGGCAGGCTAGCTGGTCAACCTCCCGCCATCTCCTCCTCTTGATAGGCCCAGCCCTGATCTGGCCCCATTGGGGCCATGCCCGCTGGACCCCACCCATGCACAAATTCTTGCACTGGGCCTCTAGTTTTCTTATAAAAATATAATACCATTTGCTTGTATTAATAAGAATTCTTAAAGCTTCATATATTCACTAGCATTTGTCTTGTCAATATTCCAGATTTTAGTCATTCTAATAGGTATGTAGTAGTATGTTGTTGTTTTCATTTTCATTTTTATGATGACATATGATGCGGAGCATACTTTTGTATGCTTATTGCCATTTGTATATCTCCTTTTTGTTAAGGTGACTGTTCAGGTATTCAGCCAATCTTTTACTGGGTTATTTGTTTCCTTATTGTCAAATTTTAAGAATTCTTGTATATTTTGAATATGACTTTTATCAGATATGTTTTTTGCAAATACTGTTCCCCATGTCTGTGATTAGTATTGTTTCTTTTTTATCTCATTTCACATTAAATTTAATTTTTATTCAAGACAGTGTCTTACAGAACAGAAAATGTAATCTTAATGAAGTTCAGCTTACCAATTCTTTCTCTTATAAATTATACCTTTGGTGTTGTATCTAAAAAGTATTTGGCAAACCCTAGTTCATCTAGTTTTTATTTTTTTTTTCAGTTATCTTCTAAGAACTTTATAATTTTTTGTTTGTTTTGTTTTACATTTAGTTCTGGGATGCATTTTGAATTAATTTTTGTGTAGGTGTAAGATCTGTGTCCAGATACATTTTTTACATGTCAATGTACAGTTGTTTCAGTGCCATTTGTTGGAAAGACTCTTTTCTTCATTGTACTGTCTTTGCCCCTTTGTTAAAGATCAGTTGACTATATATGTATGTGGTTCTATTTATGAGTTCTTTAATTTTTTCCATTGATCTACTTTTGTCTATTCTTTTGCCAGTACAACCCTATCTTTATTACCATAGCTTTACAGTAAATCTTGAAATTGGGTAGCATCAGTCCTCCAATTTTGTTCTTCATCTTCAACAATACTAGTTTTTTTGCTATTCTGGGTTTCTTGTCTCTCAGAAGAACCTTTATAATAAGTTTGTCAACATTCATCAAAAATTACTTTCTTAGATTTTTATTGGGATTGTTTTGAATTTACAGATGAAGTAGGAAGAGATGACATTTCAACAATATTGAGCCTTCCTCTCCATATACATGGGATTATTTCTGTATTTAGTTCTCTTGTATTTTCCATCTGGGTTCTATATTTTTCCTCATATTAATCTTGTACATATGTTAGATTTATATGTTGTAAATATTTTATTTCATGGTGCTATTCTAAATGACATTGTGCTTTTAATTTTAAACTCCACTTGTTTATTACTGGTATATAGGAAAACAGTTGATTTTTTAATATTAATCTTGTATCTTGCAACCTTGCTATAATCACTTATTAGTTCCAGAAGTGTTTTTGGTTGACTTTTTCAGATTTTTGACACAGATGTTCTTTTCATCCATTAAGAAATTGTTTTATTTCTTCCTTCCTGATCTGTATAACTTTTACCTCCTTTTCTTGTCTTATTGCATTAGGTAGGACTTCCAGTATGATGGTAAGAATCAGAACAACCTATAAAATCCTTGCCTTATTCCAGATGTTAGTAGGAAAACTTTGAATTTCTCATCATTAATCAGGATGTTAACTGTGGCTTTTTTGTTAACTAGTCTTTATCAAGTTGAAAAAAAAAATCCTAGTAATCTAGGAATACCTAGATTACTGAGAATGTTTTTCATAAATATATTTTGGATTTTGTCACATGCTTTTCTGTACAACTATTGATATGATCATGTGATTTTTCTTCTTAACCTGTTGATAAGAGAAATTATATCAGTTGACTTTGAATCTTTAATCAGCCTTGTACATCTGGAATAAATCTCACTTGTGGTAACGTATAATTATTTTTATATATTGTTAGATTTGCTTGGCTGGGATTTTGTTTAGGACTTTTGCATTTATGTTTATGAGATATATTGGTCTGTAATTTTCATTTATTGAAATGTATTTGGTTTTTGGTATTAGGGTAACACTTGCCTCACAAAATTGGCTAGGTGGTATTACCTCTGCTTGTATCTTCTGGAAAAATTGTAGAGAGCTGGTATAGTTCTTCCTTTAAATGTTTAGTAGTATTCACCAGGAACTCATAAGAAACTGACACTTTCTGTTTTAGAAAATTATTTACTGATTCAATTTATTTAATAATATGCTCATTTAGATTGTCTATTTTTTTCTTGAGTAAATTTTCGAAGATTCCTATTTCAAGGAATTGTTCCATTTCATTTAGGTTATCATACTTGTGGGCACTGAGTTGTTCATATGTTTTACTTATCCTTTTAATGTCCATGGTATCTGAAGTGCTGTTCTTTCTTTCATTTGTAATAGTACAATAAACCCTCATTATCCATGAGGTATGTTTTAATATGTTCCATGTCCCCTCCCTGCCCCCAGTAAATTCCTGAAACCACAGATAGTACCAAGCCCTATACATACCATGTCTTTTCCTATACATACATACACTTTCTGGTTTCTCTTTGGCATATTCAAATTGCCAGCATCACTACTCTTCCACCTTGGGGGCCCTTATTATGTAAAATAAGGGTGACTTGAACACAAGCACTTCAATATTTGACAGTCAATGTGGTCACCCAGATGGCTACTAAGTGAGTTGGGTGGGTAGGGTATAGTGTGTGGATATACTCAACTAAGGGAAAATTCCTATCCCAGGTGGGACAAAACAGGACAGCTTGGAAGTTTTAAACATCACTCAGCAAGGTATGCAATTTAACACTTATAGAGTGTTTATTTCTGCATCTTTCCATTTAATATTTTCTGATTATAGATGACTCTGGGTAACTGAATCCATGAAAAGTGAAGCCACAGATAAGGGGAAACTAATGTAGTAATTTTGTCTTTTTTTTTTTTTTTTTTAGTTAACGTGGCTAAAGGCTTATCAAATTTATTCTTTTTCAATGAACAAGTTTTTGGTTTAAGTGATGTTCTCTATTTCCTGTTGTCCATATCATTGACTGCTTTTATTTTTATTTTTATTTTTATTCTCTTATCTGCTTATTTTTGTATTTTATTTTTATTTTTTTAATATATTTTTATTGATTTTTTACAGAGAGGAAAGGAGAGGGATAGAGAGTTAGAAACATCGATGAGAGAGAAACATTCATCAGCTGCCTCCTGCACACCCCCTACTGGGGATGTGCCCGCAACCAAGGTACATGCCCTTGACCGGAATCGAACCTGGGACCCTTCAGTCCGCAGGCCAACCCTCTATCCACTGAGCCAAACCGGCTAGGGCTATCTGCTTATTTTGACTTTAATATTTTAGTTTAATTCTATTTTAGTCTGATAGAAAAAGTTGTATAATTTATATTATTTAAAATGTGTTAAGATGTGTTTAAGCGACTAGAATGTGGTGCATCTTGGTCAATGTTCCATGTGAGCTTGAGAAGAATGCGCATTTTGTTGTTGAATGATGCAGTCTATAGATGCCCATTATATTCAGTTGATTGATGGTGTTGTTGAATTCAATTATGTCCTTATTGATTTTCTGTCCACTGATACTGTACATTTCTGATAGAGGGGTGTTGAAGTGGCCAAGTACAATAATGGATTCATCTATTTCTCATTGTAGTTCTATCAGTTTTTGCCTCTTGTATTTTTTATGCTCTCTTGTTAGGCACATGGACATTAAAAATTGTTATGTCTTCTTGGAGAATTGACTCCTTTATCATTCTGTAATGCCGGTTTATCCCTGATAACTTCCCTGGCTCTGAAGACTACTCCAACTGAAATGAATAGTTTTTCTGGTTTCTTTTGATTAGTGTTAGATTTATATGTTTATCTATTTATTTATTCATTTACTATCAATTTATATGTGCCTGTATATTTAAAGTGGACTTCTTGAAGACAACATATAGTTGGGCCTTATTTCTAATCTACTCTGACAATTTCTGTCTTTTAATTGATGCATTTAGACCACTAACATTCAATGTAATTATTGATATAGTTGGCTAATATCTACCATATTTGCTTATGTTTTCTATTTTTTCTTCAATTCATTTTTCTCTGTGAAAAGAACATTGTTTTTTGTGGTTTTGTGAGATAATAGAAAATATATGTTGGTCTGTGGCACAGAGCTCCTGCAACACTAAGAATTTTCTAAGTGACAAGAAAACTGGGAGCATCTCTGGTTCTAAGACTTGTCTCTCACCCATTCCCTGACACAGGGCTCCTAAATCCCTTGTAGATTTCTAAATGATGAGAGCAGAAGGAGTGTCTTTGTTCTATTGAGGTGACTCTGCACAGGCCCAGGATGATTCTTAGATGGAGACTTGTCCCCAGAGTGACCAAGCCATGATTAGAAGCTTACAATTTTTAGCTCACCCCACCCCATCCTCCAGAGGGGGAGAGGGGCTGGAAACTCAGTTGACAATTTGTCATGCCTGTGTGAGGAGGCCTCCCTAAAGCCCAGTAGTGGTGTCTCAGAAAAGCTTTCGTACTGGAAAACATCCACACCAGGAGGGAGTGCACCCCAAGTCTATGGAGGCGAAGCTCCTGCATTTAGCACCTTCCCAGACCTTGCTCTGCACATGCCTCTATCTGGCTACTCATCCATATCTCTTATCATACCCTTTAATAAACAAGTGTTTTCAAGGTCGTGAATCCCTTTGGCAAAGTAATTAAACCTGAGGAGGGGTAGTGAAAGTCTCTGATATATAGCAAAGTCAGACAGAATTTGTGGGTAACCTGGGATATACTACTTGTCTTGGCCTCCAAAGAAGGGGGAGAGGCTTGTGGGACTGAACCCTAACCCAGGGATCTGATGTTTCTGGGTAGTGTCAATCCTATATAATAAAAGCCTAATATGTTAAGTGTCTGGTCGTCCAGTTGGCCATTCAACCAATCAAAGCATAATATGCTAATGATATGCTAATGCCGCTCAACCGCTTGCTATGACATGCACTGACCACCAGGGGGCAGACAATTGACTGGTCAACCACTCGCTATGATGTGCACTGATCATCAGAGGGCAGACGCTCTGACTGGTAGGTTAGCTTGCTGCTGGGGTCCAGCTGATCAGGACTGAGTGAGACAGGCCAGACATGCCCTGGAGCCCTCTCAGAGTCCCTCCCCAGCTGGCCAACCTCCCACATCCCTCTCTGGCTCCGATCATGCACCAGTGGGGTCCCTCGGCCTGGCCTTCACCCTCTTGCAATCCGGGACCCTCGGGGGATGTCAGAAAGCTGGTTTTGGCCCAACAGCGGAACGACTGGTTGCTATGATGCACACTGACCACCACGGGGCAGACTCTCAATGCAGGAGATGCCCCTGGTGGTCAGTGAGCTCCCACAGGGGGAACACCACTCAGCCAAAAGCCCTGAGCCGGGCTCACAGCTGGCGAGTACAGCAGCAGTGGTGGGAGCCTCTCCCGCCTCTGTGGCAGCACTAAGGATGTCCGACTGCCAGCTTAGGCCTGCTCCCCAGAGCGGGCGTAAGCCATTAGTTGTACATCCTCCAAGGGCTCCTGGAATGTGAGAGGGTGCAGGCCCGGCTGAGGGACCCCCCCCCCACCCAGGTGCACAAATTTTGTGCACTGGGCCTCTAGTAGACTTAGATTATAGGACACTAAGCTGGTGTCACAGAGAATTGGTTGGTGACTCACAGGAAAGAAATACACAGCAGGGGAGGACTGTGATTCACAGCAGGAGAAAAAGACTGTTTTTCAATACAGGTTTAAAATGAGCACTTTATTTGATTGCATTTTATCTTCTTTTTAAGCATATAAGTTGTATTCATTTTTTAATTTTTATTTTGTACATTTTATAGTGGTCCCCTTAGAGTTTGCAATATATTTACAACTAAAAAAAGTCCACTTAAAATTTTTTTTGAAAATATGTTTTTACTAGAGGCCTGGTGCACAAATTTGTGCAGGGATGGGGTCTCTCCACCTGGCCAGAAATTGAGGCCTATTGGGGGGAGGGACCGTGGGAGGTTGGCCAGCCAGGGGGCGGATAGGAGGGCAGGGGAGGGAGGGGCTGTGGGAGGTTGGCTGTGGGAGCACACTGACCACCAGGGAGAAGCTCCTGCATTGAGGATCTGCCCCCTGGTGGTCAGTGAGCATCATAGCGACTGGTCAACCAGTTGTTCTGGTTGTTTGGTTGTAACAGTGACTGAGGCATATATATATATATATATATATATACTGAAGGCCCGGTGCACAAAAATTTGTGCACTTGGGGGGAAGGGTGGGTCCCTCAGCCTGGCCTGTGCCCTCTCGCAGTCTGGGACCCCTCGGGAGATAACGCCCTGCTGGCTTAGGCCTGCTCCCGGGTGGCAGAGGGCAGGCCCAATCCCTAGGTGCAGCCCCTGGTCGGGCTCAGAGCAGGGCTGATTGGGGAATTGGGGCTCCGCCCCCTGTCATGCACAGAGCAGGGCGGATTGGAAGGTTGCGATGCCACCCTCAGTCACGCTCAGGGTAGGGCCGATTGGAGGGTTGGGGCACCGCCCCCTGTCACACTCAAGGCAGGGTCAATGGGGAGGTTGCCGCGCCACCCCCTGTCACGCACAGAGCGGGGCCCATCAGGGGGTTGGGGAGCTCCCCCCTGTCATGCACAGAGCAGGGTCGATCAGGGGGTTGGGGAGCTCCCCCTGTCACACACAGAGCAGGGCAGATCAGGGGGTTGGGACACCACGACTGTCACACTCAGGGCAGGGCCGATGGGGAGGTTTCGGCTCTACCCCATCACACACAGAGCAGGGCCCATGGGGGGCGGGAGGGGAGGTTGGGGCACTGCCCTCTATCACCCACAGAGCAGGGCCGATCAGGGGGTTGGGGCGCCGCCACTCTTACACTCAGAGCAGGGCCGATGAGGAGGTTTTGGCTCTACCCTGTGACACACAGAGCAGGGCCTGTGGGGGAGGAGCGGTTGGGGCGCCGCACCCTGTCACACACAGAGCCGCAGGGTGATCAGGGGGTTGGGGAGGTCCCCCGTATCAGGCACAGAGCAGGGCTGATCAGGAGGTTGGGGCGCCTTCCCCTGTCACGAACAGAGCAGGGCAGATAGGGAGGTTGTGGCCCCACCTCCTGTCACACACAGAGCCTCAGGGCGATCAGGGGGTTTGGGCGCTGCCCCCTGTCACGCTGATCCCGGTGCTGGGAGGCATATTATCCTTTTAGTATATAGGATAGAGGCCTGGTGCATGGGTGGGGCTGGCTGGTTTGCCCTGAAGGGTGTCCTGGATGAGGGTGAGGGTCCCCACTGGGGTGCCTGGCCAGCCTGGGTGAGGGGATGATGGCTGTTTGCAGCTGGTCACACACCCTTCAGGGTGGGTGTCCCCACTGGGGTGCCTGGCCAGTCTGGGTGAGGGGCTGAGGACTGAAGCTCCCAACTGCTCCTTTTTTTCTTTTATTTTTATTCTGGGCCAGCTTTAGCTCTGGCTCCAGCTCTGATGCCTCTGCTGGTGAAAGCAGGTATCTGGTTTTTTGGGTTCTATAATCGAAACAATGTATAACTCCAGCTCTGAGATCCTGGCTCGCTGAAAGCAGGTTTCTGGGGTTTTGTTTAGCTTCTGTATTTGTTACAATGTTTCAAACTGCAGGTTCAGAGGCCGGCAAGGCAGGCGGGGAACATTGGTTTCCTCCATCACTGAAGCAAGCAAGCCTCATGTTAGTTTCAAGCTGCCTGGCTGCCGGCCGCCATCTTGGCTGGCAGTTAATTTGCATATCACCCTGAGTAGCCAATGGGAAGGGTAGCAGTTGTACACCAATTACCATGTTTCTCTTTTATTAGATAGGATACATATATATATGATTGATTTTAGAGAGAGAGGGAGAGGGAGAAATAGAGAAACACTGATGTGAGAAAGAAACATTGATCAGTTGTCTTTTGTACACAACCTGACCATCCAATGGATGACTGAACACAAAACCTGTGTATGTGCCCTGACCAGGAATTGAACTGGTGACCTTTCTGTAGACAAGACAATGCTCACCTAACTGAGCCATACTGGTCAGGGCCCAGGTCCACTTTCAAATGGATTATAGTATTTTACAGGTAGTGTGTTTTATGAAACAAATTAATCCTAAATCCTCCCTCTCATCCGTAGTATTATTGCTGTCATTCATTTTGTTTGAGCATAAGGATATATATTATTGCTATTGTATATTATTTTGAACACTTTTATTTTAGATCAATTAATAATAAAATTAGTTTATGTTCAATATTTTATTTCTAATTCTCTCTTTTATTTTATTTTTTTTAAAAACTAAGTTTCTTACCTATATTATTTTCTTACTGTAAGGAACTTCCTTTAACAGTTTTTGCAAAACAGTTCTGCCAGCAACAAATACCCTCAATTTCTGTTTGTCTGAGAAAATATGTAGGTATCTTTCCCTCTAGAAAGTTAACTTTGCCAGATACAGAATTCCAGGTTGTTGTGCATTTTCCCTTTTAACACTTAATTTCACACCACTCTCTTCTTGTTTGCATACAGGAGACATTGGCTGTGATTCTTATTTTTGCTGCTTCATAAATAAGGAGTTATTTTTCCTGTAGCATATGTCAGGACTTTTTGTTTATTTTTATACATTACTAGAGGCCTGTTGCACAAGGATTTGCGCAATAGGCCTTCCTTCCACTGGCTGCCAGCACCGGTTTTCCTCCGGCACCCGGGACCCAGACCTTTGGTCCGGCCGCAGCGGAGGAGGTTTGGCTTCTCTGCTGCGGTTGCAGCAGTGAGGCTTGGCTTCTCCGCTCGGGCTGCAGCGGAGCAGCCAAGCCTCTTCAGTCTTCAGTTGTCTTTAGTCTTCAGTCATCTTCAGTCTTCACTTTGTGCCTTCATATGGAAATTAACTGCCATCTTTGTTGGGTTAATTTGCATACTCATCCTGATTGGCTGGTGGGCGTTGTGGAGTGACACCAATTTGCATGCTTCTCTTTTATTAGTGTAGATGGTTTAAAAATGACATGCCTAGGTGTTGTGCATCTGACATTTAACCCACTATTCTCTGAGCTATCTCAAGCTATGATTTGGTATCTGACATTAATTTGGGGAAATTCTCAGTCATCATTACTACAAATACTTCTAACCATTTTTATCTTTCTTCATTCCTATTAAGCATATATTTCCTTTCATAGTTGTCTCATAGTTCTTAGATATTCTGTGCTTCTTTTGGATCTATTTTTTCTTTGCATTTGGATATTTCTATTGAAATATACTCAAGTGCAGAGATTCTTTCCTCAGCTGTCTACTTAGCCCTTCAAAGGCATCTTCATTTTAGTTGCAGTGTTCTTGACGTCTGAAATTCTTTGTTCTTTTTTGGAATTCCATCTCTCTACTCACATTGTTCCTCTGTTCTTGCATGCTGTCTACTTTGTCCACTGGAGCCCTTACTTTAATCATAGTTGTTTTAAATCTCTTGTCTAACAATTGCAACATCCCTACCATATCTGAATCTACTGCTGGCGCTAGCTGTTTCTTTAAACTATGTTTCTTGCTTTTCAGTATGTCTTGAAATTTTTTCCTGATAGCCAAACACAATGTACTGGGCAAAAATGTCTGCTATAAGTAGGCCTTTAGTAACTTGGATGTGAGCTGTGGTGGGAAGGGAAGAATTCTGTGGTCCTTTGATTATGTCTCCAGCCCTTCAGTGAGCATTTGCCTCACACATGTTCCTCAGTGCTCCCCGCTGCTCAGGTGGGACGGGACACACACAGGAGCTGAGATGGGTATTTCCTTTTCCTGACTTGGGAAGCTAAAGCTAAATGAAGGTGGACAGTCCCATCCTCCAGGTTAGAAAGACTCTGCTTAACCTCAGCAGTTTGGGCTCTGGTTAAAGAGTTTCTCCTGAAGGCAGACCTTGTTGAGAAGGACACAGTGCTCTGGTGCATTTAAAGGTGTTCCCCTTTCTTCTCCCCATGTCAGAAGAATGAGATTTATTTCCTGATATGTACTTTGAGTACCTGGTAGAGCTTCCGGAGATAAAAGAATTCACCTGTGATTGAGCCTTTGCTGACTGGGCCCATTTTTCTCTCTCAGAGATGCCCACACTAAGCCTTCTGAGATTTGCCAGCCACAGTTCTGCTGCTCCCACTCCGCTCTGATTCTCACCGAGCCTTCTGCTCAGTGCCTTGGCATTCTCTGGACTTGCTTCAGGTCTTTACAGTTTGGGGGGCAGAAGTGTGTCCTGTAACTTCATTTCTTTTATAAATCTAAAGGAGTTATTTTTTGTTTTTTCAATTTTCTTAGCTTCTTACTTATAGAATGGAGTGGTAACTTGCAAGCTCCTTACATGCAGGGTTGGGTGTTGGAAATCCAAAGTACTCTTCTCTCTGATCCTTCTGGTTATTTCTTTCCAGACCCTGGGCAGTTTTCTTGCAAGCATGTATTGATCAGTTCTCTGTTGAAACCCCACAGTGAGGGCATCTGCAGACATCTGCTCTCTGGGTAGCTGCATTTTTTCTGGTTTTCTGCCCTGAAAACTTGCGTCTCCTTGGACATCTCTGACTCTCAGCCCTACCTTTCAATGCAGGAAGCCTCTCAGGTTCTCTTCAGGGTCCTCCTTGAGCTGCAGCCTAGAATCTGTTAAGGAAGCACTATGAGCAATTATAGGGCTGCCCTCATTTTAATCCTGACTCCTCAGAATCACTGCCCTTCATTTATTTGCCAGGTCTTGAAAAAACACATTTTCTCTTGTATTTTGTTCATTTTAAAATTTGTTTCTAGTGGAAGATCATATCTGACTTATTTTAGTCCAGTTTGATCTGGAAGCTCTATAATTGCTATTTACTTATTTTTCACTGATTTCTCTATTTTCTGGGAAAGTTTTACATCTTGCCATCTTTTTCTTAAATGAATCATAGCAAATTTTGAGTCAATTTCTGGTAACTTAAATATCCCAATCATCTATGAGTTTATTCTTATGTTTTCTTTCTCCCTTTCTTTCCCCTCCCTCCATTCTTGGCACTATTTTAGTGATGGAATAATATATAAATTGAATCCTAGACATTATGTATAGTTAAGTTATAGAGCTGCTATATCCCTTCATAGACAATTTAATTTAATGTTTTCTAGGCAGTTAGAGAATGGTCAGATTACAAACGTATCTGCGATTCAAGTGTGTAGAGACTGAGTTTCCATGTTTTAATTCCTGGGCTTTTTCTGCTTTGCTCCCACTCTGTGTCAAGTCCTCAGGGTCCCTACTGTGAGCCTGGCTGTTTATAAAAAAGTTTCTACTTTCTGTTTGGATATATATTTATTTTTGTACATAGTAGTGTGAGACTCCCAAAAGCTCTGTTTAGCTTCTCAGCTTCTTAGAAGTGGCTTTATTTTAGATATTTGATCTCTCATCATGTGGTGCCTAAAATTTTTGGCAAATGCCATCAGGTTATCGTGGAGTAGCATATTGAGCTTACCTCTGTGTTCTTCCCCAGTGTCATGAAATAATTGTATTTCTGTATGTTTGTATGTTACACAGTTGTTCTATTTGTTTTTGATGGGAGGATGGATTTGATAAAAAGTGTTGAATCATAGCTGCTATGATATTTTTAAAAATATATATTTTATTAATTTTTTACAGAGAGGAAGGGAGAGGGATAGAGAGTTAGAAACATCGATGAGAGAGAAAAAACGATCAGCTGCCTCCTGCTCACTCCCTACTGGGGATGTGCCTGCAACCAAGGTACATGCCCTTGACTGGAATCGAACCTGGGACCCTTGAGTCCACAGTCTGATGCTCTATCCACTGAGACAAACCGGTTAGAGCGATATTTTTTTAATTTCACCTTTATTATTCAAAAGTCTATGATCTTTTAAAAGTCAGTTAATTGATATATTTTTTTATATATATATTTTTTATTGATTAAGATATTACATATGTGTCCTTGTCCCCACGTTACCCTCTAACCCCGCCCCCCCTCATGCCCTCACCCCCCCATTGTCCGTGTCCATTGGTTAGGCCTATATGCTTGCATATAAGTCCTTTGGTTGATCTTTCCCCCTTACCCCTACCCTCCCCTACTTTCCCTCCAAGGCCCGACAGTCCAATCAATGCCTCTCCGTCTCTGGATCAGTCCTTGTTCATCAGTTTATGTTGTTCATTATATTCCACAAATGAGTGAGATCCTGTGGTATTTATCCGCTCTCCAGTTCCATCCATGCTGTGGCAAATGGTAGGAGTTCCTTTTTCTTCTTCCTCTTCTTAAAGAATACCTTTCAGCATTTCATATAATGCTGGTTTGGTGGTGATGAACTCCTTTAGCTTTTTCTTATCCGTGAAGCTCTTTATCTGACCTTCTATTCTGAATGATAGCTTTGCTGGATAAAGTAATCTTGGTTCCAGGTTCTTGCTATTCATCACTTTGAATATTTCTTGCCACTCTCTTCTGGCCTGCATGGTTTCTGTTGAGAAATCAGCTGACAGTCATATGGGTACTCCCATGTAGGTAACTGACTGTCTTTCTCTTGCTGCTTTTAAGATTCTCTCTTTATCTTTTGCTCTTGGCATTTTAATTATGATGTGTCTTGGTGTGGTCCTCTTTGGATTCCTTTTGTTTGGGGTTCTCTGCGCTTCCTGGACTTGTAAGTCCATTTCTTTCACCAGGTAGGGGAAGTTTTCTGTCATTATTTCTTCAAAAAGGTTTTCAATATCTTGCCCTCTCTCTCCTTCTGGTACCCCTATAATTCTGATGTTGGTACGCTTGAAGTTGTCCCAGAGGCTCCTTACACTATCTTCATATTTTTGGAATCTCTTTTCTTTTTTCTTTTTCGGTTGGGTATTTTTTGTTTCTTTGTATTTCAAATCTTTGACTTGATTCTTGGGATCCTCTTGTCTGCTGTTGGATCTCTGTAAATTATTCTTTATTTCAGTCAGTGTATGCTTAATTTCCAGTTGGTCCTTTTTCATGTCCTCCATGGTCTCACTATACTTATTGAGGGATTCATTAAATTTATCAGCGGTTTCCATAAAATTCTTGAAAAACCTTATAAACGTGGCCTTGAACTCTATATCCAGTCGTTTGCTTTCCTCCATTTCTTTCATTTGTGACCTGTTTCTTTGTCTCCGCATTTTGGCTGCTTCCCTGTGTTGATAGGGTGGCTTTGTGTGCTAGGTGTCCTGTAGGGCCCAGTGGCTCAGCCTCCCCAGTTACCTGAGGTGGACACTCTTGGTGCACTCTTGGTGCCTTGGTTGTTGTAGGATCACTGGGAGGAATTGACCTCCAGGCCAATTGGCTGTGAGAATCAGCTGTGTCTACAGTGGGAGAACTTCTGTGCTGAAGACACCCTTCTGGGGCAAGACTTGCTTCAGTGGGGCTTTGGTGCTCACTGAGTCTGCGCCCTGAGTGTGTCCCTTATAGATCTGAGGAGTTGCAATCTGGATGGTCCCCCTCTGACCACTGGGTGCAGTGGCTCCTGGATCTAAGGAGGTGCTAATTCAGCCTCTGCCTGAGGCCACACAGCAGGAGCCACGAAGAGGCTCAGCTGTGAAGCAATGCAAGCCGCTGCGGGGCCTTGGGCCTTCTCTTGGAAGTTCCGGGTCTGCCTGGCCCAGTGGCAGTTAGGTACATTCACATGCAAAAGCCTCTGCTGCAGCCTGGGTGGGGTGGGGTCTCAGGGAATCAAAGGGTGGAGCAAGCCGCTATGGCTGATTCTCTGCCCAGCCCTAAGGAGTCCCACGTCTCAGTGATCCGATAATTGCTGCAAGCACCTCCGAGGGAAAGCCGCCCTCAAGTTCGCCCGCTGCCCGACAGTGCAGCTTCTCCCCGTATGAGTCCTGGGTCCCCAGAGACTTCCCGGAACCAGAGTTCAGAGCAGTCGGGAGCTTGTGATTCAAAAAGACAGCCGCGTCCTCAGGTGCCACCCCCTTTCCGCGCGCGAGCCTCTGTACCTCTGAACTTCACCTCCGCAACTCCTCTGGCTCTCAGCGTGCTTTTCTTTCCTTCTAGTTGTAGAATTTACACTCAGCCAGCCTTCCTGTTGTTCTGGATGATGTCTGCTCTGTCCTTTGCGATATTTTTCAATTGTTGTGGGAGGCGGCAATTTCCCGGTGTTTATCTATGCCGCCATCTTAGTTTCTCTCCAAAATGAATGCAATTGATATATTTTTTAATCTTTAAAGATAGCCTACTTTATAGAGCTGTTGTAAATATATTGTAAGATGAATTTCTTGAAAGCACCAAATAAGCTAAAATTATATATAAAACATGATCACAAGTTATGTATAACATCATTTATAATATTATTTATAAGAATAAATCAGTGCTAAAATTGTAATGACTAAAACCTGTAGCACATAAACTATATATCAAGTACTAATTTTTTATTTCCATTATTTATGACAATCCTCACAATAAATACATCTTCATTGCAAGACACTATTGAATGCCATCTTTTTATTTTGAATTTGTTTTGATTGAGATTTTTGTTTTTAGAACTTTGAGCTCATTTAGAACTTTGAACTCAGTCCTATTGCAAAAATAGGACTGAGTAGAAACATACAGACATTTCCACTTTTTAAAAAAAAATAATTGTGATTTTCAATTCTTAAGAAATGTCTCCTTGCTTTAGCACTTCATCCTCTCTGAGCCTAGTCAATCTCACCTGCATAATAGGAGCGATACTGTGCTCCTTACAGGATTATTAGGATAATATATGTAAAGGCCCTACCATCATGCTTGAGGTATAGACATCATTCAAAATTGTTGCCAATACTGAGTATTTGATTTACTACAAATATTTTCATAGACATCTGAATTCACATAGAATAGCAGGTATTTTATTTATAGAATTCTGTGGAAGTTGTTGATATAAGTTAATATAAATGAGAAGTCATGTTTTACTTTTAATTTGCATGACACGATTTTTGAAAATGAATTGGCTCTACTTCCACTGCTCAATAAAATATGGTATTTTGTCTTCTGAATTTGTTTTCTATGCCTTCAATATCTCATTCCTTTGGTCTCTCTGAATGATTCCTTCTGGATAAATTTAACTATAGCCTGCTCAAGAAAGCTCTCTTTAATCCAGTAATATTAGTTAGAAACTTACCATTATGGGGGGTGAGGCTTCTTAATTCATTACAAGAGCCTGTATCAAGTATTGAAGTTGAATTGTTCATTTAAATATCTCTATCCTGGCCTACGCCCCACTAGGAAGTGAAGCCTAAATACTGAGCTCCTGACAAGTTCACTGGAAATGTTTGTTTCTGAAAACAATTTTTAAAAGAAGGAATGAAGAATGAAGGGAGTGCTGGCTGCTGCAGTGTGTCAGCCGTTCCACAGCAGAGTTAACAAACCCAGCGGCTTTAGTCCTGGCTGCACTTGGGGATCTTTAATATAAAATGCCTAGAGCTCTTCCCCAGAGACTCTGGCTTGGCTTGGGAGGAGAGGACTGAAATCAGTGGATTTGAAAAGCTTCCCAGGAGATCAAGTTTTATGCTTAAAAGCATTGATGTAAACATTCTCCCCAGGAAGGAATATTAGACAGTGATTTTTGATTAATATATGCACCGATTTTTAAATCTTCATAGGAAGTCACAGATATGACAATAAAAGTAAAAGTAAATAGAATTGGTTGAAAAAATAAATACTGGGTTCTACATGTGAATAATGGTTATTATATTTTCTGAAGCAAACTTTCAGACACCTGGAATATAAAAGATCTATCTCAGATTTAAAAATGCATTTAAATTCAAATGCTTACAAGTATGCAAACATAAATTTTTTAAAAAATATTTTTATTGATTCAGAGAGGAAGGGAGAGGGGAGAAAGATAGAAACATCAATGATGAGGGAGAATCATTGACTGGCTGCCTCCTGCATGCCCCTCATTGGGAATTGAGCCCACAACCCTGGCATGTGCCCTTGACCAGAATCAGACCCGGAACCCTTCAGTCTGCAGGCTGGCGCTCTATCCACTGAGCCAAACCAGCTAGGGATGCAAACATAAAATTTTATTTAGTTTTTGCATAAATCAAAATTACATTAAATCAAAATTGTCTTGAAAGACCCTAGGATATTCTTCTTCTTTATTCCAGTGCATGAAATTTGTGCATGGGGGGTGTCCCTCAGTTCGGCCTGCACCCTCTCCACTCTGGGACCCCTCAGGGCCTAAACTGGCAGTATGACATCCCTCTCGCAACCGGGACTGCTGGCTCCTAACCACTCACCTGCCTGCCTGCCTGATTACCTCTAACCACTCTGCCTGCCAGCCTGATCGCCTCCAACTTCCTGCCCCTGCTGGCCTGGTCACCCCCAACTGCCCCCTCCCACCAGCCTGCTTGCCCCAACTGTCCCCCCACCAGCCTGATCGCCCCCAACTGCCACCCCCTCCCGGCCTGCTTGCCTCCACTGCCCCCCCGCCCCCCACCAGCCTGGTCACCCTCAACTGCCATCCCCTCCTGGCCTGAATGCCCCTAACCGCCTCTGCCTGCCTGCCTGATTGCCCCTAACTCCTCTGCCTGCCTGCCTGATTGCCCCTAACTGCCCTCCCCTGCCGGCCTGATCTCACCCCCAACTGCCCTCCCCTGCCAGCCAGGTTGCTCCTAATTGCCACTGCCTGCCTAATCACCCCTAACTGCCCTCCCCTGCCGGCCAATTTGGTTCTGATTGGTCAGTTTCTATGCCAGTCAGCATCAAAAGCTCCACCTCCTAGGCAGCCATTGGCTCCTTACAGTCACCCAGATTTGATTCTGATTGGTCAGTGTCTATGCAAGTCAGCGTCTCTGGGCCTATCTACAGGGCCTGATTAGAAAGACAGGGCTGATCAGCAGCCCTGGTGGAGGCCTGAAGAGAAATGGAGGCAGCTGTTGGCCTGGCTAGGAGAGAAAGAGAGGCAAGTTCTGATCAATGGCTGCCACAGAGACTATAGATCAGACCCTACCTCTCTCTCTGCAGGCCTCTCTCTGGGCCTGATCTGCAGCCCCCTAGGCAGTCAGCGCTGGGCCAGGGTGCCTGCAGTGGCTCTAGTCAGTGCTGGGTCACTGCAGCAACCCAGCACTGACTGCAGGACTGACTTCCAGTTGGTCAGCTTCCCTCGTTACTAGTCGTTATGAACCAGGGTTTTTATATATTAGGATATGTACAATGTCGTTATTATCGCCATCTTATACATGAGAAAATGGAAGAACTCACTAAAGGTCACACTACCAGATTGTGGTGAAATGAATCCAGGCTGTGCACCTGCAGCATCTCTGCCTTTAACCACGGTGTTTTGCCACCACCTGACAGCAGGTGTAAGCAGTAAGAGATAGTCCAATCTCTTAGGCAAGATAGCTAGTTCCTGGAAGGAAGGAAGAAAATTTTATTTTTTTCTCTAGGTATTCACATAATACAGACCTTCAAGAATCCTTAAATAATAGGATAAGTTTTAGGATTGTGGGAGGAAAGAAGGAAGAAGAAGGAGAAAGAGAAAGGGAATGAAGAAAGTTTTGAAAAGTTCTGGAAGGGACATATTTCTTCAAAACCTACAAGGTTAAGCATGTAGTCAAGATGAGGGCAGTTTTATTGAAATCGGAAAATCAATAGAATAGCTAGACACTGGAGTGCTTAATTTAAATATCCAAATGGATTTTCTTAGTGAGAATGTCATATATCTATTGCCCCCCCCCCCCAGCTTCCACTGTTAATTTCTTCTCTGCCCATGTATTTCCAGACCAGAGCACAGCTTTGCTGAGATAATGTTTCTCACTTAGCCTTGGGGCGGCCATTCCATCTTGTCTGAATGGCATCCTGATCACCACTCACGCCTTGGGAAGAAACCATATCATTGAACCCACCAGGGCACGTTAACAGGTAAGCTACATGCTGGATATTATAATTAATACAATCACTTATTTTGAGAAATCATTTCTTTATAATTCCTCTGAGTCCTTTAGTACTAAGATATGATTATCAAATCCATGCTTATTTTATTACCTACCAAGTTATGTGTTCTCAGCCAAATAGCTCCTGACATTTTGCTGTGAGAAAATGATAAGGGATAGCTCACTTTCCCTGCAAGGACTTGCTCCCTAATGGGGTGGGGGGGGGGGGAGTGCGGGAAGATGTGTGGGCATTGAGCAATGGGAACTAAGTGTATTCTCCTTTCGGTATTAGTGATTTAACCTTACGAGACTGATAAGAAAATAGGCTCAGCTGGAAATAAATCGGAAGGCTGCTTATGAGAGGTGAAGGGCAAAGTGGGGAAATGCCACTCAGAAGAGACAGGCATCGTATTTACTCAGTCAGCAAACAGTGAGCGCCTGTCCCCAGCACTGGCCTGGGGCTGAGCTCAGAACAGTGCAAAGAGAATTAGGAAGTTACTCACTCACCGTGGTGACTGCTCATGGCGGAGGGGCTGTACAGGCAGGGAGAGCAGCTTCTCTTCAGAGCCCTCCTGTTTATGACCCCTGGCTGAGGAGCTCAGTGTTTCTCACAAAAGCCGTGTGGAAGAGAGTTTAATTATCACTGGATCTCAAATGTGTTCATGCATCAGAGTCACCCCAAGGCCTGGTTAAAACACCACTCGCTGGGTCCAATCCTGGCATTTCCAATTCAGGAGGACAGGGATGGGGCTGGAGAACTTGTGCTCCTGACAAATTCGCTGGCCATGCTGCCGTGGCTGGTCTGAGGTTCACTCTTGGAGAATCACTGAATTGGATGCTAGCACTTGAGGCAAGAATCCCAGTTAGGAAGTATTGCATAAACACACAGTGAAAGGAAGTATGTCAGAAGAGTCAAGGCTTTTTATTAAGAACTAGACTTAAACGTGGCTCCACTTTTTACTAAGAGTTTGTTTCTGTGCAAGTCCCTTTGAACTAAGAAACTTTTCAAAATAAATATGACAGTATTAAGTAGGAAAAATGTTATATATTTGGGTAGGATGTTGATGCCCTACTTAAGAATTCTGGAAGCCAGATTAGAAGCACACGTTTTTAAGTCAGACTTAAAAGAGGCCTTTCATTTCTTCGTTTTAGTTACTTTCATGTGTTTCTTTTCTTTTTTCGAAATCTGTTCTGCTAGCACCGCGGCGCTTACCCTACCCCCAGGGTTGCTTCAGTAGCAGCCCATGTGCTGTACTGGACCCATTCTTGCCTGACTCCCATCCTGTTTTCAATGTGCGGCCAGAGTGACCTCTCTCAAAATGCACATATGATCACATCAAACCTTGTGGGAAAATGGAGCTCTCTTCCTATGTCTCTGGAGTTGTGGCGTCACGTTAACAGCATGAGCTATAGATGCATGCATCATTTGAGTCCTACCTATCTCTCCAGCCTCATGCACTTCACACACCCAATCAGACCCTTTGTGCCAACCACTCTGGTCCCTTTGTCTCTAAATGTAATGCGCTCTTTCTGTCCCGGCATAATTGTGGTTGACGCTTAGTCTTTTGGGAAATTTGTTTACTCTCTCTACTCTCTGCCCAACTTTACTTAGTTATCTCTACCTATTCTTTAGATCTCAGCTTTATTGTTAGTTTTTAAAAATATATATTTTTATTGATTTTAGAGAAGAAGGGAGAGGGAAATATAGAAACATCAATGATGAGAGAGAATCATTGACCAGCTGCCTCCTGCATGTCCCCCACTTGGATAGAGCCTGCAACCCAGGCATGTGTCCTTGATGGAATCAAACCCAGGACCCTTCAGTCCACAGGCTGACACTCTATTCACTGAGCTTAACCAGCTAGGGCCCATTGTCAGTTTTTAAGAAAAACTTTTCTACCCCCCCTCATCTTCCCAGGGCCAGACTTTCAACCTCTTTAGTTCATGGTTTCTTAGCTCTATATACCTTCCCTTCATTGCATTTATGTCAGTTATAACTGTGATTCTTTGAGTGATTAATGGTTATTTTTCTCTCTCCAACTGTACTCTAAGATCCATATGGGAGAAATGGTCAGTGTTCTTCATTACCTAGCACATAATCATTGCTCAACAATTAGCCACTGAGTGAATAAATGAGTGGACCCATAGCAGTAGCCAGAATGCATGAGTCTGTGCACAGAGAGAGAAGTGCTCACCCGTCAGTGTGTGTGTGTGAGGGGTGAGGGAGGACCACACGTCACTGAAGGGTGAGTGATGCTTGGGAACACGTCCAGTCAGTGTTCCAGTCCAGTGGTTTCCCAATAGATATTATGTGATTGACAGTTTATCTGAGGCAACTCTTCAGTGTGTGGGACTATTTTGTATGTCTTAGGGATGTTAATGTTTCTGGTCTTTGCCCACAAAATCTGAGGAGTACACTCCCCTCATCTTTTCTAAATGGCCCCAGACATTTAAATGTGCTTGTTAAGAGGAAAGCGGCTGCTTCCTCAGGACTACCATCTACATCACATTAGCATCTGCTTCTGCCTTGCAGAAGAGCAAGAGTGAAGAAGCAAGCAGAGGGCCATTTTTCTCTTCCTCCTTGAGAAAACATATATTAAGTCTTTAGGATCAGTGCAGCACATGGTAAACTGTCAATAAGTAGCGGCTACAAGTAATAGCAATTGATGTTGGGGGCCTGATCTAAGAAAATGGAGTGAAGGTGGAGAAAATAAGATTCAAAGACTATTTATGAAGTGAATTGAATTTGTCTTAGTAAGTAATGTTTTGGGGGTTAGAAGGGGTAACATCACTTTGTAACTTGTGCTTGGATACTAGGTACCATTAACGAAGGTCAGAATGTATGCAGAAAGATAAGCTTTCAAAGGGGAAGGTAATGCATCTGGTGTCGGGCACCCTGGATTTCAGCAGGTTGTGGGATGTAAGAGCAGGAGCAGTTGGGCAGTAGGAAATGGGGAATTTTGGAATTCATGTTGTAAGAGATGAAAATTAAAACTCCAGAAGAGCAGAAACTATCCAGCAACAGGCTGTAGAGTGGAAGCTCAGAGGAACACCAATCCATAAGGGTAGGGAAAGGAAGCAGAGCGGGGAAAAGCCCTTTAGGAACAACTGAGGAAGAGCAGGAGGACCACACATCCCATGTGTATTTCTTGAAATCCAAGAGAAGCATGTGTTTTAATAGTATGGGAGCTATCCTCACACTAACAGTTTGTAGAGTGGTTTATCTCACATCCTGAGAGTATATAGCTCAAAACAATAATTTGGTAATCGCTTAGCATACTCTATTTTTACATGTGTGACTATAGAAAGGACTGTTTTACTCTGTCTGGCAGCCTTTACCCATTTCTTTCAGTAAGGAAAAAAATACTCTGGAAAACTGTGGCTTCTTTACTAAATTTGGTTGTGATGGATCTGCTGATATCTCATGCCTTTTCTACCGGTGGGCATAGGACCTACGCTTCACCATACTCCAGCTTAATCTCGACCATCCTCCAACTTAATTCTCTATCTCTTTTGCCACAGAGTTTAATCCAGAAATGAAAATATTACTAATCAGTGTTCTTTACTGAAATTTCTATAAACATCTTGAAATTGTTAGGTTGTGCATTCTACAGCCGTCTCTAATATAAGATCTTGTAAGTTTGGGGTTGCTGACAGCCTAGCCAGCCCTTTCCCACAAAGCCATGCACAAGGCCTCTGGTCCTATCTAATAAAGAGGTAATATGTAAATTGACCATCACTCCAATGCACAAGATGGCGGCCCCCATGTGGACACAAGATGGCCAGCAAGGGAGGGAAGTTGGGGGTGACCAGACCTACAGGGGAGGGCTGTTGGTGGGGGGACAGGCCTGCAGGGGAGGGCAGTTGGGAGCGACTAGGCTGGCAGGGGAGGGCAGTTAGGGTTGACCAGGCCAGCAGGGGAGGGCAATTGGGGGCAAACAGGCCTGCAGGGGAGGGCAGTTAGGGGCTATTGGGCTGGCAGAGGAGCAGTTAGGCATTGATCAGGCTGGCAGGGGAGTGGTTAGAGCAGGGGTGGGCAAACTTTTTGACTCGAGGGCCACAATGGGTTCTTAAACTGGACCGGAGGGCCGGAACAAAAGCATGGATGGAGTGTTTGTGTGAACTAATATAAATTCAAAGTAAACATCATTACATAAAAGGGTACGGTCTTTTTTTTTTTTTTAGTTTTATTCATTTCAAATGGGCCGGATCCAGCCTGCGGGCAGTAGTTTGCCCACGGCTGGGTTAGAGGGTGATCAGGCTGGCAGGCAGGAACAGTTAGGGGCAATCAGGCAGGCAGGCAGGCGAGCAGTTGGGAGCCAGCAGTCCTGGATTGTGAGAGGGGTGTCCAACTGCCCATTTAAGCCTGATCCCTTGAGGGGTCCCATATTGGAGAGGGTGCAGGCTGGGCTGAGGGATACACACCCCCATGCATGAATTTTGTGCACTGGGCCTCTAGTCTATACTAATAAAAGGGTAATATGCTAATTAGACTGGACATCTTCTGGACGTCCTTCCTGACAAAGCTGGGGGTGTGGCCAGCCTGCAAACTGCCCTCAGCCCCTTCCCAGGCCGGCACCGCCCCCCACTGGGGACCCCCACCCAGATCAGGGGCATGGCCAGCCTTAAAACCACCCCAGGCCCCTTCCCAGGCTGGCCCTGCCCCCCAGCAGGGACCCCCACCATGATCAGGGGTGTGGCTGGCCTGCAAACTACCAGTGGCCCCTCGCCCAGGTCAGCCCTGCTGCCCAGCAAGGACCCACCACCCGGATCTTGGGTCCTCTTCAGGGCAGGTCAGCCGGCCCCCCACCCATGCACCAGGCTTCTATCCTATATAATAAAAGGGTAATATGCACATTGACCCTAACAGCAGAATGACTAGAACGACCACTGGACCATTCACTATGAGGTGCACTGACCACCTCTGGTTCCTTTCCCTGGCCAGCAGGCTTCTATCACCTGATGGCCACCCATGGCAAGGGGGTGGGGCAGTGATTGGGTGGGAACAGCTGACCTCCCAGTCCCTTTCCCCAGCCATCAGACACTGATCTCCCAATGGCAAATGGGAACCAGGGGTGGGTGGCGGCAGGGTTGGAGCTGGCTGTGGGCAGCTGGGGAAGATGGCCCTGATCGCAGGCCAAGCCTAGGGACTGTATCTGTGCATGAGTTTCGTGTGCCAGACCTCTAGTATTATATAATGTTCAGAGTGATTTTCTCTTCTATCCTTGAATTGCTTAGAAATACACTGATCAATTTATAAATATTTGAAAGTTTTCTGAATATTATTTTGTTATTGATTTCTAGATTAGCTCCATTTTGGTTTGAGAATACACTTTTGTAATATCAGTCCTTTTAAATTAGAGTTTGTTTTATGACTAAGTATGTGATCTACAAAGTGAATTTTCATATGAACTTGAAAAGAATATTATTCTGCTGTCATTGAGTGAAATGTTATATAAATTATAGGATTGTTTATTGATAGTATTGTTCAGGTATTAAATAGCCCAAATAATTTTCAGTATACTTATTTTGCCAATTGCTTAGAGGGGATTATTTATATCTCTAACTATAATTATGAAGTCTTATATTTTCCCTTTTAGTTTAATAATTTTCTGTGTCAGGTATTTTAAAGCTTTGCTTTGAGGGTCATGTAAATTTGTATTTGGTATTCTCAAAGATTTGACTCCTTTATCATTATGTAACATCTTTTTATTCCTATGTTATTGCTTGTCCTAAATACTACTTTGTGTGATAGTAATATAGTCACCCAAGATTTGTTTTTTAATATAATTTGCTTTGTATATTATTTTTCATTTTTAACTGTAATCTATCTTCAACTTTGTTTGATATGTTGCGTTACATTCATTGATTTTTTAATGTTAAATCAGCATTGCATACCTGAAATAAAGGCCTATTGATAATGGAGTATAATTTTTTTATATACACTGATAGATTCTTTTTTTTTTTAATATATTTTTATTGATTTTTTTTACAGAGAGGAAGGGAGGGAGATAGAGAGTTAGAAACATCGATGAGAGAGAAACATCGATCAGCCGCCTCCTGCTCATCTCCCGCTGGGGATATGCCCACAACCCAGGTACATGCCCCTGACCGGAATCAAACTTAGGACCCTTCAGTCCACAGGCCAACGCTCTATCCACTGAGCCAAACCGGTTTCGGCCACTGATAGATTCTTTAACTAATGTTTTGTTGAGGACTTTTATGTCTATGTTCATGAGAGATGATGTTCTGTAGTTTCCTTTTTCATACTATTTTTGGAGGGCTTTGGTATCAGGGTAATACTACGCTTATAAAATAAATTGGGGAATGTCCTGTCTTCTTGTATTCTCTTGAAGAGATTGTGTAAAATTAGTGTTAATTCTTCCTGCTGGTTCTGCCCACCTGACATGGAGTCTCCTGAAAGGGAAAAGAGCCTCAAGCCTGTAAACAGACTTTCTGGACAGGCTGCTTATCATGACTGGTCCCGCTTGATGATTCTACCTGCGTACCTTTGCATACCTTGAAAGGGAATAGACATCTCAGGCTTGGCAGGAAGAAGAGGCACTCTATCCGCTTATCGGTGATGGGACTCCCATGTTCCTTCTCACTTGCGGTGTAGGGTTCTTGCAGATGGACTTCCCTTGGGTCCCTGAGAAGAAAGAGCACACTATGGATGCCTCCTGTTTCTAGGCTGAGGGTCAAGAAACACAGGGTGGCTTCTTCCACCGGGGGAGGGAACCGAAGGCACCTTGTTTTTGTGCTGTTCCTCTAGTCCTAGGGTCCCAAACCAGATTGCCTTTCTCCTCCAGATCTTTTTCTTCTCCTTCGGTTACTTCCTGTGTTACTTCCATAGATTATAGTTGGGCTTAGTGGGAAGGGGCAGAGAGGAATGGGTCTACATCTTGTCCTGTCACACCTTTATGCACATTTTTGTTTAGTCAGATGCCTTCTCTATTTCATTGTGAGCTCCGTAAAGAAGGTGTGGGGATTTTATTTACATGTGTGTCTCCATTGCTATGTACTGCACCTAGCTTTTAGTAGGCATTAAGTAAATGTTGAATTAATAGACTGACGATTTTATATTTAGATAGATAAGAGGGGAAAAAGAAGAATATTTTGCTCATTAGGCCATCCTAGTGAGCCATTCTTTTGGACACATAAAAACCTCTTTGGGATAAAGGAAAGTGGACTATTGATAACTTAACTTCCCATGACTGAGTCCAAATACCCTGTGTTGTGCCACTCCAGACTGCACCAAAACTAATAATCAGAAGTAAAACAAGATGACATAATTTACCAGGCAATATACCCATGTTTTGTTCACAGGGCCTTGGCCAGCTTGGATTTCATGAATGTCTCCTTCTCTATTTATTTATCTGTTATTGTTTCACTCACTCACTCAATCAAACAACTACCAGAGATGGGAATATTTAAGTCTGGAGAAAGGGAGAGAGAAGAGGCAGCTCCCGAGGGAAGAAGTGCATTCAATCACACAATAATATCAACAGGTATGCACAATGGAAACAAACTCCAGAGGTAATGGCATAGGCCTAATAGAAATTATTAAAAGACAGAGAGCTACTGAATGTCATGTTTCAGTTCCAGTGTGTTCATTCCATGTCTCTTTCATTGTATGTCCTTCAATTACTTGAAATAGAAAGGTAAATGCTAATGTTCATTTAAGTGTTATGTGGACCAGTAGCCTGTGACTGAAGGAGAGAAAACACCAACAGGAGTTACTTCATTGTCTGTCTGACCAGGCTTATTGTGAAAGTCTACCCACAACTGCCTCAAGGAGGACACCACATTTCTGGTGGGTCTGTGGTCAAGGACTGACATTTCTCAGATGTGACTTGGAGGGTTTTTCCTGTCTCACCCTACATCCCAACTCCACTGCAAAACATATGTCCATAACTGGTTTGAAATTCCATTGGTAAGGCATTTATTTTGGGTTAAATCATTGTTCTTTTTAGTATAAAATTTCAAAATAACCCCAGAAGCAAATGCCTTAAATCATGGATTTGTTGTTAACGTTTTATGAGCTGGGAATGCCTATTAAACTGTACTGTCCGTGGTGCTGCCTCTTCAGTGTCCATGGATGGGAAGCATTTCCCTGGGCTCCAAGGACAGGGCCTCCAGGAGATGAGCACATTTTCCTGTGGAGTGGAGGAGGGTGGATAAGTTAGCAATGTGAGACTGCACCAAAGGAAGGCGGAGTTGGATAAGAGGCTCTTACTGGCCTGGACTTGAGGTTCTATGAAGCCAGAAGATCGATGCAGTGAAGTAATAGGAGCCCACAGGGACTGGGGGAAATGGATGCACAGAGGGGTGAAAGGTAGAAGTGGGGCAATACCAGAAAAGAAGGAACAATTATATAGGATCTGGCCCCAATAGATTAAGATTCTGGATAGTCAACAATGAAAGTGTTCATGGTTGCTGATTTGACACCTTAGCTACTGCCTCCCACCACTTGTCCAAGGCTACTTTCATCCTGGCTGAAGTCACCATTGGTTCAAATGTGGCTTAAGGATTTGCCTCCTATTTTGTCTTTAACATGTCTTCTTCTCTGTTGTGTCTTTGATTTCTTTCTTCTTTCATTGAATATTTTTTTATCACCTTCTGTGTTCAGGCACTGTTCTAGGAATACAGAATAAATCATAGACCAAATCTCTCCCTCATTCCAAGGTGACAGGCTATGTAAACAAATAAGTGGAGTTGGTAATGTTTCAGTATGTTTTGTATCAAGAGTCCTCTTTCTGCTTTCACTTTGGTTCTGTGATTCATGAGAGTGATCTGTCCACCTTCATGTTCAGGTAGGACTCCTAGCTCACTCCTACTTTAGCAGATCCCAGAAAAGTCACGCCCCAGCCCTCTTCTCAACCAAACTATCTAGCTCAGTATACTTGCTCCAGATGCCGTTTATCTGGGAAAGGGAAATTGATCTGGGCTCTTTTGCTGCTATGTGTATGTTAGGGGTAGGGCGTGGGTCTAAATATAGTAACAGCAAAAGCTGGTGCTGATGCAGGCACTGTATGGGGAGGGAGCAGGTTTCCATTTTCTGAATATCCTTTAATAATTAAAAAAAAATGTAACATGCTTATAAGCAGCAATAGGTTATGTTGAACACTTACGGGTCTCAAAATCTCTTAACTTACCAGAGGTCCATACGTATCCAGCTTCATTTCCCATTCTTCAGTCCAGGAGTCAGCTCTACACCTTCCTCCCCCAGCTCCATATACCCCAAACACCTTGCTTAGTTCTGATTTTCTTTTTCTTTTTCTTTTTTTTTAAATATATTTTATTGATTTTTTACAGAGAGGAAGGGAGAGAGACAGAGAATTAGAAACATCGATCAGCTGCCTCCTGCACACTCCCCACTGGGGATGTACCCGCAACCCAGGTACATGCCCTTGATCGGAATCGAACCTGGGACCCTTCAGTCCGCAGGCCGATGCTCTATCCACTGAGCCAAACCGGTTTCGGCAGTTCTGATTTTCTTTTCCATGAAAGAGGTTTGCCAGCCTATAGTGTTGTCGCCACCTATTGTGGCTTGTGCAATATTCCATAATATTGATTTGTGTTCCAGGCACTTTTTAAATGGTGAAATTATGACTATGTGAAAGAGATAATTATTCTCTGTCCTTGTGGAGTTTATAATCTAGATGAGATATCAAGCTTTAACACGCATAAAAGCTTTGAAGTATGCATTAGAATGCAGACTCCCAGGCCCATGTAGGTTTGTGGTTAGTCCTGGGAATTATCTAATTAACTCCCGGGTGATGTTGATGCTATTGATCTGCTAACCAAACCCTGAGGAACATAAAGATAAATGATCAGGTATATCAGTCAGAACTCTGTGTTGCAGATGTAAGGCTCCATTAATTTATATAACAAAAAAGAAAGTACTGATTCTAGGACTTAGAAGAATTAAGGAAGAATTGCTTGAAGCAGGGTACAAGGTTTATAATCAAGTACGTATTCACATGAAGAAAGGCGAGAAAGAGTCTTCCTAACATAGACAAAGGTATGTCATTGGGATGCCTGAAGTTGCTCTGCCACAGGAGAGAGGAAGTGGGGAGAGAATGAGACAGAGAAAGAGCATCGAAGACAGAGACACAGAGAAACAGAAAGACACAGTGAGAGAGAGAGAGAGACGGGGCACATGAGGAAGAAGGTGCCTGCATGACCCGGGCTGGAATTTACTAGGCTTGTGTGGTTTGATCACTTCCATGCTGGATGAGACATTTTGATGGCAGCTCTACCGAAACTAAGAAGAATCATCTGGATTTACTGAGGGAATAGGCTTATGAAGGTATAGAATGATGATTGCAGTAGAGGTAGGTATTCTGGCTCTGGTGAAGAACTTGCTGGTTTTCCTTATGCCTATTCTTTTTATTACAATCTTTATCTGGTCACTAGTGACATTTTAAAGACACAATTATGCCAAAATTATATAATCTGGCTAAAGAGTTGCTCCTGGCTGGTATATGAATATTTTCTGAAGTATTTGCATTTCAATTATGTCTGTCATAAAAATAATTTAGGCCACAGGAGACATCTATTGGTTGTTGTAAGCTGCTGAAGACCACCTTCTAACTGGGATCCCAATCTAAATGAAAACCACAGGGGAATGTATAAAGGCATAGCAGAACATGAAACACCCCCTGATAATGCCAACAGAAAGGCAGGGTGAAATCTCACATTGTACCACATGCTAACTCGTGCCCCAGGTGGATATAAGACCTAATTATGGAAAGCATATAATACACACACGCACACTAACACACACACACACACACACATACATTTTCTTTCTTCTGTAGGATAACATCATTTTGAATGAAGGGTAGGGAAAGACTTTTTAGAGAAATTTTGAAAAGTACAATGTATAACTACAAAATGAGATGTGCATAACTATACACACATACATTATTGACCTCAGAGGCAGTGGTTTGAATAAACAGTGTTTCTCATCTCAATGTAAGTTTTTACATTGGTCAGTTCAAGACCCCTTTATTCATTCATTCTTTTATTTCTTTGTGTGCTTGTGTCCTGCCTTTTATCCTCATTCTGCACTTCAAGTTCCTTCTACCCTGTCTTCATAAACAACCATTCTAGAGTGTTGGTATATGCACTTGCTGGTAACTATGGTTTTATATAGTGTAATACAAATTCTTAAAATTTTGTTTAAATGCCATAATATTATGCATTTTAGATTTTTTTCTCTATTTGCTTTCAACTATGTGGCTTCAAGTTCCATCCATTTTCTTTGTTATAATATTCTATCATGGCCTATATCCCATTTTATTTATTCCATTAAACTCAGATTCAGGAAGTCCAATGAATAACAAATAGAAAAGAAAGTTTAAAAAATGACATATCATGACATATCATGGTGAAACTGAAAAAAAAAACACGAAAAAAAAAACCCTGAAAATTTAGAAGCAGCCACAGAGAAAAAATAGATCTTCCACAAAGAACAGTATTTAGAATGATCCAATTCATCAAAACAACTCTTAAATCTAGAAAATGAAGGAAAATGAAATTTTGGGGGGGAAAATCTTTACTCTCTATAGGTTTAATAAGAAAATTCTGAGGGACATATATTAGATAAAAATAAAAAGATACCTGGTAAAAGCTTTGAAATGGAATTTGAAATAAATGGTGAACATTTACAATAGATAATATATTATTATACATATTAACACATAGTTAATATATAACCTAAGCATTCACTGATTTAAAAAAATAATAATAGCTAATTTGAGTGTGCAAGTAGGAGAGTGCAACAGAAAAGAAGAAAAAAAAACATCTGGAAAACAATATAACTTCAGGTGAAAGAAATAATAAAAATTGAAATGCTTTATGGATTTTTGGTAAAAGAATAAAAATTTTATATAACTTTATACTGCATTATATATGTATTTTTAAAAATTCGGGCTATTGGCTGAAATTATAAGTAAAGAACATGGAATTTCCAAACAAGTAGTGAAAATAAAAGTTGATGAGAATAAAGTTAAAAAGAAGCTTATAACAATAATAAAACAAATAAGGGTAAAGAAAAAAACCTCAAAACCAAATGGATATAAAGCACTTCATAAAATGTTATAGATAAATAAAAATATATCTGCAAAAGTGAAAAAGTTTACAACAAAGATTTCAGAATGAAAAAGTTTTAAAAAATTTAAGTGTTTCATGGGAAAAAATAAGTAAATAGAGTTAAAAGGTGAATAAACATATCCTATAAAAATACTAATAGGAAGAAAACTGGTGTAGATAGATAAAATGAATTTGAAAAAATATTAACATTAAATAAAATAATTCAATAAAGAAGCATATTTAATTTAACCAAAAGATAAAACATCTCCATCATTGATATATCTAAAAGGGTAGATTGGGATAAAAAGAGTAATAATTGATTGAACAACAAGAAATAATTCACAAAGTCATTGGGAGATTTTTAAATACATCCCCAAATAAGCTATTTTTCAAGGAGAGAGAGAGAGAGAACTGGAAGAGAGGGAGGGAGGGAGAGGTAACTGGGACAAAAACAAGGTCAAATTTTGAAGTTTTTGAATAGGACATAACCTTGATCAAACATACACAAAATACTACACACAATAACTGAAAATGCACTTATTTAATTATTTTATTTTTATTGGGGTGACAGCTATATATATTAAAGCCTTAGCAACTTGAACAGTTTCACCTCAGGACTCTGCCCTCGTGTTCCAGCCGCTCTTCCTGACAGCCGTCCTGCAGATTCTGGACTTGCTCTGCTAGCTCCTGCACTCAAGTAAGCCGATTCCTTAAAATGTACCTCCTACTGGTTTTTCTGACTCTGGTGGGACCCTGACTGATAGACTCTCCTGCAAATTGCCCAAGCCTCAGAGTCTCATTGGTAGTGGGAGAAAAGTTTCATTTCCCCCAACTTAGGATGTAAGTTTCTAGATGTCACAGAGAGATCCGTGGCATTGCCTCTGCTAGACTTACTTTATTGAAAATTTATTGACTCCTTAAAGCTGTGGGATATTCTATGTATTAGTAAGGAAACACTGGAGAATGTAAAATAATGAATTCCTATTAAGTTCTAAGTCTTTAAAAAAAAATAAATAAATAAATAAAAAATAAAGCCTTAGCAACTGAACGACCGGTGGCTATGATGTGCACTGACCACCAGGGGGCAGGCACTCATCACAGGAGCTGCCCCCTGGTGGTCAGTGTGCTCCCACAGCCAAACTCCCATGGCCCCTCCCCCCACGGCCAACCTCCCACAGCCCCAATAGGCCCCAATTGCCCGCCAGGTTGAGGGACCCCAAATATGCATGAATTCATGCACCGGGCCTCTAGTTGGTTAATAAAATTATATAGGTTTCAAGTGTAAAATTCTAATACATTATCTATATATTGTATTGTGTGTTCATCATCCAAGTCAAATGTGCTTCCACCACCATAGATCCCTTTATCTCTTCTACCTCCCCACACTCCCTTTTTCTCTGGTGATCACCATCCTGTTCTCTGTGTCTATGAGTTTTGTTTTGCTTAATGCCTTCACTTATTTCACCCAGCCCTCCAACCCCCTCCCCTCTGACAGCTGTCTATTTCTATTTTGTCTGTTAGTTTATTTTGTTCATTAGATTCTACACATAAGTGAAATCATATGGTACTCGCCTTTGTCTGACTGGCTTATTTCACTTGCCATAATACTCTCCAGGTCCATCTATGCTGCCGTTAAAGGTAAGATGTCCTTCTTTTTTACAGCTGAGTAGTATTCCATTGTGTAAACATGCCACAGGTTTTTACCCATTCATCTACTGATGGGCAATCGGGCTGCTTCCAAATCTTGGCTATTATAAATAACACTGCAATGAACATAGGGGTGCCTATATTCTTTCGAATTAGTGTTCTGGGTTTCTTTGGATAAATTCCCAGAGTGGAATTGATAGATCATAAGGCAGTTCCATTTTTAATTTTTTGAGGAAATTTCATACAGTTTTCCACAGTGGTTGCACCAGTCTGTATTCCCATCAGCAGTACACAAGGGTTCCTTTTTTTTCCACATCTTTGCCAACACTTTCTGTTTATAAACTTATTTTATGGTAGCCATTCTGAAAATGCACTTATTTATAACTACAGGGAAAGCATTTTTGAAAAATTTCTATATATTAGATAGAACTTAGTGACTCTCAATACATTTAAAGATTGGCATTAAATGAACTATATTTTCTGACTACAATGTAATTAAATTATTACTAAATGATGAAAAGAACACTAGGAAAAAGCCATGTACTTGGAAACTTAAAAGTGGGCCTCTAGAAAACTTAAATATTGGAAGGGAAATTAGAAACTGCTCTGAACCAAATGAAAATACTATAATCAAAACTTGTGAAAACAAATGAAGCCGTGAACTGGCAGCTCTGTTGGTTAGAGCATTCTTCTGATTGTGCCAAGGTCGTGGGTTAAATTTCAGGGTCAGGGATTATGCAAGAACCAATTAATGAGCGCATAAATAAGTGGGACAACAAAATCGATGTTTCTCTCTCCCTTCCTCTCTCTCTAAAATCAACTTCAAAAAGTTGAAAAAAGGAGAATCTGTGCTTTGACAAAGGAATTCATAGATTTCATTATATAATGGAAAATGTTGAAAATTGAAAGCCAAGACAAATAAACCCTAACAAAATAGAAAAACAAACTAAAAATTAAAGATGAGAGTGAAACTAATATGGGAAAATATTACAAGGAGAATATAAAAAGCCAAAATTTGGTCGTTTGAAAAGACTAAATCCATGGCAACATTGAAGAAGAAAGAAAAGATTGAAGGTACAAATAGCCAAATTTAAATTAAAAGAGGGATATTGCTAGAGACCAGATATTACAAAAAGCGTCAGAAGATATTGCAATACATCTGAAAATTTTATGCAATAAACTCCTAAATAAGTAACTTATCAAAACTAAATCTAAAGTAATAAAAACATCTAATTTTAAAATTAAAAGTTAACTGCATAAGTTAAAACCTTTCCACAAAAAGACTCTAGGAACAGAATTCTAGGATTTACTGGAAAATTCTATGAAATGTTTAAAAAAGCATGATGTAGCCCTAGCCAGTTTGGTTCAGTGGTTAGAGTGGGCCAAGGATGGGATGCAATTCCCAGTCAAGGGCATGTACCTCATTTGCAGGCTCAATCCCCAACCCCAGTAGTGCAAGTTTGGGAGGCAACCAATCGATGTGTCACTCTCACATGGATATCTCTCTCTCTCTCTTCCCCTCCTCCCTCCCTCCCTATTACTCTCTCTTAAAAAAGAAATCAATGGAAAGAAAAATTCTCAATGAGAATGACAAAGAAAAAAGCATGATCTAAATATTACATAAATTCTTCTGTAGAATGGAAAAAGAAAAATGCCTCAAGTTTCAAATCCAGGAAAAACATTAAACCACACCTACTTAGGAATATATATATATATATATATATATATATATATATATATATATATATATATATATTAGATACCTAATTCACATAGAATATTAGCCAATAGCTAAACCAAGCTGAAAAGCCCAGATTATTATTAAACAAATGTTAGTTATAATTTATTAAATTAACTGATTAAAAGGGAAAACCATATGTTCATTTTAACAAAAACAGAAAAGGTGTTTCATAAGACACAATTGTTATTTATGATTTTCCAAAAAGCATTATTTTAACAAACCAGAGATTAAAAACCTTTCTTAAATAGTTACTGATAAATATGTAGTATACACACAAACGAGTGACAATTTGCATTTAATAGAGAAACATTTTCCTAATGATCACAACAATCCAAGTTATAGCAATTGGAAAGGAGTCCTGATGGTTATTTTTATGTGTCAACTTGACTGGGCCATTGAGTACCCAAACATTTGGGCAAATATTATTTTGAGTGTGTCTGTGAAGGTGTTTGGGGATGAGATTAATATTTTAATTAGTAGACTGAGGAAAGCAGGTTGCCATCCTTACTATGGGTGGGACTCATCCAATCAATCGGAGACTAAAATAGAACCAAAAGGCTGGGTAAGAGGTAACTTCTCCAGCTTGATGCTTTCGCTGGGATATTGGTCTTCTGCCCTTGGGCTGGAAGACACACCATTCTTTCTCCTGGTTCTTAGACCTGCATACTCAGACTAGAACTACATATTAAGTCTTCTGAATCACCAGCTCACCATCTACAGATCTTGGGACTTCTTAGACTCCATGATCATGTGATCCAATCCCTGATAATAATCCCTATCTATCTCTATCTCTATCTCTATCTCTATCTCTATCTCTATCTCTATCTATATCTATATCTATATCTATCTATATCATCTATATCTAATCTCCTATTGATCTCTTATTGGTTCTGTTTCTCTGGAGAACCCTGATTAATATAGGAGGAGATATTTTTATTATTTGTAGATAGTATTTTCTATGTATGAAAAACTAAAGAATCTATTAATAAATTATTGTAATTTATAAAAAAATTATCAAGTTCACTGAATTTAAAATGAATATGCAAAAGTAACTTATATTCCTAATATGACATCAATAAAACTGTTAGAAAAGCTTTAAGGAAGGTTTTTAATCTGTAGTTTGTTAAAATAATTATACTTGGAAAATCATAAAAACAAACACAAAGATACTATTGTAGGTTTGTGTCCCCCGAAAAGATATGTTAAATTCCTAACACTAGTGAATTTGACCTTATTAGAAAATAGCATATTTCCAGACATAATCACGTTCATCTTAATGAGGTCAGTAGGATGAACTCGAATCCAATAGAACGGATGTTATAAGCAAAAGGGGAAACAGAGGGAGAGACATACAGGGAGAATGCAGACACTGGAGGGAAGTAGCTACCAACCAAGGAATACAAGTAGCTACAGCCATCGCTGGAAGCTGGAAGAGGCAGAAAGGATGCCATGCAGTCTCAGAGGGTGTATGGCTCTGCTCACAGTTGGATGTCTAACCTCCAAGACTGGGAGTGAATACCTCTCTGTTGTTTTAAGTTTGAGGCACTTTGTTACAGCAGCCTTAGGAAATGGAAATAGGTACTATTTACCGTAATTATAAAAAAATACTGAAGAAAATTTAATAGATGCTGCACATGATCTCTATGCAGAAAATATAATACTATACTGAAAGACATTAAAGGAGGTATACACAAATGGAAAACCATATTATATAAAATTTTACTTCTAAGTTGATTCAGATTCAGTGGAATTTCAATCAAAATTCTAATGTGCATTTCCTTGGAACTTGATAACATGATTCTAGAACTTCTTTGAATGAGCAAATATCCAAGAAATTTAAAAACATCCTTGAAAAGGAATGAGGCAAGTAGGCTTGACTTACACAGATGTCAAATTTTGTTATAAAACAACTAGAGGCCTGGTGCACAAAATTCATGCATGGGGGGGGTCCCCTCACCCAACCTGTGCCCTCTCTGATCTGGACCCCCTCAGGGGATGTCTGACTGCAGGTTTAGGCCCGATTCCACAGGGATCGGGCCTAAACCAGCAGTTGGACATCCCTTTCATAATCCGGGACTGCTGGCTCCTAACTGCTCACCTGCCTGCCTGCCTGATCGCCCCTCCTGGCCCCCTGCCAGCCTGATCACCCCTAACTGCCTCTGCCTGCTGGCCTGGTTGCCCCCAACTGCCCCCCTGCCAACTTGGTCACCCCCAAATACCCCCCACCAGCTTGGTCACCCTTTACTGTCCCCCTGCAGGCCTGGTCACCCCCAACTGCCCCCCCTCTGCCGGCCTGGTCAACCCAAACTGCTCCCCTGCCAGCCTTGCCAACCCTCACTGCCCCCCTCTGCTGGCCTGATCACTCTTAACTACACCTCCCCTGCCAACCTGATCACCTCCAATCCCCCCGCCACCAGCCTGGTCACCCCTCACTAGCCCCCTTTGCTGGCCTGGTCACCCCTCTGCCCCTCTCTACTGGCCTGGTCACCCCCAACTGCCTGCCCCCTGCTGGCCTGGTCGCTTCTCTGGCCCCCCCTCACGCATCAGCCTGGTTGCTTCCAACTGCGCCCTCTGCTGGCCTGGTTGCCCCACACAGCCTGCTGGTTGGTGGTTTGGTCACCCCTCACTGTCCCCTCCCCCCCCCCCCCCCCACACTGGCCTGATTGCCCCACACAGCCTGTTGTTCAGTTGTTTGGTCATCCCTCACTAACCACCCCCTGCAAGCTTTGTCACCCCACTCAGCCTGTTTGGTCATCCATTCGGTTGTCCATTTGATTGCGATGGCCCCTGGCTCTTTATATATATAGATGGTATTCAAGTGTCCAAACTGGCCTGGCTGTTATGGTTCAGTAGTTGAATCTGGAGGCCGTGGTTGGATTCCCAGTTGGGGCATATGCCGGGTTTCAGGTTGATTCCCAGTGTGGGGCATGCAAGAGGTAGCCAATCAATGATTCTCTCTCATCCTGTTCCTGTCTCTCTCTCCCTCTCCATTCCTTTGTGAAATCAATAAAAATACATTAAAAGAAAAAAAGAGTTTAAATTGGCTCCTGGGTGGACCAATAGGCCAATGGAACAGAACAGAGAGTGTGGAAATGAACTTTATAGAATAGCTGGGAAAGATGGACTGCTGAGCAATGTGTGCTGAGACAATTTATCATCAAAATGGCAAAGTATAAAATTTCCTCCCTACTTCACATACTGTAAGTTCCATGTGCATGACATACTTATATTTACAAGGAAAAATTTTACAACTAGCTGATGTTACCTTAGCAGAAATATTTTGTCTGGTCAAAATTTCTTATATTCAATTACTTTAAATTCAAGAAGTTCTGTTCACTAAAAGATACTAAAAGAAGAGAAAAACCAAGCAAAAACTAAAGAAGGTAATTGCAACTTATATGACTGAGACAGAGTTAGAATTCAAAAGATATAGAAAATTTCAGAAATTAAAGGAAATAAACAACCTAATAGAAAAATGGGTGAATGATTTGAGCAGTTGCTGCATAATTGAGGAAACACAAATGACTGCACATGAATGAGGAGATGATCACTCAGTTTTCAGAAAGTGCCAATTAACACCAGCTGAACCAGAATGAGGTAGAATTTCACACCTACTAAGCTGGTAGAATTACAAATAAACAGGAAAACCCAGAAAACACTAAGCATTTCAGGTGGAGCAATGGGAGGCTCTTTCTCTTGTTCATGAAAGTGTAGGTGGTTCTCAACATATTCTAAAATTCAGAACCTCTACTTTTCACACTCTGGCATATGTGGGTGCAGATTTTTAACCACTTTTAAGTAAAATAAATAAATGAAAAACCTTAAAATGTCTATCAACAATAGGAAGAATACATAACTTGTAATTTATTCAAACAATGAATTGCTCTAAAACCATAAATGTGCGTGGGATACAGTCACATGCCTAATGTGAGTGAGTTAGAGTCACATGCCTAAAAAAAAAAAGGAAGGTTTTGAAACAATGGAGGAAGGCATAGAAGACAGATAATATTGATCCCATTGTAAAACACTAGAAAACACAAAATTTTAAGCATATATTATTAGTGGACTCATTTACAAGTGATAAAATGCAGTGAAAAGAAAAGGAATTATTATCACAAAAATCAGGTTTGGAATTAATCTGAGTGAGGGGTGGGGCCTCAATAGAGGCCAGGCATGGGAAGGTGAGGGGTAGAAGCTTTGAGATATTAGAATTGCTATAGTTCTTAAGTTGGTGGAGGGTACACAGCTATTCAAGTCTGTTCCCTAAAATTTACATATGTTCTCTGTATGGCCTTTTATGTACATAAATTATTTGTATTATCTGGTCCAGCTGGAAATGAACCTAATTCAGAATATTGTTTGAATCTGGTACTTTGCAGCTTCCACTATAGACCTCCAATAAAGTTTTAACTTTCCAAGGCTGCGTCTTGATCAATATCTACCGATCCTCCTGGCTCTAACTGCCCATTCATCATTTACATTAAAGCCAGGCTCCTCTGTAATGATTGCTGATTACAGGAGACTGCCTTGCCCACAACTTCATTATCACCCAGTTCACAGGGGCAGTGTTTGGTCGGCAATGAACTGAACGCTAGCCAAAGCCAATTTATGATATTGCATACTATATCGATTTTGATGGAAACAAAAGCAGAGAAGGTCAATAGGATGGCATCCAAAATCATTACTGGTCAGAAGAGAGAACTAAATCAAAATGAGCAATTAATTTTTTTCAGCATTTTATGTTACATTCTGGCAGCCTCATAAATGATCCCATATCTTGGATCTTGGTGTCAGAACTTCATAATAAAAGAGCAAAGGGACTCTGATGAAAAATTTAAATCTGGGAACAAGAACAAAGAAATAAATTCTTATTTTTTTCTATAGGAATGATTCAGTTATATTTTAGCAAATAGTCAACTTGTTTGGAAGATATTTTATTTCTGGTCCAAACCCCTGAAAGGAGAAACAGGGAAGGGGGGAAGGAGAAAGAAAAGAAGAAGAAGAAAAGGAAGAAAAAGAAAAAAAGATGAAAGAGAGGAGGAAAAGAGACACATTGAAGAAGGAAGGAAGAAAGGAAGAAGGGAGGGAGAGATGAAAGGAGGAAATATAAAGAAAGAGAAATGGGTTTCCTTAGTATAAACAAAATGGAGGTTTATAGAACACTAGAGGCCCGGTGCATGGATTCATGCACCAGTGGGGTCCCTCGGCTTGCCCTATGGGGATTGGGTCAAAACTGGCTCACCGACATCCCCCGAGGGGTCCCGGAATGTGAGAGGGCGGTTCTCAGGTGATGTCCCCTGGAATAGGGCCCCTCCTCTCTGGTTCCAGGTGTGTCACCCGTGAACTGCAGCTGCCAAGTTGGCAGCTCCTGTGTTAAGCATCTGCCCCCTGGTTGGTTAGTGCGTGTCATAGCTACTGGTTAGAGAGTCTGCCCCCTAGTGGTCATTGCGCATCATAGCTATCAGTCTGCCGTCGGCCGGTTGGCCAGTTACTTAGGCTTTTATATATATATAGATAATAACTTTGAATTCTGGTGTTTTGCTACCCCCTCCCCCCCCACCCAAAAAAACACACAACAGATGGCTGTTTGGAAGAATGCTTCTTATATATGTAGAAATCAATATACCAATGTGAGCAACAAAATATGTGATACTGGAAAAAAAATGATACTAACTTTAATTCTAATGATATTATATTACTAGTTATAGTAGTTGATTACTGTTTGTTGAACATTTAAGTCTTGACAGATAACTCTGCCTCTTGTTACGCACAGCTTTTTTAATCCTTACATTTACGCTGAGATGTAAAACAAACATTGTAAAAACAAAAATTCAGGGTCAGGAAGGTAAGAAAGATTGGCCTCTACAGCTAACATGTAGCACAAGGGTGCTGGACCTACAACCTACAAGCTTGTGCCCTAAAGCTCTGTTATAGTGACTTAAAGCAGCCTTAGAGAAGGGTTGACACCCATACCTATAGCTTATGGAAATTTCTCTAGGCAGATGGTAGAATAATAAAAACCCTGCTGCTCTCTAAGGAAGTCTCTGGAGCTGGTATTATAAGGTTTGAACCTCCCAGGTTCCCAGTCACTGTATTCACATAGGGCACCCAGCATATCCTATCTAATAAAAGAGAAACATGGTAATTAGCGTACATCTGCTACCTTCCCATTGGCTAATCAGCAAGATATGCAAATTAATTGCCAGCCAAGATGGTGGCCGGCAGCCAGGCAGCTTGAAGCTAACATGAGGCTTGCTTGCTTCAGTGACTGAGGAAACCAATGTTCCCCGCTTGCCTTGCCAGCCTTTGAGCTTGCAGTTTGAAACATTGTTACAAATATAGAAGCTAAACAAAACCCCAGAAACCTGCTTTCAGCCCACCGGGATCTCAGAGCTGGAGTTGATACAGAGTTTCGATTATAGAACACAAACAAACCAGATACCTGCTTTCAGCAGCTGAGGCCTCAGAGCTGGAGCCAGAGCTAAAGCTGGCCCAGAATAAAAAAAAGAAAAAAGAAAAAAAGGAGCAGTTGGGAGCTTCAGTCACCTGCCAGCCTGAAAACAGCCCTCAGCCCCTCACCCAGACTGGCCAGGCACCCCAGTGGGGACCCCCACCCTGGAGGGTGTGTGACAAGCTGCAAACAGCCATCATCCCCTCACCCAGGCTGGCCAGGCACCCCAGTGGGAACCCTCACCCTGATCCAGGACACCCTTCAGGGCAAACCAGCCGGCCCCCACCTGTGCACCAGGCCTCTATCCTATATAGTAAAAGGGTAATATGCTTCCCAGCACCAGGATCAGCGGAGCTGAGAGGCCTCCTGGCACTGGGATCAGTGTGACAGGGGGCAGCGCCCAAACCCCCTGATTGCCCTGCGGCTCTGTGTGTGACAGGGGGTGGGGCCACAACCTTCCTATCAGCACTGCACTGTTCGTGACAGGGGAAGGTGCCCCAACCCCCTGATCAGCCCTGCTCTGTGCCTGATAGGAGGGAGCTCCCCAACCCCCTGATCGCCCTGTGGCTTTGTGTGTGACAGGCTGCGGCGCCCCAACCCCCTGATCGCCCTGCGGCTTTGTGTGTGACAGGGTGAGGCGCCCCAACCCCTCCCCCACGGGCCTTGCTCTGTGTGTGACGGGGTAGAGCCATAACATCCCCATTGGCCCTGCCCTGAGTGTGACAGTGGCGGCACCGCAATCCCCTAATTGGCCCTGCTCTGTGGGTGATAGAGGGCAGCGCCCCAACCCCCTGATCTGCCCTGCTCTGTGCGTGACTGGGGGAGATTCCCAACCCCCCTGATTGGCCCTGCTCTGTGCGTGACAGGGGGCAGTGCCCCAACCTCCTGATCATCCCTGCTCTGTGCCTGATACTGGGGACCTCCCCAACCCCCTGATCGCCCTGTGGCTCTGTGTATGACAGGCTGCGGCGCCCCAACCCCCTGATTGACCCTGCTCTGTGTGTGACAGGGTAGAGCCATAACCTCCCCATCGGCCCTGCTCTGAGTGTGACAGTGGTGGTGCCCCAACCCCCTCATTGGCCCTGCTCTGTGAGTGATAGAGGGTGGTGCCCCAACCCCCTGATCCGCCCTGCTCTGTGTGTGACAGGGGGGGAGCTCCCCAACCCCCCTGGTTGGCCCTGCTCTGTGCGTGACAGGGGGTGGCGCCACAACCTCCCCATTGACCCTGCCTTGAGTGCGCCCCAACTCCCCAATTGGCCCTGCTCTGAACCTGACCAGGGGCTGCACCTCTGCCACCGGGGAGCAGGCCTAAGCCAGCAGGTCGTTATCTCCTGAGGGGTCCCAGACTGCGAGAGGGCACAGGCTGGGCTGAGGGACCCCCCTCTCCCGCTGCCGAGTGCACAAATTTTTGTTCACCAGGCCTCTAGTCTGATTATAATTACTTTCCGGGAGAGACCATGGGCTTGTTTTATGCTGTGCTGATAGCCCTCATTCTAGACCAGTGGTTCTCAACCTTGGCTGCACATTAGAATCACCTGGGAATCTTTTTAAAATCCTGATTTCTGGGCCTTATCCTCTGGAAATTCTGTTTCTTTGTTATGGGGTGGGGCCACCTGAGGATGAGGCCCAAAAATCAGAATTTTAAAAAGATTCCCAGGTGATTCTAATGTGCAGCCAAGATTGAGAACCACTGTTACACTCAGGAACTGAGGGTGGATACAGGTATTTGGATTCAGAAATCTCCTTTGAAGAGGTCCATTTGCATGTTAACGCTGAAATGGCACCAGATGGTAGCCCTCAATCCTTGAGTTCAGCTAAGAAAAGATTTCAGAGCCAAGGCACTCAAATGCAAGCGAAAGTATATTTAGAAAGTTTATGTAGAGGCAGAAGTGAGCTGGGAGAAGTGAGCCAGCTGGGATGTGAGGGCTCAGGAAACAAGTTACAGAGGCAAAAGAGGGTCCTTAGCACTTAAGAAACACAGAGAAAACACACATCGAGAAAAGGGGGTTTCTGGGGTGGGGAGACATGGGCCTATTGGAGAGAGCACTGAGTCCTTTATCTTGAGGGCTTTTATCCACGTTCCAAAGGCAGCGACCCTAGGGGAGGCCCCAGGGGAGACTCTCAATAGAACATGCATCAGCTTTCCAGGTGTGTCCTTTCAGGGTCATGGCCTCCACTGATTGGCTGGTGCCAGGGCAGAGGTCATTAGTCATTGCAGCTGGTCCTGAGGTCAGCCATGGCATCACTTCATCTGGTTTTGCTGCTCTTCTGGGCCTGGAGCTGAAACACAAGTGAGGCTTAGATATTATTACTATTTTTATCAAAACTCTGTCTCTGTTATCAACAGACCGGTGGCTTTGTTCCTAAGATTATTTGATGTGGGTCTGAACCTCATTGTTCAGAGGGCTTAATGCTTACGAAAGTGGTCGTGCAAAGGCTTATATGAGAGTCATATAAGGCTATTATCTGACCCACTTGTTCCTCCTCTAAGGAAGTCTACCACATGACTAGCGACATGCCAGGGGAGGAAAAGTCAGGGGAGGATGGGAACCACATGACCATGATATGAAAGATCAGGGGGTCTAAACCACATGACTAGTGATATGCTAGGGAAGGAAAGGTCACCCGGGTGAGGTCCCAGCTGAGTTTTACCTGTTGTTGCTGGGCAACTGGAGCTTTCTGCACTGGGGGCCTTCTGTACCTGGCTTATTGTTCCTATTCTGCTCATTTTCGTCTAACTGCCTCAGACACATGTAGGACAATGAGCATCTTTCCTGCTATGAGATTGCACCACAGCTGCCTTCCCTTGTCTGGTAGCTGCTCTCCCACCAGCAGCCTCATCCATTTCCTCTTCTTCCCTGCTTCCCAGAATGATTGTACCTTTGGCCCAAACCCTGAGGATTGTCCCCTGTGTTGCCACAGTCCCATTCCAGGCCTGCTCTAGGCTGGGCTACGGTGAGCACTTTTCCTCTCTTTTTGGAGTCTGAGTGACAGGCCCAGCATTCTTCCCTGCTTTTCTTTCTAAATCCTCACCTCCTGGGATTGATGGGGAGATGCTCACAGGACACACTCCTGAGCAGGGAGCGTGGGTGATAAATTTGTTGTTACGGTCCCATCTTTTTCTGATCCCAGTCCTGTGCTACCCCTTTCTCTTCCACCATGCTCCCTGAAAACACTGACACCTTAGGTCTCATCTTTTATTTTGCCTTCTCTGGGAAGCCTTCCTCTTCGCCCCAATTTCCAGGACCTCTTCCTCTCAGAAATGTTAAATCTGTCCCCATTTAACACGCCCATTTCTGCCAGACACCATGCAAAGCAGTTTATACATATGAAGGCACTGCTCTTTTCAACTTCCTCTAAGGAATCCCCTCCAATTCTCATGCTAAAGACAAAGAAAAGGAAACATTCAATAAAAGAGGAACTTGCCTAAGGCCCAACAGATCCTGGTGGTGGGTTGAATAGGAATAATGACTTCAAATGTGAGGAAGCATAGCTCTTTCAGCCTCCCAAGAGGTATATAAACAGCATGGTACTTTAGAATAATAATGGCGGAGCTTCAAAAAGCATGGCTTCCTGGGGTCCAGCCAGCTCTCAGGTCAGAATCCCAGAGGGCAGAGCCAGCTCCTGCACATGATCAGAATCCAGATTTCCCTTTTCCCTATCCTGCAATGAGAACCACTATAAATACTATTTTTGTCCTTCCCTCATTTATGTACTCACTAGATCAATTTTAACATGTTGTTTGTCATTTCACAATGGTGCAGTAGCAGCCTGAGTTCATATCTACACACACACACATACACACACACACGCATATATGTCGAGACTTCAAGAAATGTGTGTGTTTATATATATATATGCTGAAATTTTGAGAGGCTACAGAATCTCAAGGGGCTAAATCAGGTATCTAAGTAAGCTTAAATTAGGTTATGTACACACACAGGTATGGTTATATGAAGTATTTAGCTTTTTTTGAGATTCTTCAGCCTCTTAAAATCTGTTTTATCATCTGCAAATTGGGGTAAAATCTCATGGTATTATATGAATTTAAACAGAGTTTTAAAAAATAATAACTGGTTCATCCCCATAAGACAATGGCTTTATCTGCAGTAACCTCAATACTTTGCAATACTTAGGGAGAAAACTGACTTTTTCAGATTCATTAACAGTGGCTACAAAACCATATATACTACACATCAGGGGAGGGAACCTTTTTCCTGCCAAGGGCCATTTGGATATTTATAACATCATTCCAAGGCCATACAAAATTATCAACTTAAAAATTAGCCTGCTATATTTGGTCAAACATTTAGTAATTCACCCGTAATGCTTTGTCAGGACCAGACCAAATGATTCTGTGGGCCTTATAGGGCCTGTGTGCTGTACGTTCCCTATCCCTGCTATACATTATTGGTGGCATGTACCTAGTTTTGACCCTAAGATCTGACTGTTGAAACAACTCCCAGGGTGAAAGGTAATATGTCTCAAGGGTAGAAATTATAGAATGTCCAATGCTGGATACAGGTGGGTGACATGTAAATTAAAAATTGCCAGATTATTTATTTCCAAGATAAGTTAGTTCATATATATATATATATATATATATATATATATATATATATATATACACATACATATATATATATATCTATCTACACTAATAAAAGAGAAAAATGGTAATTGGCGTACGACGATACCCTTTTCATTGGCTAATCAGGGCTATATGCAAATTAACTGCCAACTAAGATTGGCAGTTAATTTGCATATGTAGGCACAATGCAGGGAGGCGAAAGAGAAAGCAGGAAGAAGCCCCCTGCCACTGATAGTGATCAGAAACCCAGGGGGGAGCTAAGAGCTGGGGGGCAGGGCAAAGGTGGCCCTGGGGCCGCCTTTGCCCTGCCCCCAGCCATGATTGGAGAATCAGGTGCCTTTTCTGCCCTGGCCAGTGATAGCAGGAAGTAGGGATGGAGCCAGGGATGGGAGCTGGGCACGGTCGAAGCTGGCAGTCCCAGGAGCTAGGGGTCCCTTGCCTGGGCCTAAAGCGGAGCCCACGACCGCGGGGCCGCTGCAGCTGCTGGTCCCCGCTGCCTGGGCTGGGGGCAGAACCAGTGATGGGGGGAAATGAGGGTCCCCTGCCCAGGCCTGATGTCTCTCTCAGAGGCATCAGGCCTGGGCAAGGGGCCGATCCTATGATTGGAGGGTGATGGGGGTCAACGCCTGAGGGCTCCCAGTATGTAAGAGGGGGCAGGCTGGGCTGAGGGACACTCCCCCCCGGCCCCACACCCAGTGCACGAATTTCGTGCACCGGGCCCCTAATATATATATATATATTTATACACTTGTGGACAAAAGGGGCCACATGCTGGCCTGACAGGCTCAGGGGAGGCCTGCATGGCAGGCTTGCAAACTCAGAGACCTAAAGTCACCACAAAGGACAGTCTGAAATGAAACTTTAACTAAAAGCAGTTATGGTGGGCAGTTACATCCTAGGCCAGTATCTTCACTGACAAGGTCAACCTTTACCTTAACTGAGCCTATCTGTCCTTTTGCATCTATGATAACATACCCTTGAAATGTCTGGGTGACTTGTAACTTCCCTTTTTCTGGAGCCCCTGGGGCACAACCAAATGTGCTGGGCGCCAGGACAGAGACCACAAATTCCTTCATTATCATGTAATTGATCCTGCACCCACCTAAGTATGTGTCCATCATTTACTTTTTATCCAATCCCAGGAGTTTCCCTGCTTTGCTTTCTCCCTCCTCCTTAATCTATCACCAATGAATTTCATGTAACCCACCAACATCCCTCCTTTGATTGCAAATGTATAAATACAAATGTAACCCGCCATTCTCCGGAGCATTATCTCAATTCGTTGAGGTTCTGCTTCCCGGCATATATCGACAGTTTGGCTCAAATAAACTCACAAAAATTCTTTACAGGTTTCAATGGTTTTTATGTTAACACACTGATGCCACAAAACTCAACTCCTACTTTTCTTCTTTATTCTCTGTGAGAAAGAATAATCTTTGAACTGAAAAGAGTATATAGTATTTCTGAGACTGAAGTAAATAACCTCATGATGGATAAAAAAAAAACTGTAAAAATACACACATCTGCTTTACATGAATTCAAACTTTGTGGCACATCTAAATGACACATCAGTCTCAAGAGAACCTCTAAATGAGAAAGTGGTCATTGATCTTTTACATTCATGTGAGGACAAAAGAGCTTCTAAAAGACTGGCAATAAGCGAATTTTATCCATATTTTAAAAGGAAAATAAGATTTATTCAGCAAAGTACTCACTAGTCAGCTTCCATTGTGACCTGCCAAAAACATTAAAATCTCTTTAGACTAACATTTCTAGTCTAAGATGTGTCTTTTTCCACGATAAGATTGCTCTCTCCTCTTTTTTTTTCTTCCTTTCTTTCCTCCCTCCTTTTTTCTCTTCCTCCCAAACTCCCTTCCTTTTTTCTTCCTAATAAAATTTTTATTTTACAAAAGTTTTTGCAAAGACAGTACAGAATATGGAGCCAACAAATCACAAAGATAGTGCACTATCCCCATATATTTTGCAAGTCATTTTGTTATTGTTGGAATTAGCTCGATACTATTCATAAAGGAAAGAAAACAAAGGGGAGGCCAAACATTATGAGCATGATCCTCAGGGCAGCTTCACCAGGAAACTACAGCTCCACACAGCATTGCCCTCCCCCACCCCCCCAAGGAGATTATCAGGCCTCCATTCCCCGCTGAGGTACTAGGTTACTGGGGGGAGGAGTTAGAAGGTGCATGCACAGTGAAGTTGGGGTGACATAGGGCAGGCGCTTGCCCTCATGCCAGCCTGGGGAACAATAGATGGACTGGGAGGTAAACCCACCAGAAGTGCAAACATCTCGGAAAGTTGGTTTGAAGAGGCTCCTGCTTAAAGCCTCAGGCAGGGAGCTTGTCTCTCCTGGTCACTCCTGCGCTCTGGCTCGCTCTTTCTTTGCTTGTTCAGTGACCTGCACTCACCACGCACTCACCTCCTCTCCGCCCATAGCCATGTGGCCTTTAGCAGCTGAACGGCCCATGGCTCTGGGGACTGCACACACAGGATGCTGGACTGGACTGCACTTTAATATGGAGCAGAAACTTCGGGCATTAGTCTTTATTCTGGCCCTGGTGGAGACAAGATTGGATTTCCGTGGGGAGAAAGACAGAGATGGGACCTTGTTGGGGGGCGGGGGGGGCGGGGCTTAATTTTACATCATCAGTAAAGCTCTCCATAAAATCCCATCCTGGCATGGGGGGTCTCAGGGAATTATTTTCCTTGTAGCATCACAAGAACCCCACTTCCACTGGTAACAGCCCAGCCTGCATTCCCTCAGCGCCACCAAGCAGCAGGTCCTAGGGATTTGGGGCTCCTGCGGGGGGGGGGGGGGGGGGAAGTACTCCCACACTCAGTGCCAATGTTGTGGGCTCTGTGTCCAGCACATGAAACCTGGGACACTCCCCAGACGCCTTCCCCTATTCCCAGTGGCTGCGAGCCCGGCCCCGCACACAGAAGTAGGGACCTTTTTCAGATGCAGAACCCTGCCCATCGCCTTTTGCGATTCTCCATCTCCATCCTTGCAATTTATTCTCTGTGTCCAGGGAGCTGGGGCTGGGGCTTTGGGGAGTGGCTCACAGTCCAGGATGGCTCTGAGCCCAACTGCCAAACCCAGGGTTCCCAGACTCTCACTTGCCTCATGTCTATCTCTGTGCAACCTGGGCCAGTGCCATGGGAAAGAGGGCATCAAAGAAGCTGCAGGTAGAAACTGGATCACAAGGAACCATAGTCCCACCCTCTGTTCTCTCAACTGCTCCTTGCTCAAGGCCAGGAACGACCCCTTTGCCAGAGGGCACTGCCCCTGGTAAATGCATTGCTAGGGGGCAGGAACTGCTCTCCCATGCGCAGACCCAAAGCCCCACTCCTGTTCCCCCTGAGAGTTCCCCTGGCAACCACTCTTCCTAATGCACTGGAAGCTGATGCTGCTGACTGTCAGGCTGTCTGAATCTAAATAAAAATTCTGACTTCTGCAAACATAATTGCTTATCTGTGTCAAACTCACAGTCTTTACTGATGCTTTTATAGATGTACCTAATAGAAAAAGAGCCTCAGATATGCAAATGCTCAGAGACATAAATGGTTTTTGTTAACCAGTCTGCAGACTGACTAAATATTTGTGAATCCTTCCAGAGAAGGCTGTTAACTCTCTGTCAGGCCATTGGCACAGGGAATATTCTCTCCCCTCCTAGGGGAGTCACTGGACTTTACCAAGCCTCTGAAAGGACCAAAGCTGCTTAGAATATAAGAGGCAAAGCAACAGTTACTAGCCTAACTATTAAGGCCAGTTCTCTTCTACCTACTAGGTAAGGCCAGAGGACGTCAGAATCACAGAGTAAACTAGCAGGGTTTTTTTTTTTTTTTTTTTACCAACTTGCTAGTTTTTATTAGCAGGTTGGTAAAAATGCCACACCTGGGCAAAATTGTATTGCCACTTCCACTTTGGGAAGAGTTTGCCAATCTAGGGAATGCCAATTGCTTACTTCAGCTGGCTATACAGAGTTGAAATTTGGTTCTTTTTACCCTGTTGAAAGAGCAAGGATTTTCCTTTTGCCATATATTTTTCTCCTTACCTGATCCTTCCATAACTGGGCAATTCTTAATAAATGAGTGACAGCAATACATTTCCTTGCATAAACCCAATGAATCCACATTTGGAAACTGTGCAGTTTTTATTAGCCAAGACTTTGACTGGAATGCCATGTCCAAGAGAGACATGTCTGGACTCTGTATGTCACCAAAAAGCCTTCAGAAATTGAGATTGACTTTCAAAGCTGATAAAAGCCCTCTGAAGCAATGCCCAGGTACCTTGATTGATCACATGGTTCATGGTGATTTTTCAAGGTAAGGAATAAAGGTCGCTTCCCTGAAAGATGGCAAGGAAGGCACCTCAAGACATTTTTGGGGACTTCAATAATTTGGGGAATTTACTCAAACCTATAGGTATTGCCGGCAAAGCCTGATGGGAACTGTGGCTTGGCTTCTTTGCCCTGTGGGGCTGACTAGAGCTCAACCTAAAGATTCCTGCAAGGCAGACTTGAAAGAACCTGTTTGATCAGCTGCTATTCTTGTTGCAAATAACCAGGCTAAAGTAAAATTGGATTTAATGTAGTCTCTTTGATGGAAATTAGGGTAATTTTAGTGAGAAAAAAATTGTGTTTCAGTGGAAACCACAATGCCCAATTGTCGATATTGGACTCCAATGCAGTTAATGGTCTTCAATGTTTTGTTTTTAAGGCTGTGTTTGTATATACCATACAGAATTTACCTAAGCACTTGATGGTATCACCAAAGGTGTTCAAACTACAGAAAAAGAGAATCTATAAAATTGCTGCTGCTTGCTTTCATTCCAGCAAAAGCCTTGCATCTGAAAGTCTTATAGACTCAGAAACTGATTTTTGATTTGTTGTGTACTTTAACCTTTGTGTTTCATTTTCTTCCTTCTGTTTTCATAGAAAGTATGCCTAGGACATTATTTACCTGATTGTTTACACAGTACAGGTCTCACTTTACAAACCTATCTGCATCCCTATCTCCTGAAGTGAGACTCAACAGTTAGAATGGATTGACTTGTTGTCAGGACTAAATGGTTGAGTTGGTGAAGTATGGGGCAGTGTATCATTTTCACTTGAAATTGCTCTCCCTTTTCTGCCCAAATGGTTTAGACAAAAGAAAATCTTACAAAAGGAAATGTTAGAATATTTCCCTGAGACTAATTTGAGTTAAGCATGATGTACAGAAAGGCTTCGAATAAGTGTGGCACACCTGCCACCGGAGAAGCCACTCCTCCAACCTAACCTGGAACACTATGAAGTCAGTCCCTCTCTCTATGACCTGGTTTTTACCTCCCACCAGAGCTTTACTTACTATAAATCCCCTCACTTTTGGATTCTGCCTTTTAAACTTGTCACATTTGTTATCTGTAGAATACAACAAGAAGGCCAGCTTGTCCAACATTCTTTGTTAAATACCATGCTATTTCACCTCCATGTATATGAATGGTTTTGAGTGTTTTCACTGTATGTTCCTAATTTCATTCCATTGTGGTCTGAGAAGATGCTTAATATGATTTCAATCTTCTTGACCTTGTAGAAACTTGATTTGTGTTCTAACATGTGGTCTATCTTTGAGATTGACCCATGTGCACTTGAGAAAAATGTGTATTCTGCAGCTTTGTGGTGAAATGTTCTATAAATTTCAATTAAATCCATCTGATTCAGTCTCATTAGAGTCTTTGTTTGCTTCTTAAATTTTTTGTCTGGAAGATCTATCCAATGAAGTCAGTGGAGTTTTAAAATCCCCTACTATGACTATATTGCTATTGATCTATTACAGTCCTCTAGAAGGGTTTTTTTTTTAAAATATATTTAGGTGCTCCTATATTGGGTGCATATATGTTTATCAGGGCTATATCCTCTTGTTGAATTTATCCCTTCAGTATTATGTAGTGACCGTTACTGTCACTTGTGATGGCCTTCATTTTGTAGACTATTTTGTCAGATATGCGTATTGCTTCCCCATCTTTTATTTTTTTTCATTTCCATTTCCATGGAAATTTTTTTTCATCCCTTCACTATCATCCTATGTGAGTCTTTTTTTCTGTGGTGGGTCTCTTGTAGACACCATATTATTGGGTTAAATTTTTTTTATCCATTCAGCTACTCTCAGTCTTTTGATTAGAGGATTTAATTTATCTACGTTTACGCTTATTATTGATAAGTAATTATTTATTGCCATTTTAATTCTTTATGCCTATATTTCTCTCTTTCTTTATTTCTTCTTTTACTACAGCAGTCCCTTGAACATTTTTGAAATGCTGGTTTGGTGGTGACAAACGCTTTTAGCCTTTTATTGTTTGGGAAGCTTTTTATTTCACCATCTATTTTGAACAATAGCTTTACTGTATATAGCAAGGCTACTTAATTTTATTATCTTGAATACTTCATGCCATTCCCTTCTGGCCTATAGAGTTTCTGATGATAAATTAGCTGAAAGTCTTATGAGAGCTCATTTGTAGGTAAAAAATTGCTTTTCTCTTGCTGCCTTCAAGATTCTCTTTGTCTTTAATTTTTGGCATTTCATTTTAATTATGATGTGTCTGGGTGTGGGTCTGTTTGGTTTCTTCTTGCTTGGGACTCTCTGTGTCTCCTGAACTTGTGTGACTCTTTCCTTCACCAGGTTAGGGAAGTTTTCTGTTATTATTTCTTCAAACACGTTCTCTATTCCTTGCTTACTTTCTTCTCCTTCTGGTACTCCTATTATGTAAAAATTGTTACATTTTTTGTTGTCCCACAGTTCCTTAAGCTGCCCTCCTGTTTTTTTCTTTCTTTTCTTTTTTTCTTTTTAATGGTTCTTCCCTTTTTGGTTCTCTGACATAGTGATTTTTTTCTACCCTGTCTTGTAATTCACTGATCTACTCCTCTGCTTCTACTGTGTTCTTTGTTAGTGCTATGTCATTCTTCATAGATACTATATCTTTTCTCATGCTGTTGAGCATCTTTTGCATCATTATTCTTAACTATATGTCTGTTAAATTTATAATCTCCATTTCATTTATCTCTTCTTCTAGAGAATACTATTGTTCTTTCACTTGGGTCTTGTTATTTTATCTCCCTTTTGGCTGCCTGTTTGGGTTTGTGTCTGTGTACTAGGTAGATCTGCTATGACTCCCAATCTCTAGTGTAGGACACTTTCAGATGCTCTTTGTGACTGGCCCTGAGTACTCTGTTTGGAGCTATCAGCAATCCACAGTCTGTGGCTCCCCTGCTCGGGCTGGGTGCCTTTGGAAATGACCAACATATATACCAGGCTCTCATTTTCCAGGGATTAGATTAGTCAAAGAATCAAAGCCTACAGAGACCCTCCTCTGCCTGTGGCTCCTTTGCTATTCAGTTTTGATTAGCCTCAGGCTATCAACTACAATTCCAGTTCCAGTGAGAGGTCTTACAACAGTGTAGGGCAAGTTCCTTCCCCCAAGCAAATCCACCTTGATAGCAAAGGACTGCCTGAGAAATATTTCCTCCATAGTGTAAGGGAATGACTCAGTACAGGACACCTGGGTGGCTGCCCCTCCAAGCTCTGACTCCAGAGCCCCAGTCCTGGCTTCTGTTCACATAGCTCCAGTCCACTCTGACCTCCCTTGCTGGAGCCCAAGGTTAGTGGTTGCACATGAAATGTTGTTCATTGCCCCTATAAGAGGGAACCTGCATTTCCAACCATCTCTTGCTGGCAGACAGCAACCCTACTGCTTTTCACAGCCAGATATTATGTGATCACCTTTCTCAGTGCTGGTGCTCTGACCTGGGAGCTCATCTTGGCATTTAGTTCTCCAAGTTCTCAGTGGGAACTCCTCACAGCTCAGGTATCCCTCTGGAACTTCAGCTGCTGTCTGTGGGAGCCCAGTCAGCCCTTTGAGCCTTGTGGAGCAACAACCACGGGATGTTATGGTGAACAGGGGTGACAACCGCTCTTAGTACTTCCTGCTGGAAAGGGATGACCAAGGGGTTAGCATCCCATTTCTTCCTCTCAGAGGGGTTTGTAGGAGTTCTTCTGGCTTCAGGCAGGCCGAGGTAAGCACTGGTCTCACACACGTAGAATATTCCTGCAGGGGGCACCAGGGGTAGGTGGTGTTTTCAGCTTTGGGGTAGAGTTGCATAGTTCGTCTGGGAGGTGACCTGTTGGATGTTGGCCCTGGGTACTGCTGAAACAAATAGGAGCAACATTAATTAGCTGCACATTGTCCATGACAGGTCCTATGATTTTTTCCATCCAATACAATTCTCCATCCCCCCCGCCCCCCCCCCCCCCACACACACACATGTGCATTTGTTAGCAGAGTCATAATATGCCACAGGCTGGTAAGTATAGCTAACAAAAATCTGGCTTGATGGGGCTTTTCTCTAGACTACCCGGTCTAGCATATTTGGGTAGCGAGTTTCTAAGCAAGGACACTTGGCAGTGGCCCCTATGAGAGGCAAATATGTGCTAGCTAATATTATTCGTGGGAGCATGTTATTCCCTCTATTTCTGTTCAGTGGGGGTCTACAACAGTGAACCACTAGGACAAAGAGTAGTATTATGACTATTCCTGCCAGGCAGATGTAGCCAAGGATGGCATGAGAAGATGTAGTCCAACAATTCATGATGAGGCCTTTGCTTCCTTGCTATGTGAGAAGCAGTAATTTTATGGTGATTCTGTGTCCCAGCAAGAGCAGATGAGTTCCCCTCCTGGTATTAGCCTCGGGTCCCAGCGGCACTCATAAAAAGACAAAATGAGAATTATTAGAAAGATAAAACCAATGATTATCCAGAATTACCAGAGCATATTACCTTTAGGAGGAGATAAGAAAGAAAGATTAGTGTTAGGGAGAATTCAGTAGTGTGTTATCTGAATTCTTTGGAGCAGGTTGATCAGCCAGGTCCGCTGTCTTCTTGAGGTTGATCCACAGGGGGTGTTTCTGGTCTGAGGTCACCTTCCACTCAGGCTGGGCATCACTCGACTGGTGGGCTGCCTTCACTTAGGATTTGTGGACCCAGGCATTCAGTCCTGCAACCTTGAGAGCTGTGGGGGGTGGTTAATATGACTGGATAGGGTCCCTTCCGGGTAGGCTTGAGGGGCTCCTTTTTGCAATTCTTTACCAGAACCTGGTCTCCAGGTTTATAAGGATGTATGGCTGTTCCTAGAGAGATGGGTAGTTGATCAGTAACCCACCTGTGGACCTCAAAGACAGTTTTTCCACGTCCATGTAGTTTTTTCTGGATTTCTAAGTTCTCTATTTCCCCCCAATCTCCCTTTGGCTGAATTAAGGGAGGGGGTCTACCATATAGAATTTCAAAGGGAGAGAAACCTACCCTGGCCCTTGGGGCACAGCGTACCTGCAAGAGTACAAGAGGCAAGATATCTATCCAGGGTAAGGCTGTCTCTTGGCATAGCTCAGCCATAGTCTGCTTTATAGTCCGATTCATGTGTTCTACTTTCCCTGAACTCTGAGGCCTGTAGGCTGTATGTAAGTTCCATTTAATTCCCAAAGCCTTGGCTACCTGTTGTACTATTTCTGCTACAAAGGCTGGGCCATTATAGGACCCTATGGTCAGAGGCATTCCATACCGTGGAATTATATCCTTCAGCAATGCCTTAGTGACTTCTTTCGCCTTTTCTGTGTGAGTGGGATATGCCTTGACCCAACCTTAAAAGGTACAAACAAAGACTAGGAGGTATTTATTCCCTCTGCTTGTCCCTATTTCTGTAAAATATACTTCTAAGTCCCCAAAAGGAGCTTGCCCACAGCGCTGGACTCCTATCGGTCCCACAGGACCCTGTTTAGCATTGTTCTGAGCACAGAGGAGGCAGCGCTTCTAGGGAAGCCTTTCCTAAATGAGTGAGTTCATGCTGCTGGAGGACTACCTTATGGGCTAACTGTTCTGGGACATAGACCCTATGATCTGGGAGTATCCATCAGCCTTCCTTCGTTCTCTTGCCCCCCTTCTTGCTGGGACCATTCCTCTTCCTGAGGAGAGTATTTTGGAGGTTCAGGTAATTCGGGGCCAACAAGATCCATGACGGTGCCACTTGCTTGTTCTTTAGCAGCAGCTTGGCTGCAGCATCAGCACATCGGTTTCCTTCTGATACTGAGTCTTCCCCTTTCTGGTGACCTTTACAATGGATGACAGCTATTCCCTTGGGCTCCCAGACTGCTTCTAGTAACTTTAAGATCTCATTCTGATTTTTTTTTATTAATTAAATCTTTATTGTTCAGATTATTACAGTTGTTCCTCTTTTTTCCCCCCATAACTCCCCTCCATCTAGTTCCCACCCCACCCTCCGCCCTCACTCCCCACCCACTGTCCTCATCCATAGGTGCACGATTTTTGTCCAGTCTCTTCCCCCATCTCCCTCACCCCTTTCCCCCCTAAGAATAGCCAGTCCATTCCCTTTCTATGCCCCTGATTCTATTATGTTCACTAGTTCATTCTGTTCATCAGATTATTCACTTGATTTTCAGATTCACTTGTTGATAGATGTGTATTTGTTGTTCATAATTAGTATCTTTACCTTTTTCTTCTTCTTCCTCTTCTTAAAGGATACCTTTCAGCATTTCATATAATACTGGTTTGGTGGTGATGAACTCCTTCAGCTTTTCCTTATCTGTGAAGCTCTTAATCTGACCTTCAATTCTGAATGATAACTTTGCTGGATAAAGTCATCTTGGTTGTAGGTTCTTGGCATTCATCACTTTGAATATTTCTTGCCACTCCCTTCTGGCCTGCAAAGTTTCTGTTGAGAAATCAGCTGACAGTTGTATGGGTACTCCCTTGTAGGTAGTTGACTGTCTTTCTCTTGCTGCTTTTAAGATTCTCTCTTTGTCTTTTGCTCTTGGCATTTTAATTATGATGTGTCTTGGTGTGGTCCTCTTTGGATTCCTTTTGTTTGGGGTTCTCTGCGCTTCCTGGACTTGGAAGTCTATTTCTTTCACCAGGTAGGGGAAGTTTTCTGTCATTATTTCTCCAAATAGGTTTTCAATATCCTGCTCTCTCTCTTCTTCTGGCACCCCTATAATTCGGATGTTGGTACGCTTGAAGCTGTCCCAGAGGCTCCTTACACTATCTTCGTATTTTTGGATTTTTTTTTCATTTTGCTTTTCTGGTTGGGTGTTTTTTGCTTCTTTGTATTTCAAATCTTTGACTTGATTCTTGTGATCCTTTAGTCTGCTGTTGGGATTCTGTATAATATTCTTTATTTCAGTCAGTGTATGCTTAATTTCTAGTTGGTCCTTCATCACAACCTCGAGGGTCTCATTAGATTTCTTGTAGGCCTCATTAAGTTGATCGGCTGTTTCTAGAAAGTTCTTGAAAAACCTTAAAAGTGTGGTTTTGAACTGTATATCCAGTAGTTTGCTTTCCTCCATTTCTGTCATTTGTGTCCTGTTTCTTTGTCTCTGCATTTTTTATGCTTCCCTGTGTTGATAAAGTGGCTTTCTTTGCTAAGTATCCTCTAGGGCCCAGTGGTTCAGCCTCCCCAATTACCTGAGGAGGACACTCTTGGTGCACCCCCTTGTGGTATTTGTGCACAGTCTTGTTGTAGTTAAGCCTTGATTGTTGTAGGTATCACTGGGAGGAATTGACCTCCAGGCCAACTGGCTATGAGAATCAGCTGTGTCTGCAGTGGGAGAACTTCTGTGCTAGAGACACCCCTACAGGGCAAGACTTGCTTCAATGGGGCTTTGGTGCTCACTGAGTCTGCCCCCTGAGTGTGTCCTTTATGGTTCCATGGAGCTGCAAACTGGATGGTCCCACTCTAACCTCTGGGTATACTGGCTCCTGGATCTCTAGGGAGGTGCTAATCTAGCCTCTGCCTTAGGCTATCCAGCAAAAGCCTCCCTGCAGGGCTTGGGCGGGGCGGGTGCCATGGGATCAACAGGGCGGGGCTAGCAGTTATGGCTGCTCTCAGAGGCTCCACTTCTCAGTGTCTCGGCAATTGCTGCAAGCCCCTCCGAGAGAAAGCTGCCCTCGAGTTCCTACTGATGCCAGACAGTCCTGCTTCTCCCGTATGAGTCTGGGTCCCCAGAGACTTGCCCTGAGTCTGGAGCTCAGAGCCTGAGACTCCCTCCCGATTGAAAATGACAACCACACCCTCAGCTGCCAGCCCGCTCTGTGTGCGCCTCTGTACCTTGGTATTTTACTTCCACACTGCGCCTCCTCTGAGTCTCGGTATGCTTTTCTCTTTCCTTCTAGTTGTGAAATTTCCACTCAGCCAGCCTTCCTGTGGTTCTGGATGATGTTTATTCTGTCTTTTAGTTGTATTTTTGAAGTGGTTGTTTGAGGCAGCAAAATCCGGTGTTTACCTATGCCGCCATCTTGGTTTCTCCTTCAATAGATCTCATTCTGATTTTTTATTCCTTTTCCTCTAGCCGTCAAGAGCCCCCTTTCCTTATATATGGCCCCATGGATATGCAGGGTAGCAAAGGCATAGCGCGAGTCAGTGAAGATGTTGGCACGCTTATTCTCACTGAGTTCTAGGGTTCTTACTAGGGCCCAAAGTTCTGCCCTCTGTGCTGACCATCTTTCAGGCAGGGTCTGTGCCTCGATTGTCTTGAAGTGTGATACCACTGCATATCCGGCTCGTCTTTTTCCTTCATCTAAGAAGCTGCTGCCGTCTGTGAACAATACCAAGTTGGTTAGGCAGGGGCCTATCCACTAGATATGGCCTGCTGGAATAAACCTCCTCTAGGACTTCCAGGCAATCATGCTCAGGGGCCCCCTCAGCGACAGGTAGAAAGGCGGCAGGATTAAGAATTCTCACTGCTTTTAATTGTACCCGCAGATTCTCACATAATAGTCCTTGGTATTGAGTCATTCGAGCATGAGTCAGCCAGTGCTGCCCCCTTGCTCCCATCAGGGTGACAACAGCATGAGGTGTTACGGCCAAAGGTGATCCTGAGTGTGGGGGTGGTGGTGGTGAAAGGATTGGGAAAAGACAGACAAGAGAATGAAAGCTGGGTCTCGGTGGGACGTTGCTCCCTGATGAGGAGACAGCGCCAGCGCCCACAAGCCGTGTCTTTATTTTATAGCAGATGCCACAAGGCAAAGTAGGGGCGTGATCACGTTGTTTACAGCATTCTCATGAGTTTCAACCTCACTTAACTACATGCACCCGGACTCTATCACAAGGCACGTGGGACCACGTGTTTGGACCATAAGTTCAAGCTTACAACCACAACCTATGGCTATGATTGTGCTGGGAGGGCCCTGCCCTCCAGCTGGGACTTGCACGTGGCAATGAGAGGACTCTGTCCTTTCATTAGTCCAAGGCTTGAACCTGGCCGAAACACTGCAGCCGTGCCCCACAATGAGGTATTTTACATTGAAGCTTTGTCCTAAGGTAAGCTTATCCGCTTCCTTGACTAACAATGCCATGGCGCAAGGGCCCTGAGACATGGGAGCCACCTGGAAGCAACTGGGTCAATCTGTTTGGAGCGATAGGCTACTGGTCTTTGCCAGGGTCCAAACTCCTGGGTGAGAGAGAACTCCTAGGGCTACCCCGCTATTCTTGTGAACAAAAAGATTAAAGTCTCGTGTCACATCTGGTAGCCCTAGTGCTGGAGCCTCAGTGAGCTTTGCCTTTATGGTGATGAAGGCTTTCTCCTGTTCAGGACCCCAGTCGATGGGGGCCTTCTCTTCTCCTTTTAAAGCTTCATAGAGAGGTTTAGCCAAGTCTAAAAACCCTGGGATCCAAATTCGACAGAACCCTGCCGCTCCCAGGAATTCCCGAATCTGTGCCGCAGAGTGCAAGGGACTAGAATGGCACATACTGCCTGCTTTCTTTCAGTCCCTAGCCTTCGTTTCCCTTGGGTGATTCGGAAGCCTAGATACTTGACTTCTTTCTGACAAATCTGTGCTTTTTTCTTGGACACTCTGTAACCTGTTTCAGTTAACAGTCTCAGAAGGGCTCGTGTTCCCTCCCAGCACAGCTTGTGTGGAGCTAGCCAGTAGGAGGTCGTTTACATATTGGAGTAGAACACACCCCAAGTCCTGTCCTGGGAACTTAGACATATCATATGCTAGTGCTCCACTAAAAAGAGCAGGAGAATTCTTGAACCCTTGCGGCAGTCTGGTCCAGGTGAACTGCTCCTTGGCCCCTGTGGTTGGGTTTTCCCAGTTGAAAGTGAAGAGAGGCTGACTGGAAGGCACTAATCAAAGACAGAAAAAGGCATCTTTCAGATCTAGACATGTAAACCATTCCACCTCTGATGGGATGAGTCCCAGAAGAGTGTAGGGGTTCGGCAGTGCAGGGTTATAACAGCCTCATTAACAGCCCATAGATCCTGCATTGGGCAGTAGTCATTAGTCCCAGGCTTTTTGACAGGCAAGAGAGGCATGTTCCATGGAGACCTGCATCATTTAACAAGTCCCCACTGAAGCAGCTGGTCTAAGTGGACCTGGATTCCTAGGCGTGCTTCCCTTGGAATTGGATATTGGCGAATTTTAACAGGCTGTGCCCCAGGCTGTAAGTTGATTAGCATGAGGGCGTGGTCCTTAGCCAGGCCTGGGGGATTCCCTTCTGACCAGACCAGCAGTAATTCTTTCTCTAATTCAGGTTCTAATGCTGAGGCCTTTGACTGGGCAGTATATAGTCTCCATTCTTCCTCCCTCGGCACTGCTAGGGACAGGATCATTGGGGAGGTCTCCTCACTTAGGTAAAGCTGTGCTGAGCCATCTGGAGTAAAAGTGATTTCTGCCCCCATTTTGGCTAAAAGGTCTCTACCCATTAGAGGAACTGGACAGTCTGGCAAGTACAGGAATTCATGAATTACTTGATGACCACCAAGTTGGCATTGGCGAGGGCTGTAGAATGGTCTACGGGTCTGATCCCCGGTAGCTCCAATAATGGTGACCTCCTTTCCCGAGAGAGGCGCTACTTTCTGTGTGACTACTGAGTGCTCAGCTCTTGTATCAACCATAAAGTCCACAGTCTGGCCCCCAGTTTTCATTCTGAACATGGGCTCGTGGGGGCCCAGCTGAAAAGAGCCCGGTCTGTCCTAGTAAGGATCAGCCATTGCTAGCCCAGTGAGATCTGCTTCCGGTGGCTCTGGCTGATAGCGACTGGATGGAAAAGGGGCCCAGTTTTCTTATTTTGCCGTTTGGGACATTCATTCTTCCAGTGTCCTGTCTCCTTACAGTAGGCACACTGTCTCGTCTCAGGCTCGCTCTCCCTTTTCCCCCTGATCTGTATCTTGCTTCCCTTTCTGATCTGTCTGGGAGCCGGAGCCTCTAAAAGCCGCTGCTATTATATTGGCCTTTCTTTGTATTCTCTTTTCTTCCTCCCTCCTTGCTACACTGTCTCGGTTGATGAAAACCTTGTTGTCTATCTCCAGTAGTTCAGTGGCATTTTTTCCTGCAAACCCTTCCAGCTTCTGTAATTTTCTCCTGATATCAGGCTGGGCTTGGCCTACAAAAGCGGCATTTACCACGGTTTGAATTTTTCGGGGCCTCGGGTTTAAAGGGGGTGTAGATCCGGTATGCCTCACACAGTCTCTCATAGAAAGCTGCTGGAATTTCATCAGGCTTCTGGAAAACCTCAGAGATTTTAGTCATAATGGTGGGCTTCTTGGCTCTGGCCCTGAACCCCTGGAGGAAGGCCAGCTGATATTCTTCTAGCGCCGCTCTTCCGTCTTCTGAGTTCAGGTTCCAATTGGGTTCCTCATCTGGGAAGGCCTCCCTGGCCCATCGGTCTGTATGTAATATTCCTGCCGGGACCTGGGTCTGGAGCCACTTCCGAGTCTCTGATACTACTCTCATGCGCTCCTCAGTGCTAAAGAACATGAAAAGAAGCTGCTTGCAGTCCACCCAGGTGGGCTTCTGGGTCTGGAAAATCGTTTCTAGGAGGTCTACCATGGCCTGATGTTTTTCAGAATAAGCTGGGGCGTGATGTTTCCAATTCAGAATGTCACTGGTGGTAAAGGGCTGATAATAATACACTGGCCTTCCTTCCTGTAAGGTCCCATCTTCACCAAGCACTTGGGCACCCCGAATCTCCGAGAGGCATCTGACGTGCTGGTTGTGGCTTGGGCCCTTGATCTACTGAACACAAGCGCCGCCTAACTGGCTCTGGAGAGCCGTGTTGAGGAGAGATGGAGGGCGGTGGTGTTTCCAGACTTTCTGGACCTTCCACACCAGCGGGGGGAGCACTTGGTGCTGCCTGAGGCACATATGGAGGTGGTAAAACTGGCAGGACTTCCTCAGGGGGTCCTGGCAGAACAGAGGGTTGGGTTCCTGAGGGACCTGATTCTTTTCTCCTTTCTCCTGCCCTGCCTGCCTCTCCTTAGCCTGCTCCTGCCCTGCCTGCCTCTTCGCTCCTGCTACTAAAACCTTACTCTGTCCCTTCTTACACACGCAGAACCGGAACCAAGGCGGCAAGATTTGAGCAATTCCTAACCAGCTGTTTAGGTAAGGGAACTGATCTGGGTGGCCAAGGTCTTCTGTGACTACATTCCAGACTGCCTTGACCAGTCCTACATCTAAAGAGCCTTCCGGGGGCCAGCCAACCCCAAAGGCTGGCCATTCTAATTCACAGATTTCCTCAGTGTTTTGGGGTTTATTTTAACACCATAGTCCTGAAAAAAAACGCTTTTCAAAATTTTTCAACATGCAATTGAGAACAGTGGGTTTACTTTGTCCTGACCCCATGATGATCGGTGGTGAGAGACAGACGAGGGAGGGGGTGACCTGTTTTCACAGATCTTCAATCAGATGCCCGCCTGGCTGTGTTCTTTGGGAGCTTAGATTTGTCTTAGCGTCTTAGCTAAGGTGCCACCGTATAAACACTGGGTCTGGTCACCTTCACATGGGGGTGAGTCACCATTATGCCTTATGACAAATCGCAGAACTGTAGGTTGGGGCCCACTCGGACTCTATAACCAAAGTCGTGGAGCCACACAAAGGATAGGAAAGGGAAGGTCTTCTCCCTCCGCACTCACACACTTTCACCAGACATTCACTCAGAATTTAAAAAATCCATCCAATTCCTGACTAATTTACCTGATGAAGTCCTATGACTTCCAGGGAGGTGATCAAGCTCCACCTTCCACTCACTTGGAGTGGGCCTGACTGACTGGGGCCCCTACTTTACTGATTCTGTTGATAGGTCCAGAAGCTGGCCGGGTCCTGGGCTGAGATCTGGGAATGCCTGGAGTTTTCCCCGGTTTAATTCTGCGAAAATCAGCAGGGTGCGCCTTCCGGAGGCCTGTCCCACGCCCCCGGGCCCCTAACCCTGTCGACTCACTGGAGGCAATAGCCAAATGCAGTTAGCTTCCCTGTCAGGGAACCAAATGTTGCAGAAGACCAAAGAAAACCAAGTGACGCTTTAAAGAAATGGAGGGACACTGTTTAATTATACCAGCGGACTCAGGGAATAATTTCCAAATCAGAGTGAGGTAACACGCAGAGGGCTTCATTTTTTATAACCTTCTGGGGTCTTTGTCTTGCAGATATGGTTCCACCCCCTTTCATGGGCCTACAGGAAGGCCCCTAGGTGTTTGGGGTCCCCAGGCCATATCCAATAATCTGTCCTGGGGCCAGCGATAACGACCTTCCCTCCCTCCCCCAGGGCAGTGCACTGTTCACAGTTTTTATGGCCTGACATGCCTTGCAAGACCAGTTTCCTCCTCAAGTTCAATGCAGACGAAGTTAGATTTTACTAATAAATTATTTTCTTTCAAAACAGAAATGTAAATGAAACACCAATTCATAGATTTGCTTCCCTGCTTCTGTTACCATGAGATGTCTATTAGAGTCAACACAATTATAACCATAGCACAGTAAGTTCCTTTTGTATTTTCCAAAAATTATCCAATTAGAACATCAAATCTGTGGAATTAGCAAGTGTTACCTAGAATTTGACATTTAAATGTATTTTACATAAGGCATTAAATATATAATGGAAAGTTTGCATACGAATTTAATAATAAATTTGTAATACTGCTTTAGAGACCAAGGATCTTGGCTGTATGATCATGTAATTATCCCTGGCACTTTTGCTTTATAAAGTTATTTTATTTTTGGCTTTCCTGGTTATGTAACCTGAAATACACCTGCATATAAAAAGTTTTATTGCTGAGTGTTTGGTAATAATGACTTTCATTTGTTTCTTTTTGTTGTTGTTTTTTTTTGGTTTTGGTTTTCTGCATGTGATGTGACAGCAATACCTTTTATGAAAAATTGAAAGAGATCATTACAAAGAAACCAAACCAAAACATTTTTAGAGCTCTCTATTATCTTATAGAAGAGATGACCATAAATCCTGGTTTAGTCTTGATTTGTTTGTGTTGTCCCATTGTTCCATATGATTTAGCACTTTTCCATTGTCTTTCCATATTTAACTCAGTATTGCTTTTTAATTTTTATTATAATTTTAAACTAGAATATATATATAGGAAAATCTAAAACCCTTAAATAGATATCTTAACATACTTTGTAAAAGTATACGCCTGCGGAATTGCTGACCAAATCAAGGTACAGAAATACCTCCAGTCACGTACAGACTGCTCGGCGCATTGCAGTTGGTGCCTACCCAAAGGAAATCATATTTTGACCTCTAACATCTTAGACTAGTTTAGCCTGTTTTGAATCATAATCAAGTATTAGTGCTAAAGTTACATAAAAATAAGTCAGAATGGGTTTGTTACATCTCCACTTTGTACTATAACCACATTCCATAGTCTCCTCTAATCACGTATGAAACACATAGAGAAAATATTTCTCACTTTATGCATGGTTACATCTGAAAGATGATCAGAAATACTGCATTTTTGTTTTCCACATCCTTGCAGACATAAATGAACTAGCAACTCCCTTCTAAGTGCTTGCGAGGGACACACATTAAAATCAAGTGTGCCCTGACTGGTTTGGCTCAGTGGATAGAGCGTCGGCCTGCAGACTGAAGGGTCCTAGGTTCAATTCCGGTGAGGGGCACATCCCTAGTAGGGGGTGTGCAGGAGGCAGCTGATCGGTGTTTCTCTCTCATTGATGTTTCTGGCTCTCTATCCCTCGCCCTTCCTCTCTGTAAAAAAACAGTAAAATACATTTTTTTTTAAAATCAAGTGCCCTTACCTTAGGACAGAGCAGCTGACCACATTCCATTCCTTTGTCTCTCAGGACATAGGTGAGTAACTATTCGTGATTATTGGCCTTTTCATAATAAATAAGATGTATAAAGCTACCAGGCCTACAGTAGGTGGCGTCAGTGAAAATGAGGATAAATGACAACTTAGCTACACATGAAATCTAGGAGAAAAACATGAAGCTGAGCAGTCCTGCTATCGACATGTGTGAAGATTAATCTGAGCAATCTTGCTGCAGAGGTTTGCTCATTATCTATATGATGCATAACTAGAAATACTTATTGTGTGCTAGCACCTTTCTTGCCTTGTAGCAAATGTTATCAGTAGAAATGAGCTCAAAAGAGTGAAACTGTGTTTGATGAAATAATTAAGTACTCAATTCCCATTTTACAAGAATGTTAATGATAACATGTGACTTGTGCTATATATGTGGCAATATTTACTGTCAGTCATGAGAGACCACAGCATTCTCATCAAGATATGAAAATCAGAAGACAGAATTGGCTGAAGAAGCATCATCATCTGCTTCAATAATTAGTAATATTTTAAAGATAGAGTCTGGAAACAAATATTATATCTAGAGAAAGTGTATTAAAATATTACTCTAATTTATAATTTTTTTCTTAGATCATATGCCCATTTGTGGTAGTCAATTTCCAAGATGACCCCTAATGATTTCCATTTCCTGGTTTCCATACCCTCTCGTATGTGGTCTCCTCTCATATGTGGTAAAAGTATCAGTACATCACTTCCAAGATTAAATTATAAAAGTATGTGTCTTCCATCATAGATTAACACTCTCTCTCTCTCTCTCTCTCTCTCTCTCTCTCTCTCTCTCTCTCTCCCTCTTATAATGTTCACTCTGGGGCAAACCAAGGGCCATGTCAAAAGGACACTTGAGCACTTTATCATCTTACAGAGAGGCTCACATGGTGAGAAACTAAAATCCTGGCCACTAGCTAGACGAGAATGACATAATTCTAAAAGCATGTTTCCCAGTGCTTTGTCGGAGTCTCCTGAAATGAGCATCAAGATGACACTCCACTTCACAAGCAGCCCAGCTCCATTCTCTAACTGCATTTTGCATTGTGGTGCTGAACTCATATAAAAATTAAGCAAAACGGAAAAACAAAAAAGGTGTCCAGACTCCACTAGACAATGTAAACCACTTCATCTATAGTCTTAATTTAATAACATTTTCCCTTAATTTTTTTGCACCAATATTGGGGCTATTAATTTTGTATTTACCAGTAATTATATAACGATGTCAAACAATACATTTAGGTGGAGAATAGGGTAAGAAGGAAAAGAGAAAAAATGATTACTTGTAACAGAAATTTTTAAATGGCCAACAGACTAAGACTGACAGTGTTCACAGCGACTGCTAACCCCTTACTTAGCCAGCACCAGCCTTTGTTTTCCCAGCAGAGCTCAGCCATTTAGCACCTGGCTCCTCTCTGTGGCAGCCTGGACTGTTTTATTCTTCTACAATGTACAATCTCTTCTCAGGAAAGAGAGATTCTAAATGACACTGGGTCAGATAGATTTAATTGAGATTGATAGAACATTTCCCTTCAAAGTTGCAGAATATACATTCTTCTCAAATGTACATGGGTCATTCTAAAAGATAGACCACAAGTTAGTACACAAAACAAGTCTCTATAAGTTCAAGAAGATTAAAATCATATCAAACATATTCTCAGATCACAATGGAATGGCCTGGCTGGCATGACTCAGTGGTTGAGCATGAACCAGGTCATGGTTCAATTCCTGGTCAGGACACATGCCTGGATTGTGGACTTGATCCCCAGTGTGAGGTGTGCAGGAGGCAGCTTATCAATGATTCTCTCTCATAATTTATGTTTCTGTCCCTCTCTCCCACTTCCTTCCTCTCTGTAATAATAAAAATAAAATAAAAAGCAAACAAACAAAATACAAAATGGAATGAAATTAGAAATCAAAGATAGTAAAAACACTCAAAGACATTCAAATACATGAAGGCAAAGTAGCATGTTATTAGATAATGAATGAGTTATCAATGAGATCAAGAAAGAAGTAAAAAACTTCCTGAAAATAAATTAAAAGGAATACAAAGCAACCCCAAATCTCTGAGACACAGTGAAAGCAGTCCTGAGAGGGAAGTTCATAGCACTACAGACATAACTCAGAACACAAGAAAAATTAGTAATAAACTATTTAACCTTAGAACTTAAAGAATTAGAAAGAGAACAACATATAAGCCCAGAGTATGTACAACAAAAGAAATAATAAAGACTAAACCAGAAATAAATGTTATAGAGGCTAAAAATATATCAACACTAATAAAAGAGAAAAATGGTAATTGGCGTACGAGCTACCCTTTTCATTGGCTAATCAGGGCTATATGCAAATTAACTGCCAACTAAGATTGGCAGTTAACTGCCAACAAGATGGCGGTTAATTTGCATATGTAGGCACAATGCAGGGAGGCGAAAGGGAAAGCAGGAAGAAGCCCCCTGCCACTGACAGTGATCGAATACTCAGGGGGTAGCTAAGAGCTGGCGGGCAGGGCAAAGGCGGCCCTGGGGCCGCCTTTGCCCTGCCCCCCAGCCATGATTGGAGAATCAGGCGCCTTTGCCGCCCTGGCCAGTGATAGCGGGAAATAGGGGTGGAGCCAGCAATGGGAGCTGGGCACGGTCGAAGCTGGCAGTCCCAGGAGCTAGGGGTCCCTTGCCTGGGCCTAAAGCGAAGCCCACGATCGTGGGGCTGCTGCAGCTGCGGGTCCCTGCTGCCTGGGCCGGACGCCTCAGCCAGAGGCGTCAGGCCTGGGCAAGGGGCCGATCCTGCGATTGGAGGGTGATGGGGGTCAACGCCTGAGGGCTCCCAGTATGTGAGAGGGGGCAGGCTGGGCTGAGGGACACTCCCCCCCCCACACACCCAGTGCACAAATTTCGTGCACCGGGCCCCTAGTATATATATAAATCAATAAAATCAAGAGCTGGTTCTTTGAAAAAGATAAACAGGATTGATGAACCATTAGCCAGACTCATCAAGAAATAAAGAGATAAAATAAACAAAATCAGAAATGAAAGCAGTCAAGTAGCAACTTGCTGGGGTCCAACCCCAGCAGGTCCAGGGGTCCCCAAAGGTGTGGACGGAGTTGGCGAAGAAGGAATGACACGGAGATAGCGTTCAGTTGATCAGCAGCCTAGCCAGGATCTCTAGCCAGGATCTCCAGCCAAGTTCTGGTCTGGATCTCCAGCAAAGTTCTGGTCTGGATCTCCAGCGAAGTTCTGGTTAGGATCTCCAGCCAGTTTCTGTGTCCATGTTCTCTTGCTAGGTTCTCCAGGCTCTCCAGCCAGGTTCTATCTCTAGGTTCTTCAGCCAGGTTCTCTTGCTAGGTTCTGTCTCTAGTTTCTGTCCAGGATCTTTTGCCATATTCTCTCCCTAGGTAGGTTCTGTCTCTTGGTTCTGTCTCTCGGTTCTGTCTTCTAAGTTCCGTCTCTTTCTGTCTTGTTACATCTGTATTTATACCAGTTGATTCAATCCTATCAATCTCTATTACAAAGGTTAGGGTGTTTCTTATCTCCATTCCAGGGAGTAAAGATTATGTAGCTTAAGCATGATTGTTCATAGTTAAAGTGATTAATTACCCGCCTGGCACTTAGTTAAGAGGTTTTATTCCCTCCCTAACTTCAGGGGAACATCCCTACCTGGGGAAACAACCTTTCTCAGAGACCTTGGATAAAACACATAGTGCCAAGAAGGTGAGCAAACATATTAAGAACAGTATGCCATATATGCCAGGTCCCTTGAAACAGCAAGCATGGACCGGCTCCCGGCAGCAACTGACATCACAGAAATACAAAGGATTATAAGAAAATATTATGAACAACTATATGCCAACAAGCTGAGCAATGTAGATGAAATAAATAAATGCCAAAAAAATACAATTTTCTAAAACTGAATCAGGAAGAGTCAGAAAACCTGAATAGGCCAATAACAACTGATGAAATAGAAGTGGTAATCAAAAAAACTCCCAGCAAACAAAAGCCCTGGTCTGGATGGCTTCATAGGAATTATAACCAAACCTTCAAAAACAACTAACATCTATACTCCTCAAACTATTCCAAAAAATTCAAGAGGAAGGAACACTTCCAACCTCTTTTTATAAGACCAGCATTATTCAAATTCTAAAACCACATAAAGACACTACAAAGAAAGATAACTACAGGCCAATATCCCTGATGAACATAGATGCTAAAATCATCAACAAAATATTAGCAAATCAGATCTAGCAATCCTATAGAATAAAAAGCTAATATGTTAATTAGACTGGACAGTAGAATAACCTGGAATGACCTTCCGGAACAACCTTCTGGAACGACCAGTGGGTGGGGCCGTGAGGCAGCCGGGGCTGCAAAGGCCGAGCCCCTTGCACAAATTTCATGCATCGGGCCTCTAGTATATTAAAAAGACCATAAACCGTGATCAAGCGGGATTTATTCCAGGGATGCAAAGCTGGTACTATATTCTCAAATCAATAAATGTGATAGATCACATAGATAGATTGAAACAAAAATCACATGACCATATCAATAGATGCAGAAAAAGCATTTGAGAAAATCCAACACCCATCTTTGAGAAAAACTCTCAGCAAAGTGGGAATAAAGGGATCATATATCAACATAATAAAGGCCATATATGACAAACCCACAGTGAACATCATACTCAATGGACAAAAACTAAAACCATTTCCCCTAAGAATAGGAATAAGACAGGGATGCCTGCTTTCACCACTTTTATTCAACATAGTACTGGAAGTGCTAGCTACATTGATCATACAAGAAGTAAACATAAAAGGCATCTAAATTTGAAGGAGAAAGTAAAACTTTTATTACTCACAGATGACATATTGTATATAGAAAACCCTAACAACTCCATGAAAAAAAAAAAATACTAGAATTGATAAAGGAATTGGGTCATATAGCAGCACACAAAATTAACACCCAGAAATCTATGGCATTTTTATACCACAATAATGAATTCTCAGAAAGAGAAACTAAGCAAACAATCCCATTTACCAATGAAACAAAAAAATTAAGATATTTAGGAATAAACTTAACCAAGGTGGTCAAAGCTTTGTCCTCAGAAAACTACAGGACATTGATAAAAGAGGTAGAGGAACTTATAATCAAGTGGAAGAATATACCTTTTATGAATTGGTAGAATTAACATCATTAAAATGTCCATACTACTCAAAGCAATCTGCAGGTTTAATACAATCCCTATTAAAATCCCAACAGTATATTTCACAGATCTAGAAAAAAGCTCCAAAAACATATATGGAACCTAAAAAGACTCCAAATAGCTGCAGCAAACTTGAGAAATAAGAACAAAGTTGGAGGGATCACAATACCATATATAAAGTTATACTGCAAAGCCACTGTAATCAAAACATCCTGGTACTGGTACAAGAACAGGCACATAGATCAAGGGAAAAGAACAGACACCCCAGATATCGACCCAAGACTTTAGCTCAATTAATATTTGAGAAAGGAGGCGAGAGCATACACTAGAGTTAAGACATTCTTTCCAATAAATTGTGTTGTGAAAATTGGACAGATAAATGAAGAAAAACCCAGACCAACAACTTACACCATATACAAGAATAAACTCAAAATGGATAAAAGACTTTAATATAAGTTGTGAAACCATAACAATCCTAGATGAGACCATAGGCAGAAAAATCTCAGAGATGTCTTGTAGCAATATGTTTACAGACACATCTCCCAAGGCAAAGGAAATTAAGGAGAAAATAATCAAATTAGACTACATCAAAATAAAAAGCTTCTGCCAAAGAAAAAAGCTTAACAAAAGAAACCATCAACAAAATGAAAAGAGAGCCCACTGTATGGGAGAACATATTTGGTAATGATACATCTGACAAAGGTTTAATATCCAAAATATTTAAGGAATTCATACAACGTAACCAAAGGGAGACAATTTGATTTAAAAATGGGCAAAGGACTTAAAAAGACACTTCTCCAAAGTGTTCATACAGTTGGCCAAAACAAATATGAAAAAAATGCTCAAAGTCACTGAACATCAAAGATATGCAAATAAAAACAACAATAACAATAAGGTATCACCTCATGCCTGTCAGAATATTTACCATCAACAAATCAACAAATGACAAGTGCTGGCGAGGATGTGGCAAAAAGGGAACCCTAGTACATTGTTGTTAGGAATGCAGACTGGTGCATCCATTATGTAAAACACTATGGGGTTTCCTAAAAAAAATTAAATGTGGAACTGTTATTTGAACCAGTGATCCCATTTCTAGGAATATATCCTAAGAAACCTGAAACACCCATCAGAAAGAACGTGTGCATCCCTATATTCATATGAGGGTAATTTATCACTGCCAAGTTCTGGAAACAGTCCAGATGCCCATCAGTAGATGAGTGGATAAAAAAGCTGTGGTACATTTACACCAGGGAATGCTATGCAGCAGTAAAAAATAAGGATCTCTTACCCTTTGAGACAGCAGGGAGGGACCTGGAGAGTATCATGCTAAGCAAAATAAGCCACTCAGGGAAAGACAAATATCACAGGATCTCACTCATATGTGAAATCCAATGAACAAAATAAACTGTTGAGCAAAATAGATCCAGAGACATAAAAGCATGGGACAGACTTCAAACCTCAGAGGGAAGGTATGGGTGGGTGTCTGGGGGGAAGAGATCAACCAAAGAACTTGTATGCATATATGCATAACCCATGGACACAGACAATAGGGTGGTGAAGGCCTGGGGCATTGTGTGGGGGTGGGCTAGCAGGTGTAAATCAGGAAAAAGGGGACATATGTAATACTTTCAACAGTAAATGTTTTTGTTTTTTAAATAAAATAGCCTTTAAAGTTATATTTTTAAAACTTTTTTCCTGACAAATTTCTTTTGTTGATCTTAAACTTTAATTATATTACTTTGAGTTTTTTCTTTCTTTGTTTTCATTTAATGATGGAAAAGTTAATAATAAATTTGTTCAAGCATACCTGGGATTGTAGAACATTTCTATTTAAATCACTTCCTTTCACCCTGTTGGTGAAGGAGGATTTCTGCCCTAGGACTATGAGGATGGCCAAACACATGACACCCAACACTGGACAAATAATAACAAGAGGCGTTTGTGTGACATGCACACAGCCTGGGGGAGAAAGCCACTGCATGCTATGCAAGGGCAGAATGAACTCAGGAACAGAGTGAATACGCAAGGACGGCAGGAGGCAGACTTGTAGTAACAAGAGGGTGGGGGGACCCTGATTCCTTTAGGAGAGTGTCGCTACCTTGCTTGAATAATTCTGTGGGCTGGCAGGAAACGGAAACCATTCATATAGGTGAGTAGTTGCCTTTTCCTTGTGATAAAGAGGCTGGAGGACCTTATCCATATGAACCCAACGAGGAGGGGGTCTTGTGGTCAAGACGTTTGAGTTCCACCTCATGTCAGATGTTGGGCAATATGAACTATTAATTTTGGGCATCACACCACAGCTTTCTTTCCTCACACCTTACTATCCATCAACAGAGATTCCATGTAGCAACAGCAAAGCAAAGAGCTGCAAGAGGCACACTCTTTGAGGCAAAGTACTTAGCAAAGCTGAGTCAAAAGAGGAGACACAGAAAGATACTACAGGAATATGAAGTCCTTGGCACCTATAGCTACAACAAGCATTAAACACAGCATAACTCCTACCCTAATTAACATAAATCCTCAAATTAAAGGCTTATTTTTCCTAGTTTCTATTATCTGGTAAAACACGCCTGACTTTCAACAAAATATTAGAAGCAATGCCAAAACATAAGAATAAAACAAAACTTGAAGTGACAAAGTAAGCAGCAGATTCAAACTCAGATATGACACAGATGATGAAAATATCCGACAAGAAATGTAAAACAACTTTAGTTAATATGTTAAGCATTCTAATGGAAAAAGTGGCAGAACTCAATAACAGGTAACTCAATGTAAGCAGAGAAATAGAAAACTTAAGAAATAATTAAAAGTAAATTCTAAGAAATAAAAAATACTGTAAAAGAAATAATCAATGTCTTTCATGGTCTCATCAGAAGACTGGTCATCATTAGTGAAAAAAACAGTGAGCTTGAAGATAGATCAATAGAAACTTTCCAAACTAAAAAGCAAATAAAAACAAAGAATTATTTCAAAAGGAGAAAACATTCTAATACTGAGAAAATATTTCAAAGGTGTAAGGTGAACATAATTGGAATATCAGAAGGAGAAAGATGAAAAAACTGGAGCAGAAGAAATACTTAAAATAAAAAGTGAATTTTCCAAAATTAAAGAGACCGTAAACCATGGATCCAGAAAACAGCAGCCAGCATAATTACAAACAAGAAACCACACTTAAGCATACTATATTCAAAATATATTTTAAAAAATGTTGAAAGAAACTAGATGAAAAAAAATAAATATCTTACTTATAGAGGAATAAGGATAATAATTAATTTGTACTTCTTATCAGAATCTATGCATGCAAGATTAGAGTATAATAAAATATTTAAAGGATTGGAAAAAGTAATACCACCAGAACTTCATATCTAATTACCTTTGTAATAACCTGGATTTTAATGAATAACTGGAAAGGAGCAAAGGAAAACTTTCCTTTAGACACATGCCCAGTAATGTCTGGGCGTTGTGGGAAGATGCTTACCTGTCAGCCACACCTGGGAGCAGGTGATTGGCCAGAATAGGTGTGGCCACTACAAGGGCACAAAATCTGAGATACTTAACTCCTAAACAAGGGAGTTCTTTATCTTAGTGTTCTCTTGGCTCTTGATGCTCTTGACCTTCTTGTGCTCCTGGCTTGTGGGGCTTACATGCTCTGTACTTGCCCACGTGGCCACAGCCATGTGGACTCCACCCAATGGACTAATGGACTTTAAGTACCAGGATGCTACATCGGACCCAGCTCCACCCTGGAATGGAAACGCTGGTCACTAGCTGTGCTTCTGGTTTTATTGAAGCTCCAGCTGCACATTTGCCAGGACAGGTGTAAGGGGTCTGAGACTTAGGAAACCAAGGAATATAATTTCTAGCAAATAACAGTCATTCATTCTCCTGTGCAAGTCTTAGAAAATTCTTTTTCTCAAGATACCGCAAGTACCTCACTCCCACTGGCAACAGAGGAATTTCAACCATGCAATTCTCTGGCAACACAATGAAAGTATACTTTAAAAATGAAGGATACTTTACAGATTTTGTTAGAAAATCAAAATGAGAGAAACCACCAGCCAACTAGCTCTTCTAAAAAAAATAAGTTCTTTAGGAAATTAAGTGATATGTTAACGTAAAAAACCCATTGAAACCTGTAAAGAATTCTGTGAGTTTATTTGAGCCAAACTGTCGACATATGCTGGGAAGCAGAACCTCAATGAATTGAGATAGTGCTCCGGAGAATGGCGGGTTACAATTGTATTTATACATTTGCAATCAAAGGAGGGACATAGGTGGGTTACATGAAATTCATTGGTGACACATTTAAGGAGGTGGGATTAAGCAAAGTGGGGGAAACCCCTGGGACCGGATAAAAAGTAAAATGATGGACACATACTTAGGTGGGTGCAGGAACAATTAACATGACAAATGAAAGAATCTGCTGCATCTGTCCTGGGCCCAGCACACCTGGCCCTGCCCCAGGGGCTCCAGATACAGGGAAATCACAAGTTACCCAGACATTTCAAGGGTATGTTATCATAGATGCAAAAAGACAGATAGGCTCAGTAAAGGTAAAGGTTGACCTTATCAGTGAAGATATCGGCTTAGGATGTAACTGCCCACCATAACTGCTTTTAGTTAAGGTTTAATTTCAGACCATCCTTTGTGGTGACTTTAGGTCTCCGAGTCTGCAAAACTGCCATGCAGGCCTCTCCTGAGCTTGTCAGGTCAGCATGTGGCCCCTTTCGTCCACAGATATAAAAAATTAGATATACATAATGAGATTATAGAACACACTTCTAAATAACATATACATTTTAAAAGATTTCTGAAGATAAAAAAATATTTTTAATTAAGTCAACTTGTCAAAATTAAATGCTTATTTTAGAAAAGAAGTGAGAACTTCTTTTTAAGGAGTTCTACCTCTAGCATGACAATGTAAGGATATCCACAGACCCACTCCTCAGTGAAACTGTTGAAGTTTATACCAAAGGGGAAACACACACACAATCATTTAAATTACCTCAAAATAGTTCTAAAATCTATAGGAAAAAAGAAGAAATATTTATTCACAAAACCTATTAAAACTCAGTAAGAACAAGAGAGCCTGGCCTCTTTACCAGGATCCACTCCTTTGCTTCCCTCCCCTACCTCAGAGTGAGAGCAGTTCCCTTCCAAAGGGTGATGAAGAGACCACCAGCCCCTTTGCTTTCAGTTCTGAGAGGCTGTTAGTCTGACGGGAGAGAAGGACACTAGCATCCCTCCTTCTGCTGCTTTCAAAGGAATGTGGAGGCTAAGTTCTGGTGAGAGTGTTTCAGAGCTTGGTGCTCCCTTCTTCCTCCCGGATCCACTGGGGAGATGGAGAGTCTCCCCTCGGGGCAGACCGCTGAGTTTACCGAACACACGAACACACGGTCACTCTGACCCCAGCGTGGTCCTGAAGCGGAGAGTCACACTTTGTGCCCACAGCAGGAGAGGCAAGAGAAGATGCGCAAAGGCTGTGGCTGCGACCACTCCTTTCGGCACCTGCTCCGGAAGCAGTGTTTGCATCACAGAGAAGCATGTCATTGCCCCTACCGCCGCCCCCCCTCCCCCCGCCACAACCCACTTCAGAATGATCGCTGGGGGATTTTACCAGGGGCTAGGCAAGCTTTAAAACACAGAATCCCAGAGATCTTCTAAATGTATTAACTATTTGCAAGAGTACTTGGAATTCCAACCTAAGGAGGCTCTAAAAAACAATGGGGTTATAGTGTTAGGGGCAAGCTCCTCAGCCAGGGACTTGACACTTTAGGTGCAGGGGACTGGAAAAACACGCGGGTAACACCACGTAAGTGGAGCATGCTTTATTATGAACAAAGCAGCCAACAACTGGCTGGCCAGTGGTACATTATACAGGCCCTCAAACAAAAGAGGCCTCCTGCCAATTAGTGTCCCTAGTGCTACATTAACATAAGTAGGTTACATAAGGTGCACTTGTGCAATACAAACAGTGCTGTGCTGAGTCATGGGGCCCCCACCCCCACGCATGTGTAGGGCAAAAGGGGCCTTTCACCTAGTGATACTGCTGTGACCTCGCCATGCACCTCCGCATACTCTGGACAGGGCCCCCCCATAGTGTAATGCAGTAAGAGAACTTTAGAGATGCAAACTAAACTATAGCCAGAGAACGTGAGGAAACCTTGGAAACAGACAACTAAGAAGAATTCTCTTGCAATAAAAAAAAAAATATCAAACATTGGTCCCAAAAACTTTGCCCCTGAAGGAGCCCAAACTTAAGTCAGCCTGAAGAACAATATGTGGCACTGGGCATTGCTGAAAAGGCAGGAGCCAGCCATCAGTTAGCGAAGCTCAGCAGTTAGGTACATTTGAGAAAAGAAACTGCAAAAAACAGTCATCCCAAAACTGCACTGCACTGCCCTGAGGAGTAACATTTTTGTGGGTGAAGTGACTTCTCTAAAGTAGCCCATCCAGTCACAAAACAAATGAACAGCAAATGAAAATAACACTTTAGGATGAGAAGGATCAGTACACACAGCTATTCTCTAAAATGGTCTGTTTCTAGCAAAAAATTATAAGGCAGGCAAGCAAAGAGAAAAATATGACCTACACATGGGGGCAGGGGCAGGTAACAGAAACTGCATGTGAGAGTGAGCAGACGCCAGATTTTTGTAGACAGAGGCTTCAAGGAAACCATTATAAGTATGTTCAAAGAACTGAAGCAAAATATGATTAAACAAGGAAAGAAAGGTATGAAATGCTTCATCAAAGAGAGAATGAATATAAAGAGATACTGATGGAAAAAAAAGAACTCTGCGGAAATTCCAGAACAAAAAAATACAACTGAAATTATAAATTTACCAAAGAGACTCAAATTAAATTTGAACTGTCAGGATAAAGAATTTGAAGATAGACCAATGTAGATTATGCACTCTGAAGAGAGAGAGAGAGAGAGAGAGAGAGAGAGAGAGAGAGAGAGAGAAGACAAATTGACACAGCCTCAGAAAAATGTGGGAAACAATAAAATGCTCTGACATATACATACTTGGATGACCAGCAGGGAGCAGAGAGAGAAAGGAGCAGGAAATATATGAAAATAAATGATGGCTGAAAACTTCCAAATTAAAAGGAAAAACCTTTAATGTACACATTCAAGAAGATCCAAGGATGGCTATTTAGGATAAATGCAAAGAGATCAATGTGTAAATTATAGTACAAATAAAAAAAGCAAAATCAAGGAGGAAATCTTGAAAACATCAAATGAAAAATCATAATTCTAAAGGGAATCCCAATGAGATGTGCAGCTGGATTCTCATCAGAGATAATGGAAGCCAGAACATAGTGAGATAGCACATTCAAAGTGCTTAAATAAAAGCTGCCAACCAAGAACCCTACATCCAATGAAGTTATATTTAAAAAATCAAGAAAATAAAAACTTCACAAATGAAACCTGAGAGATGAAACCTATTACTAACAGATCCATCTTCTAAGAAATACTAAAGAAAGATATTTCACACTAAAAGCAAGTAAACCAAGTGACTAATTCAAATTGACAGGATAAAACAAAGAGTACTGATAAAGGTAGTTATGTGGTTATGAAAGATAGTTTAAATGTATACTTATTTACTGATTTAATAAATGCTGGGATAAAACAGTATGTACATAACTGTATTGATGGGTCTTAAGTAAATAGAAATGTAATATATTTGCCAAAATATTACAAAGGAAACAAAGCTTTTTTAGAATCCTATATAATAAAAGGCTAAAAAGCAAATCGACCAAACAGCGAAAGGACTGGTCACTATGACACTCACTGACCACCAGGGGGCAGACACTCAATACAGGAGCTGCCCCTGGTGGTCAGTATATCCCACAGTGGGAGCACCACTGAGCTAGAAGCTAGGTTCATGGCCAGTGAACACAACGGCAGTGGCAGGAGCCTCTCTTTCCTCTGCGGCAGCGCTAAGGACCCCCCAGGGGTCCTGGACTGTGAGAGGGCACAGGCTAGGGCACAGGCTATCATCATTTGAGCATTATTTCATATGCCTATTGGCCATCTGTGTGTCCTTTTTGGAGAAGTGTCTATTTAGGTCATTTGCCAATTTTAAAAATTTAAATTGGAATGTTTGTATTTTTTTTTTTTTTTTTTTTTGCTTTTGGTATGGATTTGTTCGAGTTCTTTATAAATTTTGGAAATTAACCCCTTAATGTCATGCACTGGGCCTCTAGTAATAAAATAAATCCAGATAACAACTCAAAATTATAAGACAAAGGAAAAGAAGTGGAAATGTGAAAGTAAAAGGCAAATAGAGCAAAAACTATAAATAGATGTTTGTTAATTATTTTCTTTATTATTATATACTAGAGGCCAGTGAACAAAAATCTGTGCACTTGGGGGGCTGGGGGGGGTGTTCCTCAGCCCCGCCTGTGTCCTCTCGCAGTCTGGGACCCTCAGGGGATGACCGCCTGCTGGCTTAGGCCCGCTCCCTGGGGGATCAGGCCTAAGCTGGCAGTCAGACATCCCTTTGGCAGCCCAGGAGCCCTCAGGGGATGTCCACTTGCCAGCGGGGAGCAGGCCTAAGCTGCAGTTGGACATCCTTAGCACTGCTGAGGAGGAGGAAGAGGCTCCCACCACCACTGCTGTATTGGCAGCCATCAGCCTGGCTTGTGGCTGAGCAGAGCTCCCCCTGTGAAAGCGCACTGACCACAAGGGGCAGCTTCTGCATTGAGCGTCTGCCCCCTAGTGGTCAGTGTGTGTCATAGTGACCAGTCATTCCCAGTCGTTCTGCTGTTAGGGTCAGTTTGCATATTACCCTTTTATTATATAGGATAGAGGCCTGGTGCATGGGTGGGGGCCAGCTGGCTTGCCCTGAAGGGTGTCCCAGATCAGGGTGGAGGTCTTGCTGGGGTGCCTGGCCAGCCTGGGTGAGGGGCTGATGGCTGTTTGAAGGCTGGTCAAGTCCCCCCGCAGTGGGGACCCTCACCCCATGGAGGTTTGGCCAGCCTGGGTGAGGGGATGATGGCTGTTTTCAGGATGGCCACACCCCCTTTAGGGTGAGGGGTCCCCACTGGGGTGCCTGGCCAGTCTGGGTGAGGGGCTGAGGGCCATTTTCAGGATGGTCAAGCATCCCCCTTCCCCCCCAGCGACAAAAGCTCCCAGCCTCTCCTTTTTTTCTTTTTTATCTGGGATTTATTTATCTTCTATAATTGAAACTTTGTTGCCTGAGTGGAGCTCAGAGCTGGCTGGCAGGCAGGAAGCTTGGCTTCCTGCTCACTCCAGCTTGGTGGCCACCACCTGCTGAAAGCAGGTATCTGGGGTTTATTTATTAACCTTCTATAATTGAAACTTTGTTGCTTTGAGTGGAGCTCAGAGCCATGCTGTTGCAGGCGGGAAGCTTGGCTTCCTCCATCATTGGGGAAACCAAGCCTCCTGCTTGCTCCTGCTCCGTGGCTGCCCGCCATCATCTTGGTTGGGTTAATTTGCATGTAGTTGCTCTGATTGGCTGGTGGGCGTGGCTTAAGGCCTAGCGAAGGTATGGTCAATTTGCATGTTTATCTTTTATTAGTGTAGATTTTTTTACCAATTTCAAATGCATCCTTTCATAAAAATGGTCAAATCAGAATCTACCATTTTATTTATTTTATTTTTTGCTCCATTTCCACACAGCCCCCACCCAGTCACCCCCATAATTGTCAGCCTTCTCTCTATCTATGAGTCTCTATATTGTTTGTTAGTTCATTTTGTTCATTACATCACACAAATGATTGAAAGCATATGGTATTTGTCCTTATCTGACTGGCTTATTTCAGTTAGCATAATAATATCTAGGTACTTTCATGCTATCACAAAGCAATGCAAAGGGTAAGATTTCCTTTTTTTTTAATGATCAAGTAGTGTACCTGTGTAATATACCACAGGTTTTTTATGAACTCATCTACTGATGGGCACTTGGGCTGCTTCCAAATTTTGGCTATTGTAAATAACTGCAATGAACATAGAGGTGCACATATTCTTTTGGATTAGTGTTTTGGGTTTCTTTGGATAAATTCCCAGAAGTTAAATGACAGGGTCATAAGCAGTTGCATTTTTAATATTTTGAGCTAACTCCATACTGCTTTCCACAGAGGCTGCACCAATCTGCACTCCCACCAATAGTGCATGAGTGTTCCCTTTTCTCCACATCCTTGCCAATACTCAATTTAATTGATTTATTGATGATAACCATTTTGACAGGTGTGAGGTGATACCTAATTGTGATTTTAATTTGCATATCTCTAATGATTAGTCATGTTGAACATCATTTCATATGCCTATTGTCCATCTGTATGTCCTTTTTGGAGAAATCTCTATTTAGGTCCTTTGCCAATTTTAAAAATTTAAATTGGAATGTTTGTGTGTGTTTTTTTGTTTGTTTGTTTGTTTGTTTGTTTTGGTATGGATTTCTTTGAGTTCTTTGTAAATTTTGGAAATTAACCCCTTAACAGATGTATCATTGGGAAATATGTTCTACCATTTAGTGTGTCATCTTTTCATTTTGTTGATGCTTTCCTTTACTGTGCAAAATCTTTTTATTTTGATGTAGTCACATTTGTTTATTTCTGCTTTTGTTTCTCTTGCCTAAGTAGGTATATCAGAAAAAAATATTGCTAAAAAATGTCTTGCCTATGTTTCTTCTATAATTTTTATTTTTTCTAGTCTAACATTTAAGTCTTTAATCCATTTTGACTTTATTCTTGTGTAAGAGAGTTGTCTAGTTTCATTTTTTTGCAAATATCTGTCCAATATTCCTAACAACATTTATTGAATAGACTATCATAACCCCATTGACTATTGTTGCCTACTTTGTCAAATATTAATTGACCATAAAAGTGTGGGTTTATTTCTGGGATTCCTATTACGTTCCATTAATCCAGTGGTTCTCAACCTTCTGGCCCTTTAAATACAGTTCCTCATGTTGTGACCCAACCATAAAATTATTTTTGTTGCTACTTCACAACTGTAATGTTGCTACTGTTATGAATTGTAATGTAAATATCTGATATGCAGGATGGTCTTAGGCGATCCCTGTGAAAGGGTCGTTCGACCGCCAAAGGGGTCGTGACCCACAGGTTGAGAACTGCTGCATTAATCTATATGCCTGTTCTTATGCAAGTACCATAATATTTTGATTACTATGGCCTTGCAGTATAGCTTGATATCAGGTAGCACAATTCCTCCAACCTTGTTCTTTTTTCTCAAGATCACTGTTGCTATTCAGGGTTTTTATTTGTGTGGTCCCATATAAGTTTTTGGAATATTTGTTCTATTCCTGTGATACACCATTGGTATCTTGATAGGAATTGCACTGAATCTGTAGATAGCTTTCAGTAGTATGGACATTTTAATGTGTTAATGTTTCCTATACATGAACGTGGTATATGCTTCCACTTATTTGTATCTTCTTTCTTCAGTGTCTTATAATTTTCTGAATACAGGTCTTTTATATCCTTAGTTAAATGTACAATCTATAATCTTGTTCTCTTAAGTTGGAAACAAGACAGGGGTGACTGTTTTCACTACTTTTATTTAACATAGTACTGGAAGTCATAGCCACAGTAATTAGACAAGAAGAAGAAATAAAAGGCATTCAAATTAGAAAGGAAGAAGTAAAACTTTCATTATTTGCAGGTGGAATGATACTATATATAGAGAACCCAAAGATTCCACTCACACACAAAATACTAGAACTGATAAATTAATTCAGTAAAATAGCAGGATACGAAATAAATATCCAGAAATCAGTTGCACATTTATACACCAATAATACACTATCAGAAAGGGAAACTAAGAAAATCCATTCACAATTGCTGCAAAAAGAATAAAATACCTAGAAATAAATTTAACCAATGGAATAAAGTATTCTTATAAAGTTAGAAAGATAGCAAATATTGTTGGGTTTGCTGTATTTATAACACAAAGAAGAAGAGAAATATAGAAGTAATATTTCTAGTAACAATTTAGTGCTTTTAAAAATATGAAATATATTCTGACATGTTAGAGTGTATGTAATAAGCCATATAGCAGCTATTAAGAAAATAACTCAATAATTATATAAAAAATTATTTAAAAAATCAAAATGTTATATTAAAATTCATAAAATACAAAATAAATAAAAAATAGAGGAACAAAAGAAAACCCATGAGGTATATAGCAAATAAAAAATAAAATGGCAGAAGTAAACCCAACTAATAAATAGTAGTATTAAAAGTAAATTGATTAAACAAATCTCGCAGAAGGAAGGAGATAATAAAGATTAGAGCAGAAATAAATGACATAGAGACCAAAAAAACAATACAGAAAATCAATGAAACCAAGAGCTGGTTCTTTGAAAGGATAAACAAGATTGACAAACCTCTAGCCAGACTCATCAAGAAGCAGAGAGAGAGGACCCAAATAAACAAAATCAGAAACGATAGAGGCGAAATAACAACAGACCCCACAGAAATACAAATGATTGTTAAAAAATACTATGGACAGCTCTACTCCAACAAACTAAACAACCTGGAGGAAATGGACAAATTCCTAGAAAAATACAACATTCCAAAACTCAATCAGGAAGAATCTAAAAATCTCAACAGGCCAATAACCATGGAAGAAATTGAAGCAGTCATCAAAAAGCTTCCATCAAACAAAAGCCCAGGACCAGACGGCTTCACAGGGGAGTTTTACCAAACATTCAAGGAAGAACTAAAACCTATCCTCCTCAGACTACTACAAAAAATTCAAGAGGAAGGAACACTTCCAAGCTCATTCTATGAAGCCAGCATCACCCTAATGCCAAAACCTGGTAAAGACAACACAATGAAAGAGAATTACAGACCAATATCCCTCATGAACATAGATGCCAAAATCCTCAACAAAATCTTAGCAAATCGGATCCAGCAGTACATCAGAAAGATCATACACCATGACCAAGTAGGATTTATCCCAGGGATGCAAGGATGGTACAATATCCGCAAATCAATAAACGTGATACATCACATAAACAAATTGAAAGAAAAAAACCACATGGTCTTATCAATTGATGCAGAAAAAGCATTTGACAAAATTCAACACCCATTTTTGATAAAAACTCTCAGCAAGGTGGGAGTAGAAGGATCAAACCTCAACATAATAAAAGCCATATATGACAGGCCCACAGCCAACAACATACTCAATGGACAAAACTAACACCATTTCCCCTAAGAACAGGAACAAGACAGGGATGCCCCCTCTCACCACTCCTGTTCAACATAGTACTGGAAGTGTTAGCCATTGCAATTCGGCAAGAAGAAGAAATAAAAGGCATCCAAATTGGAAAAGAGGAAGTAAAACTGTCCTTATTTGCAGACGACATGATATTATACATACAAAACCCTAGAGATTCCATCAAAAAGCTACTAGACTTAATACATGAATTTGGCAATGTAGCAGAATACAAAATTAACCCCAAGAAATCTGAGGCATTTCTATACACCAATAATGAACTTTCAGAAAGAGAGATTATAAAAACAATCCCATTTACCATTGCACCAAAAAAATTAAGCTACCTAGGAATAAACTTAACTAAAGAGGTAAAAGACCTCTACTCAGAAAACTACAGGACGTTGAAAAAAGATATAGAGGAAGACATAAACAGATGGAAGAACATACCGTGTTCATGGATTGGTAGAATCAACATCATTAAAATGTCCATACTACCCAAAGCAATCTATAAATTCAACGCACTTCCCATTAAAATACCAACAGCACACTTCAGAGATCTAGAACGAACTTTCCAAAAATTCATCTGGAATAAAAAAAGACCCCGAATGGCTGCAGCAATCCTGAAAAAGAACAAAGTAGGTGGGATCTCAATACCAGATATCAAGTTGTATTACAAAGCCACTGTTCTCAAAACTGCCTGGTACTGGCACAAGAATAGGCATATAGATCAATGGAATAGAATAGAGAGCCCAGAAATCAGCCCGAACCAATATGCTCAATTAATATTTGACAAAGGAGGCAAGAACATACAATGGAGCCAAGATAGGCTCTTCAACAAATGGTGTTGGGAAAATTGGACAGATATATGCAAGAAAATGAAACTAGACCACCAACTTACACCATACACAAAAATAAACTCAAAATGGATAAAGGACTTAAATGTACGACAGGATACCATAAAAATTCTAGAAGAATCCAAAGGCAACAAAATCTCAGACATATGCCGAAGCAATTTCTTCACTGATACAGCTCCTAGGGCACTTGAAACTAAAGAAAAAATGAACAAATGGGACTACATCAAAATAAAAAGCTTCTGCACAGAAAAAGAAACCATCAACAAAACAACGAGAAAACCCACTGTGTGGGAAAACATATTTGCCAATGTCATATCTAATAAGGGCCTAATCTCCAAAATTTATAGGGAACTCATACAACTTAACAAAAGGAAGATAAACAATCCAATCAAAAAATGGGCAAAGGACCTAAATAGACACCTTTCAAAAGAGGACATTCAGAAAGCCAAGAGACATATGAAAACATGCTCAAAGTCACTAATCATCCGAGAGATGCAAATCAAAACAACAATGAGGTACCATCTCACACCTGTCAGACTGGCTATCATCAACAAATCAACAAACGACAAGTGCTGGAGAGGATGTGGAGAAAAAGGAACACTTGTGCACTGCTGGTGGGAATGCAGACTGGTGCAGCCACTATGGAAGACAGTATGGAGTTTCCTTAAAATACTGAAAATGGAACTCCCATTGGACCCTGTGATCCCACTTCTAGAAATATATCCCAAGAAACCAGAAACACCAGTCAGAAAGGATATATGCACCCCTATGTTCATAGCAGCACAATTCACCATAGCTAAGATCTGGAAACAGCCTAAGTGCCCATCAGTAGATGAATGGATTAGAAAACTGTGGTACATCTACACGATGGAATACTATGCTGCTGTAAAAAGGAAGGAACTCTTACCATTTGCAACGTCATGGATGGAACTGGAGAGCATTATGCTAAGTGAAATAAGCCAGTCAATAAAGGAAAAATACCACATGATCTCACTCATTCATGGACAATAGAGACCATTATAAACTTTTGAACAATAATAGATACAGAGGCAGAGCTGCCTCAAACAGATTGTCAAACTGCAGCGGGAAGGCTGGGGAGGGTTGGGGGGCAGGAGGTAGGGGGGTAAGAGATCAACTAAAGGACTTGTATGCATGCATATAAGCATAACCAATGGACATAAGAGACTGGGGAATAGGGGAGGCTAGGGGACTGTCTAGGGCGGGGGGATAAAATGGACACATATGTAATACCCTTTGTAATACTTTAAGAAATAAAAAATAAAATAAAAAATAAAGTGAGGCATTCTTCCTAAAAAAAATAAATAAATAAATAAACAAATCTAATTGAAAGGCAATAATCATCTAACTAGTTAAAAATAAAAATACAGCTATATTTTATCTACAAAAAATACACTTTATATTTAAAGCTGCATGGACTAAAAGTAACTGAATGGAAATATATATATATATATATATATATATATATATATATATATATACAAACAGAAATCACAAGAAAGAAAAATAGGTATGTAAGTAGACAAAATAAATGTTAAAGTAAAAAAATTAAAACTAGAATTAGGAACATTTTTATACAATAAAAGCCTAAGTGGCCATTACTGTGGAACAACCAGAATGACTGGTCGCTATGATTATCACTGACCACCAGGGGGCAGATGCTCCACACAGGAAGCTGAGGTCACAGCTGGCGAGTGCAGCTGCAGTGGCGGGAGCCTCTCCTACCTCCATGGCAGTGTTAAGGAGCAGCGAGCAGGCAGGAGGTAAGGAGCAGCGAACAGGCAGGAGGTAAGGAGCAAGGGGTCCTGTACTGCAAGAGAGATGTCTGACTGCTGACTTAAGCCCACTCCCCCTGAGAAGCAGGCCTAAGCCAGCAGGCGGACATCATCCAAGGGGTCCCGGACTGTGAGAGGATGCAGATTGGGCTGAGGGACCCACCTGCCCGCCCCCAGTGCACGAGTTTTGTGCACTGGCCCTCTAGTATAATGATAAAAGGATCAATTCATGGTTAAGATATATTAATTATGAACACATGCACTTAACAGCAGATAATCAAAATGCATGTAGCAAAATATAATGGAATAGATGACAGTTAAAAATAATAGTTGGAAATTCCAATAACACAGTTTTAGTAATGGACAGAGCAAGTAGGAAGAAAATCAACATGTAAGTACACACCATATGCTAGGCCATAAAACAAAATTAATAAATTTAACATGGAAATAATGTAAAATTTATTTTCTGAAAACAGTGAAATAAAATTAGAAATCAAGAACAAAACAAAACAAAAACCTGGGATGGTCACAAGTATATGGAAATAAAACAATGTATTCCTAAATTACAAATGAATCAAGGAAGAAATCCAAAGGAAAATTAGAATAATATTTGAGATGAATTAAAATGAAAATACACCCTAACAACTGTAGGATAAAACTAGCGTAGTGTGTAGAGAGAAATTATAGTTGTAATTTCACCCAGTAAAAAAAAATAAAAAATTAAATAACTTAGCCTTCTACCTTAAGGCCCTGCAAAATGAAGATTGTACTAAACCTAAAACAAACAAAAACAAGGAAATAGACTTTAAGGCAAAAATTAATGAAATAGAATATACAATCAATACAAATGACCAATAAAAACAAATGTTTCATTGAAAACAACAAACCTGGCAAATATTTAGCTAGATTGAACTTAGCTAGATCAAAAGGAACAAGACAGGGATTTGCTCTTTCATTACTCCTATTCATCATACTACTGGAAATCCTGGCGACAGCAATCAGACAAGGAGAAAACAGAAAAGGCATGTGAATTGGAAAGAAAAAAGTAAAACTGTCATTATTCATAGATGACATGATTTGTACATAGAAAAACCTAACAACTCCATCAAAAACTACTAGACTTAATAAATGAATCTGACAATGTAGCAGGATACAAAATTAACACTCAGAAATAGATGGCATTTTTATATGCCAATAATGAATTCTCAGAAACAGAAGCTAAGCAAACAATCCCTATTATCATAACAACCAAAAATTAAGATACTTAGGAATAAACTTAACCAAGGAGGCCAAAGACTTGTATTCAGAAAACTACAGGAAATTGAAAAAAAAGATAAAAGAAGATACAAACATGTAGAAGAATAAACAGTGTTCATGTATTGGTAGAATTAATATCATCCTATCTAATAAAACAGAAACATGGTAATTGGCGTACAACCGCTACCCTTTTCATTGGCTAATCAGCGAGATATGCAAATTAGTGGACAGCCAAGATGGAGGCTAATTTGCATATGTCAGCCCCAAGCCTCAGACTGAGGCTTTAGGCTGGGGCCTGGGCTGAGCCATCCAGCAATCATTGATGGCGGCAGCGGAGGGGAACCAGGCGGAGCCAGCCAGCTGTGCTTGATGGCAGCAGCGGCAGGAAGCTGGGGGTGCTCGGGCCCAAGCCTAAAGCCTCCACCAGAGGCTTTAGGCTTGGGCCGGTCCAGCCAGCCAGGGATCCTTGATGGCAGTTGCAGCGGGGAACCAGGGCGGAGCCAGCCAGCAATCGGTGGCAGCGGGTTGCTGGGGGTGCCCCAGTCCAGGCCTAAAGCCTTGGCCAGAGGCTTTAGGCTTGGGCCGGGGAGGAGCCAGCCAGCGATTGTTGATGGCAGCAGCTGCAGGGAGCTGGGGGTGCCCCGGCCCAGGCCTAAACCCTCAGCCTGAGGCATTAGGCCTGGGTCAGGGAGGAGCCAGCCAGAGATGTTGATGGTGGGGAGCATGGGGGGGTCCGGCCCAGGCCTAACGCCTCAGCCAGAGGCTTTAGGCTTGGACTGGGGCGGAGCCAGCCAGCGATCATTGATGGCGGCTTTGGCAGGGAACCGGGCGGAGCCAGCCAGCGATGGGTGGGGGTGGGGAGCTGTGGGTGCCCCAGTCCAAGCCTAAAGCCTTGGCCAGAGGCTTTAGGCTTGGGCCAGGGAGGAGCCAGCCAGAGATTATTGATGGCGGGGAGCATAGGGAGGGTCCGGCCCAGGCCTAACACCTCAGCCAGAGGCTTTAGGCTTGGCCTGGGGCGGAGCCAGCCAGCAATAGTTTATGGCAGCTTTGGCGGGGAACGGGCCGGAGCCAGCCAGCGATTGGCGGCCGGGAGCTGGTGGTGCCCAGGTCCAGGCCTAAAGCCTCAGCCTGAGGCGTTAGGCTTGGGCCAGGGAGGAGCCAGCCAGTGATCTTGATGGCAGCAAAGGTGGGGAGCATGGGGGGAGGGCCCCCGGCCCAGGCCTAACACCTCAGCCAGAGGCTTTAGGCTTGGACCGTGACAGAGCCAGCAAGTGATCCTCATGGCGACTTTGGCAGGGAACCGGGTCAGAGCCAGTCAGTGATTGGTGGCGGGGAGCTGGGGGTGCCCCGGTCCAGGTCTAAAGCCTCGGCCTGAGGCTTTAGGCCGGGGCCGGGGGGCGGGGGGGAGCCAGCCAGCGATCAGCGGCAGGGAGCTGGGGGGGGCGGGGGGCACCGGCCCAGGCCCAGGCCTAACACCTCAACCAGAGGCTTTAGGCTTGGGCCGGGAGGAGCCAGCCAGGGATCATTGATGGCCTTGGCAGCTGCTGTGGGGAGCTGGGGGTGCCCCGGCCCAGGCCTAAAACCTTGGCCTGAGGCTTTAGGTTTGGGCCGGGGAGGAGCCAGCCAGCGATCATTGAGCCAGCGATCATTGATGGCGGCCCAGGCCTAACACCTCAGCCTGAGGCTTTAAGCTTGGACCAAGGAGGAGCCAGCCAGCAATCGTTGATGGTGGCAGTGGTGGGGAGCTGGGGGTGACCCGGCCCAGGGCTAATAACTCTCCAGAGGCTTTAGGCCTGGCAGGGGCCATACTGGCAATTGGTGTGAACTACAGAGGAAACACCTTTTCTGACTGCTGATTGGCTAAGCTCCCTGTGGTCACTGGTAATATTCTTAGTAACTTGGGTAATGAGAGTCCAAAAAGGTGATCTAGGGTTTTTTTTACTACACTCCTGGAGAAAAAAAGGAAGGTCTGCTGCTGGAGGGTTAAGAAATGTTATATCCTGCCCTAGCTGGTTTGGCTCAGTGGGTAATACCTCGGCCTGCCCAACACAGATTCTGGATTCAATTCTGACCAAGGGCATGTACCTAGGTTGCAGGTTCCTCCCTGGCCCGGGCCCAGGTCAGGGCTCATGCAGGAGGCAACCAATCAAAGTGTTCCTCTCACTTTGATGTTTCTCTCTGTCTTTCCCTTTCCCCTCCAAATTCTCTAAAAATCAATGGAAACATATCCTCAGGTGGGGAGAAGGAAGGAAGAAGGAAGGAAGGAAGGAAGGAAGGAAGGAAGGAAGGAAGGAAGGAAGGAAGGAAGGAAGGAAGGAAGATGGAAGGATGGAAGGACAGATGGATGGATTTTTTCATGGTAAAGGGACTGGAGTCCATGTTGATGAAAACATCTTGGTGGCTGCCCTGACTGGCAGTGGCTGCAACAGTGCGGTGATGGGGCTGCGGCCTTCCCCTGATCAGCCTGGTTGACTCCCACAAAGGGAGGCCAGACTGTGGCTTAGGCCCACTCCCCAAGGGGAGCAGGGAGCAGGTAGTAGGACATCCCCTAGGGCTCCCAGTATGTGATAGGGGGCAAGCTGGGCTGAGGGACCCCCCCCCACCAGTGCACAAATTTTTGTGCACCGGGCCTCTAGTTAATTTATAAATGTCCATACTACCCAAAGCAATCTACAGGTTCAATATAATCCCTATTAAAATCTCAATGGTATATTGCACAGATATAGAACTGATACTCCATACACTTACAAAGGACAAAAAAGACTCCAAATATCTGCAGCAATCTTGAGAAATAAGAACAAAGTTGGAAGGATCACAATACTAGATATAAAGTTATACTACAAAGCCACTGTAATCACAACAGCCTGGTACTGGCACAAGAACAGGCATATAGATCAACGGAACAAAGAGAGACCCCAGAAATCAACCCAAGCCATTACCCTCAATTAACATTTGACAAAGATGGCAAGAGCATACATGGAAAAATGTGAAACTAGTCCACCATACACTAGAATAATCTCCAAATGGGCAAAAGACTTATATATAAGTTGTGAAACCATACAAATCCTGGAAGAAATCAAAGGCAGCAAAATCTCAGACATCTCTCACAGCAATATATCTGCAGATACATCCCTTAAGGCAAAAGAAACTAAGGAGAAAATCAACAAATGGAACTACATCAAAATAAATAGCTTCTGCACAGGAAAAGAAACCATCAACAAAACGAAAAGGGAGCCCATTGTATGGGAGAACATGTATGTCTATGAAACATCTGCTAAAGGTTTAATATCAAAAATATATGAGAAATTAATATACCTTAACAAAAGACAGACAAACATTACAATTTAGAAAAGGGCAAAGTACCTAAATGGACACTTCTCCAAAGTGAACATACAGTTGGCCAATAAACATGAAAAAATGCTCAAAGTTACTGAACGTCAAAGATATGCAAATAAAACCAACAACAATGAGGTATCGCCTCATGCCTGTCAGATTGGCTACCATCAACAAATCAACAGTGAGGATGTGGAGAAAAGGGAACCCTAGTACAGTGGAGCCTTGACTTACGAGTGTCCCGACTAACAAGTTTTTCGAGATACGAGCTGTCTCTCGGCCGATTTTTTGCTTTGAGTTGCGAGCTAAAATTCGGGTTAGGAGCCAGCTTCAGATACCCCATTGGCACAGCTAACGTCACAGTGAACGCCACAACATCAGCCCAGCATCACGTGTCTCACTCGTTCACTTTTTGATTTGACATACGAGTAATTTGAGTTATGAGCTCTGTCACAGAACGAATTAAACTCGTAAGTCAAGGCCCCACTGTACACTGCTGGTGGGAATGCAAACTGGTGCAGCCATTGTGGAAAAACAGTATGGAGTTTACTCAAAAAATTAAATATGGAACTGCCATTTGATACAGTGAATCCACTTCTAGGAATACAGTATATCCTGAGAGACCCGAAACACCAATCATAAAAAAATGTATGCACTCCTATGTTTATAGCAGGGCAATTTACAATAGTTAAGTCCTGGAAACAGTCTAAATGCCCATCAGTAGACAAGTGAATAAAAAAGCTTTGGTATACTTACAGCATGGAATACTATGCAGCAGTAAAAAAGAAGGATCTTTTACCCTTTGAGATGCATAGAGGGACCTGGAGTGTATTATGCTAAGCAAAATAAGCCAGTCAGAGAAAGAGAAGTATCACATGATCTCACTCATTATGTGGAATCTAATGAACAAAATAAACTGATAAACATAATAGATCTAGAGACATAGAAGCATGGAACAGATTTCAGAATCTCAGCAGAAAAGCGGAGGAGGGTGGGGGGTGGGTGGTAGGGAAGAGATCAACCAAAGAACTTGTATGTTAATATGCATAACCCATGGACACAGACAATAGGATGGTGAAGGCCTCCGGTTGGGGATGGAGCAGACTAGTCGGGGTCAATCGGAGAAAAAAGGGGACATATATAATATGTTCAACAATAAAGATTTAATAAAAAAACAATTTTTTAATGAAACAAATATTTAGACCTGACAGCATAAACAATATGCTCTTTTGCTAATTCATATTCCCATGTTTGTTGGGCTCTCAAAGTTAAGCTGAAAATCTCAATCTGTCTTTTGGCTTTAAAAAAGCATCTTCTATATTCCCTAGTGACTAGCAGGTCATCATGGTGCAAGGCTGCCTGCAATGTTTAATCTAATTCCTGGTTTATTCTTTCACTAGCCTCCTGTCAACTTGAAAGTTTCCCTTCACTGATCATAGTGAAGACAGTCTACCTACAGAAACTGGGATTTGTGGATCTGCCTTGATGTCTTTTGAAATCGATGGGAATCAAAGCTGCTTGTATCAAAGCTCCCTCTGTCAAAAGAAAAAAAACACACAACACATCGCAGACCAGCAAACAAGAAGTAGGTTGTAGACCTTCTCACCCTGGAAACATGTGTTCAATTAGTGGTGCAACAGAGAATTGAAAGAGGGAGGTTCCAGAGGGAGGCTGGAATCCAGAGTCCAGAGGTTAAATTTAAATTATGCTCTAACTGGGAAGACCCTATTAGTAACCTATCTGTCCTTGCCATGTGTCAAATGGAGAATATTAATAATTATTTACAGAATTACCAGGAGGATTAACTGTGGAAAATGTAGGCAAAGTGCCTAGGACAGGGGTGGGCAAACTTTTTGACTTAAGGGCCACAATGGGTTCTTAAACTGGACTGGAAGGCCGGAACAAAAGCATGGATGGAGTGTTTGTGTGAACTAATATAAATTCAAAGTAAACATCATTACATAAAAGGGTACGGTCTTTTTTTTAGTTTTTTTTTTAGTTTTATTCATTTCAAACGGGCCGGATCCGGCCCGCGGGCCGTAGTTTGCCCACGGCTGGCCTAGAACAATCTAGAAATGGCACCTATTATAAGAGGTAGGTAGGGCCATTAACTGTAGGAAGGATAAAATAATAGTACCTCAGGTAATAAAGTGAGGGGACTGTTGTTCAAGGACAAAGGGAAGATCAACCACTTCCCACGCCTCTTTCTTGCTACCCTGGAATGACTGAATAATCTTTGTCCCCATAATGTTGTGTTTGCATAGCTCTCTGATTGCAGGCACCAAGTGATTAAAACATGACTGTTAATGGAAGATTTAGATCATTTTTCACAAGTAAAGTATTCACATTTTGCATCTAAATTCATTGATTATGTATAAAGAGGTCAGGAAAGCCTTGTGGCTTTATTAAATTGATCAGCATCTAATAACTTAATTATCTACAGAAACAGATGTTACTTCAGCTGAAAACAAATTATCTTACACACAGGGAAGAACATTAAAGCACGGAACACTGTGGAGATCTTTGAAATGACCATGTTGAGGCTAAAAGGAGAGAGAAACAACAAAACATCAGGACTCCTCATTCAGGCTCAACTCTATTATTGTCCAAATGGTTCTTATCGTGAATATTTTTACATCTCATTTGGTTCCAGTTTAGGAGAGTGTGTCTGCATGTGCTGTGTGCACACAGGGACTCTGGTAATGCTGAAATCCAGATGGAGAAACTGAGGTATTTCCTTCTTTCAGATTTCTGACTAAATTGTGATTTTGTTTGTCCTGGGGAAGGAATAGGCACTGCCCAGCTCTGTTCAGCTCTTTGAAAATAAAGTATTTGCCTAAGAGTCACTAGTGACACAAAGTGTTCCTAGAGTTTTCTTCTTTTCTGGTGTCCCCAGCCTTTTTCTTCGAACACTTGTTTCCAATTTATTTCTTCTTCTGTCTTAGTAGATGCGTTGTTGTTAACATTATTCCTCTTAAGAGAGGATCAGCAATGGGAGGATAAGGACACATATGTATTGCCTTAATTAATAAAGAAAAAAGAGAGAGAGAGAGAGAGGATCAGGTCGAGCTCTCCTGTCAGGCCACATCTCCTGACAGGTCTCCTGTCAGTGGATACTTGGATTTCCTTTGATGCAGAATCAGGCTCACCTCATGGCAGTGACACCTCAGCTTGCTGGAACAAGTGCCTCTTCTATAGGACCTGGTCTGGAACTCTTCACCTTGATCATACCAGGCCCCACTTACCTCTTGGGGGAGCTCATCTATTGTGTTTGTCTTAGATTCCCAAGGAGGGCTGAATTTTTTTAATAACTCACAGTCTATAGTCATAAAACCACAGGAAATTAAAGTGGAAAATGATTTTAGAGTTCATTTATTTCTAGCTCCTCTATCATGGATGGAGAACTGAGGCCAAATTATGTTAAATGATGTGTCAAGATCATCGACAGGAAAACAGACACTTTCAGAGTTAGAACCTGAAAACTCTGCATTGAGTGCACTTGGAGAAAGGAGCTGGGTATGGGAGCAGGTGATGAGGATCATGGTGATGCAGGCAACATAGCCAGCTGCACCTGCACACATCATTCAAGGTCATCGGTAAGGGCAGAAATTGAAGAGTGGCACCCAATGGCACATCTGGAGAGGAGGCAGTGAGGGGCTGTGGGAAGGGGCAGTATCTGTGAGGGTTGAAGGGCAGAGGGACTGTGTCTATCTTTCTCTTTGTTCATATTTATAGTAGCGACCGCTTATTGAGAAGTTACTAAAACATTGTTTTAAGCTCCTGATTTGTGTGAACTCATTTATCATCATGACAACCCTGTGGACACGTATCCTTCTTATTTTACAGGTGAGGAATCTGAGGCACAGGGCAGGAGGTGGCTGCCAAGCCCCGCAGTGTGCCAGCAGACGAGGCAACACTGATCCCCAGGCAAACTGTCTCCAGGAGCCCAGCTCTTACCCCGATATTGTGCTGCCTCTCTGTGTCCCATTGTCAGGATGGGCGTCTGGCACTTAAGAAGTATTTTCTTAGTCAGTTGTATCGGACATGAGAATGAGCCAGTATTTAGCTTTCGTGAAGCTGGAAATTTTACTGACTACGCAAGGGCCATTTCAAATCCATATCTATACTTTCCCTCAGATTCCTGTGATGTAAGTCTGGGAAAGAAGACTAAATCTTCAAGGAGGTAAATGGGTTACTGTGGAATTTTGAGGGAAGAGGACTTGCGACATAGAACATAGAAGTATAAGAAACTGTTGGTGATGTGCTGAGTGGTTTGATGCTTATGTTGCTATTAGTGATGAATACGTGGGAAGGCATGTTTTGGGAACAGAGAGCATAAGGCTTCAGAGTGTTACAGTGACATTAGCTTAAGGACTTCATTGGAGGAGCAACAGAGGATGATTCAGAAAGAGGGATGCTTGAGGGAGCCAAGATGGCTTAGTCTCCTGTGCTTGGGAAGAGAGGTAAGGATTCAGCTGTCAGATTAGTATGGGCCAAGCCCTGCTGCAGGTGTCATTCTCTGGAAGCAGATGATGAGTCGGGATTTGGCAGGCAGGATATGACTTAGGGATCAACTTTAGTGGAAGAGAGGGTGAGGATCTAAGATTGGGCAGAGGAAGAATCTGAAAGGACACCAGAGCTCTACTGCTTTGGTTTGAAATTGACTGACAATCTGTCAGTAGATGCGGGCCGCTCTGGGACAGATGGGTCCTTGTGATACCATTATATTAACCTGGTTATTATTTAACAGGAAAGGAGCAAAGGGGACACTAGATAATATAGGCCTACCATTTAGACAGCTTTACCAGGAAGCTGCAGGCATCATTCTCCAAGTCTATTCCCTGCAGATCGCCAAGGGAAGGGAAGGGACTGGACAATAGATGCATGCCCAGTAAGGACTGGGTGATGAGGGAAATTGCTTACCTGTTAGTCACACCTGGGAGCAATTCAGTGGTCAGAATAGGCATGGTCACAGCAAGAGCGTGAAATCTGAGACATTTAAACACTGAGTAAAAGAAGTTCCTTTGTGGTCACTCTTGGTCCTCTGGTGCTCCTGGCTTGCGGAGCTCACATTCTCTGCACTCACCCACCTGGCCCACAGCCATGTGGGCTCCTTACAATGGACTAATGGAGTTTAATTAGCCTGATGTCACATCAGACCCAGTTCCTCCCTGGAACAGAAACTCTGGACACAGACCCCGCTTTCAGCTACATGGAACCCGCAGCTGCATGTTTTCCAGGACTGGTTTGAAGACAATGGGACTTTGGAAACCGAGAAATATAATTCCACGCAAATAAAGATCATTCATTCTCCTTTGTGAGTCTTAAAAAATTCTTTTTCTGAAGATATCACTAGAACCCACTCCCTCTATTGACAGAGAAATGCCACCCTCTCAGTTCTCCAGCAAAACTTGGACAAGGCAGCCCCCAGAGGGGCTGGGAGCTGTCTGCTTACCACCCTCTCCATGGCTGGGACAAGTCCCTCCTGAAGGAGATGTGTGCTGCACAGCTGTGTCTACCCAAAACACCTAGTATAGGGAACGCCAAGATTTCTTATTTATTTTACACAACTCCATGAGACTTTACAGATTGATGCTGGGCAGAGTGTTAGAGACTCCATGGCTCATGGTCACATAGGCTGCTCCTCATGACTGGTGTCCCCCACTTTTGCCACACTTCCCACTGCTCCCTGCTCTGTGCAACATGAATTGTGTTGGGGACCTATAAAGCTTCACTGAAAATCAAGATCCAGTTGGCAAGAAAATATTTAAGAATATATGACAATGACAATGAATCTTTAGTCTTGATGTCTGGGGTTGTAAAAATTCTAATTATTACCAATGAGGAGTACACTCATCAGGGGTTGTGATGACTTGGGAATTTTCAGTGAAACCAGAGTTTCATTGGGCTTGAAAGATTATATTTAGATTTATATAGACAAAATGCTTGCACAAGTAGCAGTGTCATTTTATAGGACAAAATTGTGTAGTCACTCAATTGGGGTCAGTATCAAAGTTAGTAATTACTATCAGCATCTGAAATTGAAAAACCCCACAGAATCATGCCCAAAGGAACTTTAAATTCATTGTTAAGTTCATTAAAAATCATATTTTAAAAATAGCAAGAATAAAGTAAAGGCACTCTCCAGTATATTTTACTCTGAATGGTTAGAATTACAGTGAAATGTGGTCTTTATACATTTCCTTTTTAGAACACAATTTCCACACAGATATTTTTCCTAACATTTATCTGCACCTTTTTTTTTTTTTTTTAAGATAACCTATGTGTTACACCAGAGAAGACAGGGTCAAATGGATCATAGATTCACATGTAAGAAAAACAGCAACCCTCCAGAGAGCATAATAATTTGTTCCAGTGAAGTGGAGTGGGGAGAGAGAGGGAAGAAGTGTTACAGAGTATTAGCTAATGCTGTTCAATAATTTACCAATCAATTAAAATGCCATTATTATTCTCCTTTGCCACTTAGCTTCTGTGATATTTAAAGGTCACATGGGCACTATTGGGGAGGACAGCTATTAGCAGACACATGAAAATAGCATTTTCCATCTCTGTAATAGGGTGTCAAGGTAATTTGTGTCCTAGCTCAAGTTACACACATTAGCACACAAGGGCAGATGTTTGACAAATCTAATATACTAAAAGAAGTGAGCAGGAGAATAGTACTCATAGCCTGATGAATGTATGGATAATCAGAGCGGCAAAAATGGCATTTGATATTATATAATTGTTTGGATCTTTTCAATTTAGGCCAGAAGATTTCTGTACAGAAGAAATCTTCAGGATCCTCTGCCTAGTCTAGACCAACCAATGATGAGTGAGTTGTTTGAGATCATACACCATTTAGCTGTAATTATAAGCAATTTATTAACTATTAAATAATAATTGTCTTTTCTTGAGCATTTAATATTTATCAAGGGCTGTGTTAGACACTTTTTGTGCATAATGTCATTTATCATAATAACAGCATAGACAAAAACTATATTATTTCCAATTTTTAGACAAGGCAACTGAGGCGGAGATGCTAAGTAGCATAAAAGTAGTATCCTGAGTAATGAATGATGAAGCACTGGGCTGCTATTCTTGAAACTTTATAGCTCCCTTAATTACTTGGAATTGGTCTGTTATTTCTTTCTATTCCCATAAATGTGCTGAATTAACAGGTTATATTGAAAATGTCTTGTAGAGGTGATCTGGGCCTTTGATGTATTTATTTGACAAAATAATCTCATTCACAGCTGGATGTGCAACATATGTTTAGGAAATGCTCATAGAGAGCACACATGGATAATTCAATTTCTACTTTGGAGGGCTGATCAATGAAACAAATGGCATCCTGTCCACACATTCATATACTTCTCCCCTACTGCCTCAGTGTTGATAGAAAAAGTTACTCATACTAAACTATTACTGAAGAGATGGCTCAATTTGAAATTTTGGGGCTCTCTCTGCATGAACATCCATCTCAACTCTGGTTGACAATGTGTTGTGATTATTCATCAAATTGCAAGGCAACATGACATAGTTACCAATCATTGCTTGGAATATCCTTTGAACTAAAGAGTTCATCTTCTGGAATTTTTCGTTGTTATAGAAACATAACCTGAAGTTCCCCTTTAGCTCAGTAAAGTCACACAAGAAGGGGGCCTGAGGGTCAGGCAATGTGAGATTGACCACAGTCACTGGAGATGAATGAGATGCACTCATTTATTACTTTTACCAGTTTGCTTTATGGATTCAGTAACACTTCCTGTACACAAAATCATGTCTTGAACAGAGATACCAACATGTTGCTTTCATTCTTCTTTCCTATTTGTATTTCTTTTATCATTTCTTTTTTAAATCTACTTGCTCTGATGAGAACTTCTATTATAATGCTGAATAGAAATAATGAGTAGACAATCTTGACTTGTTCCTGGTATTAGTAGTAGTATATAGGTCAGCATTTTCTATTTTCTTTCACGTCTCATGATTTTTGTTGAAAAATAGAAATTTAAATAATAATCTGGCAAGTCTGGATATCATATTCCTCCCTCCAAAGTTTGTTGTTGTTGCTGTTTTTTGTTTAGTGAATTATGGATTAATTCTGTAAAGTCTGTATTCTTCTTATTGTGTGGCCACTTTAGTCTCTGCTTAGCATGCTTAGCATCAATAAATTATTGGACAAAATATTTATTAAACGCCTTGAGCTGGTAAATCTCCCATCCCCTGTGCACAAGCTGAGGCTCACATTCAACACTCGGGAGGTGAACAGCCTGCCTTAGTCACTTCCTGGTTGCACAGAAACTCAGTCACTCAGTCGTGAGAGCTAGGGTTTTCTTCCAGGCATGTGCACACCCCTAATTATGCACTCAGTCATGTGCATTTACCGAATTAGATTTCCAGGGTTATCTCAGAGATTGTCAAAGTCCACTACAGACACCTCCTTATAAGTATTTTGGTCATCCTTTTGTTTGACCACCACAGCCAGTTCTCAGGTTAAAAAAATTATAACTTGTATTAAACACACACACACAAGTGTCCTAGGAAATAGCTGTTCTTATTGAGCAAGTTCTGAATCAGACAAACCTTGTAAGTGGGTGTGTCCAGGAAGCTGCCAGATAGGTTCAATAATGAAAATTTTCTGGGAATTACAGTTTTTCTGAAGCTTCAAATCCCTTCTCACTCCGGGTGCTGACAGGTCGCTGATTTTCAGAACTGCTATGATTGGGAGGCGGTTGGCTTTCAAGGTGACCCTGAAGCTGGGAGAAGTGTTAAACACCAGAAAGCTTGCTGTTGTTAATGAGCTGCAGTCACTTTTTTTTGATAAGTGTTCCTCAGGTTGTTTGTTTGTTTTGTTTTGTTTTTAGTTCTTTATTGATTAAAGTATTACATATGTCTCCTTTTTCCCCATTGGCTTCTCCCCAGACACTCCCACCTCCCAGCACATGCCCTCACCTCTCTAGTGTCCTTGTCCATTGGTTATGCTTATATGCATGCATACAAGTCCTTTGGTTGATCTCTTACCCCCATCCCACCTCTCCTGCCTTCCCTCTGAGTTTTGACAGTCAGTTCCATGCTTCTCTGACTTTGGATCTATTTTTGTTCATCAGTTTATGTTGTTCACCATATTCCACAAGTGAGTGAGATCATGTGATATTTATCTTTCTCAACTGGCTTATTTTGCTTAGCATAATGCTCTCCAGGTCCTTTTGTTAAATTCCAGAGTTTTAAAAAACTTGATTTTGAGAGGTTTTTTTGTTTCAATATTATTGTTGCTGTTATGGATGATCAAGATTTTCAGGTCTTTACTCAACCATTCTGGAAGTGATTCTCTCCCAAAAAATGTTTTTTAACATAATAGCATATACATTCTACATTTGCTTCCCTTTGTCTTCTGCCTTCCTCTTGTAGATATTTATGTGAGCTTAAGTCTTTTTATGTAAAAATGCTGAGTGGGAGAGGAGTGTACATGAAACTAATATTGGGAGATTAAACTCTGGGAAGGGCTGAAGATAGTATGAAGATGGTTTTGAAGATGGTCTTGAAAAGTCAGATATCCTAATGAAGGAGCTAGGAGTCTGGAGCAGACCTTTTGAAATGCAGTCTTTTTTTTTTTACTTTAAATATATATATTTTTATTTTTCAATTACAGTTGACATACAATATATACAATATTATTTCCCTTTCAGGTATAAAACCCAGTAATTAGACATTATATAACTTACTAAGTGATCACCCTGGTTAATCTAGTACCCATTTGACACCATTGATAGCTATTAAAATACTAGAGGCCCAGTGTACGAAATTCGTGCACTTGGTGGAGTCCCTCAGCTCGGCCTGTGCCCTCTTGCAGTCCCGAAGCCCTTGGGGGACATCCTTAATGCTGCCACAGAGGCGGGAGAGGCTCCCACTACCACCACTGAGCTTGCCAGCTGTGAGCATGGCTTCCGGCTGAATGGTGTTCCCTCTGTGGGAGTGCACTGACCACCAGGGGGCAGCTCCTGCATTGAGCATCTGCCCTCTGGTGGTCAGTGTGCATCATAGTGACTGGTTGTTCTGCCATTGGGCTGAAACCAGGTCTCCGACATCCCCCGAGGGGTCCCAGATTGCGAGAGGGTGCAAGCCAGGCCAAGGGATCCCACCAGCGCATGATCGGGTCCTAGGAGGGATGCAAGAGATTGGCCAGCAGGGGAGGGACTGTGGGAGGGCTCCAGGGCATGTCCAGCCTGTCTCGCTCAGTCCTGATTGGCCGGACCCCAGCAGCAAACTAACCTATTGGTCGGAGCATCTGCCCCCTGGTGGTCAGTACACATCATAGCGACTGGTCGACTGCCTGCCCCCTGGTGGTCAGTGCATGTCATAGTGAGTTGAGCATAGCATATCATTAGTATATTATGCTTTGATTGGTTGAATGGCCCACTGGACAACCAGACACTTAGCATATTAGGCTTTTATTATATAGGACTAGAGGCCTGGTGCACAAAATTCGTGCATGGGGGGCCCTCAGCCCGACCTGTACCCTCTCCAATCCAGGAGCCCTCAGGGGATGTCCTACTGATGGCTTGGCCCACTCCCCATGGTTCTCTGTGCTCTGCAGGGCCTGCCTACTCCACACCATGGCGATGGCCAAGCAGGCCTTGCTGGGTGCTGCCTGCGGGCTGCGCTTGGCTTCTCCCGGGTGGCCGCAGCGATGGCCAAATAGGCCCTCCTGGGTGCTGTCTGCGGGCATGCTTGCCTGCCCGTGGGTCGCTAGGGCAATGGCCAAGCAGGCCCTGCTGGCCACAGACACTCCAGAGGCAGCAGAGCAACGAGGCTTGATCCACTACTGGAGTGGGCAGATCCTGCCTCTCCACTTGGTCCCCACGACCCTTGACCAGGCCAACAGGCCCAAACACTCCAGCGGCGGGGCTGAGGGGACTGGGCACCACCATATTATGGCTATGGGCGCTGTCATGTTTGTGACGGAGTGATGGTTAATTTGCATATTATTCGTTTATTAGATAGGATTATTGACTACATTCTATGTGCTGTGCTTTACATCCCCATGACTATTCTGTAACTACTAATTTGTACTTCTTAATGCCATCACCTTTTGTACCCACTGCCCACCATTGCCCTTCTCATTTGCCAACTATCAAAATGTTTTCTCTGTTTATGAGTCTTTTTCTGTTTTGCTAGTTCATTTATTTTGTTTTTTTCTTATTCCACATATAAATGGAATCATATGGCATTTGTCTTCCTCTGTCTGACTTATGTCATTCAGGACAACACCCACCAGGTCTATCCATGTTGTCACAGATGGCACTATTTCATTATTTTTTACAGCTGAGTAATATTCCATTGCATATGTTTGCAACACTCTTTTATCCATTCATCTGTTGCTGGACACTACGGTTGCTCCCATATCATGGCTACTGTAAATAATGCTGCAGAGAACATATGGATGTATATATCTTTTCAATTTAGTATTTGGATTTCTTTGGATAAATACCAAAATGGAATTTCTGGGTCCTCCTTTGTCTCTTATTATATAACCTTTGTTTTAAAGTCTACCTTGTCTTGTGTAAGTATTGCTAACCCAGCTTTTGTTTGTTTGCTTGTTTCCATTTTTATGAAATATCTTTTTCCATCCCTTTACTTTTAGTCTGTGTGTCTTTTGAGATCTGAAGTCTCCATAGACAGCATATGTAAGGGTCTTGTTTTTTTTTGTTGTTTTTTTTTAAAATATATTTTATTGATTTTAGAGAGGGAGAGGAGAGAGAGATAGAAACATCAATGATGAGAGAGAATCATTGATTGGCTGCCTCTTGCACACCCCCTACTGGGGATCAACTTTGCAACCCAGGCATGCGCCCTTGGCTGGAATCAAACCCAGGACCCTTCAGTCCGCAGGCTGACGCTCTATCCATTGAGCCAAACCAGCTAGAGTGTGGGGTCTTGTTTTGTTATCCATTCAGTATTCATATGTCCTTTGATTGGAGCATTTAAGTCATTTGTCTTTAATTTGATAGGTATGTTTTTATTGCCATTTTATTATTCATAATTTTTATCTTTGTTTTTTTCTTAAAGGAGACTTTTTTTTTTTTTGTCTGGGAAGCTGTTTATCTGTCCTTTGATTCTAAATGACAGCTTTGCTGGGTAAAGTAATCTTGATTATAGGTTTTTGCTTTTCATCACTTTGAATATTTTCTACAAAGCCCTTCTAGCCTGCAAAGTTTCTGTTGAGAAATCAGCTAGTGGGAGCTTCCTTATAGGTAAGCAATTGCTTTTCTCTTTTTTAAAAAATATATTTTATTGATTTTTTACAGAGAGGAAGGGAGAGAGATAGAGAGTTAGAAACATCGATGAGAGAGAAACATCGATCAGCTGCCTCCTGCACATCTCCCACTGGGGATATGCCTGCAACCAAGGTACATGCCCTTGACCGGAATCGAACCCGGGACCCTTCAGTCCGCAGGCCGACGCTCTATCCACTGAGCCAAACTGGTTTCAGCCAATTGCTTTTCTCTTGCTGCTTTTCTGTTTAGTTCTCACTCAGCTGCAAGCACTACTGATTTGTATAGGCAGAAGTTATGGGAGCTTCTCTTTGAGGAATTGGAACCCTGTGCTGGGAATCCTGGTGTAGGACAGGAACCCCTAACTCTGCAGGGGGACCTCCACAGATGAGATATTCCTCCCATTTTTCACCCACCACACATGGGTGTGGGACCAGCCATTCCACATATCTGCCCCTCCTACTAGTCTCAAAGTGGCTTCTTCTTTATATCCTTAGTTATAAAACTTCTGTTCAGCTAGATTTCAGGTAGTTCTGAAAGATGATTGTTCTGTAGTTTAATTGTAATTTTGATGGGATTTTGAGAGGATTCAAATACCACATTTACCTACCCTGCCATATTTACTGGAACCCACTGAGATGCAGTCTTGAAAATCCTCACTCCAGTCTTTTTTGCTGATTGCACCAAGTATTCACAGTAGGGTAGGAGCCACAATAGAGACTTGTCAATGTGCAGAACATTTTGTGGAAGCATTGTAATGATATTCACAAATTCTCACTGAAAGGTTTTCTCTTTATTTGTGGCTTGATTCCGTGTCCAGTCACCTTCCAGATTTTAATATTGTAAAAACTGCTGAGATGTGAAAGGCAAATGGTTGGTTTTAGGGCTCCATGGGGATACTAAAGGGCATGTTATTAACAGGGAGGGAGAACCTTCTGATCATCAAAGTTCCATGATAGAGTAAAGCTTAGGCCGCTGTTGGTCACTAACCATGTGATCCTCGAGAAAATGCTTGCATTTTCCTGGGACTCAGTTTCTTTATTTCCCCAATGACTGTGTAGCAAGAATTTTTTTTATCATATTGATGTTCTTCTTATCATTAAATTCTTGCTATAACACTTGTGTATATAAAACAGAAATAGAACAGTTAATGACCCTTGGTAGAGATGGTAAGGAAGACCTTATTCTGGACCATCACAATACGTATAGAGACCCCTCTGATTGGATATTACAGTGGGAGCAAGACTGGGCTCAACTCTGAATGCAGCATGAGCAAGTGGAAATTTATAAAGAAAAGGATGGAAGTCAGTGGATGAAAAATTACTAAGAGGAAACATCAGGGATAAAGCGGTTCTGGCTAAACTGGTCTAACACATTTTCTTTCTGAGGACAAGCCAGGGTGGTCAGACTTAATCTCTGGGATCTGGCAGATTAGGAACCCTATCAGATCTTGAGGGTGGGGGTTCTGGTTAAACTGATTTAGCAATGGTTCTTGCTAAAATTGGATTTTTACAAGGAATGCCCATATGCACCAAGGAGAAGATGGGCCTGACCAAAGTTTTGGTTCAGCAAAGATATTCTGACTACCTATATTATGGGCAAGGCACAGGAACTAGATCTGCAGCATTGCTGGTCTTCTGCCTCATATCATCCCATGAAAACTATTCTTGGCATTATGTTTCTGATCCAATAGTTGTGTTGCACTGTTTGTTTTGATGGCTGCTCTTCTTCTTGAGCTACTGTTTGCCTTTGGATATTGATTTGTATCAAAATCCTCTACTCTAACACTTTGGCAACATGCAAAATGGAAGCTGAGGTCATTCAGCTTCCATCCTGGGTCTCCTTTTCTGTCTTCATCGTTGTTACAGATTCTTTACCTACTACCCATGTCTGTCTTCAGCCTCACTTTTTGTTCTGGTCAAGTTCAGAAAATTTCCAGCTGCAATTTAAACTTCCAGCTATGTTGGTGATTTTCATGTCTGTATCCAACCCTTACACCCCAGTTGGCTGCCATGCAGGAAAGACTTGGACTCAGAACTGTGATTTCTCCTGCTTGGATTCATCCTCTTCTGCATCTCTTTTGTCTCAGCATCTCACCAACCTCCCAGTCACCCAGCCAGAAACCCACAGGTTATCCAGACTTCTTCCATATCAAGTCAAACATTACTTTTTAATCACAAGATTTACTCCTAAATCAAGGTAATCTTTTCTACTATCTTGACACCAGTGTGATCCATCTAGAACATAAATATGGCCATATCACACCCCTGGTAAAAATTCCTAATGGAATTTATGAATTCAAGTCTTCCCAATTAGCTCCAGCCATTCTATTTTCACTTTTGGCCTCCTGAGCTGATGAACAACTATGTGTGTCTGAGACCAGCACTATTTATGGAGAGTTTTTAGTGCTGTGGACTATGTGATAATGGGCAGCAGAGATGGTTTTCCTTAAAACAAACATTTGTGTGCAAATCTATAGGTTAAGTAGAACTTAATTAAGCAAAAGGTAGAAAGTGGTGTGCAGGGGTGTGGTGCCATTCTGAATATAAGGAAACATATATGCAAAGATCCTAAGGCAGGAGAGAGTTAAACTTTTTTAGAGAACTATGAGATGACTGGAATAAAAAAGCAAGGGAAATAATGCCAAAGATGCTTAAAAACTCAGAAGCTTATTATTGTTGTACATTTCTTTCTGTGAAAAATGAAAACACTACACAATAATTGAAATTCCATTCAGTTCTTCTGGTCCAAAATGAAGGCAGTACAATAATATCCTAGCTGTCATATTCTAATATATATATATATATATATATATATATATATATATATATATTCCCCCATATTATGTCATTTATGTGGATAATATGTTAAATGTAATCCTTATAAGAGCATTTGATAGATCAATTACACCTGAGGGAAGAGAAAAAGGATCACAATTTAAGGGGTTAGGAAAATATTGGGTTTTGGCACACTCACATATACACATAAAAATAATAAATAAATATAATGTACCTTAAGAGCCAACTAATGCAGGCCTTCACACCAAAGTCTCACTAATAGCTTTAGGAGAACTGTTAAACTTCCGTTTAGGGTGCTCTTCGAAGTGACATGCTACAGTACCATCTCCAGTCAGGGCTGAACACAGTGGGGCAGCATCTCCTGAACTAGCTTTATTTTCATAAAAAAATGTCAGCAGAATTTAAGTTTCAGTAATAAGTCTGGGTTCATATCCTATTATAAGTGGAAAACTGCCAGTTTCACGTCTTGTACGAACACTTTCAATCGCCTTTTATGGCCTTGTAGCTGTATGTTTGGCAATTAAAAATTAAACCACGTGCATTTTAGCAGCAGTCTATAGGTATTGGCATCAAGATTGTTTCTATTATAAGTGGAAAACTGCCAGTTTCACGTCTTGTACGAACACTTTCAATCGCCTTTTATGGCCATGTAGCTGTATGTTTGGCAATTAAAAATTAAACCACGTGCATTTCAGCAGCAGTCTGTAGGCATTGGCATCAAGATGGTTTGGTGTGCCGTATTTCACTCAGGGCTGAGCTGAGAAGGTGGCTGTGGTACGAAGGTCATGTAAAGGTACAACTTGAGCTGCACTTTAAAGACATTACTGAAAATGCATTCTATTTTAATAGCTGTTTGGATAATTAGATATGTCCAATCAGTGGGAGAAAACCAGAAAAACAATCATTAGATGAGAAAATGCTCACATTTAAAATGCACTGGTGTCAGAAAGAAAGAAAACGATTTTATTTTCAAAGCAACTGGAGTTTCGGGAAAAGTGCTGAAAAATCAATTTATTTTCAAAGGAATGGGCTGGACTGATTGGCACTGTTTGGATACAGTGTAGATGCATTGATTTCATGCATATGTGATATGTCTTTTTCTTATACAGAAAATATGGTGTTCAAAAAAAAAAGCAGATGAGGTTTTTTTGGGGGGTTTAACATAATAAATTCAAATTCTGACTTCATCTTCTTAAGTTATTTTTCTTCTGAGCTTAATAAATTATTTGTGATTTATTATGGGGAATTATTTGCTCAAGAAAATTAATCCATCAGTGTCAGACCTCAAACCCCTCCATTTACAGCTTTGTCTTCAGAGGCAGTTTTGGAAATGGAAGGAAGGGAATGGATCTGTCACTGCACAGACAGGGCCTTTCTTTAGTGGATGGAGAGCCCAGGAGAGACCATTGAGCATTATGATCTACAGAGAAGAAATGTTTTGTGCTGGTCTCAGCCTATCAATATCCGGTGTTGAGGCTGGACCAGCCCTTCTAGTTATGGCAAGGCACTCACTCTTCAGCAATAACCACCAGGGAACTTTGAAAAGACACAGGTTTATTACTCACAAGACCTAGACATTGCACAGCACACTGGCGCCACACAGCAATGGGGGAAATGGGCAAGGGAGGGTTGTGTCCAGGGTAGGGGACTGGAGTTTTGAGGACTCACTTTTTACTGGTGAATTTAAAACATAAGATCAGAGACTAAAGTGCAGGAAAAGAAAACAAAACAACAAGTAGCCCACATGCTCAATTATAGAAATTAAGCAAGATCTAAAACAAGGGAGCCGCTGTGGGGGATGTAACTGGTGGTGTGTTTATGAGCCTTGAAGTGGGTGCTGAGGCAATCAAAGCCGAATTCAGGCACTTCATTACAAATGGAAACAAGTGTCAGGGCTGACCCCACAGAAAGTTATTTTGGTCCCCTCCATGTTCTGTTTTGAGGGGCAACAAGAATTTAGGGTCCTCCTCTTATCCCCAGATCTCCATGAATTTCCTCCCATCCCTAAGAATATCCACAAATTTCCTCCCACCCCTAAGAACACTTGACCTGTCTTGCAAGATTCTCCTCTTTGGGGACTCGAGGCTGGCTTGGTTAGTCATTCCTATTTGTGCCTGTGCTGCAGAATTACCTGGGAGTTAGTTTAAAATGAGGAACCATGGCTATCCTCAATATCTAGCAAATCAGAATCAAATAGGGGGGGGGGGAGCCACCTCCAGCTGATTATGACATAATCTGTTTTCAGATTTCAGTATTTGAGTGGGCTGTTTAGATGAAAAAAGGGTCCCTAAATCAACCTCACATTTGCTAAAATCTTTTATAGGCTTTATAGTATCTTCTTTTTTTGTTAATCCTCACCTGAGGATATTTTTTCTGTTGATTTTTAGAGAGCGTGGAAGGGAGAGGGGGAGACACAGAGAGAGAACCAACAATGTAAGAGACACATCCTTTGGTTGCCTACCACACACCCCTGCTCAGGGCCAAGATCGAGCTTGCAACCAAGGCATGTACCCTTGACCGAATTCAAACCTAAGACCCTTCAGTCTGAGGGCTGATGCTCTAACCACTGAGAAAAAACAGCAAGGGCTTTATAGTATCTTATTCTAGTTTAATGTTTACTTAAAAATGTCCCTAAGGAATAGGATAAATCATGATCATTTGGTTCAGTTTAAGATCTCTTCACGTTTATTATCCTTGCCTCAAATACTTCCATAGTATATAAAAATTGGAAGATAACAAAACCTTGGTGGAGATTCTTATATACTACTAGAGGCCCAGTGCACGGATTCATGCACATTGAAAGGAAATTAATTAGAAGAAATATTTTAGAGGCCAGGGAGGGACCATGGGAGGTTGGCTCCAGGGTGTGTCCAGCCTGTCTCGCCCAGTCCTGATTGGCCGATCCCCAGCAGCAAGCTAAACTACCGGTCAGAGCATCTTCCCCCCCTGGTGGTCATTGCACATCATAGCAACTAGTCTAATGGTCGACTGAACAGTCGGACACTTAGCATATTAGGCTTTTATTATATAGGATGATATACTCTTGCTAGATTACCACTTAGAGAGTCTCAGAGATTCTGGCATCACTCATCATGCAGGAAAGTTCCCACTTTCTGAGTTATGCAGTTGAGAACATAGGGGTTGTAGGTTTGCACATTCATGACTGCAGACAATCTGCAATGGTTGCAATTTCCAACAGCTATTGAACAATTTATAATGTGCACAGAGCTTTCTTATATTTGTCATAGTAAATCTGTAAGGTGAACTTCTTTTGTATTCCTATTTTTAAAATGTCAAGATGTGCGTTTTGTTTTTGTTTAAGAGCCAAAATAGACCTGTAAGTGAGAAGGAGGTAACTTTTTTCTTTTCTCAATAATCACCTTATCTGATATCACCCTATTTACAGATACGATTGCCTGTGTGAAAATACCAAAGAACCTACAAAGAGCTCCGGAGCTAATAAGTGAGTTCGGTAAGGTCCCAGGTTATAAGAGCAACTCAAAATAATCAATTTTCCTTTTATATACTAGCAATGAGCATGGGGAAAACAAAATTAAAAGCACCATACCATTGACAATTGTGCCAATGAAAATGAGACACCTAGGCGTACATTTAACAAAATGTGTATAATTGTTTCCTGAAAATGGCAAATGCTACTGAAAAAATATCAAAGAAGACCTTCATAAATGGAGAGACATAACATGTTTATGGATTAGGAGACTCAACATAGAAAAGATGTCACTTCTCTCTAAATTGATTTGTGTTTAATCTAATTCCTATAAAAATTCCAGGAAGGTTTTTTGTAGTCATAGACAAGATTATCCTAAAGTTGACATGAAAAGAAAAAAACCTCAGGTAGCTAAAACAATTTTGCGAAAGAATAATAAAGTAGAGGGAATCACTCTACCCAATATTAAGAACTACCATGTAGCTATCGTGGCCAAAAGTGTAGTTTTGGTGGAGACGGGCATCGATGAATGGAGCAGATCTAAGAACCAGAAATAGGCCCACACAAATGCACTCAAATAACTTTTTACAAAGGTGCAGAAGTAACTCAATGGAAGAAGGATAGCCTTTTAAACAAATGATGCTAAAACAATTGTCCATCCATTGATCAAAAGGAACCTTAATTAATATCAGAATACACATAAAAATTAACTAAAAGTGGATCGTGGACTTAAATATAAAGTATAATTTTATGTAACCTTTCGATGAAACATAGGAGAAAATCTTCAGTACCTAGGCTTAAGCAAAGTCTTGGACTTGACACCTCACCCATTATCCATAAAACAAATTGATAAATGGGAAAACATCAAGTTAAAATCTTTGCTCTGTGGCCCAGCCAGTGTAGCTCAGTGGTTGACTGCCACCTATGACCCAGAAGGGCACATGCCTGGGTCGTGGGCTCGATTCCCATTTGGGGTGGGGGGCATGCAGGAGGCAGCAAATCAGTGATTCTCTATCATCATTGATGTTTCTCTCTCTCCCTTTGAAATCAATAAAAATATATTTAAAAATAAAATAAAATTAAAAATCTTTACTTTTCTATGAAAAACCCTGAGAAGAGGATGCAAAGACAAGCTGCAGACTGGAGGGACGTATTTGCAAATGGCATATTTGGCAGAAGACCTCTATAGAGTATAGAATATGTCTCAAACTAAACAGTAAAAATACAAACAATCCAACAGTCAAAAGACACGAACAAACGTTTTACCAAAGAGAATATACAGGTGGCAAAAGAAGGAAAAAGAAATGTTCAACCAGTTCAGCCATCAAGAAAAATGCATGTTAAAACCACAATGACCTCAATGCATAGCAATCAGAATGGCAGAGTGAAAAGGAGTGAGAGCACGAAATGATAGAGAGGATGGGAGAAGCTAGATTGCTCACACTAGTACACTGTGGATGGGAATGGAATGCCACATTCAGCCTGGGGAATTTGCAGTTTCTAATACCAAATATGCAACTGCATAGGACAAAGCATTTAAACTGTAGGTCATTTATCCACAAGAAATTAAACTACACACAAAAAACCTATACACATATGTTCACAGTAGCTTTACTTAAAATGGTCCTAAACTGGAAACAACACAGTTGTCCTTTAACAAGTAAATGGTTAATCAAAGAATGGCACGTCATAGCATAGAATACTAGCCGGACATAAAAAGGAATGAGCTATCATATACGCAACAACCTGGAAGAATCTCCAGGGAATTGTGCTGTGTGAGCAAAGCTAACCTCAAAGCTTGTATACTGTGTAGTCCCATTGATATAAAATTATTGAATGACAAATTTATGGAAGTTGAGAACAGATTAGTGGTTGCCAGGGGTGAGGGACACCAGGGGAAGCAAGGATGCAAGGTGCCTAGAAAAGGGCAATCCTGAGCTTCTGGGTGAGGGAGCTGCTCCTGATCCCCCCTGAGACAGTGCCAATACCCCAGCTGAGATGGTGCCCACACCCTAACTGTGACAGTACCCACACCCTAACTGTGACGGTGCCCACACCCTAACTGTGATGGTGCATATATCCTAACTATGACGGTGGCCATACCATAACTGTGACAGTGCCCACACCCTAACTATGACGGTGCATATACCCTAACTGTGACAGTGCCCACACCCTAACTGTGACAGTGCCCATACCCTAACTATGACGGTGCATATACCCTAACTGTGACAGTGCCCAAACCCTAACTGTGACAGTGCCCATACCCTAACTATGACGGTGCATATACCCTAACTGTGACAGTGCCCACACCCTAACTATGATGGTGCCCACACCCTAACTGTGATGGTGCCCACACCCTAACTGTGACAGTGCCCACACCCTAACTGTGACAGTGCCCACACCCTAGCTGTGACAGTACCCACACCCTAACTGTGACAGTGCATATACCTTAACTGTGACAGTGCCCACACCCTAACTGTGATGGTGCCCACACCCTAACTGTGACAGTGCCCACACCCTAACTGTGATGGTGCCCACACCCTAACTGTGACAGTACCCACACCCTAACTGTGACAGTGCATATACCTTAACTGTGACAGTGCCCACACCCTAACTGTGATGGTGCCCACACCCTAACTGTGACGGTACCCACACCCTAACTGTGACAGTGCCCACACCCTAACTGTGACAGTGCATATACCTTAACTGTGACAGTGCCCACACCCTAACTGTGATGGTGCCCACACCCTAACTGTGACAGTGCCCATACCCTAACTGTGATGGTGCATATACCCTAACTGTGATGGTGCCCACACCCTAACTGTGACAGTGCCCACACCCTAACTGTGACTACCCACATCCTAACTGTGATGGTGCCCACACCCTAACTGTGACAGTGCCCACACCCTAACTGTGACTACCCACACCCTAACTGTGATGGTGCCCACACCCTAACTGTGACAGTGGCAAGACCCCGGCTGTGGTGTTGGAATGAGGATTGCAAGGCATTACTGTTGGGGAAAACTGGTCAGTGATAAAGGAAGTCTCTGCATCATTTTTTATACCTTCAATTTCATTTGCATTATCTCAAAATGTTAATTAAAACAAAAAAGAATAAAAAGAAGAGTTGATTTCACATGGTCATGTTATCAACTTTCAATCCTTTCCTATGGCTGTGGGCAGGCTTTTTGAAAACCCACGGTCCATTTTTGTAGTAATAATATTACTGACAGCCTCTGTACTTCCTGAGGTGTCCTATGCTCCTCCTATGATCCCTGAGCCTCACAACAATCCGAAAGGCACACAGACTCAGCAGCACTTTAGAAACGAGGAGTTGGTGTCAGCAATGCTGTCAGTACCCAAGGTCACGGAGCTAGTAAACGCCACACTGGCACTGAGCCCCAGCCTGTCTTACCCTGAAGCTTCGGTCCTCCACCTTCCAGGGCAGCCTGACCTCAGAGCCGGTGCCCGCGTGTCCGACCACGCAGCCCCTTGCAGCCATCAGCCACTGGCGCGTTCAGAAGACAAGTGACTTTCAGGGGAGGTGAAGTCATAAAGCACTCACGCCTCTGCCTTGTTTGGAAAGCACACGATAAATTTCAGCCGGCTGTGGTTTGTCTGAGGATGCTGGGAATAACCTAATCTGCTCTTTCAAATACAATTTAGATTTAAGAGGTGTTTTACTGTTCTATTTCTCCAGCGCCTGCGGACCCAGCTGAGCGTATTACACATCACATTTGATTAAGGTCAATTAACAACTTGCGAGGGATTTTTTCCTCCGTAGTGAGATGGAGCTGCACGTTTGTGATTAAATTCCTATGTTAGTGCAGATGAACGAGGGATTCTAGACAAGCTCCGATTATGATGAAGGCCCGGGGTCCGGCGGGTCACACGGTGCCGTACTCCCTGAACTTTCTCATTAGCATGTATGGAATAGCTTTGCACTTGGAGCCCCAGTGGCAGAGGCCACTGTTGTGCTGAGTGACCTGCATTCGGATTGAGGGTTTACGCTTTGAAAGCAGCTGGGTTTGTGTGGAAGGAATGGCTCAGCCCGCGTGCTGTTCATGGTCCACGCTGCTCCCATGCGGGTGAGACAGGAGGTGTCGCGGGGAAGCTCCGGGGGGAAGGGGACAGAGACCAGGGACTAGGAAGCTGATGCCATCAAGAGGGTGAGTGCCTGGTCTGACACTGGGCAGACCTGGGTGTAAATATTGGCTTTGTCACTAATACATTGCGGGGATTTGGGCGAGTCACTAAACCTGCGTGGGCCTCTCCTCAGCTCTCTGCAGGTGATGAGCCTCGGTTCCTCTTAAGATTTTCCTGCAGATGAAGTGAGATGACATCTCTAAAGTAGGGGTTGGAGCTTAAGAAATGGCGGACATGCACAAACAAGACATTATAGTTTCAGCAGCAGAGGAGACAATGAATGTCACCTAGCTCACCTACCCTCCTCTTACCCAGGAGTGGGGGGGATTCTTATTGTCAGGTGTGGTCTATTGAAAATGCTACCTAAAACTCATTAATTAAGAAAAATGTTGACTGAGTATAGATGATTGTGAAATGGAACAATAGTCACTAATTTCAAGGTATGACAGTCAGATCGCATATGGCATACCATGCATTTAAACAATCACATATGGCATGCAGCTTTAAACAATCTCATGAAGCAGACATGGGGATCCGGGTACCCTAACATTCCTAGGTGACGGTGAGCATGGACTCTGGAGGAATGGTGTCTACATTCCAGTGCGGTGAGGCTTGGGGAAGAGGAGGCGCTTACTACCCCAGCATTAGAGAGCCAGTCAGAGTGGACCCCCCACGCCATAGGAGTGATGAAGAACGAGCCCATGGCCTCAGCGGCTCCTGCTACCCAGGGCAGTGGCATCTGCAGGGAATCTCTTTGTACCCCTGGACTGCATCTCAGAAAAGGCCACTCTGTCCTCCCCTCCCAGGACGCGCTCCACCTGCGTTTCCCAGGGATTTGGGCTGCTTCAGGCTCCTCTTGGCTGGTGCCCGTTTATATGCTCATTTGAATTGACAGTTTCTAGCTTAGATGATCAGAGATTGCTGTGTCCCAGGAGCTGCTTGTTTTGCTATGTGGGTGCTGTGGCTGGCTCCCTCTGGTTTAAGAGAGAGGACTTTAAATTACAAGGAACTTTGAGAATCATTAGAAACACACACAAAACATTGATTGTTTGAAATTAGCCACAACAGAGACATTGCACCATGGGAAGCTTGGGAGACAACAGATCAGCCCAAGCGGTGGTCAAGGTTTAGGGTCCTTCAGGGTCAGTTCAGCCACGGCCTGTAGCGTCCACTCCCAGGTACACATTCTCGTGCATACGGATGCCCATTTCAATTTAGACTTTCATGGTGGACTCTAGTTCACTGTTGCCTTGTTCATTGTCAAGATTGGCTGTAAACACCAGTTGATGCAGCTGAAGCAGGATTTTTGGACTGGAACACATGGTGTTCCCCTGGGCAGAGTGGTTCCTGAGCTCTTTGTCCGTGGGAGTCGAAGAATGAATCCACGGATGGAAGGTGGTATAGCAAAGGTGGAAATTTATTGAAGAACAAATACAGACTCCCACGTGGGGAGGGGGGAGAGTCCCACTGAGTCTCTGTTTCCACGGTTTATAAAGGCTGTAGACCTTTGTGCCTTAATATCCCCTCTGATTGGTCACTATTCTCTTAGACTAGTTACTATAGTAACTTCTGAGCTCAAAGGTTGACCCTCACATGGGACATGTGAGGTTCTCCCCGCTTCTTCCTTATTGTTTTCCTATTCCCTTTATTTTGTAAATATAGACCTGCTGTTCCCAGCTCCCTCATTCTATGGAAATGTATCTGTCGCTGCTTTCAGCTCCCCTATTCTATGGAAATACACCTTCTGCTGCTCTGCAGCCCTGTGCTTTCCTCCATGGTCCCCTTAATTTCTAAGATTTCCTAACCCTGTCTTTCTTTTTCATCCCTAAAAATTCCTGTTTCACAGCTGTTAATCTTAAGAACAGCATTTAAGGAAAGCAAGAGGGGACTGGTCAGGCTGGTGTTTATTCTGAGGAAAAAGAAAGTGGGAGACAAACATTAAAGAAAAACATTACATCTGAGCCAGCTAAAAATGTCACCATACAAGCATCCTCCGGACTCCCTCCACCTCCCTTCAGTCCCAAACCTCCTTGCTCCCTAGTTCAGATTCTGTTCCGTGTTTTCTCTCTCCCCCTCAAGGCTCTTATGATTAGGCCCTTGGAGGACCCTTCCATGTACAGTTTGCTTCGTCCCATGTGCTTGTGACAGTGCCTGGGGCCATGGGGCCACGTCCAGCTCCTGAGGCTGAAAGGGCCCCAGTGCTGTCAACACCGATGAATGATATGGTGGGTGGACAGGGCTCACACAGGGCAGTCCCCGTACTATTGATACTATTTGGACACTCAGTGGCAGGCCACCTTCTCACCCCTCTCTCTGGAGTTGGCCATGAACTGCGGCCGGAGTGATTGACAGGACAGGAGGTGGAGAGCTGAGAAGCAGGTTGAAGTCAGATCATGAAGGACAAGCTGGGACCATGGGATTTGTCTGGAAGGTAAAGAGGAAGCAGTCAAGGGTTTTCAGCACGAGCCTGAGGGGCTAGACTTGGGTTTAAGAAAGATTGTTTTGTTTTAGAAATAACTGCTTTGATGAAAGCAGAGACAATGGGCTGCCCCCAGGAGGGAGGGCGGGGAGGAGCTGACAGCAGCAACCAGTACCACAGAATTGAGTGCCTGAAATGACATCCAAGGCTGTGAAGAGGAGACGGCTTTGAACATTGTCTTTCTCTCTCTCTCTCTCTCTTTGGAGGACTACTAAAATCACTCTAAGGATTTAAGCTGATTTTCTAAGTACCAAAAGCCTGTTACAAAATAGTTTATTACCGGCCTATTAATAAGTGATTTTACTTTTATTTCCTTTAGTTTTCCAGACTTTACCTTTTGCTTAATTTCAGCAGATCTGGTGCACTGTGTTTCCCTTGCCACCAGCTCTTGCGAAAGTGAAAAGCACAGGAAATCACAGCATTGAAAAATGTGGATGATAATAAGCTGTAATTACATGAACCAGGAGCTAATATCCAGTTAATTATCTGATTACTTTTCACCATATTCCTTTGGGAAAAAGAAGTTATCATTATCCTAATTTCACAGATGAAAAAACGAAGGCCTAGGCAGGCTAAATGATTTCTACTTTCTTGGTGTTTCTGAATCAGAGGCAAATGATTCCTGCACCAGGAACACCCAAGGGAAAGAGGAAAGTAATTGACTAAGCCTCAGAGTAATAACTTAGGAAAACCACAAACTGAAATAAATGATTAAGATAAACAGTGTCGTACATCCTAACTGGTCCTGTAGCTTCCTTAGAAACAGCCAGTAAACTGCATGAGTTGGCTCCCTGGCTAAACTCTTGCCACATGTGCATCAAAAGCAGGGAGGCAAGGGTGTGCACAGCTGCAGCGCTCAAAGCTCTCACAGGAAGAGGGCCTTGCACTGTGCTCTCACTTACCAGTTATTGTCATTATGAGCAAACATATATATGTATGTGTGCACACACACACAAACACACACATAATGTACACGCATGCACACATATACACACACATATACATACATATACATACATATATGCACACACATACACACATATGCAAAATTGCACCTAACTGGAAGAACATGGCCCTGTTATATACAGAAGTGAGGGCCTGCATAGCTTTGTTTCCCTCATACTTTATGTTTGCCTCCTGATTCTCC